>NC_088246.1:136744116-137348560 GCF_036013445.1 Caloenas nicobarica | reverse complement strand
TGACTTCTATATCCTCTGCAATATCTCATGGCCAGGAAGACAGAGCTCTTGCATGGGTAAAGACGATAATACAGCACATTTTACTTTGTGAAACAGGAAGACATAGGAAGTATACACTGCATTAAAAAGAAGGCATAAATCTCATAAATTAGTTCAAGAGGAGTAGAGGGGAAACCTAGAGGAAATAGAATTAGGTACTGGGTTTTCAGCTCATTCAGTTTCAGGCCTCAAGGACATTTTTCACTGTGTCAGCAACAGGCAAATATTATCCTGGACATTTTTCTAACATTTCAGGAGATTAGACTGAAGAAAGATCACAAATACTTCATCACTGTGAATCCCAAAACACTACAGTATAATCTGAAAGAAGGTCCTAAAAATTTACAAATATATTTCATAAATTTACCAATATCCTTGTGCTTGTAACTCATGTTGTAATTTGCCAGAATAAGCCTGTTCTAGCCACTTTTAATAACTATTATTAAAATTAAGCAAGCAAGTGCACTTAAGCAAGCATGTTACTATGTTAATTATCTTAGTAAAATAATTACCTTAGTCAAAGATAGACTGAAGTTCCAAGGTAAGGCCACAGGAAGACTATATTCATAAGTTCATAAATAAATTTATCAGATAATCACATTAAATTCTGAGTTTGATGCTACAGTGCAAGGAATCCTGCATGCTCCTTTACTTTTGCAGTGTACATTTTTCTATCTACTCTGCCTCAGGGGCCACCTTTGTAGCTTTGAATTAATCAAGTAAATGCAAGTGTTTTTCTTAAAGGAAAACAAACAACCCACAAATCCAAATCTTATGCTTAAGGATTGTTCCACTGAGTCAAACTGAGAAGTTTCATCATCTGAAAAAGTCAATTAAGCAACTATAGATTAAGGAATCTTTTGAGAATACAAAATCTGAAACGCAGCTAGGATAAATTCTTGGAAAACACAACTTTACCTTCTAGCTGACTTCAGTGATCCCCAGTCAGCAGCAGCAGTTGTTATTAAAAAAAAAAAAAAAAGCATTTTCTCTGCAAGTTTTAAACATATCTGTTAATGTTAGTGTTTTCAGCATTTCCTAACATGATCTGGATTTCTGCCTGATGAAAAATCAAGGGAAATAACAGCAACAAATTCATTAATTCTCAGGATGGTATCTGTCCTGAAAATATAGGCTGTCTTTTATATTTTATCAAAGTCGTCTATGCATAAACAATTAAAGTTTTCCCAGGTTTAAATCATATTGGCCTCAAATCTCACAAGGACATATATTACTACGAGAGTGGCATATGTAATACTATCAGCACCTGGAAATTTTGAGAGAGAGAAAAAGTGTTGAAAAGTATCCCTTGTACAATATGAAAGATGGATGACATTCTCATCATAAGCAGAAACTGGCTGAACAGCTATCCACCCCAGAGAACTAACTACAACAGATAGAGACATCAGGACATGTTTTTTAAAAAAGTGCATTCCATTAGTCCAAAAAAACAATGTGCGCCAGCTAGAGATAGGAGAGAGATGCAGAGGCAAAATCACAGCCAAAGAAAAAAATCTCAATAGTACAAAACCCACCCAATTTCTGACTATATATATTTATCAGTAATTGTTACATTTCTCGCAAGTGTTTCAGGATATTTCCAAGACTTTAATTATGTCATAGGGAAGGATATCTTTATAATATTTGAGGAGCCTAAAAAGCTACTTGGACCTACTTGTTCATTTTGCAAGAAAAAAATTGAATCTTCATATATCAGACATAGACCTGTCTCATAATACAAAAAAATATTAAAGTTTTGCCAACTTACTATGTTTCAAGTTCAGAGAGTAAGAATGAACAAAATTACTCCTGCTTTGAGAAATAGGAGTTTTGTAAGAATTACAAATACATATATACAAAAAAAAAAAAAATATATATATATACACAAAATGATGGTTTTATGTGATGCTTTGGACAGATTACATGCTTTTAGTTTTATTCTTCCATGAGAAGACTATGGCAGCCAAAAGCAGCTGTCCAGCTGTAAACTGGGCTTTCATGTGATGAGTATGTAAATGGTATAAATAGCATTAATTTATCCCCTTTCTACTGAACAGACTTTTCTTGATGAACAGGTACCAGAACAATCTGTTTTTAAGGAGCTTCCAAGAGAAACTGCTACTTTTACAACAGTGAGCAACAGCGAAATTTCACAAGCAAGAAATTGCGTTAAGGAAGCTGTGATCTCGTCCCTGTATATCCTACAGGACTGGTTAAAACATTGTAATGGAAGACAATCCTACCAATTTGGAGTCCATGGTTCAGAGCAGAGCAGTCATTACTGATGGGGCACCTGTGGTTCCAGCCATCCAAGCTCTCGCAATCTTGGTGTGCACTGAGCAAAAGAACCCAATCAAGAATAGCAGGAGTGCCTACATATCAGGTGTACCTAATTATGGCATAGGGGAAATATATTTTCCAAACATCTTGTATTTGGACAACCCTCATCTGTAGGATTGCATAGGTGTCTCTGCTTCAGAGTTCTCCACAAAGCCACAGATGATTAACCATACAAACCTTGCGAACTTGCAATCCCATACAGTGGAAAAATGTTTCATCCATCGTAATGTTCCTGCCAAGTAATAGCAAGTGCATACAATGCCCTCAGACAGCTTTGTGGGCACTCGTGAAATGCTCACAAAAATTTACAACACTTTACAACACTTGTCACAAATGTCAGAATATATTTTACAAATGTGGAGTTAAAAGACTTTCTGAGAAAGAATTAGTGTAAGTAAATTCAGAGTTCTCCACAAATCTGACTTCAAATAACCTGGCAGAGAGAAGCCTAGGACTGTTTTTGTTGAATAAGAAGACTAAGATTCTTTTAAATATGGTTTTCAAAACACATTATGCTAAACAAGATGACATATCCTGAGAAAACTGGAAATGCTGGAAAGCCATCTAACCTCTTCCTGCATTTGGAATACGTTCCCTTTTCCTCTTTCACTTGTCAGAGCACAGAGCTGGAACTAACCAAGAGGTGGCATAAAAAATTGAAGTGAAATTCATATTCACTAACTTTAGAATGCACAGCATTTTTGCATAGGCCTGTTTAGATGCCAGGTTGACAGAGGTTTCCCTCACTTGGGAGACAGTCCTGAAGGGCAAAGGGCTCCAGGAAGGCTGGACATTCTGCAAGAAAGAAATCTTAACAGTGCAGGAGCAGGCTGCCTCCATGTGCCAAAAGATGAGCCGGTGGGGAAGAAGACTGATCTGGCTGAATAGAGAGCTTCGGCTGGACGTAAAAAATAGGAGAAATTATGAACTTTGGAAGAAGGGCCAGGCCACTCAGGAGGACTACAAGGATGTCATGAGGTTATGCAGGAAGAAAAATAAAAGGGCCAAAGCCCAACTAGAACATAATTTTACTACTTCCACAAAAGATAATTAAATTTTTTTTCTATAAATGCATTAGCAAGAAAAGGAAGGCTAAGGAGAATCTCCAGCCTTTATTGGATTCAGGGAGAAACATAGTGACAAAAGATGAGGAAAAGACTGAGGTACTTAATGCCTTCTTTGCCTGAGTCTTTAACAGTAAGACCAGTTGTGCTCCAGGTACACAGCCCCCTGAGCTGGAGGACAGGGATAGAGAGCAGAATGAAGCCCCCCATAATCCAAGGGGAGAAGGTTAGAGACCTGCTACACCACTTAGACATACACAATTCTGTAGAGCTGGATGGGACCCAGACAAGGGTCTCTGCTGACTGGAGCTTAGCAAATGTGGTGTCCATCTACAAGAAGGAACAGAAGGAGAATCTTGGGAACTACAGGCCTGTCAGTCTGACTTTGGTGCTGAGAAAGGTTATGGAGGAGATCATCCTGAGTCCCATAACATAGCACATATAGGAAAACCAGGTGATCAGGCCCAGTCAGTATGGGTTTAGGAAAAGCAGGTCCTGCTTGACCAACCCGATCTCCTTCTATGATGAGGGGACCCACAGAGTGGATGAGGGAAATGCTGTGGATGTTGTCTGCCGAGACATTAGTAAAGTCTTTGACACTGTTTCCAAGAGTATTCTTCTGGAGAAACTGTCTGCTCATGGGTTGGATGGGCATAATCTTTTCTGAATAAAAAAACAGCTGAAAGGCCAGGCCCGAAGAGTTAAGGTGAATGGAGTTAAAGCCAGGTGGCAGCCAGTCACAAGTGGTGTTCCCCAGGGCTCAGTATTGGGGCCGGTTCTGTTCAATATCTTTATCAATTATCTGGACGAGGGGGTCAAGGCACCCTCAGTAAGCCTGCAGATGACCCCAAGTTGGGTGGGAATGTTGATCTGCTCAAGGGTAGGAAGGGTCTACAGAGGGATCTGGACAGGCTGGATTGATGGGCCGAGGGCGATTCTATGAGGTTCAACAAGGCCAAGTGCCGGGTCCTGCACTTGGGTCACAACAACCCAATGCAACGCTACAGGCTCAGGGAAGACTGGCTGGAAAGCTGCCTGAAGGAAAAGGATCTGGGTGTGTTGGTCAACAGGAGACTGAACGTGAGTCAGCAGTGTGCCCAGGTGGCCAAGAAAGCCAACAGCATTCTGGCTTGTATCAGATAGAGTGTGGCAGCAGGACCAGGGAAGTAATCCTCACCTTGTACTCGGTGCTGGTGAGGTCACACCTTGAATACTGTGTTCAGTTTGGAGTCACCCTCTACAAGAAACACATTTAGATGCTGGAGTGTGTCCAAAGAAGAGCAACAAAGCTGATGAAGGGTCTGGAGCATAAGTCCTATGAGGAGCAGCTGAGGCTACTGGAGTTGTTTGTCCTGGAGAAAAGGAGGTTGAGAGGAGACCTTATCGCTCTCTACAACTACCTGAAAGGAGGTTGCAGCATGGAGGGTGTTGGTCTCTTATCCCAAGTAACAAGCAATAAGACAGGAGGAAATGGTCTCAAATTGTTCAAGGGGATGTTTAGATGGGATATTAGGAAAAATGTCTTCACAGAAGGGGTTGTCAAGCATTGGAACAGGCTGCCTAGGGAAGTGGTGGAGACATGTAAAACGGCACACTTAGGGACATGGCTTAGTGGTGAATTTGGCAGTGTTAGGTTAACACTTGGACTCAATGATCTTGAAGGTCTTTTTCAACCTAAATGATTCTATGATTCTAATTGGATTCTCCCAATAAAAGCAGTAGAGAGAAATAGTTACTTACAAACATGATTCACTGGACTCATTTAAGAAGTCTGTTAGCAACTGATGACACATGCATTAGAGGTCAATCTAAATAATTAGTCCCTCTAGAAATATCTGAGGTTGGCTGAGATTAATCCTACATTTACTACCAAAACCAGTGTGCATATCTCATACTGTCTACAACCAAATAAAGAAATTTAGGAAAGCATCAAAAACTAAGTTATGAGGAATGTCATCAACTTTCCAATTGGTAGATAGTTCTGAGATTACTGTTCTTGTCAATTAATTGTTGTTTTAATTAGACTGTTGACAGAGTTCAGAAAGCCAGCAATTATTAGCCTGAAAATTTTCAGGTGGAACAGATTAAGGAAAGAGAACCACCAGCAATTCTGTTAGCCAGTCTGCCTTAATAAACAGGGTCATAGTAATTTTCCATATCTTCACCAAGTGGCAAGCTCATATACATTTTTTTCTCCCCACTGACCTGTTGGCACATGTGTCCTGGGTCATTTGGGGGAGCAAGGAGAGGACGTGGTCTGAGTCAGGTGACCACAAATTGACCAATTGGAGTATTCCATCCCATTCACGACCTCCTGGATATAAAAGGTGGAGACCAGAAGGACTCTCTCTCTCTCTTTTTTGCTGGGTCTTCTGCTGCTTCGCTTCGCTTCTTCTTTTCTGCTGTCCCTGCAAGCTGAGGCCTCGTGGCTGTTCCTGCAAGCTGAGGCCTCGTGACTGTCCCTGCAAGCTGAGGCCTCGTGACAGACTGAATCTAGTTCCGGTTCACTGCAGGATCCTGCTGGACTAGCTGCTGGGAATTGCAAGACTGGTTCTATAATATTTGTTCTGCTTTATTTTTCTCTATGTTTATTTAGTGGCATTAGTAAAACGTTTTCAAATTTTCCAACTCACTTTTCTCTCTGTCCTTCTTTTCCTTTTCTCTCAAAATCGCCTGTCCTTAGTGAAAAGGGGGAGGAGAGGAGGGGGGAAAGGGGGAAGGGGGAAGAGGTTTAAGGAAAATACATCTGCGGTGGTTTTTGATTGTCCCCCCACGATCAAACCATGACACACATGCCACACCAAATTCAAAACAACCTGGCAATTGATTAGAAGCATCTGAAACTCCAAGTAGTACAGCTGAAGTCCTAGATTCTGATCTGGTCATGACAGACAACATAACCACCACCTGGTCTGTGAGCAAAAGCTTCTCACCTAACAACTCCTTTCTAGAATTAAAGAGTGACACTAGCAAGGTAGTGATCCCTAAGGTCAGCCTTTTACATATTGGCTTCTTGTTGGTGTGCTCGCTCAACACCTTAAATTTTAAAGCTACTTTTCACCTTTGTCTTTCATGACACAAAAAAATACCTCATATGCAATATTGGGATATAAGCCATTTTATATGTCCTTCTTGAAACCAGGTGCTCTCCCAGAAGATATTTACATGGTCAGACAAAATTAATAAGAGGTTGCTAGACCCTACAGCTCCACAAATCTATCTTAGACTCCTGTTCATATTCACATTTTTTTCTTTAACAGAAAAATATAAGAAGTCAGCACATAATGTCTTGTAATCCATTTATTTCAATCACATACTTCAAAGTATAACCTTGTCTCTTCATAAAAAGGAAAACTATTGTGAAGCTACATATTTTTTATATAACTGTTTTAGAGTAATTGCAGGAATCAACCGAGGAAGTTCACTACAAGGCATAAATATACACATTTTGGACAACCTGATCATATAAAATTCTCAAAGCCTATGCAGCTATGAGAAAATAGATCAATTATTTATCCTCTCTCCTAGCTATACACACTGAAATTTCTTAATTAAAAACAAACATATTTAGTCTATACCAACCTTTACTTTAATTGGCTGTGGACATGAAATAATTACTGGGAAAATATATCACAATTTTGCTTGTATGGAATTTTTAAAGAAAATGGAATGTTTTGATATTTCAAGCTCCAGATTTTTATTGGGCTAATTAGATCGAATTTGTGGGAGTGCCTTTCTTGTCATGATACTTGGAGCCAGCAACTAAAGAAAATAGCAGAATTTGTTCATTACAAGATAGAGTACTCGACAAACACTTTTTGCTACAAAACTAGAAGCAATCTTTTCAAATTTTTTGCCACTCTGCTGTGCATTGCAGTAGACATCAAGATGGCTCTTAAAAATAATGGAAAACAGAATGCCAGGAGGCAGCAAATTTTTACAGATACACTTGACTAGAAAGAAAGACGAATTTATAACTAAGGATCTTTTTCCTGGGTTTGTTCATGAAAGATAGCTGCAAGGTATAATACACAAGAATAGTTGTCAGTAGAGGGGTGAAGCTGTCTAAGTGTTATTTTAAGAACAAAACAGAAGTGTTTCATGGTAAAAGACTTAAAATATATTGTGCTTACTTAGAAGTTTTTCCAACATTATAAAAACAATGCACAGAATTTTCAGTCAAAAAGTATTAAGGCATAAAGTTTCATTCATGAGATTCCTGAAGATATTTCATTTAAAGTCTGGAGTTAGGGTCTGAAGCATCTTTCTTTTGAGGAAAGACTGAGAGAGCTGGGTCTGTTCAGCCTGCAGAAGAGAAGGCTGAGAGGGGATCTCATCAATGTTTATGAATATCTCCAGGGTGGATGTCAAGAGGATGGGACCAGTCTCCTTTCAGTGGTGCCCAACGATAGGATGAGGGGCAACAGGCACAGACTGAAGCATAGGAGGTTCCACCTGAATATGAGGAAAAACTTCTTTACTTTGAGGGTGCCAGAGCACTGGAACAGGCTGCCCAGAGAGGTTGTGGAGTCTCCTTCTCTGAAGACATTCGAACCCGCCTGGACACATTCCTGTGTGATCTACTTTAGGTGAACCTGCTTTAGCAGGTGGGTTGGAGTAGATGGTCTCCAGAGGTCCCTTCCAAGCCTAATCATTCTGTGATTCTGTGAAAGTCAAATAGTTTAGCATAAGTAATAGAGAGGTTATTAAAAAAAAAAAAAGCCTGAAAAAAAGATTAAGAGGTACATTCCAATCTTACTACATTGTAATAGAATGAACTGTCAAATGCCCTCAAGTAGATGAAAGATATGTTGAAAGATAAATTCCGTCTTGAAAAAGTTCTTTAATCTAATGAATATCAGAGTTTTATGCATACGGTAATCGTGTAATTTAAGCATAGTGAAAAACCCTTGGGACACAACATTTTATGAGACCAATGAATTCTCGTTTCACATCTTAAAATTTTAGTTATTATAACTTATAAATTGTTCATTTTGAATACTTTACATCTTTGTTAAGCTGCTCAGATTCAAGAACAGGATTTTTTTTTTCTTTGGGAAACTTCTCATGACAAGCACGCATCCCACATTACCTTAAATAAATATATGTTATAATATATTGTTTTTTATGGCATGACCAGACCTTGCCTAAGTGTCTTCAAACTGATAATGAAACTACTCTTCCTTGTTATTACGCTATTGTGGCTTTTTAATCCAGAGTATAGAGGGATAACATGGAAAAAAAACAATAGAAACATGAGGGGAAAAAAAGGTAGAGAAATTAAGTTCTCTAGCAGATGTAGTGAATCGCCGTATGAAACTACATATCATTCATTACACAGCAAGCCTATGAAATGTTATTAACCAACCATGGCAGTTTTACAGTCTTGGAAATTCACACTAGAGCTGAACCTGTATGAGCTATACTTACATAAATCAGGGTCAGACTGCAGTTACAGGGTGATGTTATTCCATACTACTAACCTGGTGAAGAGCTCTGGTGATGGCACTTTTATACAGGAATCCTCCTGGCTTTTCTCAGCTTTATAATATCTCCTTTATGACCTGCAGTGGGTCTTGAAGATAAAAATATCTCTGTAAGAGGCTGACACTGAGCAGGGAACCATTAGTTTTGAAATGCAAGGAAGTAAGCCTTTGTTAGATTCTCCACATTCAGATCATACATCCAATGAGCAGTTCATTCCCATATTTCCAAGATGGAATTTGAAAGCTAGTTCTGAAGAAAATGTATTTTCCTCCAGCACAACAAAATTAAAACAGGAGAAATGCCCTGGGTACCAAAGTTTACTAGCTTTGGCTACCCCTTGTATAGAGAGAAATTTCCTTGAATATCTGGGCACAAAGAAAATTCAAATTCCCAACAAAGACCATGTGGGATAGATCATCTATTGTTATGGGCTAATGTACGCCACTGCCTTATATAGGGTTCCCGCCATGTAAAATTCAGCCTGTGTTGTCATCAGCCAAAAAGAAATATAAAGGGGGTCTTGTGCAATTGCCTTGATTCAATGGGTTTGTGCGCTTGGATGTTTTTATGTCATCAAACAATTTCTGTTCACCTATTAGTTTCCATCAGGAAGAATGAAATAACAATGAGGGTGTTAGGTATTTTATGTAGAAAGGCAACAAAAACATTTCCACAAATAAATAGTTCAAAAGCACCATTCACAATTGGCTTTCAGCATGAAATAGCAGAACACACAAAACATTTTGGAACATTAGTGTGGTTTCATATGGTGCTTTTCAAACGTCGTGATAAGAGGTTTTTTCAAAATAGAAGACTGAATGATGGAAGTGTATTGACTAAGGCAAGATCTGCCTTTTTTTGTTATTCCATATGTCGTTACAAGCTTTTCACACTAGAACAAGTTTTATATAAATGATGTACTCTGCAAGAACTGCCTTTACTCTAAGAAAAATATCAGAAGCCAGTCAAGATAGCAAGGCAAAAAGCAGTCTAATTTAAAATCTGTCAGAAATACAGAGCACTCCTGGTGAGATTCTCTATGACAAGGTCTTGGATATGAGATCACATCCAAAGCCCAGGTTCTGTATAGAAGTTACAGCTTCAACTCAATTGCTTTTATGGCCCCTCACTTATACCAGAATTGAATTATATCTACTGAAGAGCAAACTTTATCTCTGTCTGTGGCTGAAGAAGCAAGTGCTGCTGAGTCGTTCAGAGATTTAACCAAGACGGTAACCAGGACAATTCACTTATAAAGTGTTCACCTGGCAAAGACAGTAGAATGCTGTAATAAATTCAATAAGATTACACCAGTAATTGGGCTCAGAGGTTTACATTCTCTACTATGCTATATCCTGTAGACTTACACATAAACAAGATGCCTGCCTGGGAGATTTTAAACAAGATCAGCATGGTAACATTTTAAATCATGGTATAATGGCATAAAAATCACATTACTGTAGACACTGTATTCCCTTTTGTATAGTCTCTGTGGATCATAAATCTAGGCCTCCTGGTTGAAAATCTTGCATCATGGAATCCAGTCCCCTATCAACACAGCCACCTATTGCTCTTTCATTAGCGTATTTAGCATCATCTGCAAAGCAGTTGGTCTCTTTGTCCCAATGGTGTGATAAGAGGCAATTTCAGAACCTCCCCACCACTGCAAACCCAAGTTCTACACCTAACATCAGGTAAGATAACACAAATGCACAAATACCTAAATGATCTTACATTTAACAAACATCTATTATAGACGAAATGCTTTTTTTTTTTAATGAATACACAGACATCCAGGTTATTACATAACCTCCAAAGCATTTGAGGTTCATTAATTGCTATTTTGAGTTTTAGACTCTATCTTGTTGGTACCTTATCACATGCGTACCAGAGCCCAGAAACTTCCTCTTCTGATATGTTGTAGAGCACAAGCACTTTTTTTTTTTAATATAATGGAGAAAGACAATAATTTCAATGATGCATTAGAAACCACATGTTGAATCAGCAGCAGAGAAAAGATGAGCTTTCCAGCATCCACAGCCACTCCTGTTTGACCAAACGCTCTGGAGAGCCCCACCACAGTGTAAGTCTCTCAGAAACACCAAGCTCATTGCACTACTCCCATGAGGATTACTTGTTTTTCTAAGATCTTCAGAAGTATCTTGCAAAGCGGAAGGGTGCAAGGGCAAAAACCACGGACTCTACACAATCCAATGTGAATCAAGTTGAAGCCATTTATTGCTTGTTACAAGTCTCCTTAAGTATCTTGCTGCTTTGTCCACGTACTACAGGCTAACAAGTGATTGGATCTTTACAGACAGCACAAGTCCTAGCATTCAGCAAAACCTCCCTACAAAATTGCTGACTTGCTGACTCTTGATTTCTTCACTGGACACACTTCCTCTTGTTCTCGCTCAAGGCTGCTTGAAGTTACGTAGGACATGTAGGCTGCTTGACTCTGCTCTCCTCCTAGTTACATACGCCTCACAGGCCTATTAAGTTCAGTTTCATATAATGTCCATTAGCTTCGAGAAAATCCCTCAAGTCTCCTGCAGAAGGGTATCTTTAATCATAAGAGCCCTTCTTCCTCAGATTTCTCATCCATTCCCAGATTTCTGATCTCATTTCCCTCTGAACTTGGAGATGGTATGCAAAGCATTCGTATAGGTGGCCAGTTTAAATGGTTGCCTGAGACCTCAGAACTGTCCTTAGACAAAGAACAATCCTTCCAAGTATAACTATATCTTCCTTTTTAAAGGATATCCTGTCCTCTAAAACAGAACAAGGTTTCAAAGTACAGGACAACCAACAGTTTTCAACTTTTGAAGATATTAAGGGTTAAAATGAGAAGGCTTAATGACTTTACATGTTAATTTACTTTTGAGGGAGATAAAGGTTCATATATTAAATGAAATTGAGGATGACATTCATATCAGCTAACTTCATACGTTTAGGCTGGCATGCATTGAAAGCAAGTCATCTGACCTGTTTTACTTAAACTGGTCTGTAAAGATCCTTGTTTCTTTATTTCTATTTTCAACAGAAGGAGGCTAATATAATAATCTGAGATTTAGAAGCCTAGGCTTTAATTGCCAAAGCTGTAAGAGGTGATTCTTATGGGCAAAGTACTGTCACTCAGAAGAAGTGCCTCCAGTGGTAGAATTTATCATATCTAATAATTTGCCTTATCCCCAGTACCACTTAAGGCTGCCAGTAACATTGCCTCAAATGCTGCATATTTGAAGCTGGACTATCAAAAGGCACATCAGTGAATTAAGGGCTTGTGAAAAGAAACACTAAACCTAGTAATAAACCAGATTTCTTCCTTTCTTCAGCTGTTTCTGGGCATACTATTTTTGGTTTACAGGCTTCTCAACTCTACAGTCTCTAAGACTTTTTACAGGTCTGAAGATTTTAGTTTGGATGTTTCTTCCAATCAACCAGTTTCCCCAGCATAACATCTCCAGATGAAAAAACCTATGTAAAGCCTTGGGCTGAAACCCAAGTCTCTGGAGACCACAGGCTTCTGTGCTAAGTTTTACATCACCACAGAGCAATCACACATTGTCGTCACTGTCAAAAGCAGACAGTGGGGGGAAACAAGACCTTAAAGTCTTCAGTATCATGAATCTGTCCTCAAACTCAACAGCACAGGTACTGTCACTCACTAATTTTAATACACAGGATAAAACATAATCCAGGATCCTGGCACTGACAAGATGAGTAAAAGGGAATCTCAGATCTGAACTAAGATCTCCCTCTTTCATGTTCTGGATAAGATTGTGGTGTATCCCTGTATTTTCCCCATAGCAATCACTGAGTTTTCCAGTGGAACAAAGGAAAACAAGGAGACCTGAGGAGAACAAGTCTAACTCCACTGTAGTCAGATAACGCCTTTTTACCTTATTTTTGCCAGAATTCTAGGTCGATCCAGATCCCAGCATTCAAGTCTAAGAAACTACATAGATGTTGAGAAGGATCAAGCAACCTGCATGGCCATGTACTATTCCCAGTGCACTTTGAATTTATTATAAACCCAGCAGGAATTCATAAGGCATTGCACGAAAGAGCAACAACAATTATTCTTAACTGTAGGCCTAGCTGGTTCCCAATCTTAAACCAGCAAGAGTTTTGCTAATAACCGTAGCAATAGCAGAAATATAAATACCTTATCTCAACACATTATTTACTTGTGTCCACCCCACTGATGTAATCTAACTTGAACTCTTTATTCTATCTGCTCTCCTCATGTCTCCTAACCAGAGTATCCAGGACGTACAACACTAAGGGATATTTTGAATAACTGCAGTGCTGCCACACTGCAGAAGATTTGCAGAGTGGAGCTGAGAGCACTGAATTAAAAAGAGACTCATGAAAATCTGTACAGGTCTCAGTTGTTTAATTAGTTTACCCCATAGACTGAATACAAACTCGCATATCAAGGTAAGGAAAATCATCAGCAATGACAGCATTGGGGGCTGTGATTTGTGTCAGGAAAGAAGATTCCAGAGCAGGTACCTAGAGTTTAATTTTTTAAAAAGGAATTTAAAACTACAGTTTGCCAGTCACAACAGTAAAGTTTTCAAGGAAAAAAAAAAAAAAAACAACCACTGAAATCTGAGTGCAACTGAGTCAGAATGTGAAATCTGAATGTCTCCAGGCTGTTAATTCAGGAGAGGGTGTAGACTGGCAATTACTAGAAATTAGATGGAAAGTAAGTTGTGACATTCTGTCAGACTTCACCTGCAAGTGCAGAACATTTATAAAAATAAACTCAGCTCAACACTTCTGCTTCCACAAAGCATGAAAATAAGAAGATTGAGGTTATTTCCTCAGTGCAATAAAAATGAATCTGTTTAATATACTCAAACTGAAAAGCATGTTTTGCAATTTTAAGTAGTGTATTTATCACACTATATTCAGGAATGTGGAGTAACATTTTCAAAAGTGTCCAAGACCTTTCACGGGCTAGAGTTTGAGTTCTCTTGAAAAGTTTTTTTCTTTTTTTTAGAGTAACTGAGATGTGCAGAATAGCATTTCCCAGATGTCACTGGTCCTGGAGTAATAATTCTGTGAAAGCAGCATTTTGAAAGCAGCCCTGTATTGTGTCTGTCCCACTGTGCTCAATTTTAACCCTTAGTTCCCTCTGACTGGCAGCAACATTACAGGACTGTAGACAACATTCCCCCACAAGGTATGGATTAGGAACACTTGCTTTGAGATAGCTTCAAGAGGAATGTGTTAGATATGTTAGTTTTACTAAAGTCATCTTAGACTACTAAAACAGTGCTTTTCACTGTTTATAGTAATTGTTCAAAATCCATTCTTGATTTCGATAGACAAGTACCATTTGTCTCTGTATTTCTCTTTTATTGACTCTAATGCAGCAACATTACTGTCCAGATTTATTGTATTACCTTATGCTTGTTTACATGCAAAAAATATGTGTACTATAATGGAATTCTTTAAGATAATCACCAACATGCTTCTCTTCATATAACACTTCTTTAACTCAATCTCTATCCTCCGTTGTGCTTTTTTCTTTAAAGTTTTGCAATAACACTTTTTTTTTTTTGTATAATTATTTGGCAGAATACAATTGTAGTGACTTCTGCAATCTGTACAAGATCTTTGGAAAGTATTATTGGTTCTGGAAAACAGGACTTTTCGTGACCTAGAGGAGTGAAGATCTCTTGTTTGTTTAAAAGCAAAACATATTTTTTGTGGATAAAATTATTGCACTTTGTTTCCCACTCAGACTGAGGGAGAAGAGAGCAGACAGAAAACATGTTTTAGAAGTTTCTCTCAGATGGTATGAGCTTTGCAGCAATTTCTGGTGAGATGTGAGCACACCAATCAATTCTTCTCAGACAAGTTTTGATGCCACCTCTCTACTCAAGATTTTACTGGTACAATCTTTCAATTGTAAGTATAATGCTTTAATGAACAGATTATGGACACGTGTCATTGCATATATCTCCCATAAATTATATACTTATAATATGGGAAGACGACTTGAGATGAGGGAGTGGAATCGTTTACTTACGGCACCAGTCTTAAATCAGTATAAATTTCCAGCACAGGCAACAGGTTAATTTGCTTCAGCAATCACACTGTAGTGTGTAGGAGCTTTTCACACTGCTGTAGAAGCCAGACTGCTCTAAACTCTTACCATCTCTGAGAAGACCTTGGGAAAACTGGGAATGAGACTGAGAAAGCACAGCAATGAGCAATACTTGAACTTCAGGAGCAACCAGCAAAACCCTACTGAAAAAAAACAGTCAGTGGAAGTAGACTATACAGCTAAAATGCCTCAAAGGACTTTGGCATTAAAGGGGCTTATATCCAAAAATAAATAACTGTCTGTCATTTACAACATGAGATTGATACTGCAACTCAGCTATATTCCTAAAGCATGACTAGACCAAATGCCAGGATCAACTGAACTAAATCTCTGTGTATGATGCAGAAAGCCAGAATTACAGTACTGAACACGGAACATATCATGATCATGCTATATTTGTGTGAAATTAGGCAGGCAAACAGTTGCTGCTATTCTATTTCTTGCAAATAGTCCATTATTCTGCTTGTAAAGAGCACTCCACCTCCTTGCAGAAGAAAAATCAAGAATAGAAAAGTGCATTAAAATACACTAAAATAAGGAAATTACACAATTAAGATTATCCATAAAATCTTGATAGGCTTCACTATATGTAGTGATAAGACCTCTTGGTCCTCAGGACAGATGTTTCATACATTACAAAAAGGACAGTATTAATAGAATGAGCATATATGCCATGTCTTGTTTTGCCATAACTGAAAATTCTTTTCTATCAATTTTCAATTCACTAACCTTAGACTCTGCTCTGAAGGGGATGATTAAATTCTTCTAGCTGTCCCATGATACTCTCCCTTCTAACAGGTGTTTTACAAGCAACATTTTGTTTTCTTAAACTGTCCCTGAATTAAGATGAATGAGGATAACCCCTATTTTACAGATAGAGAAGGCAATGAGATATCCCAGCCAAATTTCCTCAAATCTACATGCCTAGTTGGAGGTACTAAGTGTGTGACTCATCTCTTAGCAGCCTCACAGAGCATTTGCCTGCTCCGTCTGCAGCTATCAGAGGATTACAAACTTCTGCAAGCTGGAACCCAAGGTCTTCTGTCAAGCTCCCAAAAGCCAACACATGAGGCATTTGGGGATCAAAAGGCTTGCCTAATACCAAAAGGAGCTCTGTGGACTAAGTAGAATCAGCAGTTATTTTTACAAGGTGGAATTCATATCACCTTGAAGGAGGATCCACTTGCAATGCCATCTGATTCAAAACTTTCCTTATAGTTGAGGTAGGGAAGCCACAGACTGCGATCTCCTTTGCAGATGTTGCAAACCTGAATCATGACAAAATTAGCCACAATTTAAGAGTTCAAGCATGAATTCCCAGGTTAAAGACAAAAAAAACCCCACACCCAGGCAAATCTCACTGTGTGCCACCACACACAGCCTTTTGGCAGTATTTTGGAGAGGCATTGTGGCTTTCATGGAATCCCACATTAAAACACTATCTCTTTCCAGCCAGTCTTCTATATCGTTCAGTATTCCTCATTGTACAGCAATAGCTTTTCTGTAAAAGTTGTCAACATGCTTTACAGATTGGGGTTGTTTAGCCCTGGAGAACAGAAGGCACTGGGGAGACCTTATTGTGGCCTTTCAGTGCTTAAAAGGGGCGTATAAGAAAGACAGGGACAGACATTTAGCAGGGCCTGTTGCAATAGGACAAGGGGTAATGGTTTTAAACTAAAGGAGGGGAGATTCAGGCTAGGCATGAGGAAGACATTTTTTTATGATAAGGAGCATGACTCACTGGCCCAGGTTGCCCAGAGAGGTGGTAGATGCCCCATCCCTGGAGACATCCCAGGCCAGGCTGGACAGGGCTCTGAGCAACCTGATCTAGTTGAAGATGTCCCTGCTCATTGCAGGGAGGTTGGACTAGATGACCTTTAAATGTCCCCTCCAACCCAAACTATTCTATGATTCTATGATAAAGGTTTTTATTTGATATAAGATTGCCTACTTGAGGAAATGTGAGTATCTTTATTTGCTCCAAGCAGGTTTGGATTCAAAACTTTAAGGTTTCAGAGTCCAAAGAAACATTTCTCCCAAACTTTTCTGGTCATTGATTAGATCTATTTTGAGTCAAATCACAGTGACGATCACTTGAAATGGCATCTCCACAGCCTCAAGCAACTCTCCTGAAATATCCCTGAGGCATTTTCTCCAAGGCTGGCCTCTAACCCTCTGACTGTAATCTCTTCAAAGCTCCATAGCAGGAACTTTGGAGTCTCTTGCTTGTGTTACTCAGAAATCCAGTAATTAGAGAAGCAGAACTTGAAAGCGCATCTTTAAATCATCAGGCAGCTGCTTCATTTTCTCCCAATGCATCTTTATTAGATGTGTCTGTTGCTTATCAATTCTGTATGTTCTGTTCTGATTTTAGGACTAGATTAAGGACTTCTTGGACCATTAGTCATTTCAGATAGTCCACAGAGATGCAGGCATACTTTCAATTAGTGTAGCAGATACCATCACAAACATGTTGTCCAGATCTCCTACACAATACTGGACAACAGATAAGTTGCACCCACACAGTCCTCTGGGTGAAGACGCTAACACACAGTAGAGGTGGTTAAATTTCTTTTCGGAGTGCTTTCCATCAGCCTTTTAAAGTGGGTGACAAAATCTCCTAGGGGCGGAGCTAGAAGGCTATATAGACATGCAAAGATGCAGATGTCACATCCAGGAGTCAAATTAATCTATTATACTGAATCAAAAGTAACTTATTTTCCACTGCTTTGTACCAATAATAGGGCTTTATCTTCTTTATGTCCATTCAGGATTCTGTATATCAAATTATTTATAGATAGTCACAGCAAAACAGTATTTCTTTCCTGTTCACCATTGCATCCACTGGTAAAAAACATGTCCCACTTCAGACTGACAATTATCTGAAGAAGTAACAAGGCAAAGTGAATTGCTAAAATGTTATTTCTGGTTCTTTTTGGGGAATCAAATCTGTCTCAAATCATGTTAATGTAAATTACTGTGGCAAATGTGACATCTCTGTCTGAGAGCATGTTAATGTAATTTACTGTAGTGAATATCACATCCCCATCTGCTAAAGCAATCTGTTAAAATTCACTAAGATTATTATCTTCAAGAGGCAGAGGTTTTTA
The DNA here is from genome assembly GCF_036013445.1 of Caloenas nicobarica. Lineage (NCBI taxonomy): Eukaryota > Metazoa > Chordata > Aves > Columbiformes > Columbidae > Caloenas > Caloenas nicobarica. The sequence continues at coordinate 137,330,396 of NC_088246.1, read as the reverse complement.
ATCTTTCAGGTTGTTATTTTTTGAGTTCCTTCTGATAGAAATAGTATCTAACATGTGATGCTGACTGACAACACTTGATTAAATTAAAAATGGAGTATGTAAATTCCTAGCTCTTATCAGCTCACTGTAAAATAGCAGCTGGTGGGAAGTTAAAGTCGGAATTTCAATTGCTTAAAACATCCAGTTTCAGCCAGGATTTCATCATGAGTGGTAGATAGTGACCAAGACTGTGAGAGTAATATGATAAACTGATTTGCCTAAATTATGTCAGCTTTTAAGAAGTATCTGCTTGTTATCAGACATTAAAAAAACTGCTCCAAAGTAAAATATCCTACCTTGAGAAGCTATTGTAAAAGTTAAAAAACAAACAAACAAACAAACAACAAACAAAACCAAGTTGAAACAGTGAAAGCTTGACAAGGTTATGAATATTTCATTATGGATAAGCAGTGCTTAAAACAGTGGGATACAACCTGTAGGCATTGCCTCTGTGGAAATCAGGAAAAAAAGTCTGAAATATCTCAAGGAATCACAGATCTTTCCTAAGAGGTGCCTCGTCTGTACCCATAGTGCTTAATCTAGAATTATATGGAAAGATGGATATTTTTACTATTAACTGAAAAAGTTCCAAAGTCTACGCTATGGAGGACATGTCATGTCACTACACTAAACATTACAAGATTCTATGTCATGAAAGTCTAAAATGGGTCCAAAAAGACATTACTTACACAAGTTCATATAAATGCTGAAATTTGTGTCGAAAACAAATTTCACTTACGGTTTTTCACTTTAGCAGCTGACAGGTATCTATTTCTTAAATAGAAAAATATCCTTTAACGTGTATTAGAATAGCACCTTTGGGAGAATAATAGGTAGGGTGCAATAGCTCTTCAACAGCTTTGAGTCCCCTGCACTGATGAAAACAGCCACGTATCGCACTCTTAGTCACTTTTGCAGTGTGTGGGCGGATTCGGCCAGACTGGTTAGGGAGCACAGAGGCTTGAAGGATGAAGTCAGAGACCACAGCTTTGGAGTTGTGGGGACAGGGAATAAAAATACTATTGCTAGGATACCTCCTTTCTGGATGGAAGAGTTGCTTAATTTCCCTTTCCCTTCAGAAGATGGCTTCCTTCCTGATGGCAATGAAGCATAGAAGAACTTCACAAAGTCAGCTTTCAAAGTGAGACATCCAAAATACATACACTCCCTCTACCAGCCTCACTCTTTCTGTGTCTGGCTGCTGGGCAGCTTCTTCACTTTGGGGTATTGACACCTGCTGGCCACTATAAAAATAGCAAACTGGTTTTTCTCAGGAACACAGTCCTGGTGCTGCATGCATACAGTTTCATATTCCTTCTCTGCCATATGGTAGACATTTTCTGATTCAAACTGGTTGAAAGTAAAAATCATAAATTTAAAACTATTACATCTTTAAAAAATATCTGGTTTAGAGTTTGTTGTACTACTAATGTCAAGGCACCCTGAACAATGGAAGCATTACCAAGTCTTTCCAAATTCTCCAGTATGCTATAAAAACCAAAAATGTTCCTTGGTATATGATTTCTGTGGATTTCAATACATCCAAAGAACTGTGTACTCCAGATTTTGCAGGAAAATAATTTGAAATCAAAGGGGGAAAAAAAAAAAAGAGAGATCTGTTGTAGCATGGAGGGTGTTGGTCTCTTCTCCCAAGTAGCAAGTGACAGGACAAGAGGAAGTGGCCTCAAGTTGCACCAAGGAAGTTTCAGATTGGGTATTAGGAAAAAATTCTTCATGAGGAGAGTTTTCAAGCATTGGCCACCCAGGGAAGTAGTGGGGTCACCATCCCTGGAGGTGTTTAAAAGGAGCATAGATAAGGTTCTTAGAGACACGGTTTAGTGCTAGAGTTAGGTTATGGTTAGACTTGCTGATCTTGAGGGTCTATTCCAACTGGAATGATTCTATGATTCTATATTGAGTCTATATATCTCCACTTTTCCTTTGTATATGGAAATCTCTACCTCCACATCTTCCACTGTTTGTTGTGTGTTTACCTGTAGAATCTAAATGAAGGACAGCATCCTTTTAAGCATTTAGACAAGCTAAATATTTTCAGTGAAAGACCGGAGAGATTCATGAAAGAAAAACCACTGATGTTCCTAATCGCACAGGAATGATTGGCTTGATTTAAAAAAGTTTGGAGTCTGAGAGAACACCAAGGGAAAGGCAAGATACTTGTTTCTGGTTCCACTCTTCATACAACTTTCCCTAGACATCCCCTTTTAATTATTCTCAATTGCAGGATATTGGATTAAACTGCCTTTTGGTACGGTCTCATGTGAACCTTCTTAAATACTGGAAAATGTCTATTAATGAATACATGCTACCATAGATAAATTCTATGACCAGCATCCTACTCCTTGCAAGTTGAGGCTTAGGCACAGATTCATTTGTATTCCTTTACGACACAACTGAGGTCTGAGCCTCACAAGAGTTTTATATTTAATTCTACATCAAAAAATGTCTCAGTAAGTGTTTTCCCCAACTACAAAAAACAAAGCTTTACATTAGATATTCCACTATTGGTACTCACTCACTTATATTTTTCAGACTGTAATTTTGATATTTTAAAGAGTAAGACAAACACATTGAGGGTGTAAATTCGGTGCTCATCTTTAATGTACATTAAATCCCTGTGCAAACCCCTTCATTGAAGAGACTGAAAAGTAAGATGGTTTTAATTAACTACAGAATAATCCTTAGAACATTGGCATTGACTTCACAATCTCCATCAGTTTTCTTCAATATTTCTGAATGCTCCTGTGTAAACAAACCCAAAGAAGGGTTAACTTTGTTTCTCTTGATCTTTATTTTGAATAAAATACTGTATTCAGAGAGTATAAAAGTTAATTAGCCATGCTGATGAGGAAGACTGTAATCTGACTGACATCATATTTTCACTGCAGGCAAGATAGAACCACTCATTTTTACCATTTCGGCTCCCTTTGTCTCATCCAAACAGTCCGGGCTACTGTAAACTGAAATGACGTGATGCATGACCGAAGGGACTTTGCAATACCTTAAGTTTTGCTATTGCATATGGTCAGGACTCTTGGCTTCCCATCTGTGCTGACAATTGTGCTCCCTGTTTCAAATGTAGGCCTGTTTGGGATTCACAAGCTCAGCATCCCAGCTCCATAGAAATGTTAAGAACACACCACCAGTGCAGAAGTTCATATAAAGCAGTTTCAGTTGCTCCTGTTAAATACATGACCTGAAGAGAAAGGAGTGCTGCCAGCCTTATACTCTAGCCCAGAACTTTCCTCTAGGGAGCAGGACACCTGGGTTTTCCAGATGTCAAAAAGAAACAAAGCTTATATATTCCATAAGAGTATCCTAATCACCAGACAAGTAAGGCTTGGGCACTCCCTCAAAAATAGAAAGATACGGGTACCAAACTCTGTTCTTATGAGTATCTGGGGCTTTGTTCAGTAACTGCTTGATTTAGAATGCCTAAAATACCCTTAGGAGCAAGGACTGAGGACCGGCACCAGCCCTTTCCCCACTATGTGCCCTAACGTTAATGCAGAGGCATTCTCCCTCACGCTCATTTTCTTTTACTGTCCCTTGAATCTTGTGTTCCCAAATGCATAACCATTCAGACTTAGCAAAAAGGAGGAAAAACACCACCACTGCCCTCTACCCTGTCTGAACTGGTGCTCTCCTGTAACACAGTAGATGTGTCTAGAACACACGGTACCAAGGAGTCCGTAGACCTTAAACTGACTGCTCTGTTTGATGACCACAAATCCGTTGCATGCCCTGAATAATGACACTTTGATTTGCATTTAAGGGAGACAGGGACAATCCAGCCAGCCCTGCACAAATGCATATCCTCAGTACCTAAACTCAGGTAAGGCAGAATTTCAGCAAGCTCTTACTACGTGGCACAGTCTGTTGGCCTATTTAGGCACCTGGCACTTGGCAAGTGCTTGTGAATCTCAGGTCAGGTCCTGACTTAACTCAGGGTTGAGATTTTGATCATTGGATCCAGCCTCCAGGCTGAGTCTTTGATGACATGTGCATCACAGTTCTTCAGTTTCTTTTTGCATCCAGAACTTCTGAAACATTTACCAGTATCTACCTAGCTGTATCATCAAGCTGATTTAAAAATCAGAGGTATTAATTTTAACTACTCAGTCTCACAATAGACTCTGAATTATCCTTGTGTTTCAGTGGTTCAGAACTTTAAAACTTGACTTTAATTACCCTTAGATTATAACTTTCATATCTCCTCTAACATTAACAATCTGAAGAGACGTGAGACTGCCAGAGAGGAGAGAATAAAAGACTGGATTTAAAAATGCATTAATAGGGCAATTTATGAAACAAGAGAGTCTTTCATTTAATTAGTATTCTGTATTTGATTACATATCTCTCTGTATGCAGGCTCTGCTTTTTACCTTTCTGGATTTCCAGGAGAATTTTGTTAACATGTACATTGAACTTTTGCAAAAAATATAGGGAGAAAGGGGAAAATGTTTAATCAGTTTAATATTAATTTCAATCACTGCAAAGTTTTCATGCAACCCACAAAACATATAGTAAAATAAAGGTTGTTAGTTTCTGTTGGTGATGTGAGGTGTAATACAAGAGCCATCTATAAGCCTAATTTATAAAATGTGGGCCTATAACACTATTTCTCTTTTCTCTGATAAAGAATACCACTTTAATGAAACAGGAACTTTTCATGTTAACTTGGAGTTCTTGCTTTCTGAAGCACTTTGTGTGTGGTAAGGAAGAGAAGAGGGCAATTAAGACAAAGGAAGTAGAATTTTATCCCTGAGGTTTCAGCAGGTTGAGACAACTAGGCTGTCTTTGTCAAAAGTGTATTAAGAGATTCCTCATGGAGTGTGCTGTGTGGCTCTTGACTTTGGGAGTGTCATTGGAGGCAAAGTTCATTATTCATGACAGGGCTGCATTTATCTCCGACTATAAGCCACTGAAATATTGTACAGAATCTGTATGTGGAGATTTAGAGTAATATTTTCTATTACAAGGAAGTTTCATTTAGATTAGAACATTAAGTTTTTGTATTCTGACACCACACAAAAACCTACACTTCTGATTATAGCATTTTAGTATTTGTGAACTCGGGTTAAATTAAGTGGTTTAATGACTACATGTGATCTTCCTCTGCAAATGAATGAGTAGGACAGAATTACGACTGTGTGTCTTCGATAAGTATTTCCATGCTCTTACACAGCTGGATCTAAATTCATTCACTCTCTGAACTCCCTGGATAAACAACATTTGGCTTCCTAGCAACCTCATTTGTCCTAGGTCATTCAGACACATTATTACAACTCAGTTCTAAAAGAGTTTGGTTTGAAATTATTAAAAAAAAACCAAAAATCTGTGTTGCAGATGTACAGTTTCTTTTGTTGTGAAACTCTTACACTAAGCAGCAGAAACAAGCTGGAAGAGATGCTACAAGTGCCAAACTCTCTTAATTTCTTTCCAGCAGGCATAAACCAGAGAAACCAAAACCATCCCTTGCCCTTTCTGTTTAACATAAACTTAAGGAGGGACACAGAGATGTCACAGTGAAGTCAGTCCAGTAGAGGTTACCCAGATGGACAGTGGGCAGAAGATCATGGCATTTGGAGTGAAGCTGAGAACCAGATTTGTTTGGTTTTCAGGAGAAGGTTAATGGTGATCTAGCTGGAGATGCTGCCTAATGGGGCAGTGAGATGATGGAGTCAGACTGTTCTCAGTGTACAGCAATATTATGATGAGTAACAGACATGCATATTAGGAAAGAACTTCACAATTAAGGCAATCAGCCATGGGAACAACTTATCCATCTGAGTAATCTTCATCCTCGAAGGTATTCAAAACTGGACTGGATAAGGTTCTGAGCAAATGCCCTAGGCGATCCCTGATTTGAGCAGAAGTTGGACGAGGTGACTTCAAGAAATCCCTTTCTTTATTCTACAGTTCCAGCTTATGTACATGCTACTGTTGCTGAAGCAGCTGTGTTTCAAACACACCGATGTGCTAGGGGATGCCTACTCTACAGAGCAAGTCCCAGACTCACGTCAGAAAGTCAGTTTGGGACTGGGCAAGTGACTTCAGCAGAAGCAAGTCCTGGGCTTCTGTTCCAAATAGTTGCATTTGTTCATAGGTGAAAGTTCATTAGTTCTGATGCTCATAAAGAAATGCTTGAAGTTGCTTCCTAACAGTTTTGCTTCATTTAAAGTATACGCAAGAGTAAAGTAATCCAAATTCAAGTGACTTGAAACTACAGTTCATCCCTCCCAAAGATTTAATATTTTGGTTCATCTCAAAAGCTAATTTAATAGCTTTGCTTTTCCATTCTGCATTTGCATCTCTCTCTATACTTCATTTTTTTTTCCATAGTTTTTCTCTGACACTTTGAAGAAGGAAAATAAAGCATAATAGAACATGCAATGTAAAACAGACTAAGTTTTCTTGGGTACCTACTCTGTATTAAAAACAAAAACAAACCAAACAAACAAACCAAACAACCAAACAAGAAAAAATCTAGTACAGAATTTTATAGTTTCCGTGACTGCTAATATCTTACTGACTTCTACACTTCAAATGATCTCTTACAGCAGCTCCAAGAAATAGACAACCGCAGGGGTCTATGTACTTCTACATTTGGGTTTTTTACATTCCAAAGTTGTATGTACGTAGTTGTGCCCAAGCTACATATTCATCCCTCTCCAGGGCACACTGCCACTCTGAAACACTGAAGAAAATCTGCTTTCTCCCTGTTTTTCAGTGTAAAAGATGAACATATTAAGTCTGTTAAAATTTATACAATCAGATTAGGCAACATTTCCTGCATGCGTTTGGATGGTGCAATTCAAAGTTGGCTTTTGTTTAAGCCCATTATTATTTTCTGACCGAAAATGTTAGTAAATAAGGTGTTTCTGCATGTATAATGTGTTATTTATATTAGTAAATGACATTTTGAATTGGCAGCTAATTTGTTTCTGGTTTGTTGCATACCTTTTGGTTGAAATTTTTCAGTTCAAAATTTCACCTTACTTCCCTAAAAATAACACTTTAAGAATATCTATGTAAACATTTTCTCACCACAGCTAAACATCATAATTTCTCAGAAATCATATGCAAACATCACAGAGGTAACTATGAGTATGGTTCTGACTGGGCAACAAACATACTGCTGTCACGGACGAGGATGTAGTGGAGGTCAGATGAGATGGAGCTTTGCAACACCAGGTGGACAAGTGTGCCCTATGGATGCACATCCAGACGAACACCTGAGGTAGAACTTTCTAGCTGTGCATCTCTTCCTTGCATTCCAGTTTCCCTAGCTGAAAATTCAAAATCTGCTGAATTTTACTGCTTTCAGTAACTTACCCAGATACTTTGAGTATTTCTACATTGCACTGGACTCTGACTTACTGGTGTGTCTGTAGCTGGACCACATGCTACTGAGGGAGGACCCAGGACCATTCAGTTTTAAGGATGAAAGTATTATTACTGTTTCTACTTATCCAAGCCTACTCCGGCACTGAGTAGAGCTTAGGTAGAAAAGAGAATCTGGGCCAAACTGCAATGATATAAAATACTATTCTAGTGACAACTGATTTTTAATGGAAACAAATTAGAAATACACAGATTTTTCCAGATGAGGAAGCAGAGCAATTGCACTACTCACACAATGCAAGGAAATTCAAGAAATACGTCTGAAATCCTTGATGCTGAGGTAAATGATTTAACTGAAAGACTACTTCTCTTGCCACATTAAGAAATGGTAATGGCCATTTTTCAAATACAGAGTTACTGGAGAGATCCAGGGAAAGCCATCTCCAATCTGAGCAGGGCTAAAGCTTCCCTGGTCTTACATTCTCTTTTTTCACTAAGGCGAGTGAGGAACTTCGTATGCCTATCTGCCATCCTTTGGGTTTCAGTATGCAGAGCTGCATATCTCACCTTTAAATGTTTTCAGCATTAGAGACTCAAATTGCTAAAAAGTAACTTAGGTAAGTACAATTTTCAGAATGTGACCAATGTATTTACTCTATTGACTGTACTCTCTGAAGTAAAGTGTGCTGAGAGAGGTATTGTGCAGAAACTAAAGTAAATAGATCTACTTGCCGTGGGTAAAACTGCCGTCATCTTTTCTGTGTTGCCATTAACTGGCCTGATTACCCTCACAATGGAGCAAATTTTACACTGGAACAATTCCACCATTTTCAAAGAAGGTTGTCTTCATTTAAATTTAATCTGAGGAAGAGTCTCAGGCTCCAAACATGTATAGGATGATTTTCTTTTAATCTACGTAAAATCATAAGAAACTTACAGTAGGTTGGTTTTGAACCTTAAGCTATTTGATTACATCTATTTTAAAATTTAAAAAAAAATCACTGAAGAAGTAGTCAAGAGATTTGTCCATCATAATCATTGACTTACATAGACTGTTTTGTGCACCCTTTACCTTAATGTTATTAATTTCTTCCTGTTCCCTGCTTTTTACTCTACTTCAAGGGAAATGAAATTAGCACTGAATAAAATATGTATTTTTCAGCTTAGATGTCTCAGACACATAACATTTTTGAACACTCAGCAGAAATTCTCCAGGGTTATAACAGGTATTACAGTTTTTTATCAAGGCAGAACTGCAAAGCAACTAGAGAGGATTATTCAAAATAAATTAAAATGAAACATGAACTGTCATACTGGGATATACCTCATATTAGATGCATTTATGAAACTTCCAGGACTTTCTCTTTCCAAAATGTAGATGTGATTTTGTAAGTGGAAACAGTAAGATTTTGAGCTTTGAAGACAAAGCACTTGCTTCAAAGCCCACATTGTTACAAAAATAAAACAGGCACTGGGTAAAATTCCTAAAAAAAAAATATTCATAAATAGATACATTTCTATATTTAATTGTTTTACTTAAAAAAAAAAAAAAAAAGAATAAGTGGCCATCACTTGCCTTCCAAGTTATTTCCTAAGCAGAAATAGCAAAACTTGGTGCTCACTGAGTGTGTGTCCCACAGCACCTCTCCCAAGGATAGTAACTTATATTTCCCTTTCCTACTCTAGATCCCAGACTTGTCCTTCATCCTGCCCCACCACTTTAACCAAGCACAAGCCACCATGCAGTAGATTGATTCAGAGCTATAGACAAACTGCTAAGTATTCATAGACTTCTTGGCTGTCTGATTTCTCTTTGATCAGCTCAAGGCTAACATCTACCTGTAGCATCAGCAGCAACACAAATTCAGTTCTGTCTAATTTTGTGAGGATTTTATACTTTTTAAGTTTTTGTCAGATTAGGCAAAACTGGACAACATAAAAAAATTATTGGAGTGAACTAGAGACAGGTAACATGACTGTACAAGCCTGATTTTATTAAAAAGTCAGGCTAAAAGTAGTATCACTTTGTTATTGCAAGCAATGCTGTTCTGTTACACATTTGTATTGATAGCTTAAAGAATTGCAAAAACACAGAAAACCTGGACAAGTATATCCTGCAAATCCCAATAAAAGATTGTTTATTGTCCCCTGGAAGTACTTTCATCTTCTGGTTCTGTGAAAAATTTGTGTGATGTTCTAAAAGCTTAATGCAATGCTCCATGGAACTTCACCCTTAAATTAAAGCAGAACAATGGAAATGCTATGTTTGCACTATTATTCATTTGACCTGAGAATGCCTTGGGATTTATTGCAAATTTGGACAATGCAAAGCTCTGGAAGAAGCTTTTAGCAATTCATTAATTTACTGTCTTTGGACATATCCTGAAAGGTAGAGATACCCTTTTTTTCTTTTTCCTCCTCAGACTTGGACTTTTTTCTGCTTACACTGGCAAACACAAAACCATTTATAAGCAGAATAAGGAATAACTTTCCAAGAAATTAGTGAGCCTCACAGATGAAAGCACTGGAACTGTTACCTATAAAGGATTGCATGTAGGATGATTATTACTTAATTTCACAGTGAGTGATGCCTTCAGAAAAAAAAATATATAGTTCAGCATTAGAAAATAGAATAGTACACATGAAGAATATTTAAATCTGTGGAGAAAGGAGTACTGAAGAACAGCTACCCTTATATAAAATACTATCCACCTTGTCTGTGAACGTCTGATGGTCAACTGGCACACATTTCCCACGGGAACCACTATCATCACTCTCTTACTCAATTCAGTTCTATGGTTGAGGGTATTTTTCTTAAAATTTTATATCATAACTCAAGGAGATCAACTCATTCAAAAAAATATGTAATTATTCCTGATGCAGAATTTTTGTCATTCAGTTCAGATATATATACTAAATGGCTTAACTGTACTGTGAAAGTTTTAGATATTTCTTTTATTGTACCAGGAACTCCAATTTTTGGACAAAATGTGAAAAATCTTCAGCTACCTTACAATAACCAGTAGCTGAGTGGTTAATATACAAGAGATGTGTGGGGGTGTAAAGATTCAAGTTTCTGTATAAGGTAGTTTGGAGTTGCCCCCAAATCTCACTGACAGAAAAATGAGATAAGCGATTCTCCATAGATTCTACTTTCACCTGTTTATCTTCCTTTCAATTTACACAGGTTATAAATCAAGATACAAATTATAATCCACATAACCACAAGCAACTTTTCTAAAAATAAAAATTAAAAAGTCAGTCCCTCTCCTGCTCTTTTCTCGATGAAAAAATTCTTCCTTCACTTAAAGAGTGTTTCATGTTAGATTCTGTATGTGATTTTCCAGGAAATGTTCAGTTTCCTTGAAGCAACATGTTCTGATGGAAAAAAAGCCTTTCCACTTGAAAATTCCTCACTAGCTCTAATTCAATTCCCTTCCTTGAGATCATAACAAGAGTTACAATATTCATTCCTGCTATGCTTTCACCATTACTTCAAACTGGACACGCTGCCATTCTAGAAATATTATGCAGCAACCCTTATATTGCTGCCCCAGGGGTATTTTGCCCATCTAAAACCCAGTTAAAGCTGAAGCTTTCACTCTCCCTATATTAAAATACCTGCTCTTGAAGCTGATGTGAGCAGCAGCCACAGAAACCAATTGACATGGCAAAAGATTTCAAACAATGACAAACGTCAGATGTGCTGCGTGTCCTTCAGGGCCACCTCCTGCCATGCAACAGGTTTATAACTGTGCAGAACTGCACAGGGGCTCAGAGCAGCCACCCTCCACTCTCCTCAGCACTGAGAGCACAAAGCAGCAGCCATGGAGCTGATGAGACAAGGTACAGCCTTTTGCCATCTGTCCCCAGCTGTGTTGCATCTTCCAGTCTAACACAACCATCCGATGGATTCAGGGAAGTCACGACAGTGAGAGATTCCCAGTCACCCCTACTTGCAACACAGTTTTTCTCAGCGCAAAAGCTCCTGCAAGGCAAGATACTGAAAAGTCCCATTTTTTTAGAGCCAGCTTTCCCTCATACACTGCTTCATTGCAGCTTAATTCTGACTTTGTGCTGCTACAAGATCTTACAGGTTTGTGCTGTCCAAATACACTAGGAAGTCTACATGTCCCCAGAGGTAAGCCGCAGAGAGAAGACCACTAGGCTTTGTCTCTCCAAATTTGTAGCATAGTTATAAGAAAGAATTCTACAAGATACTTGTTCCAAATTCATAATTTTTCATTGCTTCTCATTAAAAAAAAAAAAAACACCTGCTGTGAAACTGAACAGAAATATATCACCATCCAAGTTCAATCAAAAAGACAAGAAATTCATCGTAAAATCAGCAGCATTTTATCACTTGACATAGCTGGGAGATGTCAAGTCATTGCAAATATAGCCCTCAATATATATAGTATATGTAATACAACGCCTTGTGAAAGCTTATTTATGTGACAGTGGCCTTAGCAATAAATAAAATGGACTTGACAAGGACAAACTTAATGATGTGGCGCTCTCATCTGAACTCCTGCTCTGTCTCAGGACAGTGGATAAGGAATTAATCCATTCTTAAATGGGTTCTTCTAGTAAGAACTTCCATTAACCTCTTGTGAACCTTTTATAAACTGAGGAGTATTGAGAATATTCTAAACCCATAAATGATGAAAATATGAAATAAATGTTGCAGAAACACAAATCCACTGGGATGTATTCTTTGAAATCTTTCACCTTGCACAGATTTGAAGACAAGGACTTTCCTTCATAATAGGTACAATTTGAGTGATCGATTGCATGGTTGAAAATTGAATTTAGTATTTTTGAAATATGCTTTGTTTAAGAACCCAATATATTTGAGCCTCCTTTTGTTTATGGCTCAGTAACTGCTCCACTAGCTTGCTTTCAAAGATGCAGCATTTTTTTCCCTCTGCTTATCGTCAGTTTCTCTAGAAAACTATGTGTCTTGTTTAATGATTTCCTTCTCAAAATCTCTTTCAAGTACTGTAAAACTTTTTCTTTTGAATAAACAAACCTATATGAAGAAATCCTATAAAAATTCTTATCCTGAGGGATTGCAAGATTTACGTTCTTATCCAAATACAAACTCTCATCACAGACAGTACAGTCCATGATTCACAAATCCTATGGGATTATTTCAAAGCATTAAAAACATATACACATAGGCATACTTTTCATCAGTAAAAACAGTGTGAGAGGAAATTACAGAGAAGAGAGATCGCTCTATACAAGAACACAGCTCCGAAGTTTATGGCTTCATAGAATGAAGCAGAATCCACGGAGAAATAAAGAAGAGTTTTCTTTACTTAATTTGTTTTATTCCCAGGAAGACGCTTGCTAAACAATTAAACGATCCTCAAAACAGTGGGACAAGCCACTCACTATGTCTCTAAAATACAGCAGAAAAGGAGGGACAGACTTTAAACTTAAGACATGCTCCAGGATTAAGATGTCACTGTGAGCAGATGAGAAGGTGGAGAAGATTCCTCCCCTTCTTCTTGCCAGTTGAGCATGGGGCATCCAAATTTATCATGACTGTGACCTCAAGTCACATTTACCCACTTGTCATAATATGCAGCCAAATATAACCATCATGTGCTCTATAGAAAATTCTCCCTTAACAATATACAAATATCTCAATATTCTTTGGAAATTGCTCTCTCATCTTGGATTTTTTATGCTAAATGTCCAAATAGCCTCTTGGATCTTCCAGTCTTAGCAGTCTCATTTTCAATAGCTTACTTAATTGCTACTTCTATTCCCTTTTTAATCATTCATGCCATGTTTAACCCATGCATGGAATATAATCTATTCTCTTCAACTAAGTCTCTGTCAAAATCCTGTTTCAAGTGAGAACACTTCATTAGTTTTTCCACATATGCACGTATTTCTTGATTTTATGAAAATATCCTGCCTTCTTTGTGCTTATCTTTTATACCATTAACTTTTCTTAGCAGAGACCACATTTAATTTGTCTGTTCAGAGCTGTGGAGGGAATTTCTGAAGTTGAATAAATATTCATACCGCCTGTAAAATCATAAAATGCTTTAGATATGTTGGATCACAAACTGAATTCTGTATTTAAGTATCTCATGGATTTTGACTATTTTTGACTTTCATGTATGTATTTGGCACATTGACATTAGGAAGTATGGGTCTGTTAACAGACACAGTGCCTTACAAATAGCTGGTCAAATAAGAAGTGGCATAACATGCATGGATATTATGGGAATTTTTTTTTTTTAGTTCACATTACAGGCAACTACATTTTGGAAGTCTAAGATATACAGCTAATTGAGACCTGTATAAGCAAAATAGGTAGTCATCTAAGATGGCGTGTTACCACCAGCTACCCTTCCTACGCTGACCTGTTCTCACTTCAGTATCTGTGGAATTAATCAGGATGTCTGCCATCTACTAATACGAGTGAGAGGAGATCAGCTCCCAGTGGTAACCTCAACCCCCCCATCTGTCCACAATGCAGGAGCAGCAAAATCAAACATCTAGTGTACTCTCATCCTAGCTCACAGCCTTGCCATGATAACATGGAGTAGATCCTCTTCCTTGAAGAAGCAAAATTCAATTTTGACAACATTTCTGATAGACCATGAGCCAATATTTGTCCCCTATTCATATTACGTATATCCAGTAACTATGTCTGTTATATTGAGTGTATCAATTCATTAGATTAATCTAGCATCCAAAGTCAAGAACAGTTACAGGAGTTTTCCTGTCTACACCGATAGTCCATCTCTTCTCAAATGAGAGTAGAGGAAAAACAACAAAATCCTCAACCCCACCACCCCTCCATATTATTTTTTAATTACCTTCGTAGAAGTAAACAAACAAAATATTGAACAGCAGCCATGATCTTCCACTATACAAAAAGGAAAGGGCATATAAAGATGGTCCTGGAGAACTCTAAACTACAAATAATGCTAAGAGTAAGACTTGGTGACTCAGTCCAGAGCACAGAAAAGCTGTTCATCTTCTGAAGTGGGAAGGAAATATAAAAGGACACTCTCATCCCTGGGTACTACTGCAGTATAATGCCTTCTGTGCTATGACTTTCTGTGGAGTTAACATGCACCACTGAACAAGATTTGCATATTAGAGAAGAAATCTTGAAATTTACATTCTTGTGGCTTTGCTACAAGACCTCTAAGAGACCACATCAAGTAACTCCATCTACAGGCACTCACCTGAATAATCCAGCTCAAGAATTCAGTTGTCCTGATTCTTTACATAATGTGAAAAAAAAAAGCATACATGAACCTCATCTCCTTCAGGAGGTCTGTTGCTCCCCCTCCAGATAGCTGGGATGAATTTCAGTCTCTGCATTCAGCTCTACAGTGGTACTGCTGTAAGACATAGCAAAGAAATGAGAATAAATGTGTTACAAGATGTACATGTACTCAGATACTGTGATAACAGAGTCTCAGAAATTCTGAGGGGAAACAAACACAGTGACAAAACCAAGCACAAGTTTGTGGACAATGTTGCAAAAACCTTTCCCTCAGAATACATTTTGTCTATATAAAATACAATTTTTTTCCTTCTCTTCCTTTAGCTTCATAACTGAAAGAAAAAAAAAATATGAAATCTGTACATCAGTGGTCCTTTCTTTATAAGGGATCAGTAGTTAAAGGTATTGTGATTTTCCACTGAGAAAACTAACATGTGGCTAAAAAAGGGAGTAGAGTGATCTACAAAGAAAACATATACATACATATAGACTTCCATAAGACCTGAGAATTCTTGTTCCTAGGCTATTTCAAAGCTATGGTAGCAGGCTGTAACCATTACCATTCAAAACATACTTTTCTTCACACACTGTCCAGAGATCAACAACATATGTGGCACAACACATCAATGATCTGGACAAGGGGAATGAGTGCTCAGTGAGTTTGCAGACAACACCAAGTTGGCTGGGAGTGTTGATCGGCTCAAGAGTAGGAAGGCCATACAGAGGGATCTGGACTGGCTGGATAGATGGGCCAAGGCCAGTTATATGAAGTTCAACAAAGCCAAGTGCCTGAACCTGCACTTGGGTCACAACAACCCCAGGCAGCGCTACAGGCGCAGGGAAAAGTGGCTGGAAAGCTGCCTGGCAGGAAAGAACCTGAGGGTGTTGATCAACAGTCAGCTGAATATGAGCCAGCAGTGTGCCCAGGTGGCCAAAAGGCTAACAGCATCCTGGCTTGTATCAGGAATAGTGTGGCCAGCAGGATGAGGGAAGTGCTAGCCCCCTGTACTCGGCACTGGTGAGGCCACATCTTGAATACTGTGTTCAGTTTTGGGCCCCTCACTACAAGAAAGACATTGAGGTGCCAGAGAGAGTTCAGAGAAGGGACACAAGGCTGGTGAGGGGTCTGAAGCACAAGCACTGTGAGTAGCAGCTGAGAGATCTGGGTTGTTTAACCTGGAGAAAAGGAGGCTGAGGGGAGACCTTATTGCTGTCTACAACTACCTGAAAGGAGGTTGTAGCATGGAGGGTGCTGGTCTCTTCTCCCAAGTAACAAGCAATAGGTCGAGAGGAAACAGCCTCAGGTTGCACCAGGAGAGATTTAGGTTGGATATTAGGAACAATTTTTTCACAGAAAGGGTTGTCAAGCATTGGGACAGGCTGCCCAGAGAAGAGGTTGAGTTGGCATCCCTAGAAGTATTTGAAAGACCTGTAGATGTGGTGCACAGGGACATGGTTTAGTGGTGGATTTGGTAGTGCCAGGTTGACGGCTGGACTTGATGATCTCAAAAGTATTTTCCAACCTAAATAATTCTATGATTCTATGAACAGAGAAAAAAAATTCTATAAATTTCTTGAAATTATATTAACATGGAAACCTGAAGGATGATATCTCTTAAAGAAAATGTAGCAGTCGAAACAGTATGGTTTGCACTCCTGAAACCTGCATTTCAAAAACAAATATCTCAAGGCAAAAACATCTCCCTAGGATATTTCTGTCACTGTATACTTGCAAAACAATCTCCTTATTTTAAGATATTTTTTTCAGACTGCCAAATCAAGTTGGAACAAACTTTGTTGGGTTCCAGGCATAAAATAAACCATACGAAGTCAGAGTTTTTTAACACAGTAGTTATTGTCAAAGGAATCCTTTTGCAAATTGTCATTTTTAAAATCATTGGACAGGTGTGTGACAAGGAGTAAATCAGCATAAGAAGGAGAGCAAATAAAATACACAGCAGGATTAAGAAACAATTAATACAACACAAAGAGTTAGCAAGAAAGCGACTGATGAATTGGTGCCTGCTATTTGTCAAAGGCTAAAGCATAGTAGGTGGCTGAGGTTATTGTATTTTTCCATCAATGACATTTGGTTCCTTGGCAGATTCTGTAGGCAGTAAGCACCTCAAAGCCGTTTTTAGCTTTGCATATGGTTAGGTTACTGAATCTAATGGGAATGCGTAAACTCTTTTGTGTAGCTCATCCTACATGATATATTTGTCTCACGTTATTGTGCTACAGAGTAATACAGCAAAATCTACTTACTCTTACCCAAAAAAATAAATACTTAAATAAACATCTATGTTAAAATCTTTGTGTGTTCAGTATGAACTATTTATTTCATTCAGAAATAGCAAAATACAATTTTCAGTCTATGTTAAAAGAAAGTGCAAAGACATGACATTATCTTACCAAACAGGCTGCTCCTCCCGTGAGTCCAGGATCATACCTTCACGCTTGGAAAATATTTGTTACTGTTTTTACCACTTTTTGTCCTTCAAAACCAATACAGCTGAGAGTGTATGAAAAAGATTACACTTTTGTCCAGCTGACAGTGGTTCAATTATCTGACAATTTCTCATTCACCTGTGCCTTAGGGCACCATTAAAGCATTAGTGCTGAAAGCAGAGTTTCGTTATTTGTGAGAAATGGCAGGACAAATCAGTAATTTAACTGCAGGCTACACACATTCTAACAACAACTTTAGGATGGGAGTGTTAACGAAAGTTTGATCAATGCCTAAGTTGAAGTTTGATTAATTTCCAGAAGACTGCAAAACATGTACCAACTGTAACAGGGAAGCAAGACCTGATGACACAATAGGTCCCTTCTTGTACGTTATCTACTAGAATAAATTAATACATGAACAGTTTTAAGTACTCTCCAGCAGGAGGGTGGAGACTGCAGCACGAGGGGTTGAGGATGCAAAAGACCAAGGTAACTGAAGGTGTGAGCAGATGACATCCTCCATGCTCATACACATGCACATAGAAGGACGTAGAATAACAGGGTTATCCAGGAGCTCGTAGTGCTTTGCCTTCTAGCACACCTACATTGGTCAGATTCCCTTAAAAATAGAGGGTCTTTGCTAAAGACCAAACATCCATGTAACAATAAACTGGAAAACTGTAACTAAGAACTTTTCTGCGATTTCATCTGAAGGAAAACTGACTATTGGTCTGCTGGTTTATAACACTGGAAAAAACATAATTTTAAAGCCAGACATAAATCTTCCAGTTTCCCTGATAAAATTTACTGCTCTTCATAAACTGCTTAATCACAAACTTACCAGTGCTTTTGATTAATGACTGGAGAGAGAAAAAAGTCATATTTTATCTGAATAAGAAATGGCAGTTTTGGAGCAGTGAGAGCCATAACCAAGCTAGCTCTATAACAGAAAGGAAATGGCTTCTTTCCAGCTTTTACAGCACTGATTGAGCTTTTAAATACTAAATAAATCTCTTTTCCTACACTGCTAAAACTTTCATTGTTCCAAGAACAAACTTAAACCTGAGATGATATCAAATACATTAGCAAAGTCTACTACAGGATGGGAGGAGGAAAGCCCTATTTTAACCACTCATTTAAACTCTTCAGGTGTTCTGTGAGGTTTTTTTCCTCATTAAACAGAAGTAGACTTCCAGCACTAGTGAGCATAAAAGCAAACATTTTATTGCATCTTACCACCAAACATTTTATATCACCTTTAGAATCTCTTTTTATCTAGGTTTATCTCCAGCACACAGTACTTCAGAGTGTAAGAACATTCAGGTATAACTCCTAACACTTAAGACACATCTTCCAAAGACTTATGGACGTGGTGAACTTTAAACAAAGAAATAATTCCATCAAATTAATTTCTTTTCCCCCACAAATTCAGTGAGGGAATTTACCTTTTTTAGAAGTTAGCCATAAACACATACCTAAACAACCCAGAATCAAAAAGCACAATAGCTGATGGCAAGTAGAAGAATCAGTAATGTAAATAACTGTCTCTCACAACTGTTGTATGTATAGAAGAATCACACCAGTGTTATGTGGGGATACAGGAGACAGACTGGTATTTCAAATGGGCACAAGCTAATTTCAGTACATTGAGTTAGAGAAGGTTAAATTACCCTTCTCCTTAAATTATGTGACAGCTGCATAGAGGTAACCTTAAAAGTAAAGAAAGATGCTTTTGTGGAGGGGTTGGAATATTGAGGTTAAAGAGACAATCAACTAAAATGAAAAGAAATCAGTTAAGTTTAAAAATATCGATGGGGTTAGCAGGGTTCAAGTGGATGTTGTAGTATTTTCTTATCCACAGGATAGAAGAGTCAGAATTAGAATTATTATTTTTAATTAGGAGACCATGTGCTAGTAACAATATATAAATTTAAAATTTGCAAATGGAAGAACAACTTTTCATTCACATTTCCCTGAAAAATCTAAGTAAAAAGGGAACACGAATTCTTTGCAGCATTACCCGGACATAAGTAAACTCCTACCTGCAAATATGAAGTGAATATAGTAGGTCAGCCAAATCAACAAAGGACTTATTTTTTGCCATGTAGTGCTCTTCTTTTTAAACCTATCTCACTGCTTAGTAGGAGTGACTCTTAATGGTTAAATACTAGCCTCTACAGCTCCTCTTAGAGCTGATCACATGCTACCAGAAGTATAATCAATGTCATATTTGCAAATGAGAGGTCCAGAAGAAGCAAGAAGTGGAGCATGACTTGCTCATAGAGTCATTACTCTTGTACTTTTTGTTACTGAATCAAATGAGTTGCTAAATCAAATCAGATCATCGACACCAGACTCTCATGAAGTACAGGCCAAAAAAGTCATGAGTACTATACAGGCCAGGCTTATTCAAAGCATTTTCCTTTTGATTTTCACTCCTATAAGTTTCACCTACTTTATCTAGTAAGTCAAAATGAAATTATTTGCATAAAATTTCCTGTCTTTACAGCAGAAGCTACCACCCTGCTCTGTTCTTCCCAAAGAATGGAAGTGCGGGGCTAACCCTTGCTCTTCTCTCCTCTCCTTTTTTTGTGTTTCAGTTAATCTTTGAGTTATAATCTATACAGCTATACTGATTCAACAGGAGACGTTGAGAACAGCTCTTTTCATCTCTACAAAAGGTCAACCTAGTACTCCAGAAGAGTGGGAACTGTGAATATTAATCTCTTTTTGTCAGAACCGAAGCCAGGTCCTGTATTTAAGCTTAGGACACAACACACTAGATAGCTGCATTAAAATATTCTCACTTGTCTCTTTTAAAAGAACATGAGAAAAGAAAGCAGAAGCTAACAGAGCGTGCTGAAGAAGTTAATGACGTTAGGCACTAATTTTTTGAACCAAGCTATTTACACAAAAAGTGAATGTTTTCCCAACATCTGTTTTTTGTAACACACTACCTCATCAGAGTGAACTGGACTGTTAATTTGCCTTAGAAGTACCTTCAGTGCTGGATTAAAAAATAAGAACTGTCCCTTCCACCAGAGGTTTCCCCATTCAAACAACAAATTTGGCATTCATCATAATTGCAAAAGCACAAAAATGTACTAGAATCAAAAGCAACTATATTGGTCTCAATCCATGCGTGGCAGTGAAAGTCTCATCAGACAGTAATTACAACTCTACCTTTTAGTAGAGAAAAATACACAAAGGAAAATCGTAAAAATTGGATGGACTGATTGAAACTGGGGCAAGTCCCAATTCAGTGTTTTATCAACCATATCAAATTAACTCCATATTCAAAGAGGTTTTTTCAAACAGGTTTTTTCTCCACTAAGCACTGTGCAGTGCTCCGTTCTCAGTTTGTTGCTATGTTGTTGATTAGATTAGATAGCTTGTGTTGGTGGCATGCTTTAAATATTTATGTTAGCAAAAAACATAAGGCTTAGTATCACTGCAGTGGGAAGAGGATGCTCTGAGGGTACGTAGAAAATATGATTGGTTTAGAGGAATACATTAAACACTTCTGAGAGCTTGCTTTCTTTTGATAACACAGTAAATTTCAGCTTCCCAGAAAAGATGCAATTTATAATCAAATTCCTATTTCCATTTCCCTCAGATAAAAGTGTTAATATTATACAAGTGTTAATGTTATTGGCATGAAACACCCTAAATGCATCACCCCCTCTCCCTCCCCTCCCCACAATAATCATTCACTTACAAAAGTGTATAGGAAAGCAGTGGCCACAGATGTTTTTCCTCCATGCTTATTTCTGCTCTTCCCCACAGGTGCCTTTCCTGCACCTCTGGGTCCTTTTTCATCCAAACTAAGCCATGTGTTCATCTCCCCAGTTCCTCTTAAAGAAAGTATGTCAAACTTTTATAACTAAAATAACTGAGAAGTAAAGTAGTCTGCATCACTTAAATTATCACATTTACTTCTGTTTCTTAAACGTCTCAATTTTATTAAAAAGTGAAGCTTCAAAAGCCCACAGATTTTGAACATGAAAGTCCAGCTCTATCCTGATCACTTTCAGTTGTTTTTCAGTGTAAACAAAACAAAAATATTTCCTTCTCTAAGTCTTTCCCACTCTTGCTCCCATAAGAGAACATAATTGAGGAATGTTGAGAGGACATTGGTCAGACACCAAGCACGTGATTATATATTGAAAACATTCTTAACAAGAGCTACTTATTTCAGTATTTTTTAAACAGAAAAAAAAGTCTTTTTGTTTAATGGGGTCTGCCAATCAGCTCACATTAAATGGTTTAGAGCTCCAAAACAGAACAGGCTTTAGGCCTAAACCTTACCAAAATTTGAGATTCAGTTATGGTTCAAGAATTTCTCTGCTTTTCATGTACATCAAAGTTTCCTTTTCCTGATGTGCTCACGCATATGAATGCTAGACTCACCTGATGTTTTCTTACAGTTTTATTTAAGTGAATGAAATTCCTTTCTACCACTCCATAAGTACTACCATGCTCGTTCTCCATGGCTATTCTACATAAGAGAAACAATGATTAGCAGTTAAAAAGTAAGCAGAACCAGCCAGTCATGTGTGAAATCACATGAATGCAGTGACTTACATTCTAACTTTGAGTATAAAGTTATATGTGAAGTAGTGGTTCTGAAATCAATATCACAGTATCTTTTTATTAAAAAAATATTAAATTTTTTTAACAGCAAGATGCATTCCAGGTCACCGCTATTTTACAAGGTTAGGAAACAAAGCAGCAGAACCACATCTTTTTTTTGAATCTTGGCATTTTATTGAGCTTTTCAGCAGCCTACTATTTCATTGCGTACTCGCATGGTTCAGAGATGATCTTGCTGATCCTACTAACGTTTGAGGGAATTTTTGCCCAAGTGACTTATTTTCAATCTCCTGATGTAAATAACCTTCAGGCAGGGTAAAAAACCAAACAAACAGACAAACAAACAAACAACAACAAAACAAACAAAAAACCAAAACAAACAAAACCAACCAACCAACCAAAACAAAACAAAACAAAGCAAAAAAAACCCCACCACCCTTGTCCAGTGGTTTTCAGTAAAGTTTTTTTAAATGTGGCGGCTCCACGCTGGAATACAGGTTCCAGTCCAGGAGTGAGCCCTTTCAAAAGGAAAGGTTGTCTGTCTTCCCTATCTTCTTCCTGGACTTTCCTACTGAAGACATTCAGCAGAGCAGCCCTTGTCAACTTCCCTACCATAAACAGCTGCAGTACTTATTCATAAAAATTGTAGCAATACAGAATGATGTTGGAGCTCATCTCATGTATTTTGAGAAACTCCAGCACTGGAACTTCACACTTTGAACAACTCCAGTCTCCCTAGAAGTGGCTCACACACAGAGGCCTTCTCCTGGGAAGTATCTGCAGATCACTTGCAGGCAGCTTCCCATCTAAAGGACATGGCAGAGAATCTCTTCCCTTCTGTAGTAGTCTGGACTTCTCCATGGAGTTGTATGAAAAATGGGAAGAAAAAGGGGACTATGGCCTCAGTAGTATAAAGTATATATTACTAAATTACTACATGTGGCATGAGAGCACTTCTTTGGGGGTGTTTTGCTTCTGACACAAAGATCACCTCTTACACGTTCCAAATCAGTACTGCTTACCAACCAGGGTAGTGAGGAGACCCTAAATTGTCAGTTTGAGATTATGTGGTCTTCCAGGAGGGGCTGCAGGAAGCCTAATTCTTCCAGTGACCTAGCCCATGGCTGAGAACCCTCCAGGTAGGTCTTACGACCACCTTTCTGGAGGGGCTGTTCCTTTTTACCCTGAGGTCCAGAGATTTATTTTGGATATTCACTTAAGTGAGAGAGAATTTTGAGCACTACCCTGGCTGATAAAGCTTCCTCATGTGATGAGTCACATTTTAGGCAGTAACACACTGTTACTAAAGAAATTCTGCTCATAAGGACACATAAGAAATACAGGTAGAAACATCTAGTGGTGGTGTCTTCTTTATTCTGAAGGCAAAAACACGAAGCAAAAAGATGGGGTGGGGCGCGGGTGAAAAGCCAGACATGGTAAGGGAACTGTACTTTCTGCTAGTAGACAAGAACCTCTCCTCACCTTTTATTATGCCTGCAAATCAATGGCATAACTAAACATAAGTGGAATTACATTTTTCTTCTGTCTTATGCTCCATTCCTTTGATTCACATGTTATTTTCATCAAAAGAGGTCACTAGCTAGAGGCGGCATCAATCATCATCATTTTGGCAGGCTGACAGTCAATTTTGTCACCTCCTCCAACCCGCCCATCACATTATGGCATGATGATAGTATCACACTCAGAGCTAGCCAGGATCTGGTGAAGGCTCCAGAAAACGAGTCTTTAGGATACAGCTCCTACCTTAACTAAGTAATTTTATATAGAAGAGTGTGAAAAGGAATAGGAAATATCAGCACCCTGTCTTTTCCAGCCTATTCCCACAGAAGTTCCCATCTGTTTTTTCTTGTAAACTGAACAAATCCTGTTAATTGGATTTGACATATCAAACTGAATTTGAAAGGAAAAAATAGTCTTCATTCCTTGAAGGCCAAAACAACCAAGACTATTTTGTATTTCCAGATTCCTCCAGACCATAAGACCTACTGCTACCTCAAATTTAGGATGCAGAAGCTGACTTGGGTACGTTTGTGCCAGTGTATAAAATGCAACATAAGAAAAGACTTATGAATCAGTGCAAAATTAGCTATAATTGAAACAGTAAAGAGTGATCTTTTTAAGTAACCTTTGTTATTTCTAAAGATACTTCACTGAATGCTACAGTTATAATGCATACAGCTGGCCATGACTGTGACAATATGTTTAAGGAGACAGGTTTCTATTAAAAGCATGGATTAATTTTCTTTATTATGGTATAGTTAGTTAAATGATAGTATCACCTGAGTATAAGAGACAATGAGTAGATATGAAAAATCTGAGCTCCAGAACCACTTTTTTTCTCAAGAGAAAAAAAAAAAAAAAAGTCCTCAAAATTAAGGACAACAGAACAACAGATAACTTCGTGCTATGACTTTTGTTAATCCACAAAAATGGGCAAAATTGTCAAATCTTATACTGTGTAGAGGAAAAAATATGGTAAGTGCTAGATTAATCTTCTGTATGTCTACTATTACAGAGCTCTAAAGAAAGATGTACTACTCGCATCTGTCAAGATCCCCAAATCACAGAGAGAAACTGAAGAAAGATACCTATGAAAAACATCTGCACGTTACATTTTGCTTTGTGGGAATATCTGAATACAAGTGAAACTCAGGTTTTGATCTTTTTAACACACTACAGCTGATATAATACAAAAATAAAAACTTTAGAGGATATGTATTGATCTGTACATTCAAACAACTGGAGCAAGAGACACTGCCTGTTGAGGAATGCAAAGCAGTCCTTGGAATTCACTCTATGCCTATTAAATACACTGGTAGTTAAATGTGAGCTCACAGGGCTTTAAAGCATTTTATAACGAGTACCAGGTTAAAAAAAAATGCACACAGGCAAACACCTCCAAGAATAATTCTGAAAAAAGGAATCTCATTAGCAACTATCCCAATTATTCAGAAAAAGAAATCATGCACTCTATAATACAGGTTCAAATGGGGTGTTGGAAAAGAGTCCTGCCAATTGTTTTAGCAGAGATTATAAATCAAGTGAACATGCAGAATTTAAATTACCTCTGTTTCTAAGACATCTGTTATATTTCATTAAGAATAATCTCTTGCACAAGTTTAGAACATAATATCCAGACTGAGTGCCTTGTTTCAAATATACTTTGGATTAAAAGAAAAAACCTCAAAGAAAAATGCTATCAGAAGTTTGGAAAACTGAAGAATATGCCAAATTTTTAAATGGAGGAGCAACATTCCTTGAAGGAAAAAAGTGGGAAAGGGGGTACCTCATTAATAAATATAGGAAGCATACCACCTATATCTAGAGAATGTATGAGACAGGCTTGAAATCCTTGTACCCTGTAGGGTTTACCATAAATACAGCATATAGTAAGCACTGGTCAAAGCCAATGTAGTTAAGAAGCTAACTGGATACAGGCTATCTGCTTTGCTGCAGCACTCTTAATCTTCTTACTTAACAGTGCATCACAATAGTCAATTAACTGAAGTGCTTTTAGCATGTTCAGGACCTGATAAAAATAAATAGCCATAGTATATAGAAGATAAATGAGATATTGAAGCAAATTAATCATTTTACCAGGGTTAGGAGGTAAACTTGTACCTTCATTGGTATCAAAATGTTAGGTTTATTGTGGTCTGCTTATTAGTTACAAAATCACATCATATGAAGGGGTTTCAAGCATTTATTGGGTTAGTCACAGGCTGAATCAATGTAACATTCATTAACTGCAGATATCAATAGTTATTAACAGGTTCCCAAAGGCACTTTCCTTTTAAGGTCTGTTACATTCATTTTTCATGCCTTTTAATTAGACATTAAAGCAGGCATAAACACCATAATGATAAAAAAATAATTAAATCATGTCGTTGCTTGGAATTTTTTAAAAGAAAAATGTGCATAATTTTGCAGAAATTCATACGAGAAATACATATTTTCCTTTAATAAATGCTGTATATTTTCATTGTATTATGCTCTATGTAAAACTTTACCATTTTTAATAAACAAAGAATGAAATTATCTTTTCTAAGAAAAATTGATAATGAAGACTTTATTTTTTCTATAATGAAAAAACAATTGCTCTCAAAAAGGCTCAGTCTGCAGGTAGAGTTTGTATAGGCAATTGATTAAACTTTCCTGCACTAGTCAATTTAATCTGCTAAGATTTTACATAGAAGAGGAAGAACTAACTTGTTTCTTGTCTGTTATGAGCTGAAGTAAAAAGAGTATAAAGGCAGAATTTCACATCCAAAAGAAGCTACTTATTGACCAGTTCTGCATAAATAAGTGAAAATACTTTAATTTATAATTTAGTCATTTGAACACTAAGCTTAAACACAGACTGAAGCATTAGCAAGAATAACATTGCTTTTAAAGTAAACCAGAACACAGGCCTTAATAAAAAGGGAGTTTCCAAGCTCTTGCTGCAGCTGACAACTATGAGCCTGGCCAGCTGTCCCAAGGTCTGCCTCATGAGTGTCAATGTAGGATAAAGGCTTGCAAACTATAAAAACTGTTGGTTCGTTCTTACAGTTACTACTATAGTAGTAGGAGGCAGCCACTGGGAGATTTTCAATACTTTCATATTATCACTACATACATAATCATGGAAATAACTCAAAGGAGTAGGATTCTGCATTTCTTGATGACCTGATGACAAGCATAAATCAATTATAAGCTGTTAGCTCAAATTTAGAGCTTAAAGTGAAGGCATAAACCTGCAATAAATAAAGTGGAATTAAGGACAAGGAGAGACAAGTAAGTTGTGAAGATCCTTGTTAAGAGAGGCTGAATCAATATGGCACTAAAGTTATTTGAAATTGAGTTTCACCTACAAAATAAACCATGCTTGATTTTATATAGGATGATCCATAGCCTATAGAATCTCAACATTATGTCCTAATTATAAACTGTATGAACATTTATATTTTACTAATTTGTAGGACATTCAGCTAAAACTTAACCTTACCAAAATTGTAGCTAAGATTCTGCATATAATAGTATTGTCTGTAAATACATTGGAAATACAAAGATGAAAATTTAAAGCAAGAAGGGAGGGAATAAAACCAGGTATAAGCTTGCTAAAATATACCTGAACAGAAGACCTCTTAGTATCATTCATCCGAAAAAAAACAAACAAACAAACAAACAAACAAAAAAACACCACACAAACAAACAAAAAAAGACAAAAACAACAAAAACAAAAAAACACTTTTAAAAGTTCAGGACTGCAAAGAAATTAAACCTCTTGAGCTCTAATGTAACCTACTGGGTAGCTGGTGATTATTGAACAATTAATCTTTTTCATTTCCTGGTTAAGCTACAGGTGTTTTTAGGACTTAAAATTTTGTTTTTAAATATAAACTAAATGCTTAATATCCAACAGATAAAAGATTAGACACTGATTTATTGTAATCAGAAAGTGTTCACAGTTGAGTCTGTATGTAGTGTAACTGTCAAGACTAGAAATAGCTTAGTCTACAGCATAAAACAAAAGTACTAATGGTGAGAAAAAGCTGTCGCTGAAACAGACTGTGCAAGGAATTTCTTTAAGGCATTAATCAGACCTAAACCTGATTAAGTGTCTAATTGGCCTGATTACTGATGGCAGGAAAACATGTGCTATATACCTGTTCATGGTAAGAGAGTTAGAGAGGCTTCAGTAGAGTTGAATGGACAAGATGTTTAAAAAACTAAGAGCAGTATTTTCTAGACCAAAATTATCACCTGAGGGAGCAGACTGCAAGAATGAAGGTGTCCCTCCTCCACCCAAAGCATCTACAGGCCAGGTACAGTTTTTATTGTTCGGTACAGACTCAGTAATATTGCCTTTGTTTAGAAAATACTCATGTAAATAAGTGCCAAAGGTTAGATTTTCAAATATACTTATTGCTCAGGGTATCAATCTTTATTTAATCAAATCAAATAAATGCCTTTATTCCCCTTATCCTTCCCACCTTTTCTTTATGAAAAAGAACCAGATTTCCTCCTTTTGCACATTGCTTTCCAAATAAGGTTAACCTGAAATAGTGCAAGCTTATGAGAGGTCTTGATCAGCATTGCAAATGGAGAATTAGAAATACTAGTATGGCTGCTTTTGATGTGCTGATGTAATGCTCTTCATCTTGTTCCCTGCTGGCAGAAAATGTCAGTATATCCTTTCTGAATATTGGAATGGTATACAGGTATATATTAACCTGCTTCCTGATAACTGTTGAAAAGGCAAAGTATTTTAGTAGCTTTTTTAAGAAGTATTTTGTTTGGCTTGATTTTACTAATATAACTCCTGTTTGAAAAATGCAGTAAGTCATATTAGTCTACAGTTTATGTTTTTTAGTTAGTAGTTCTTTACTGTAAAAGTTAATTCGTTCTTTTCATTTTAATTAATGGAATAGTTTTAAAATGATGCAGAGACTAGATACTCCTTCACTTGTTACATTTTAATTTTTATATTTTCATGATAATGTCCTAAAGTATTTTGTTTTTTCCAGCTTCACCTAATCAAAACTTTACAATGCAAAATGGCAACAATTTAGAGTTTCATCAAATAATTAGGAAAGTGAAATTAGTTCTGTAGTATTAGCCTGAGCTATTAATCTCAGTTCATGCTTAATGAAACAATTGAAACTCCACCATTATAAAGTTAATCTTAACTAAGCAGTGTCTTGTGACTTATTTACAACAGTCAAACATAAACACAGACTCTGACTTAACTTCTGGGAGCCTTGATTTTCATGTAAAAGGTTCCATAAATTTTACGTTTGCACGTAATACTGATAAAAACATAAATGTTCATAAAATCAAATCATTTCCTAGAACTGACGCTTTTCTGAAGCTCATAGGTTTGTACAACCTCAAGAAGAGGTGCAGTATAATCCAGCACAACTACAACTCAAATTTGTCTTGTCATTACTATAAATGTGCAAAAAACAATTGTTTGATGAAAAGGCATATCCATACTGCCATCCACGCAAAACAGCAAAAGTGTCTATGTTCGATAAATTTAATATGCTGCAGATCTACAGATAAAGTATCGTTCATGCTTCTTTTAAAGTTCTGCACATCTGTTTTCTTGGGTCAATAAAACATTATCTTAAAAGAAGAAAAGTCTTGAATCTCGGCAGCTTATTTCTGTGCAGCCTGACACCTCACTTGGCAAACTGCTTTAGGAAAAAAATATTTATTTAGATTTCCCTGGAGATGTGGATTACTCTCTTCACCAGAATAATTCCATACATCAGCTCAGCACTCAGACCATATCACTATCAGCCTCCACTATTATAGATAATGTTAAGATGGAGGCAGATGAATGGGTCAAGGATTAAGACATTTTCTGTCTGCAAGAAGATACCATCTCAAGAGAAATGAAGAAATGAACATAGGATCTGGTAACTGCAGAGCACTGTTCTCACACTAATGTTCTTTTGCTATGCTATTAGGAGAAAGCCTGAAACAAATAAAACAACCTTTACAACAAAACATCATACAAGTATCTCCAGTATGCATAGAGGTTGATTTGGCTTTCAATTTTCATTTATATATATAAAAAATATCAAATTCCATTATTTATATATATGTACATTAGAACTTAAGTGCGAGATTCTCTTTATAAAAGCAGATGGGGGAAAAAACAAATACTTTCACAGAAAAAGACAACCCTCATATTAATCTCAGAAACTCAAAGGTAAGATCACTGAGTTTGGAGAGAGGAAGAAAAGTACATGAAGACCTGAAATCTCCTACAGTCAAATAACTTTCCAAATGCTTATACTATCTAATATCTTTCTCTGTTAGTGAGCATGAGAAGCATCAGGCAAATTAACCTATCTGGAATAAAAATGCTCATGGGCTTCATTAGCACTACACTGTTACAAAGTATTTTGAACAACTAAGACTCCCCATGTATTTCTCACTCTCTCCTCTAAGGGCCTCCCTGTCAAAGCCAAGAGGGACCCAAGTATACATACATGAGAACTTGGTTCACAGATCCAAGCCAGAAAGTGTGGGACGAAGTCGATTTTTTGCAGCGAAAGTTGATACTGTCTCTGTATTTTGTAAAGACTGAGATACATCACTGTGGTAAGGTAGCTCAAAACATACCAGGTCTATTAGCAGCAGAAGGTTTAGGCAGAAGACTAATTCAGAGATTCAGACTGCCTTCTAAGCGGCAGCACTGAACAAGTCAGCCTTGACAACGTGAAGGAGGCTCCGGGAACAGGCAGCAGCAGAACCCCGGGCCAAGTAACTGGATTTTCACAGCAGATATGAAGACAACAGTTTTTTATTTCGGCATCCAGGTCCTTTTGTGAATCTTGTCCAAGAACACAGAGAGAACACCCAGGAGAAATCTTAGTGTGTCTCAGCTTGGTTAATTAAATTCCCAGGAGAATGTTGCAGCCATCAAACCATCCTTATCATTCTCAACAACAAACATCTACAGTTTCTAATCCTGTTTGATTTTTTTAAGGGTGAAAATAAAAAACCAGATGAACCACAGAAAGAAGAGGCCAATAAGAAAGAAGAACCTGTACCAAAGCAACAAGGTCAGTAATAAGCTATTTATGAGTATTCAAAGATTATCTGGACAAAATACATGTACACTATATAGGGTTGTAAATAATATTGTTCTTCTTCCAAATGCTCTGCCAGGTGCTGATCTTATTTTTTATTTATAGAAGTTAAGAACTCTGAATTCCCAGTGACCTCAAGCCAATGATTTGCTACAGAAATACGAGCACTATCCAACAATAATAAAAGGTTTTAGGCTTTCAAGCACGCAGCCACTTCATGAACTTGTCCACTTTAATCAGCTAGTCTAACAACATGTATTTCTTCTTACTGTACATTGACTTCTTAGAAACCTTACTTTAAAATAAAGGTATTTAGTAGCTCAAGAAAGAAAACTGCATATGCATAATGTATCTTTTGTGCATACTTCTCATATGTATTAAAAAACTACAAATATGAGACAGAGTTTAAACTATCTGACATTCAAATCTTTCATTTAACAGCCAATCAAAACTTTTTCAAAAAAAGCAAACAAACAAATAATAATAAAAAAAAAAGCAATGCCATTAAAAGTGATTTGCCACCACCATGCAGAAGACATCCAGGACTAGAACATAGGAACCTAGAGCTCAGGGCAGTCATACAGGGCAATTATTTGCCTAAGCAGCTGGTTGCTGAATACAGTGGCAGCTGGTCATGGCTATTCTGCCCAGCTCCCAGTAGCCAACCTGTTTTGCTTATACTATAGTCAGAATGACATCTGCAGGAATTACCGAAATGGAGGCTCAGGATGGCTGAAGTAGTAACTATTGCTGCCCATGTCCCCTTTTCCCTCTCTCACAGCATCAGTAGTGCAGCACTCTTCCATCCTCCAGTACCAGACAAAAACACTAGGCTCAGTTTTCCTGTCATCTCATGCTTTTTCTTTGAGAGAAGAATTCAGGTTCATTCCACTTGAACAACAAAGCAAAGGCTGAGAAATCTTTGGTTTCCTGTGATAAAGATGATTTAAGTAGACAGGAGCAACTGGAAAAAAAGAGTACAAGGAAACTTGCATAATCCTCGTGCTTTGTGTACTCTAGCAAGTATCACAATTCTTTTCCTCATATAATGAAACTTTAAACAAAGTCCATTTAATGCAATTATCTTTCTATATAATGGATGCAGCACTAAATCAAGAGAAAACTAAATCTGACATGAATTAAGCAATAAGCCAACAATGGAGAAAAAAAATCTGATGTTTTATGGCTTTTTAGCAACATTAAATCACAGATGCTATTGCTCAACAGAATGAAGTATCATTATAGAAAATTTGTTTGTTTCCATCCAAAATCTGATCTAATTTTACAAATTAAAGTAATTCATGAATCTGTATTTTGGAATACTAAACTAATCTTTTTTTTATCCCTTCCAAAATATAAAATAAATGGTGTCATAGAAGGAACTACCTCATCAATGACTTTAGGAAAATATAATAACATAGTTAGTCTCCATTTTTGTTTGGGTTTTTTTTAGATCCGTAGTTTTCTGGAAGGTGCATCAAGTCTCATTTTCAAACAGTCACAAGACAGTTTCTCCTTTTGCATGTGGTTATTAAGGATTTAGATAGACAACAACTATACAAGCCAGAGAACTCACACAGACATCACATCTCAGGAGAAGCTTATGAATTTCAGCACCCTGTACCTAAGCCCTCACCATCTGAACTGAATAAGTAACTCCATCGTCTCTGGGTGGAAAAGCAGTTTCTCAAGCAGTTCACAGGAAGGTCTAGAGGAAGACTCCTGCAAAGCTTGGTGAACTGTATATCAGACCTAAAATAATGTGGACAGCTGCTAAAAGAAGAAAATAAGAATATCTGTGGGTAAGCAAAGAACAAGAG
Organism: Caloenas nicobarica; assembly: GCF_036013445.1. NCBI lineage: Eukaryota > Metazoa > Chordata > Aves > Columbiformes > Columbidae > Caloenas > Caloenas nicobarica. The sequence continues at coordinate 137,298,258 of NC_088246.1, read as the reverse complement.
ACGAGAGAAAGCATTTTGCAGTGTATGTACAAATTCAGAGAGAATTATTAAAAGCGTGGCCAGGGCTCAACCGGTGCTAGTTAAGGGAGATCAGTTAAATGGAGAAGTTAAAACTACTTAGAGAAAATCCTTTCCAAGATCTCTTATTAGTTTCTCTGGTATAACCAGACTAAAATAGACCAGTAAAGCCTCTAATCACAGTCCCATTTTGCAGCTCCATAGTCTTGAAACATAAACCAATAGACTGAGTCGATTTTGTATTCATACCTTTCTTCTCACATGGCCAAATCCAACCATCACCTTCTCCCTTTCTCCTAGCACTTCACAAGGCAGCATGACATTCCCAGCATAGATGAGAACACAGCAGGGGGCAAAATTGGAGCTTGTTTTGTTAAAACTTTGTCATGTACATTCCTCAGCAACATCTGGTACTTTTGGCTTCTTTGTTGGCTACTCATTGCCTCATCTCCACCTCCTCAGTTGCCCTCTCTCTCACTAGCTTGCTTTGTGATTAATTCTCTGCATAATTAGTTCACTCTCTAATTAATTCTCAGTGCTTAGTCAGTTTGTTCCATAATGGATTCATTTTTTTAAATTATTTTTTCTCTGCATTTCTTTATATACTTAACCAAGTGTTTCTGGGACCAATACTGTTCAATATATTCATCAATGACTTGGATGAGGGAATTGAGTGTACCATCAGCAAGTTTGCTGATGACACCAAGCTGGGAGGAGTGGCTGACACGCCAGAAGGCTGTGCTGCCATCCAGCGAGATCTGGACAGGCTACAGAGTTGGGCGGGGAAAAATTTAATGAAATATAACAAGGGGAAATGTAGAGTCTTGCATCTGGGCAGGAACAACCCCAGGTTCCAGTACAGGTTGGGGAATGACCTATTAGAGAGCAGTGTAGGGGAAAGAGACCTGGGGGTCCTGGTGGACAGCAGGATGACCATGAGCCAGCACTGTGCCCTTGTGGCCAAGAAGGCCAATGGCATCCTGGGGTGTATTAGAAGGGGGGTGGTTAGTAGGTCCAGAGAGGTTCTCCTTCCCCTCTACTCTGCCCTGGTGAGACCTCATCTGGAATATTGTGTCCAGTTCTGGGCCCCTCAGTTCAAGAAGGACAGGGAACTTCTGGAGAGAGTCCAGCGCAGGGCCACAAAGATGATTAAGGGAGTGGAGCATCTCCCTTATGAGGAAAGGCTGAGGGAGCTGGGTCTCTTTAGCTTGGAGAAGAGGAGACTGAGGGGTGACCTCATTAATGTTTATAAATATATAAAGGGTGGGTGTCACGAGGATGGAGCTAGGCTCTTCTCGGTGACAACCAACAGTAAGACAAGGGGTAATGGGTTCAAGCTGGAACACAAGAGGTTCCACTTAAATGTGAGAAGAAACTTCTTCTCAGTGAGGGTGACAGAACACTGGAACAGGCTGCCCAGGGGGGTTGTGGATTCTCCTTCTCTGGAGACATTCAAAACCCGCCTGGACGCCTTCCTGTGTAACCTCACCTAAGTTTTCCTGCTCTGGCAGGGGGATTGGACTAGATGATCTTTTGAGGTCCCTTCCAATCCCTAACATTCTGTGATTCTGTGATTCTGTGATTCTGTGAAGTGTGATTCACCTCATTACAGGTCTCTGTGATATTGAATCAAATTGCTGGTTTCTTTGCATATTTATCATCTCCCGTAACTGGCTGGCTATATAAACGCTTCACTTGTTTTACACACTGTTGTTCAACGGCTCTGTTGGTGGTTCTGCTATTTAGAAGGCAACATCCAGCCTCTACCTGCTAGCTAGTGTCTGCATTATCATTCTCTGTATCACAATAACTTTCATCCTCCTAGCAGATCCTTCCAGTATGATCCTTTTCCACTCATCCCTTTCTCTAAACACTCTCAGCACCACACTGAAGTACTGTTCTTCTGAAGTCTGTCCTCAACTCCTTCTCACTTTTCCATCACTAGAAACTGGCCTGTTTCCAATATTCTGGTTTTCGGTCTTCCTATTTCTACTCAACCAACAAGTGCCTCAACAATTTTTTCCAGATTCATAGACATGTTTATACATCTTTTACTAAAGTCCATATTTATATAGTTTTGTTTCTGGTAGTACCTGAGTGAGAAAGCTAGACTGAAACTATCATAGGTATTTCTACACATGCTGCAATCACCCCTCTGGATCATGAAGTAGATGGAACCTCCTATCTGGCAGATTACCCTATTAATTTTCAGTGCTATTTAGTATCTTCAGAGTCTAGATGCTTTGGAAAGTACCCAGAGGATATAAAAAAGGTTATATACCTGACCACTATTAAATGCAAGCGCAATTCTACAGCACATGAGATTTTGGTGCTTTTGACAGAGTCAGAAAATCTATATCATAAGCGAGAAGCCCAGACAGAGTCACAGAATCACAGAATGTTAGGGATTGGAAGGGACCTCGAAAGATCATCCAGTCCAATCCCCCTGCTGGAGCAGTCAGTATTTAAAAATAAATAAATAAATAAATCAGCATCCCTGAACATGTAGCACCTCAAAAGAAGCAGTGCTCAAAAGGTATTTCAGTCCTCTCCAGACTCTCTCCTAGTGAGTACTCTGGCGTTTAGGTACTCGAACATTCGCTTTTCCACTAAATGTGGAAAAGCTGGTGATAGCTGCCACCTTTCATACACTAGCCTAACTAGTTTACCTCCCCAGTTTCATAATAAGAGAGCTCAAACCCACAGCTCTCACACTGCAGTAGAGTTCCCTAACTACCCAAATGAAGTCTGGACTAGAGAGACGTAGGAGGAAATTCTGTGGCCTTCCTAATTGCTGGACGATCGTGCAGAATAGAACACAAAAACCTGTGAATTCTGAGAAGACAGAGTACAACATGGAGCCTGGAACTAACCTAGAAGTTAATTGAAACACTAATCTTTTAGGAGGAATGAAGAACTTTGACTTCAGTATGTATTTACGTTACAACTTTGTTTAATCTTCTAAAAAAGGAAAAAATAATTCTCATAACAGGTAGTTAACCTTATCACAAATTAAAAAGGCCCAGAGCCAAGATTTCATCTTCTCAGAGGAAAGCTTTGATCACTAGCTGCTATACAAAAGATGGTCACTCCCTCTTCCTGAAGATAGAAATAAAGCAGATGTATTTATTGAGGGTACCAAAATCCTGTTGCCATGAAACTGCAGCTAATTTCTGCTAATTAAGCACCAACTCACTCTACATGGACTACAACCGAGTTTTAAGGCCCTGAGAAGGGAGATTTGAATTAAATGTGAAATTTCACAGCTAAAACCTGCTTTTGTCCTGTTATGAAACTGACTTTTAAGCTGCCTTACAAAACCTGTCCCCTAGCACCTCAAAATCCAGGGTTGAATAACTAGTTTGTATTTTAAAAAGTACAAATCAAGTACAGCATTTTGATATAATATGCTGCAGCTCAATGAACCACACCTGTCAATGCAAAGAGACTTTTAAATAATAATCTTATTTCTTGTCTTCTTATCCTTTACACTCTTCACTGGAACTCAGTCAACAGGCAGCTATTATTCCCATAAAATGTATTTTTTAAAGATTACCAAGAACTTGAATATGTTTGATCAGCTTGCTAACACTCCTGCTGAGGTGAAGTCTTTTAATTCCCTTCAGATCTTCATTTTTCACATGAGTGACAGGGCTAAATGCCAGGAAAATAAACCCAGCTTCTTCATACAGTCTTTATTTCTTTACGTGGAAAACAAACTTTTATAATACTTTTGTTAGCCACTGAAGCTGAGAGTTGAGTTAACTTACTTCAAACTTAACTTACTTTTTAACTTCACTTACTTTCTGAACTGTTTTCCCCCGCACAGAGCATTTGTAAAAAAAAAAAAAATTTGCATGGGAAGTTGCAAAGGCATGTATTCTGTAATGCCAGAGCTGAAGCCTCTTCTCTCCTTTGTCCATGGGTTTCCTGTGTGTTTATTTTTCTCGACATCTTCACAACTCTATATTTAGTATGACACTATTGAGATAATATAGAATTTTTTAAGCATCAGTTTATTTTAAAATGCCTACATTTTTTGTAAAAGTCACTAAGAAGTTAGCAGTAGAATTAAGTATTTGACAATATATTTAATTAATATAAAATACACACTATACCAGGTTGTTGTGATGGAATTAGTGCTTCCACCAAAGAAAAATATACAAGCGAGTCAAGGTTTTGTAAATGGTCCTATAAAACAACATATTGTGGATTCAAAATGAATTGAGACTATATCAGATGTGACCAAGTTGTGCTAAGATGTGCTTTTGTACAGCCAAAATAATCGGCCCAGGGAAATCTTTGCTTTTTATATGAGGACCATAAGTAACTGCTAGGTATTAAAATTTCTAACTTCACATATGCCCAATTAGTCCAGAAAGGGAGGGGAAGCATAGATAAGATAATGGTCAGACTAGTTAGTACAGGGCAATGGAGCTGGCTGGGAATTCTGGGGCAGAAAGTCTTCCCTTTCTGAAGTATGGCAAAGCAAAAGTACTTTTTCTGTTCTGTACTCAGAAATACATTTAACTGCAACTATGTAGCTGCTGACATTTATTCATATCTTTATCACTAAAAACTAATCTTTTATTTGACATTTTTGTTCTCTTCATTTGTTGCAATAGGGATAATACATTTGTGAAGCTAAAGGCCAGTATTATGGCTATGGAATGATCCAAGAAACAGAAATTTTAAAGCCAGCCTAGTAACTGAGGGATTTACGTTTTATTACTTTTTGGAAGAAACTCCCTTCAAATTGGCTAACTGCTCCCAAGGCACACCTTCTGATACTGAATAACCAGAAAGATTGAAGGTTTCCACAGCACAAAATGCTTTATTTTCTGTACCTAAGCCTCCCGCTGCCATTTGCATGGATAGAAGCAGAGGTCAGAGGGGAGAAAAGAGCCTGCTTGCTCAGATCTAGAATACTCAGACACCAGTGGGATGCATTCCTCAACTCCCACTACTAATATGTTGGTGGCTTTACCTAGCTATATTCCAAGATAATGGGAATGGAAATCATTTAGAAAAACTCAGATCCCTTATTTTGTTGAGTAAGAGTGGATCTCTGTTTCAAAAATTGCTTTACATGTTGGTGCCTTAGCATAATTTTGCCTCCTTTTTCTCACTCTTATTTTCTTCACCATGACCAAAATTATGTAAAAACAATAGAAGATTTCTTTATTGTCCTGTAAGCCTTGTCATCTACCTGATGGGTCATTATTTAGTCTAGAAACTAATTGTTGCACCCTAAATGTTCCCTCAAATGACTACCACCTTGTTCTTAAAGGCTTTCCTTTGGAGCTGGTGTCATAAGTCAGAGAGGTATGAGCTAGATTTAAGGAGTAAAAAGCAACTAGCTTTTTTTAAAACATGACTACTCACACGGCCCTCACAATTTCACACAGGAAGAAACAACTAAAGCTTGACACACAGCTGGCAGTAGTGCTAGGCTGTGATATCCTAATCAAAATGAAAATAATCCCAGTGCTGCTTCTGGAGATTTATGAACTCTAAAAACCTGTGAAGGTTGGAATATTTGTGGGATTACAGTATTCTCCATCAGTCTGAGTCCAGTCAGCATTTAACAGCTGGTGTGGGTTCAGACCTCAGACTGAGTACCTTGAGAGTATCTAGCAGACTGAGAAGCCATTACCCTTCTGCAATGGGATGCTTATGTGTAAGCACTGTATTTTTTACTTTTCGGTCTTCCCTTCGAATACGTGTTGTCATTCCAGAGATAGATTGTTTTATTCAGGAGCATGTTACTCTAAATAGTGTGTCTACATGGGCATTTCATTTCAAATTAAGAATGATCTTCTGAAACAGATCTCCTGATTTGGCTGCACTGTGTTCTGTTTTTTCACCAAAAAACCTCTAGGAATGTATGACTGGATTCCTTCGGAATAAAACTAAACCAAAAGAAGCACTCCATGACTCAACATATTTTACTCAAGCTGCTGATGGTCATTCATTTCAGAGGGTCCCAGTAGACTTGGTTTGAAATACAGCTATAGCTTGGGTGCCGGGCCTCCAGCACCATTTCATTCTTCTAATTGTTCCTATCAGGTTCTATCCTCTGCTACTACAGATATAACTTGGGGTAATTGCTATAACAAAGAAAATTCCCAAAGTGAGGTCATTACAGAAATGTTGAGATTAGCCTTGCTTTCAGTCTTAGGTACATGAGTTTTTGGCTGGGGGGGTCAGGGCAGGGAGAACTGGGAAACTATAAACCATGAATTCAGAAGGAAGCAGAAACCACAGCAAGTGCTGAAATTTTTGGCTCTTGTATCTTCTTTTCTACATCACGTCGTGTTGACCACAAAATCACAGGAGGATTGTGTGCCAAGGAAAGCACAGAGTCAATAGCACCATTTGTAGAGATCCCCTGGGGAAAGGGTTGAAGAGAATTTTGACAGATTAAGGTTCAGTAGCAAGAACGAAAAATTAGTCAGTTATAAATGGGTCCAAAACCCTTTTATTTTCTGTAACTGTAGCTCCTCTGTAATTTTCTTACAGAGGATGTCTATGGAATACCTAGGATAAATAAATCTTATTTCACTCTGAGAATGTATATACTGTGCTAGAAGTCTGAACCCATTTTAAAATTCCTCCTTCTTAAAAAAATAAATAAATAAATAAATAAATAATTTTGGACTGAAACTCCCAAAAAAGCATTTTGAACCACTGTAATGGAACCGTAAGAAACCTTTTCATCCTTTCTTTAATCTTCCTGAAGACAGGAACAGCAACAGTCTTCTTTGGAGAATGTGTGCTATTCTGTAATTTGAAAATTCCCTGGCAGATCCTTCAGGTAAGATTAAACATTCCCTAGTGTTATATTTTCAACAGACTTTTCCTCAAGATAGTACTGCAATACTAACTGCTGCAGACATGAAACAATAATGTGCATTTCCACTAAGTGAGAAAGATACTGTTATCAATGTAAGCCATAAATCCAATCAAATGACAGTTTTAAATTGAATTCTTCACAAAAATCTTCCCAGCTTACAGGTGATAAATAACACAAATCCTGCAGACTGTCTCTTCATACTCAGTAGTGCTACATTATTCCAAGTGACTGAAAATTAACCCCTAAGCTTGCTAAGGCAAAACCCAGTTGACCAGCACATTGGGGAACATGGATTTCTTTGACTTCTCTTCAGTTCCTTGTCTGACTTTGGCTTGAGTATTTTTGGCATCCACAGATACCGCTGTTGAAGTCTCGTCTTTGATTCTCTTTAAGAAATTAATTCCTGCAAGAATATCAGGGATCACACAGGGCATTCTTGCTTCTTAACCTAAATACTAAGAAAAAATACTAGAAATTCTCGACTGGTCCTGTAATCAATTGTCCATCCAGTAAAATTCTGAAAGCTCAAGAAACATTATGTATGTTCTTAATAGGGAGAAAATATGATCCCAAATCGGAATAAGTGGTGGTAGGAGGCTAGTCTGGTTTATCAAGTGCTGTAAACAAACCTAGCCACTGTCCTTCACTAGGTTTTGTTTCAATGCCATTTCAAGCAAACACCTTCCAGCTGAACAGCTTAACAGTTTACTGTTGTAACTGCTTTTATCCCCCTGAAATGAATAACAACTCTCTAAATATGGAGATCAACTATCAGGAAATTTTCTTACACTATCTACCCAAAATACTCAAGGTTCGATTTTCTTTGAGCTGTCTTGAAATTAGAATGCAGCATATATAACAGGGTCCTTATTTATTTGCTATGATGTTTTGCTGCCAAGTTCTTCCTCTATAATCATATTACTTAAAGTATTTATGAAGGCTGAGTTTGTTCCCCCTTTATGCAAAGTGTCAGACTGATGTGAGAGCTTTCAAATGATTTTTCAGCATGAAAATTTAAAATAAAGATATAGGACTAATTGTAAAAATTAATCACATGAGGCCACTTAAATGGCAAGAGAGTATATAATTTGCATAGGGTTTTTTTTCGAACTCTACAAACTTCTCACTTAAACCCCATTTAAAAAGTTAAAAAAAGAAGAAACAGACTAGCCGAATTCTACATACTCATATATTTAATGATATATTTCAATCATAGTTTACTCAGCAACAAACAGGACTGTCACGGCAGCTGAAGCAACAAGATTTAAAGCAATTCAAACACTGGAGTACAAATGATGCCACTAGAATTTGCTATGCACGAGCAAATAAGTAACTCTTCATTTTTCTTCCTGTATTGCACAAGGCATTTCTGGACAGATCTCTCTGTCCTCTACATATTATTTTAAAATAAGCACGCACTAAAATTTTATCATACTGCATGAGTTCTTGTTGCTTACAAATAGGGAAGAACTCTGTATTGACCATTCTTGAGCTGGTTACAGATGCATGTAGTTTAAAAACTACAAATAAGGTATATATTCTAAAAGGTATGCTAATCATAAACATGTTCTGTACAGCTGGTGCTGAGGTAGATTTATGCAGGAAATTATTTGAAAGTCAGGTGCCAGAATCAGTGTTGTGTAGTGCTTGTCCACTGAAGAAATAATGGCATCCAAGTTGTGATTCCTCTGAAAGCATTATCATAATTCTTTAAAAATTAGTATTAAAAAATTAAAAACTTTTTTCTAGATAAAGTACCAGTGAAAGCACCTGAGCCTTCAAAAACTGAAAAATCAACTGAACCAGCTAAGACAACTCAACAGGAACAGCATCAGCTCAATGATGGAAAAGAAGATGCTAAGTGAGTAAATTCCATTTTAAAATGTGAGGCTTTTTTCCTGACATCCTGATTTAACATCTCTGTGTGCCATATTTCAGTTCTTTAAAAGTCCTTCTTGTCCTGTAAGGATCTAAAGAGCTTTATTTCAATTCTAAGGCAACCATATATGTGAGGCATTCATTTAGTATGTGCTTTTGATAGTTTGTTGTGTATGTCATCCTAGATTGCAGGAATGAGGAAAAGGATTTGCTCAACTACACTTACATACCAATTCTAACAATGCTGCTGCTCAGTTACTATTACTCTACCTCAGCAAAGCATTGAGTTCCAGGATGTTGCCCTGAATTACTGGAATGTTTGTCACATCATTCTGGCTTAAAAGCTTTTTTCCCTGCACATTTTTTTGCTGAGTTATATCATTAAATAAGCACTAGTCTCCACAAACAGAGGACTAGGACTGTCTCTTCCTGAGAAGTGAGAAATAAATTGAATGGTAATGGTGCTTCAGGGGAAAATCTAGAGTCATTTAACCTTTGGAAAAGGCGTAGGTAGCTGTTTGTTTCAACTGTTTAATATAAATAAATATGAAGTCTAGCAAATACTTGGAATAGTAAACATTCATTACAGAAGCATAGATCCATAGAATCATAGAATCCTTTAAAGGTCATCTAGTCTAACCCCACTGCAATAAGCAGAGACATGTTCAACTTGATGAGGTTGCTTAGAGTCTCGTCCAGCCTGGCCTTGAATGTCTCCAGGGATAGAGCATCTACCACCTCTCTGGGCAACCTGTGCCCATGCTTTACCACCTTCATTGTGAAAAGTGTCATTCTCATGTCCAATCTGAATCTCCCCTCTTTTAGTTAAAAACCATTACCCCTTGTCCTATCACAACAGGCCCTGCTTAAAAGTCTGTCCCCATCTTTCTTATAGGCTCCCTTTAAATATTGAAAGGCCGCAATAAGGTCTCCCCAGAGCCTTCTCTTCTCCAGGCTGACCAGCTCCAACTCTCTCAGCCTGCCCTCATAGCAGAGCTGTTCCAGCCCTCTGATGATTTTTATGGCCTCCTCTGGACCCTCTCCAACACGTCCATGTCCTTCTTATGTTGGAGGCCCCAGAGCTGGATGCAGGACTCCAGGCGGGGTCTCATCAGAGCAGAGGGGCAGAATCATCTCCCTCGACGAGCTGGCCATGCTCCTTTTGATGCAGCCCAGTATAAAATTGGCCTTCTGGGCTGCAAGCACATATTGCCAGCTCATGTCTAGTCTTTCATCTTTCATTCAGCAGTACCCTCAAGACCTTCTTGGCAGGGCTGCTCTCAATTCCTTCATCCCCCACCCTGCATTGATACCAGGGGTTGCTCCAACCCAGATGCAGGACCTTGCACTTGGCCTTGCTGAACCTCATGAGGTTTGTATAGGCCCACTTCTCGAGCTCATCCAGGTCCCTCTGGATGGCATCCTGTCCCTCAGGTGTGTCAGTCACACCATTCAGCTTGGTGTGATCCACAAGCTTGTTGAGGGTACACTCAGTGCCACTGTCTGATTAAGATATTAAACAGTTTCATATAACAGCTCAGGTTGTAAGGCTGCTTCAGACACAATGAGGTCAAAACTGCTGCTAGGAGAAGGACAAATTTAGAAGATAGACCCAGCTCCCAAGTTAGATCAGGTTGCCCAGAACTTTGTTCAGTATAATTGCAGATTTACGTGTCCAAGAATGACATTTCCACAGATCCTCTGGGCAACCTGGTCCACTGTTTGACCACCCTTATTATGAAAATCAATACCCTACATATAATTAATTTTTCCTTTTCTCTAATGTGCTTCTGTTGCCTCTCATCTTTTTGCTGTGTATCTCCAAGAACAGTCTGGATCCATGTTCTCTGCAACCACTCATTGGGCAGCGGAACACTGCAATCATCTCCATCTTCTCAACTTTCCGTCTCCAGTCTGAACAAACACAGCTTTCTCAGCATTTCCTCATATATCCTGTGCTCAGTTCTCCAATCTTAATACCTCTCTGGTAGTGTTGCACCATGTGGTCAGTGCCTTTCATGTACAGGGGAGACTACAGCTGGATACAGATCCAACCTCATAAACGTCACACAGAAGGAAATAACCTCTGCCTCTCAATCAGCTGGCTATGATTATTTAAAGCATAGCACGTAGTTAGCCTTCATTGCTGCAAGAACACTCTGTGGATTCATATTCAATTTGTTGTCCACCAGGACCCCCAGATCCTTTTGCGCAAAGCTGTTTTCTAGTCAGTCAGCTCCAAGCCTTTGCTCTTGCATGAGGTTTTTCCATTCCAGGCGTGGAAACTTGCATTTGCCTTTGCTAAGCTTCATGTTCCCCCAGCCTGTCAAGAACCCTTTGAGAGGAAAATAATGGATACACTCAGTCCAGAACAGGATAAAAGCTCCTCTTGCTTGCTTTTGCCTTCTATTATTTCAATTACCCTGATGACACAAAGCAAAAGGCTTCCCCTGACATGGAGTTATTTAATTTATAGAGAAGATTATATATTTCCTCTCCTTCACCATGACAGACTTTGTACTGCAGCGACAAGGAATAATCAAGCAAAATACTGATGCATATTCCTCTATAAAATAATATGTGCACTTAAAAATAACTCTGACTAGAATGACTAGAAATGTATTAAATAACTCGGTAATTTGAATGTAAATCAGTAGGTCAACAATGAAAAGCTAGATAAAGCATCTCCTTTTATGTCATTGCAGGGTATGTTATTAGATGCTTACATTTCCACTGGTAAATCCCGTAACCAGGGTTTACATAATTACAATATGCTTATGAAACAAAGGGGTATGTTGCTTATTAGTAGAAGACAAACTCTGTCTGTTAGAAGGAAATTCAAAATGTTTATGTTAAACATTCTCTTCTCAGAGTTGTTCTGACTCACTGTCATGTGTGCACCTAGATATATCTAGTCAGTCTAATTTGAGCAATAGATTCTAAAAATACAGTAAGACTTTAGTAAATTCTACTTGCAAAACAGTTACCCGCTAAATTCTGCAGTAGAGCTTGGAAGGCATGCTGCTGGTGTCATTGCATTGGTATGAAATGAAACTAAACAGATCTATCATATGACTTTAAGAGCTGGAGGGAGAACCATTTTGAAAATCTGCCTTTGAGAGAATATAATCCATTGCCTCTGGAGATCATGGGAGTCTATTCAGATACTGTCCTTGATCAAGGTCACTACCTTATTGAGTCTATGTGTTCAGGTTTACTCACTAGAATATTTTTAATGAAATCGACTGCCTTCATCACATGAGAAAAGCTACATAAATGTGTGTGCATATGGAGAATTTGAGTCAAATAGATACACATGGTCTGCAAAAATAGCATTAAATGAAACATACTCAAATCACTCTGCCACTGAGGCCAGCTAGAACAATACAAAAGGCCTCCTGAAGAAGCGTCAGTTGTGAATTATCTTGGCTTAGTGCTAATTTCTGGGTATTCCCATACCTGGGAATTATTTGGAAAAGTGCTAGTTTGCCTAGTCAAAACCATAGCAAGGACTGTTCATACAATTTGACAGAATAGTCAACTGAGAGTCCCTTTTCCAGGAGTTTTCCCTGTCACTGTTTGCTCTACATTTAGATAATATCCAAATGGAGATTAGTAAAAAGTAGTATCCATTGAGGGTCTGTATTGGGATAAAGACTATTTAATATCTTTATTAATGACATAGACCGTGTAAGTTTGCAGATGACACCAAGATGACTGGTGCAGTTGATTCACTGGAGTGAAGGGATGCCATCAAGAGGGCTTTTGACAGGCTTGAGTAGTGGGCCCATATGAACCTCATGAAGTTCAAGAAGGCCAAGGGCAAGGTCCTGCACATGGGTCAGGGCACTTACGGATATCAGTGCGGACTGTGTGATGAATGAATTGAGAGCAGCCCTGCCAAGGGGGACTTGGAGATACTGGTGGATGAAAAATCAGCTATGAGCTGGCAATGTGAACTTGCAGCCCAGAAAGCCAACCATATTATGAGCTGCATCAAGATAAATGTGGCCAGTAGGTCAGAGGAGGTGATTCTGCCCCTCTACTCTGCTCTGGTGACAACCCACTTGGTATACTAACTCCAGCTCTGGGGTTACCAGTAAAATAAAGGCATGGACCTGTTACAGCAGGTCCAGAGGAGAACCAAAAAAATGGTCAGAGGGCTGGAACATGTGAAGAAAAGCTAAGAGAGTTGGGGTTGTTCAGCCCAGAGAAGAGAAAGGAAATAAAGGAATAGGTTTCTATTTTCTCTTTTCTCCAGGGAAACCTTATTCTAGCTTTTCAATATTTAAGATGGGCTTATATGAAAGACAGAGAGAGACATATGAAAGACAGAGAGAGACTTTTTTCCAGGGCCTGCAGTGACAGGACAAGCCGTAATGGTTTTAAACTAACAGGAGGTAGATTTAGATTAGATCTAAGGAATACTTTTTTTTTTCTTTTTTTATGAGGGTAGTGAGACACTATTTTCCAAGAGAAGTTATGGATGCCCCATACTTGAAATTGTTACAGGTCAGGTTGGATGGGGCAACCTGATCTAGTGGAAGATGTCCCTGCCCATGGCAGAGGAACTTGACTAGTCTCTTCCAAACCAAACTATTCTATGATTCTATAGTAATGTCATGGAAGGGAACATAATTTAGTTGGTTGAATGAAATCAAGGTTGGTGAAATGGTTGGTAGAATTTTCTTAACTGGAATTCCAGATTTTTCCAGCTGTATTCAGGAAGAAGCAAGGGCCAGCTGCTTCCTGAGGGAAGGGCAGATGGGAGCCAAGAGTAACACCAGCATAAGCAATGTCCTTACCGACAAGGCGCAGTCCCGCAGGGTCTGAACACAGCAAACAGAGCAGGATCCTAGTAACAGGGCCCATCAACGAGGAAAAGTGATGAACCAGGTTTAGAGTCCATCCAGAAAGTCCAGTCAGGATCAAAAAAGACAGGGTCGGAGTCAGGACTGGAGACAAGACTCGAAAGTTCATGCAGGAGACAAGACCATAGACAGAACTGAATGTAAACACACCTAGACATGGCTCAGGCAGTGACTAAGGCCTGAGCTTAAATGGACACACCCCAGGTCCATGGGCAGAGGGTATGGATGGAAGTCTCACTGGAGGCTGCTCAGGGCCAGTGAGGCCTGTTGGTGTACTTGGGGTCCTGGTATTATGTTTTGACTTAGACTATTTTCTTACACTATTCATTCTCCAAGAATCAAAGCTTAATAAAAAGTCACTTGATCTGCACAGTAAGAAATCATCAGTATGCCCATAGACTGTACGATACATAATAAATTAAGGTTTGTGGATATATATCTGTTCACAACCCATATATATCCAGAGCACCACAATTTTCATGTTACTGTGACTTTAAATTTTTTAAAATGCGTCTATGCAGGCTCAGATACATATAGTAAGGAAGAGAAAGGAAGGTAGTTATTCTGTTTGAAACAGCACACTTTTCATTTAGGTCAGACCTCTGTGTCTCCACACAGTAAATCCAGGGGAAGGTAATGAGCTTCCAAGTAAGGACTTTAAATTTTAAAATATTAGGTAATATGGCTTTATGAACATTATACTGATGTAATTAACTTATCTGAAATCAGTAAGACTACTTATATGTATGACAGTTTGCAAGATTGTGCACCAGCTGTGTCCTTCTTCCAATTCAACTTACTAGAGTGCCTTTTTACTCATGGTGCAGCACAGTCTGTATTATCTATTAATAGGAAAATAATTTTTTGACCTTCCTCTGAAAGAACAAATAATTTTTTTTTCTCTTACTAAGTGAATGATAGCTTTGACAAATACTGCATTTAATCCTGAAAATTCCCATAGAAATAGTTTATCCATGAGGAAAAAAAAAAGGTATGTTTTTGGCTTTCCTTCTAAGCACTCCCTCATTTTTAAAATACAGCAGTACACAGTGATGGACATTAATAAACAGTAGAGAGACACAGCACTGGTCTCAGCCACCTGAACACTATGTCTGAAAGAAGAGACACACAAGAATGGCTGATGTGCCGAGGTGCTGAATTATGGCTGACTGAAACTTTTAATGTCTGTTTCCTAATGGCTTTGATAGGATTGCACACAAGTCAGCCCTATCTGCCAATATATTGTTTCTTCCCTCCACCTTTAATGATAATGTAACAGAACAATAGGTAATTTCCATGAATAGCTATTTGCTGAATAATAATAGTCTCTGGGAGGGAGTGTGAAGACTATGCTGCCTCTTCACAGCAAGAAATGAGGAAACAGAACAACACTCAGGACCTAATTTGCACTCTAATAGAAGACAGTGAAATCTTATGAAAAAGGAACTAGCACAAAACATCATTGCAGTCTTTATAATATGTTGAGATTGGTTTCTGTTGGGGAGGGTTCATAAAAACACATATGCGCATACACAATCCTGCGCTTTTTTGAAATGCAATACAAGCATTTCATGCCCAGAGCCCGGATCCCCAGACAAGTCTGTGGTGACAAGGCAGGTCCGGGGCTGAGAGGGGAAGGCAGCCAGTGCCCGGTGAGGGGATCTGGGGTCAGACACGGCCCAGGGCAGCCAGGCAGGGCTGGGATGGGGCCAGGCGGGATGTCGGGCTGTGGGTGTGGGTCAGGATCCACGGGGCCCATGGCCAAGCCCAGGCAGAGTCACACCTGCCACACAGAGGAGTTGTAGCTGTAGGCCAAGCTCTACAGCTGCCACTGAAGCCAAAGGTCTACAGACCACCTTGCTCTGCAGAGGAATGTAGCCATTTATACACCAGATAAATTGAAAACATCCTTTGTGAGGGTGCTGTTTTGAACTCCGCATCTAACAAAAAAAAAAAATTACACAATTTAGATGATCACAAAGGAGAGGCAAATGTGAGACCTTCGTATGATCCTACACTGAAGGCTGGGAACCAGCACAGAGCCTGTGGTGTGTGGTAGCTGGTGAGGAGGACTGTATAAAGTGTTTTGGCGTGTAAGAGCAGAGAGGAGACAGATGCCTAGGGAGCAAGTAGTAGTGGATGCCTGGCATCAGGAGACAAGACAAAGAAGCAAGTCCTGGAAAAAGTATGAAAGAATGGTAAACAAAGCATCTGAGAGCATAGATCAGAGAAAATGAAGGGACATAAAGAGCTTCCATGACCTCTTCTATCCTCTGTGTCTTTTGAAAGCCTCTAAGCCTGGCTAAAATTGCAAGAGTGTTTCATCTTGCCAGATTACCAAGGTGATTACAATGTACTATTTATACTAAGGCAGTACTCTGAAACCCGAGTCAAGGGTCATGAACCGTACTCCGCAAAATGCTGTATAAAATGACAGTACGTATTCACAGGCTGCATACCCAAGAGTATACAAAGAAAAAAAATGCAGTGGGTAACTGGGACTTCAGGTGCTTTTAGATTTCACCTCAAGATCTTACATATTTTGAGTTTTGTTTAGAGAGGGACAAAAAATTATATCTTATATGCCACCTTCAGAATCTAGGTGTCATAAACAAAACATGTTCATATAAAATGCACTAAAGAAATTTTAAAGAAATGTAAAAATTATACAAAATATGGTTAACATTCCAACCCAGTAAACATACTCTTCTGAATTTGCTTTTCAAAAGCAGAAAACCAGCTTTCAACATTTTCAAAAAAGGGAGGTCCAGTGTTACAAACTGCCATATGAGTGCAGGTGGTTCAGGAAGACTGAGTTTTGGGCTCGTAATTTGCCTTCTTTTCATAGCCACATCCTATTACCTAGTAGGCTATACCAGTCCTTCTTGGGCCCATAAAGGAGATTTTTTTTCCTCTCTATTTTGGCTAATAGCAAAAAAGAAAAGATAACAAAACAACCAAAGATTAAGAAGTAATTTGCTATGTGGTGCATAGCCAGGTTAATAAAGAGAACTCCTGCTGGTAGCATGTTCTTAGTGAGTAATGCACTTCATTTAGCTCAATTACCTCGACCAAGAAAATTACCGTACTTATTAGTGCTTGCTATCCACTAGTTGTAACACATCAATTCACCAAGCAGATGCATCTTAGAGAAACTATGTCCTATCATAAGAACAAAATCTCAGCACACTGGTGAAACAGACCCAGTATCAACCCTCTGCAGTCTCCAGAAATCCTTGATTGCTGTAGGAACACCGGGGACCAACAAAGATGACACTCATGGATCTAAACTGCAGCCTACTTGAGATAAAGTAAAACTAGGCCAATGCTGGGCACTCCTGAAAAATCCCGGTTTAAATATAGTTACAAGTGTATTTTATAAAGAGACTAATAGCTTTCCTTAGTTGTTTTCAGCTAATCACTGCATTACTTGAAACTGTAAGCAGATGGAATGCATCCATTTTGTAAGCCTGACTGAAAGGACATTAATGCATTAAAAAAAATCAAAATACTTTTCTTAGCACTTATATTCCTCCTGCCTAGGTCTTTCTTTCAGAGCTTGTCACTTTTAGTGCTTGGATTTGAATTTCTGCAAGGGATAAATTGAGAACCTGCAAATTAAATAAAAAGGTGATGGTGTGCTGCCTGTACCAAAATGGATTAAACTTGCTGTAATCATTGCTAAGATGTACTTTCCTACAGCCTTTAAATTCTATCCATTCTGCAGGATGCAGTTACCCATGCTATTTAATGCCATTCACTCTGCACAACAATCAAGTAGGTAGCCTGAAGTTAAAAAGTAGCAAATTGGGAAGTTCTTCCTTGAGGACTAAATGAAGCAAGTAAAGGGAGAGGAATGTCATCATATAGACTGAAATGTTCCTTGTTTTGTTTTTTTTTTTTCATTCCTGGCAATATCTTAAATTAGATATTCATAGTATTCATATATATTTATTTCTGACTGCATAAATGGGAGAAATTCTTTGTTTAGAATATGTAAGAAAACAAGGGTAGAGTTTGTCATACTTTGCCACTGATTTATTTCTTTAATTAAAAGAATTTTCTGTAAATCCTCCATTGAGCTAGTATTTTTCAAAGTAAGAAGATACCTTTTTTAGTGAAGGAAGAAACAATAATTTATTAAAAATATTCTCTCTGCTATTATCTGTTGAGTCAATTGCGGGTAAAAAAGCAAAGCATTGCAACAGGTACACCAGCGTGTATAATATATTTGCACCAAACAATTGCAAATATATCAGTGTCTTTCTTCATAAATCTAAGAGACAAATAAATCCAAGACATAATGCTTCTTACCATTTAGTAAAGAAAAATTGATTATTTCATGACTAGTGTAAGTATTCATGTCTATAATTAATCATGTCCAATACCTTTCATTAAAATACTCTGTCTCCAGTCATCTACTCATTTTCCAAATATTAGCTATTTATGATTAAAACATCACATTTTGTGCAGCATAAGAGAAGAACAGATGAAACAGTTCTGAGCGAAGATATTAATATGAGGATCAAATGAGAAGTCAAACGGGTCTGGGTGGCAGCCCAGTCTTATTCAGTTCCCTGGACAAGTGATGGTCAAGAGGAGATGCGTGATGATAATGTGTCTACAGAGAACTTGCCTCCTTTGTTCCTGAATTTGGAAAAGAATGTGGCAGGAGCCTGCAGAAGGGGAACGGAATTCAAAGTCACCTCAGAGGAACAGGTTCCTTCTCTCTCTCACCAAGTTTCTTTGTAATACTAGGAAAGCTACATGAACTGAATTCCTGCACAAGTGGCTGTATAGCAGTTTACCCCTAATGAAGGTAGAATTGCATCACAGTTGGTTGCACCAAACTAATTTTATATAACTGACATGGGCAACGATAGCACGTGGCATGAAGTTCAGTATATTGTGAAAGTCTGCCAAGGGTTCCCAATAGCAGAGCAACTTCAGTTGCTGCACCAGCTGAATCTACACCACCACTCCCTTCTCTTTTATTTTTACTCTTGCTAGTTGAACTAAAGCTTCTTGAAGCATGTTTCAGCTAAAAAATTCTAATTCAGGTACTCACACCTCTGTGCACTGCAAATTATAAAATTAACTAATATTCTTAGTTATCATATAATTTTACCCTTCTCCCAAATCTTTTTCCTTTGTAAGAAAAAAAAAAAAACGAACAAAACCAAAACAACAACAACAGCAACAACAAACAACCTGTAATAGAAAATGAAATAAAAATGAATAGAAAATGTTCAAACAGCCAAAAAGAGGAGGGACTATTCATTTTATCCCATGTTCACAGTGGATAGGACAAAGTGTGCCAAAAGAGATTTATGTTGAGAAAAACTCCTGCGATGAGGCTAGTGAAGTACTAGAATAAATTCTTTAGGAAAATTCTGTAACAGCTATCACTAGACATATTGAAGAACAGGTTAGACAAGAATCTGTCTGGAATTGCACAAGTATACTTCATCTTGCTTTGAGCTGTGGGGACTGGGATTAAAGAATGTCTCAAAGTTCTCTGCAGTCCTATGCTTGTGTGAATTTTTTAGGATCTGTACAAAAACAGATAAGAAATGAATGTATTGAAAATTACTTTTTTCAAATTTGAGACATTTTATTGCAAGTTTTTAAAAAATTCGCTATGGGAAATGTAGTGTTTTCATTTTAGCTTTTATTCCCTGCATATTAATAAAAACAGAAGAATAGAGAGTTTGAAGAAGGATTTTTGCTATGTACAGCACTGGATCATATTCTGACTAAGACTTTTTTTTCCTTAGGCATAAATTATTATATGGTTATGTAAATAAGTTATGAGTTCGCATTTAAATGTGTTTGAATGTAACAGATGTTATGTGTATAGGATAAGAAATCTCTTTAAAAGTTCCTGATTAGTGGCAGATGCCCCAGACAGATTTAATCACTTACAGATAAGAAATCTCCAATGACACAACAGCACCAGATAAGGAAATAAGTGAAGCAGGACTGTCTCACTTATTATCATATGGTACTTTCTTAGAGTATTATACTTTATTCTAAAGCAATTAGTGTCAGAAATTATGCTGCCCTTATTTTTTATATCATAGTGCCATTAAAGAATTTTATATCAGCAGTGACATTGAAGAAAGGTGAATTTTCAAAGTTAATTGATGATTTCAACATTCATTCTGCTTTCTTTTGCCTAGTTAATACAGCAAAATTGCTAATTAATATAAAATCTTATTCACATTTTAATCTGGTGCCTCAGTGAGAGTTCCATGTGTTCAGCATTGAGA
The DNA here is from genome assembly GCF_036013445.1 of Caloenas nicobarica. Taxonomy (NCBI): domain Eukaryota; kingdom Metazoa; phylum Chordata; class Aves; order Columbiformes; family Columbidae; genus Caloenas; species Caloenas nicobarica. The sequence continues at coordinate 137,278,363 of NC_088246.1, read as the reverse complement.
CAGACTTCTCCTTAGAGAGTACTATAGAGAAGATTAGAGGATTCACAGTCAGTTGTGATTGAGTAACTGGAAGGATTGTCAAAGAAGCTGCTGTAACAAAGCTTTGTACTATACAGGAGGAATGCCATGCAATCTAAATTACTAGATTTCAGTCTACACTGCATCAAGAAGTTTGTTCTGAGTCCAGCGTCAGTAGATAACTCTGAAAGACAGTGGCTACCTTGAACATTGATGTTTCTATATCCAGTTTGTTGTATGAATACAACATGAGATCTGGGAAATGGATGATCTATGCATTTCTTTTCAAGAACACTTGCTTAGGACCAAACCAAGCATAACTTCTATATAAAGACTCTGAACTAAGGAAAAGTAATGAATTCCAATGGAAAGTTTTATTTACATGGTATCCACATGAAGCTTATTAATGCTTATGGAATGTTCTTGCTTCTATGTATAACTAAAACCAACCCAAATATTATTATATCACTATGTTTAGATTAATGAAATATACAAGAAAATAGGTAGTAGGACAAAAGTAACGTCGGTGTAAATTCAAATTGTATTGTGAAGAAGAACTCAATCCTAAAATAGAATGAAAATAAAAATAGACTTTATTCTTTTTTTTTAATTGAAGTTAATATAGTGCCAGCATTTCAAAACATACAGCAAACAGAGAAAGACATCATCTTCTGGTTCAGTAAAAATGGATCTCTCTCAGAAACATTCCCTCTTAACAAAAGAGGTGATGGAGCAGAGGAAGATACTTGTTTCAAGACTGCTAATGAAAATCAAAATGTAATTAAGAGCTTTTTGAAATTCCATGGGATCTAACATGTCAACAGTTTGTTTCAAGACTTCAAGGTAAGATATTTACCTTAGAAACTCACTTTCTTCGCATGTGAGCTGTTGAGATTTTTCATTGCAGTGGACCCAGTACTGCCTCTACAAGTTGAGTCTCTTATTCACTTTCCAAATCTTTATATATTACTACTTTCTTTGCTGAAAAGGATTTCCTGTTGTGCTGCATCCATTCTCTTACATTCTTGGGAATCACTGCCTACTACAGTCTTCATGATCTCAGCTAATATAATCTTGAAGTCTGTCACACTTCAACTGCTAGTCACTCATATTAGAAGGTTGTCTAGAATCAGTTTTCAAAAACTTAGAAACTTTCTTTAGAGCTTTAACTCATACTAATTTGTGGTGTTTCTATTCACATTTCTTCTTATTAAAATACTGTTCCTCCACTCAAATAACTCTTTTTCCTACATGGTTCTCCACCAAAATTTGAATTTATGGACAATGATCCTATTCTCTCTCAAACTGTTTTGCTCTCCTTTTTAACACCAGGTTCCCAGTAGCCTTGATCATTCTTAGAGACTTTACACAGTTTCTTACATGAACTCACCTTTTGAGTATAGCTGGTCAGAATAACTCTCGTCACTGGCTTATATACCAATATTAACATTTTCTTCACTGGCACTATGTCAAATGCATTCTAGGGTTACATTTGCACCAGTGTTTTTCACAGCCAGATTACAGTAAGGCTCATAGGCACCCTGTTGTCGACTAAAACACTTGGATATTTATCCTTTTGTCATCTGCAATTGATGATCCCACCATTTACAAAATAAATTCTTACGATTTGTTTCTAAATGCATGTCTGCATTATGTAGCATTAGATTTGTTCTAATTTCTATTATTCAGTCTAAATAATTCAAATTTTCCTATATAGGAATCTGTCTTACTTTTTGATCTTCCAAATCCAATGTCCTGTCATTAGCAAACTACTGCATTTTGTACCAACATCATTAAAGAAAATATTAAATCTCACTCCTAAAACTCCATCAGCTTCCTGTGCAGGTAAAGGAGAAGGATAGGTTCCTTTCATGGGCAATTCAGAGAGGAAACCTATCTTAGTAACTGTCCTCAGAGAAGCCTCCTAATGACTATAAAGAAAGCATAATCAGAATAGCTAAAGTTAGCTTTTTGGAATACCCCTGATCCTGTACCAAGCAGACAACTAACATTTTTTTTCTGTTACAGAGAAACATCAGGTTTCCTAGTCATTCAGGATGTGTGAGCTTAGACTTGGAACTGGGGGCAGATAGAGGGTTCTGTTTTCTCTAACGTTTGCCCACACTGGGACTATCAGCACAAATTGAGAATGTGTTTTTAAATCAATATCTTTCATGATGGCTAAAACTACATCTTTCTATCTCACTGAAATCTTTCTCAGCTATGTTTTGTGGACATTTGTATACCTATGCCTTGTCATATCCTTCTGAAAATTGGTCATTTGAATTAGAGATTCTCCATAATTTATTCAAGACAAAAAATTATTTTTTCAAGGTACAGATTGCAAATATGATCATAAATCATAATGTCAGTGCTCAATAAATGTATTAAAAGTTCTCTTGCAAGATCAAGAATTTTATTTCCTGGTAGACAGGAGAAAGTTTCTTAAGTATTGCAAGAAGAAGGGTTATAACTGAAATCAGCAAGAAGTGGTATGGATTTTTTTCAGGCAGCGGCATACATTTATGAAATGCATTTTCTCAGAGGTCACCTGGTAGAGAGAAGATGAAATTGAACTCAGGTATTTGGTATTCATGGCCAAAAAGCAAGAAAGAATTAAACTTTAGACTGTAACTTAGAAAAAGGCAAGCTTGATTTATTCTGAAATAAGCTATTGCATTTCTTGATCTCTGTTTTGTTTGAACTCTTAACACAGAAAACTTCAAAGTCACAGTACTTAACAGATGTTACATACATAAGCACACTCAACATAGTATTTGCATAGCTTGGTCTTTCGAGGCCATTTTCTTCCACTATGCTATAGGTGTCTAAATCTTTTCTCTTGGCATGGGGAGAATTAAGGCACCGTAATTTGATTCACTAAACAAACAAGTTAAAACCTACAAGTTTAGAAGATAAAACCTACAAATTGAAAATGTAAGAAAACTACATTATTGTTATACTTCTGTTGTTACATATGTTGCTATTGTCAAACAAAATATGTTTGAGGTAATAACAAAACTCTGTGCATAGTACGTGAATTGTGGTCCTGACTTTTTCATTTCCTAGGCCATGTGAAATTGCTGCTTCTGCAGGGAATAAACATTTCCACTCTGTAAAGGACTACATCGTGTAGTAACTAATATAGATCTAGGCCTATTGTAATATACTGCACAAAAGTTTGACTAGATGAACTTTAAAGGTCCCTTCCAATCCAAACTATTTTATGATTCTATAAGGTCAGAGATAAATTTTCTTAAAGAATAACATATCAGCTTAGAGACAAATCCTAGCACTTAGCACAGCTCAGCATGGGAATCCAAAGGCAAAGCATCTTTCTGCCCAGCTAAGCCGTATGTTAGTAAGGGAGCAGATTTATCTCCAACTGTGCTGATCTGTCCCTGTGTGGCACAAACTATTCAGCTGTCTGGCACAGGAAGAGACAAACCAGGAACTGATTGATATCAACAAGTTCAGTCACCCTCTGAGAGCTTTCATAGAGAGAATAAAACTGAAAAGAGCCTGGTATGAAATCAATACAGTCTGTAATTGTAACTGCGAGGTGAGAATGAGTATAATTATGGATTCAAAATGAGGCATTATCTCTTTAACAGAGCATGTTAAAAACATAAGTCAAACTAAACTTTCTCACAGGCACAAGGTCTGAAAGTCTGAGGAGTAGTAAACCAGAACCAGAAAATACAGCAGTATAGTATGATGGATAAATTAAAATTATTAAATGTGGTCTCTTCAAGGAGAATTATCCTTGCAGGGTTTCTGGCCTGTAATCTTGTTCCTGTCAGCTGTCACGTTCTGCTGGCAGCTATGTGTTTATGTATATGAATTTATAAAACATATATGAAAAGAGTTAATAAAAAGTTTACCACATGAAAGAGCACACATCTAGTGAAAGAAGCATCACCAAACAAAAAAGAGAGGAGAAAAAGAGGAAAGCATCTCAGCTCTGCTGGAAAAATGATCTCGGGCCAGTCAGGAGGTGCTGAGCCAGACCATAATCTCCACCAAGAATGCTGCATGCAGTGAGGGGCAGCTGCAGGACACTGGTGTCACACAATCATGGCAAAGCACCACCTAACGCAAGCAGTGGAGTGAAGTTTGAGCAGCCTTCATGAGCCGAGTGCACCTCCACACAAAGCACAGGTACAATACACATTTTCAAATTAGCAGTATTCAACATGCAGCCTCCTCCATCTGTATTAACCAGAGAAAATTTAAAGTAAGCATTTCATTACTAGAAAATAATAGAGGACACAATGCAAACCAAATGAGAAGTAGGGCAAAGAAAATCAATTTCTCATCAACTGTGGGGCAAAGCACTTTAAAACAAATTCACATAGTTTCTAATCAGTACCAAATAACAATGTGGTTTCTTTGGGCTAAACTGCAATGATAAAGCACCAATTTTATGATAGAGAAGACTTTAACTTTCATTGGAAAGGTTGTGAAATAATAAGAAAATCCTGTGCATTTTATAACTTATCCTTCAAAAGCAGATAGAAGGGGTCTTTGGCATGACACTAGTGATAAGCGTATTTTACTATAAGATAGCTAATGCCCTGGGCAAACACAGCAACAGCAAAGGGTAAGAATAATTTGAAATTCTTTGCACAGAAACTGAAAAACTAATTGCGACCTCTTAGCTCAAAACAAGAAAGGAATTCATTACAATGCAGATGGCCTTAGCAAAGGGAATACATGACACAAAAGGAACTGTGATGAGATTACAAGGTATATCAGAACTGTTTGATTAATCTCCTGTCCAGGGAGTTTTAAGAAATAGACACTACAGAAGACTTAAATTAGAGAAGTGATAACCACATACTTCCAGACTTCTGCTTCTTCTGCTTTTAACAGCTTATCTCCATTTTATCCAATGATTTTATTGCTGAAGAATTTTCACATCCTTAAATCGTACTTCCTTGGGCACCGTGATATATGTTGTGTCTCCAGAAAACGGTGTTTCTCAAAAAGCTACATGCATCCCACTCTGACACTCTACTGTTTTAGTCACAGCTCCTTCTGTTAGGAGTTTCAAAGTAGGCTTAGGTCTTGAGGAGACACGGTATTTATTCAATGATCACTTCGGAGTGTTTTTAATTTCTTCCCTGCTCAAGATGCTGTCACATCACTTTCCCTCTATTCATCTTTGGAAAGGTCTTCTCAAGAATTTGGAAACTTGAGATGTGCCTCACTCTTGGTCTGCTTCTTCCTGTAACATCCACATCTCCGTGGTATTTGGGATAGAACTGAAAAACCGACAAGAAAGAACAATTCTCTGCTGTGCTCCCTGTATTGAGCACATCTGAAAGGGTTTTGGTACAGGGGTGCCAGCTGTGACCTGTGTGGGAGGAGGCATCGAGCTGCCCTGCCCCAGTCACAGCCATTTCCAGCCAGCGGTGACACCAGCGTGTGACACCAGCGTGTGACACCAGCTGAGAAGTACTGAGTCTAGGATACAGGATAAATCTCATATCTTGGTCTCTACATAGAGGAAGTCCAAACGCGTGGTCCAGCTGCCAGCTGGATGGTACTCCAAGACAGCCCCAGCTTGCATAATCAGACACTAACAAGTAATCAAGGATGAAATTTCAAGAGTTGATAAAAAACACCTTCAGGCAGATCTTCTAATTGACTGCAGAGTATGCATAGATCCTATTAAAAGCATTAGTTTTGGTGCAGAAGGTGAGAGTACAGAAGTTTGAAAACAAATGGTCCTCAGGTTTGAAGAAATGCTGTGAGTGCCGGAATATCAGCTTGGTGTTACTGTGGCCATGAATAAACAGGCAGTGGGAACTTCTTAGTGGGAAGAGAAGCAGCTTCAGCAGGAACACAATTGCTCTGCTTCCACTTGGTAAAATATGCATTTTTTAACCTCATATTAGCTGATATCCATTACAAAAATGAGATTAAATCAATTCTCCCAAGATTAGGAAGCATAAAATAAACATAGTCTCTCCTCCCCTACCCCCACATCTCAGTCTTTCATTTAGTTATGTCCTGTCATCATTAGGATATTACCATTATAACAATGAGCACATTTTTATGCACAGATGGTAAGAGCATGCCTTATATATTAGCTAATACATGAGATAAGCTCTAGGCCTTCCATGGCCACAGTAGAACTTGGTGAAAAGCAGCAGTGGGAAGTCATTTGTGTAGTGGGCTACACAAAGCCCAGGGTACAGGACCTCCTCTGCCTGTAAGATGTGGACTGCTGCACATAGCCAGCAATATCAGTTTACATAAGCAGGAGTGTTAACTTAGGTGCCCACTTACCAGGAATTAAGTGATATGAATAAGCACTGTGGCCAATAAAGATCAAGTCTTAATGTCTGACTTGTGCTCAGAAGTAGAATTAGCACTGTTTCCTTCCAGTGCTTTCTAGTACACGAAGCTTATTTCCTTTTGTTTTAATTAGCAGGCAGAAGCCTAGACCTTCAGGTTTCCAAACGAATGAGTATGCTGATGCCCAGCTTCAAGAGATTGCCAAAAAACTGCGGGAAAGGGCAACAATCTATAAGGAAAAGTTGAAAGACCCAGTGCTGTCATCCCCTGAAGGCAGCCCTACAGCTTGTAAGTAGCTCCAAAAATAGCTGTGCATTTTTTGAGTTAAAAGATGAAAATTGTTTTGTGGGAACAGAAAAGTACTGTGATAAAATTTTCAGGTAAGTGTATGTGTTTACCCACTGAAATCAATCAGTTTGTGCCCATTGTAGTCAATTTATCCTTATTAGTCTACAGTAAACCAGATCCTTAGGTACGAGCTCCCTTTGAACTGCATCACTAAAAAAATTGGGGAAAAAAATCTTGCACAATGTCTAGAATCATCCCTGTCAAGCAGTTTTATGTATTTGAAAGTAGCTCCCAGATATGGCGATAAAACTGAAACATATGAACAAACATACATTTCTTATGGGTAGATGTTAGTCATTTTGAGATAAGAAATGCTGTGTAGAAGTAAATAAAATTTTAGCCATGGCAGCAATCTTCTAGATACACTGAGAACTCTAAGTACATGCTTCAAATAGAGCAAAATCATCTGAAATTAAACATTTATTTTTGACAAAATATGAAACATAAACCAAATATGATATTTTTCCCCTTAAGAGGAAAGCTTGACTTTTTTTTCCTTTTCATAAAGAATTGAGTGTGGTGATTTTATATTCTGACTTTTTTACACACTGTTTATTGCTTACCTGTTTTTTAATAAGCTGGAAAAAATAGTGCCTGAAGTATTATAAACTACACCAACTGATAAAGGAATTATTTTACAAAAATATTTCCTTGCTCATTTACCTCTTTTGTTCTCTTTGTAGAACTTACAAACATTTATTTCCTAAATCATTATAGATCCAGTTTGCCAGTTTATGGCTGGGACTGTGTATCCTACTCAGAGGTAAAGCCACCGGAATTAATGGGACAAATGTGTAGACAAAATTATCAGGCCCAGAGATGGAAGAACTGGGCTCAAAGGAGTGCCACAAGACTTCTGTAAGCCCAGAAACATGCAAACCCACAGGCTTCACATCAGTTTCACCTGCCGCATCTTGCATATTAGTTCTCAAGAGAGACGAGAGATCAGCCCATGACAAAGACATCCTTATCTCCATCCTAACTGCATGCAACAGTCACATAAAGACAAATGCCCAGTTGAATTAATGAATGCTGAATTATGAATTATCTTATTTCTTGTCAGTCTTTTATGGCATTAGTTGTGGGCACTATCCAAGGAAATACAGCAATATATATTGCACTCTGTAACGTGAAGTGCCTGTTCTTGATGGAAGATGTACCTGATTATACCAGTGGAGATTTTATTCTCCAACCTGTTTTCTAATGCATTCAGTATTATAACGAACTGTAGCTTTAGTCACTGCCAAGTGTTTTTAGAAGAGTTTTTAACATGATAAGGCTTTTGTACATGTTCAAACACAGTGTAGTAATTGAGCCATTATTAAAATGTCACCCTTTGGCATTCTATGCGGCTAGCACCATCAAAGAAGAAGCCTCCACCCCCACCAAAAGAAGAAAAGAAAGAAGAAAAGAAAGAAGATGCAGAAGCAAAGCCAGAGGAGGATCATTACTGTGATATGCTGTGCTGTAAATTCAAAAAACCTCCACTGAAAAAATACATGCAGTACCTGAAACTACCAGACAGCATAGACTCATACACAGGTAAATTAAAAACTATGCAATTGAATGGGGTAAAGGAGTATTGAAGTCACCTCATGTTACCTAGTACCCGTGAGCAACTATAAGATCCACATTCCAGTTTGCAACTCAGAGATCCTGCCCTAAAGAAAATGTATTCCAAACAGGTAAAAGACATGAAAAGTGACAACAGCTGTAAAGATGATATGCACAAAGCTAGTAGGCAAACCAACCACACTTAAAGCCCTGGTCTTCTAATTCTTGATGTCAAATTTGTCCCATTTTAGGGCCAAATAATTCTTTAGTCAGTAATAACATACACCAGCAGCATGCAAAATATGTCAAGTTTATTCACATGCATCATTAAGTCCTATATGATCTCCATTTTGCAAATTCTTTGTGTGACTCCTAGTTCCAACCTATATAACTTTAGTAACCTGTGCCCTTGAAAAAGCAAGAATGGTAGATTGCTCCAGGCAGAAACAGTCCCAGAGATTGCAGTAAAATAAATATGCCTAAAAGAATGAGAAAATATTTTAAGTTCATGCCTGTACATTCAATGTTTTTTCTTTCAGATCGCCGTTACGTAGCATGGCTCATGCTTGTGACAGTCGCCTATAATTGGAATTGCTGGTTTATTCCCCTTCGCTTTGTGTTTCCATATCAAACCCCAAGTAACACAATATATTGGTTTACCATTGACATCATTTGTGATATCTGCTATCTGTGTGACTTACTGGTTTTCCAGCCCCGAGTGCAATTTTTAAAAGGTGGAGATATAATAGTAAGTATTGGAAGTGGGATTTCCATGGGTAAGTAGTTGTCTGTTAAAGTACGTTATAGAAATTCCCTCTAAACTGACACATTTTTTTCCTGCTGTGTCAAATCTATGTAACGGGTTTTTTATTTAGCAAAGGATACCTATGTTCTTCTTCACTGACCTTCCATTATCCTATATTGGAAGAAGAAAATGTATCCATTGTCTACAACCTTAAAAAAAAAGAAAAACGGATTTAAAAGTAAAAGCAGTCAGAAAAAGCATAAAGCTCTTTCTCACCAAAAGGAAACTGGTGCAGCTTCACTGGAATCAGTGATTATATGACTATGTACTCATACACACATGAATTTTTGCGTTTGTGCGAAACTTTCAGCTTTCTATTCACCTTGTACAAGAGTCATAGTTGAAAACCATGTATCTTCTGCTAGGGCTGGAAAGGATATACATGTTTTGTTACAGATTGTGAGATTGTGGGGGTTTTTTGCCAAAACCAGAGTAAAGCCCTGTAATTTCAGGATGCTTGGAAAATAATTTATTTGAGATATTTTATTTTGGGAAAATATATACATTCAATTTTGCATCTTGCTACTATTTTTGTGTTACCTTTTTATAGAAAAATGCAAAATAAGACTCTAAGCAAGTATCTGAAAAAAGGTAAAAGCTTGCCCTTAACATGTCGAAAGGACATCTAGAACATTAACTTTTCTTTCAAAACTTCCCTACTTTTTATTCTTTAATTCCTTATAGAAGAAAACCTAATGTGGGAAAAAATGAGTTTAGATAACTTCAGTGTGACACTACTGTACTCAACAGACAGAAAATGAAAAATTATATATCCACAAATGTAATTTGGAACTAGCTTTAGTTCTGTGCTTTTACATAAAATTTTACACATTATGCACACAAGACATTACTGATTCCTTTACAGAAGAATCTCAGATAAAACTGTGCAAATATATTTTAGATAGATATTAAATGCAGCGCAGTGTAATGTATTTTTCCATGCCAAGACACTAAGTAACTGGCAATCTTGCCTAAATCCTACAAAACTCAAGTTTTATGAATAAGGTTAAAAGTCTAATGTAGGAAGCTTACTTTGTACTTCTCTTGAAGTTGTTTGTAAAATTCAGAGATTTTAGTGCATGAAGAGAACATCTACTGCCTGATCTCCTGCATCTAGTTTAATGCTTAAACTGGTAATAGTGAAAAGTAGGCATAGAAATATCCTTAAGATTTTAAAGCTATTTTTAAAGTGTCCCTGGTATAAATACAGAAAGTATAATAATAGATACATTTCTTTAGATAGTTGTGATTACCCTTTCTTATTAAGGTATTAGCATCAGTTCCTATGGAGAGAAACATAAAAATAAATAGTTAATCATTACTAATGAATGCAGTGTTGATTATTATAATGCTAATAACACTAGCATTTTAATGCTAGCTTTCAAAGCGCTAATTTTGTACGGCATCATCAGAAACATTCTTTGCATTTTTCTTGAAACTACTAAAGTCAAATGGAGGTTTTGGTCCTGAAACTGAAGGGGTTTGGATGAAACACCAACGGGTACACATGTCTTGAGAGGGAAGATTTGGGGGAAAAAAGCAACATGTTTTGCTAGACCAACAGCCAGACCTGATTTTTTCAAGTACGTCTAATAAAATCTGGTCTAATGTAAAATGATCTAGTAAAAGTAATACTTCTTCCTACAGATATTTCTCCATTCATACTTTTAGAGCACCAATAATATAACTGACATCATACTTACTATCAGCAGATTATTATTATTATTGTCAAGTAGCAGAGGATCATTCTTTATTTTCTATTCTTGACTATGCCTTTTTCTCCTTTCATTATCACTGTAGTCAGACAAAGTGGAAATGAAGAAATTCTACCACAGCTCTATGAAATTTCGGGTAAGCAGATCCTGTGTTACTGATGTCAATATGCAAGTTCTGGCTGTAGGATTTCACAGGATTTTTTTTATTCACTGAAGAACAGTGTTAGTTTAAGAACATCACCAGAAACCATTGGCTCGATGGCATGTCAGTGCTCATCAGCTGAAGATTGCTATCTTCATAAACAGTGTTTAACTGTAAAACAGAAGAATTCTAAATGTAATTGTAAATATTAATTCTGAATAATAATAGATTAATGAAATAGAATTAATAAAATCCTCTGTTTTGATGCATTTGTGTGAGGTCATCCCCACACACACTGAAAGACAATAGCAGTTTGCCAGAGATTCATTAAACAAAACGAAAAACCTTGATGTTAGAAGATAACTCTATGCAGCAAGCTCTGACCTACTGAATCGGTCACCACTCACACAAGTAAGTACAAATTCAAACTAAGATTTTGATGCTCATTACACTTTGTAAAAACAAAGATGCATCTGATTTAGAAAAAATGTTCATTTTGTTTCTAAATACTGTTCTTGCCAACAGATGATATGTAGCCTGTTGTATTTCTGATACACATACAGTTCTGTGACACTGAGCTCACATCTCTGAAAGCTCAGTCATTGCCCCCTCCTCTTCTATAAATATTTTTGCACCTGCTTTGTTTCGGAGTTAAATTAGTCTCAGCGACTCTGATATCACTGCTTACATACTTGAGTTTAAAGCCATCCAAAATTGCAGGATATTCACTGTATAGGCAAGTGAGTAGGACAGAGTCAAACTTACAGCAAGAGAACTAAGTGGGTATGTATGGTTTTATTTTAAGTTCACACCTGCAGTATGTTTAGTGCTTTTGGTTTCTGCAGAAACTAATGAGAGTTGAGTGTTCTCACCACATGCAAGATATAGATATAATCTGGGAATTTGTCATATGATTAAGTACTAATTAACAGTTACTGATATTAAAGCACTTCTGATTAAATTTTGCCTCCTCTTAGATGTCTCTGAGAGAAGGAAAGAAGCCCTTAAAGGCTGTTTCTCTTCAGTCATTTTTTTTTTGCTTTGGTTTTTCCAGAGTTCAGGTATTAACTGCATCTTACTGACATGGAATAAAAGGTCAGTGCTGCAGGTTAGTTGCTGCCAACACAAGTTATGACTCTCAGGGCAAAGGCATCTCTGGATACAGTGAGATGAAGCCTACAGTTCCACATCCCTCTTTTATCCCAGATATCAGCAACAGAGCAAGGCATCACAGAGTTTTTAAAAAGGCAAAGCCAAGTTTGCCATATCTTTCCTTCTTTCCAAGGAATTCTTGGAAATAATAAAGTAGGCAGATAAGAATAGTAATCACAGAGCTATGTACTGCAGGGAGATGTTGAAAATCTTAGTGGTACGGGGATACGGGAAGGAGAAGCATCTAAATATAACGAAAGACAAAATCTACTAGAAAAAAAAAATCCAAACCTATCCTATGATGAATCTGTTGTTTGGAACACATGGCTCCTGCAGGTTGCAAGCAAGGAGTCTAATTCGTCATGTTTCCCCAGATTGCTTTAGGCAGCCTGGTTTTAAAAGCCATAAGACTGCTACAAAGTGCTTATGGAGTCCTCGCCTCCACTCGCCATCCACGTGCCTACCATTTTAGTCTCGTCAGAACTGTAATTGAAATAACAGAATGTATCAGTAATCAAGATGAAGATCTCAAGTGTGGGGGATTTAAAAGCAGTGCAGAGCAAAGCTGTTGGTGTTTTCAAAAGAGATAATCTTGCCCCCCAGCACTTGGAAGTTACAGACTTAGCATGCTGACTGTTCAAATATAATAGTATACTCAAGCATGATTCCATCTAAGTAGGTTTTTGACAGCAAGTAAATGCATTATGATTATTGTGATGTTTAAATTGACCTCTCTGCTCTTCAACAGCTCGATGTGGTATCAGTGTTGCCGTTTGAAGTTTTATACTTCTTCTTTGGATTTAACCCAGCATTTAGAGCAAATAGGATGCTAAAGGTAAGATCTGTGTTAGTGTGTTTGTGTTAGTTACCCACACATAAATGTTTTTACAACCCAATGGAAAGTCCTTTATAACATTTAGGAATATGAAATATAGAGAGTAGAAAATATCTTCAGGTACACTACAACATCAGTAAGCAAACCAACAAAAAGTACAAGATATAATCTAGCCCAATTAAGCCCTTACTCTCTTATTTTTCTTCTGACTTTATAATTTCCTGCTTTCAAAAGGTGTGTTGTGATTAAGGCTGGTTTGTTTCCATTATTTAAATTCGATTAACCTTTAATTACCTGTTTAGTTTTCAAACAATAAAAAAATAATTTAAGATCACTAATTAATGCCAGTGTATTTTCCCCTTCTCTTGTTAATATCAGGTGCTTAAAAGCAAGGGAGGCAATTTTAAGGACAACATAACCTACACACAGCATATTTAACAAGCATAAACTCACCTTTGTTACTCAGTCCAAAGACATCTGGAGTTGTGCAATGAAGGGGCTGAGAAGATATTAAACAACAGCCCTCTCCCTGTACTTCATGGTACCCAGCAGGCCACTCTCTGGCTAAACACATTCCCTTTCACACAAGAAATATGTTGATGAAGAATTGGCTTTCACTTAAAGTTGGAGGGGAAACAAGAACTCTGAGAATAAAATGAGGGTGCTCTTCCCTTCAGTTTTCAACAAAACTTAAAAATTCCATAAATCAGAACCAAAACAATATGACATAATGAAAAGTTAAACAGCACCTTATATTAGGCAAACAGACATGTACTAGACAAAAACAAAGAAAAAAGCTACATGAAAATATTAAGGGCTATCACTAAAGGCAAACTACAAATAATTAACAGGAGGAATTCAATACAGCATCAATTATTATTACACGGTATCACCTGGTATGCAGTGGTTGATATACATGATCACTTACTGAGAATTACTGGAATTTCAGAAAGAGTAAAAAGGGATTTTTATGTGTGTAATTCTGTCTGATAAAGATGCCCAAGCAATTACATATGTTTGAGGAATCAGAAGCCGTTTATCTGCAGTAGTCTGACCTAAACAGCAAGGCTATTTCTGTAATCAGATTAATGGGACGCCCAACACCAGAAACAATGTTTAACTCAGTTTTCATCTTTGCTTTGCAGTTCACCTTATAGTTATATGTTTAAAGAAAGACTACTGAAAATACCATTATTTTGAAAATGCGTATGCGGACTAATGTCAGTACTATTAGAAAAAGATACGTGTTGAAGAATAGTGATTGGATTCCTTTCATTTCTTTTACATTCAGCACAACACATTCTTTGAGTTTAATGATCGTTTGGAAGCTATCCTGGACAAAGCATACATCTACAGGTATGTGCTTATTAAACTCTTGTAGGATGCAAAGCTTGGCACAGAAAGCATTTCATTTGATTTCATGGGTTGTCAATGGAGCACTGGATAGAATATGATACATCTTTAACTGTTCAATTTAAGACTTTTTAAAATATTTGTTTTTATTTTAATCATTACAATAACAAAGGTAAAGCTTCACTCACATATGAAATCTAGCTCAGTTCAGCTGCCTTGGTTCAGGCAAAATGTTCGCCAAACTGAGGCTCCTGTGAAAATTTAGCAGATCGGAAGTATCAGAAGTTTCTTTAGTGAAAGAACTAAAGAATGGTTTCTTTAGGTTGCTAATAGCAGTGCCAAATCCTCAGCAGCTGTTTATTTTTACTTAATAAGAGCCATGAACTTGAGCCTGTGTCAACATTTTTCTTCAAATATGCTCTCACCATGAACCTGGCATATACAGAAACTTGATCCTCCACTGCATTGGCTAAACTTGGAATGAAAATCAATTCAGCACAGATCTCAAATTGTGATTATATCTGTTGTCCACTGCACTATGTTCTCACCTTCTGCATTGATTAGAAGAATGTTGGATTCAACTCAAGCATTCCATGGCAAGTTTCACAGGCCCATCAGCAGTCAGTGATGTTGCAAAGACCCAATGAACCCATCTACTGTGTCACCATTATTGTCACCTACTGTCAGTGTCATCAGCCCTAGTTTATCCCCTGCAATTGCTAAGCCAACAGATTTTATTGCCCTGTCCCAGTTCGGGCCATGTATTGTTCCTGTGTGCTGCTGCAGCAGCAATGAGAATCTGTTGTTTACCATCTCATTCTGTTTCAGAGATTATTGGACTTAAATGGTAGACTTGGTATTTATACATTGCAAATACGAGATTTTATGAGACTTAGAAACTAGTTAAATTTGAAAATGAGGTTCAAAAATCATCTCTGTCATATTTTCGTATATCTGTGAAACAAAACTTACAAGTTTGAAAGTTCTGTTAAATTATTTTTGAGATGTTGACCTCCACAAAGCTCATTCTTATATTACCCTCTCCTTTCACCTACTGAAGAGTCTTTTGTGGGTTTGTTTTATTTTTCTTTTAAAAAAAATCTTTTTGGTACAAGAGAAGGCTTCTCTGAATTTCCACAAGATGAAGAAATTGCTTTTCACTTTCTGAATCACTGCCTCCCTACCATCTCCAGTTTCTAATGTCATTAAAATAATTATTTTCCCCTGCCTCTTTTGTATTTTTTAACTTTTTTTAATGTTGAGAACTTTTTAAATTAATTATTTTCCATATTACATCCATTATGTCATTTGCTTTAGAGTCATGATTCAATGACTTTTCTGTATCTCCTATTGCAGTAAGTACTGGGAGATACAGATTTTTAACATAGATGCATTTGAATCAAGTAATTAGTTTGTAACAACAATGTTGTGTGTATATGGACTTCAAGGAAATGGGAACAAATTAGCAAACCCTTTTTCACCCAAATAGGCAGTTTTGCAAGGGAAAGAGTTTCACACTGTATGAAAGTATGGAACGGGAAATAGTTGTTTAAAGGGCAATTTGAGAATAAGGTGTGTATATCTTCGAACTACCCCAGCTTTGAAGGATGTAATGTTGATTTGTGTGTCAAAAAACAGGTAAGGTGCTCATTTAGAAATGCTTCTGGTCACAGGCTTACTTATATTTTCCAATATCAAATCGCATGCAGAATGTCAACTGCAGAATGTAAATATTACAAATTGAATTCATTATCTACCTCATACACATAAGAGGACAGAAACCTGAAATGTGTGAAATAGAGCACTCTTCATAAATAAAATGCAATTTTAAATCCCATGGAAGATGTGCAGAAAAACAGAGGTAAAGCACACGGACTTCAATATTGCCCAGCATATATAGGGTTAACAGTATTGATGCTTTATTATTGATAAGCTTTCCCATTAGTGCATTGCTAAGGTTTGTGGTATAAAAAAATGCCTTGCATACTGTGTTACCAAAATGTCATATTTTGCATTTGCAAGAACACTTACTAAATATGTCATGTCATGCCATGCCCTGGTACAATGCTTTAAAACATACTTCAGAAAACACTAATTCTCAGTTTTGAGGTGTTCATTGGTAAAAAACATTTATATGGCAGAGATCTTTTAATTGGCTTGCCAGAAGGCATTAGGGTAAGGAAAATTACAAATGGAGAAGAGAGTTCATTATACAGAAAAACAGTACAAATGGGAACTAAAAATATAAAAAAGACAGGCTGTTTGTACAGACTACTGTATTTTATTTGAATATAGTAATGTTATTTTGATCTGAGATCCTGGTATGGTCACTGTTTGAGCGATAAGGCACCAATTAACTGCATAACGTCAAAGAAAATTCTACACAGCAAGTGTATGTGCCTGAGTGGATTCTCCTCTCAACCTCATTAGTTTGAGTTTGTAGGAATAGAGCTAGCAAAAGTTACTACATCTTATTGTGGCAGATTCGATACTTGCCTAGAGAAATATAATATATATTGCAACGAAGGCTTCTAGAACCTTTACTTAGACCTCAGGAGTCCACTTGTGTGGATTCCAACTTGTGCACCAGTATGGTCAATATTGCAATTTGAGTAGATCAAATCAACTTATCTGCTGTTCTCAACAGCTTGCAACCCTAAACAGAGCTGCCCTGGAAGCACACCAACATTTAAATGGAGAAGTGACATTCATTTGTCAACATCCTAAAGAAGAAGAGTACATATAGGTAGATTGCTTGGATTGCATGGAAGGGCAAAAGAAGGCATTATCATATTAAACAGAAAGCTGCTTGGTGCTTAAGTAATTCATTGATGTTCTTCAAATAACTGGTCATAATCATAAGAACAGGGATTAGGAATGATGTAACTCCTGCTGTAGCCACTAAATCATACTATGTAGTAGACCTGCTGCAGACTTCCTTGCACAGCTGTGGTAAAGGAGTTCATTTCTGACCTCAGACATTTCTTGGCTTTGATTAACAAGTTCAGAGCCTATCTTGAACAGTTTGGCAAACACATTAACCCCCCTAGCCTCATTAATATAACTTCAAATTTCTGTAAATATTCATAGCCAATTAAAGAAGTGGATTATAAAGTCCTCATGGAATCATAATTTAGAAATTACCCTGTGTCAAAGATTCTGGGAAAGATATTTATTTGACCTTGGACAAACGTGCGAGAGGGGTAACTGCCAGCTATTTTTTTTCACAGAGTCAATACAAGTGGGGAACTACTTAGTGGGCGCTTAATATAAACATTTTTGATCAAAAAAAGCTACCGGTTCCATATTAAAAGGAAGGAAGAATGTAAGTTGCTTTACAGGAATCTGTTGACTTTTATAGGGTCATTCGAACAACTGGATACCTGCTGTTTATCTTGCACATTAATGCCTGTGTGTATTATTGGGCTTCAGACTACGAAGGACTTGGCAGCACTAGATGGGTGTACGATGGCAAAGGAAACATGTAAGTCCTTTTCTCTCCCAAGAGGTTTTTGTTGATTTTGCTCCTTCCTGCATCCCCCTCCTGCTCCCATGCCTTGGCATGCAGGGTGTGCCCTTACTTTACAAGTGCTTGGATAGCAAACTTTTAGCAGCATGACTGCTGATTAGCAGTTTTCATTACCAACACATATTTGGAAGGCAGGTGCAGGGAATAATCAGTTTACCACTTTCAGCTTTTATAGGTTTATGAGTCAGTGCTAAGCAGTAACTTAATTAAACATTAAGAAAGCAACAAGGGTCATAAATTAAACTTACTGATTGCATATGCACATGGGAGCCGTTAGAAGGATTGCAGAACAATTCCTCAAAGGAATCAGAGGCACAGATTTCTTTTCTGCCACAAAGCATTGTGTCATTAAAATCCAACATTTTAGTCCCTCTAAACACCATGGTCATTAGTCTGAAAAAAATTCACCCACTTTCTCTGATCTTTTGAGAAGGTCATGCTTAAACATGTGGCAGCATCTCCAGTGGGAAGGACTGGATATCGGCAGAGTTTTCCACAAACTCCTTGTGACAGCGATAGGCTGGGTGTCATGAAAGGGACGTTCATTAAAATGATGGAGAGGAAGCAAGAGAAAACAGCGCAGTCGTAATATATTTTGTGTGTAGTTACTTAAAATATATCCAGTATATTCAGATACGAATGTTCATTTCTTTCAAAGCTATGATATAGTTAAAGCCACAGAAGCTCAATTTGTTCATCAATTAACACTCTCTGCAAAACCACATATAATACACTACTGCTGTCATAAATCACTCTCTAAACAACTTTTCACATTTCTCTTGTAGATTTGCTCCTCTTGCTTGTAATTTTGTCAGACTTCACGAGTTTGGTGTGAAGTCACTCTCTTGAAGGGTAAGGTCTTTTCTAGCCTTTGAGAGTAAAGCACACTTTGTGTAAAGCAGCATTGATTTTTTTTTTTATAATTAGGGTTCTCTAAAAAAAAAAATGACATGGTTGAAGTTTCCACACACCAGTAAAATACACAGCTCGATACTGCAGTCAGACACGTGCAAGCAGGCTCACGGAGCTCAGTGGGACCATTTATGTAAGTGAAGTTATACACAGGTATTTATTTGCCGGATCAAGGCTTCCAGAAATCTGACAAAAAATGTAGAAAGAATTTCCATTATAGACATTTTTACTGAAGTCAATCTTGGGAATACTTGACTCATAATTTAAAATAAGGTACTAAGACTAAGCAATATGAAAACTCCAAAAGTAGAGCACTTACTCAGTCTTCAAGATTTTAATGCTTCTTCAGAACAGCCTAGAGAACAAGCAAGAAAGTCTTTCTGTTTTTCATGGGCGAGAATATTTTACATTTCACTCAGTGAAACAATTGGTGGAAATTATCTGCTAGCTTGATCACAGACAATGCAGTTGTGCCCAGAGGCAACAGTGAGTTTTTTTAATATTTTGTGATGCTCTTTTCATGAGGAGACAAAAACACTTCTCAAGTGACATCACACTGAAATCACATGGGATTTAGGGCAGAATTTTTTATAAACAATAATAAACTGATAATTCAAGGTCTGCATTATATTGAGATGCTGAAATAAAATGCCGACTACAATGTATCCATGTGAGCCTCATTAAGGCATTAATCTACCTGATGCTGACATCAGTTGTGAATGTATGACTTTATTCTTTTGCCTGTGTCTAACTCGTACTGGATTATATGGTTCCATGTACATGGAACCCCAAAGGGTATCCCACGTTGGGCTGCATTTTGTAAAGGACAGCTTGGTATCCCACTTCACAGTAAATGCCTTCTGTATGGGTTAGTCATCATGTCAGAGAATCCAACATGACATATTATCTGATTGTTGAATGTTTGAGCATTTTTGACAAAGAGGCGTTGTGTGAACATTAGTTATTACTGGAGATGCAATGTGAATTTAAACATACCAGACAAGATACTTCCAGGTACATTAATTTCTTTGGAAATCAGGAATTAAGAACAATCAGGGAAAAATCTGTCAGAAAAAGTAACCAGAACTGCAGTATATATTATGGCAGAGCAGTGTAGATGTAATTTCCTTTCACATAGCAGTCAGAGTTGCCAATATTCAAAGAAAGATATGCCATTGCTCTCATATACAATGGGACCACATTCAGAAAGAAGATAAGACAAACATAGCTTCTTAGCTAATTAAAAAAAAGGTGATCATAAGAATTTTGACAAATTAATCAAAATTCTAGTGGTCTCAGATTACACTGACCCAAAGCAAATGATCTGGCTCTGGTTTGGTGGCATGAATGTTTTATGTAGAATTCCTGCTGCGTCCATAAAGTGTTGCTAGTTATGGCCAAAACCAGTTCTTAAAAATGTCAACATTTCTAGGATCATTTTCTTTGCTCCTTTCCAGGCTAAAAAGAATACACAGACAACAGATTCTCTTATCAATTTGATTATATATACATTCCTCAGCAGGCACACTAACTGGTGAACTTCAGTTTATAACAGCTGCACATAGAGCTCCAAACATCAAAGTAGCTCTTTTTGCAAATTTCTGCTAGCTGTTTTCTTTCCCAGCTCATGTCCAGACTCTAAAATGGTAGTGCTAGTCCAAGATTTGAGGTCTTTTGCATGGCAGCCTTCAATCAAAGCCTTTGACCTGAGGTGTAGTCAAAGGGAGTCAACTTTACCCCCCTGCAGCGCACCCAAATTAGCCACACAAGATGTTCCCAGGATTAAATCTGCAGTCATGAGCTTAGTATAATTAGGCAGACAGACCTCAGTCTCTCCTAATGCAGCAGGATAGCATCCCTGATGGAACACCATAGTGTAGAGCCACTGTAACCAGGGAAGCAGGATGCCAAAAAGGTCTCTTAATTACAGCTAAGTGAACAATTTGAACTATATGCGTTATTTACAATCTAATTTAATTACCTAAGTAAGAGATCAGTGCCCCTAATTCTTCAAGAAAATGGAAAAATTCTCTAGAAAGGGATTCAAGGCAGGTATGTAATGTCGTTGTTCTGAATTGTCCCATGGAAGTATCTGTCTCTTTCACCACCACCCATCAAGGAAACTAAAACTAGGGAGCTGAAATTCCCATGCAAACTCCCCAGGTCAGCATTAAATTTAGGCAAAACAAATCATCCCACTTTGCTCATGGCATATTCTGCTGTTTGCAAGTCATCCACAAGTAGTCTGCAAAAACCTCCAGCATATTTATTGATCAAGACATCTATTTGCATCCCGCTGATGTTTCTGTATGGCTTGCTGCCTTCCTGTTCTGGGCAAAAACTCAGCAGATATCTGCAAGTCCCAGAAAATGGTCACCGTACATGTCTAGAACAACTCTGCTTCTCACAGTGCTTGCTGTGCAGTGGCAGTTCTGCTCCTCCAACCTGTGAATGCACAACCCGACTCACGGCAGACCTCATGCTTTCAGACCTGCTACTTGCAGCCATACTGTTTAGGCAAAAGCTTCCTGGTTTACACCATTCTGTCTCAGATCATCATACCCACAGCCACCTGATAAAAGAGTCACTCAAGAAAAAGAGGCACCAAGAAGGAGGTCATTAGATTACCAGTTTATAAGGGTCACTTCTTTACTCTGCTTAAACCCATCATGGTTGTAATCTGAGAGGAGTCAAACGTGACAGCCCGAAAATAATACTTCCCTGGGCAGAAATGAATGTGTGAGTACTACCTTAAAATCTGATAGCCACGTGCACAAAGATTTGTTTTATCCTTATTAACCAAAATCATGTGAGAAGTTCAGTGTATTCTGAAATAGACTTTTATGGAAAAAAAAAAGACATAATTTTATAAGGTATCTTATTTGCAGTGTTTCTGAATGTTTTCATACCTAGGACTTACTTTAGGGAAAAATCTAGTAGTTTGCCTGAAGGATAAACATAATCTGTGCTGTGCAGAGGGAAAATCCCTTTCTTGTCTCATGTTGTTTGCTTCAGCAGTCATTTTATAGCAGGCTAGCAAGCCGTATAGTGAGCAATGATGGTTTCCAGGCACTAGCTAGTAGGAAGCAGAGCTGCTAATACTGTTGAAATGGGAGTCTGTTTTTTTCTGGCTTTCCTTAAACAAAATTTACAATCTCATTTCTCCCTTTCTTAGGGAAAAAAAAAAAAAAGCTGCTTTATGTTTCAGCTGTCTAACTTTCATTTCAGATTAAAATAAAAACAATAAAATGTGTCAATGGAGAAAATATAAAACCTGTGCCTAAGAGATAATGAATATTATATGACTTTGCCAGCAGAAAGTTTCTTTTGAAGTAAAATTACCGAAGAATGTACTATATTAACTACATCTTCAGAAAGGGATGGGCAGATCTGAAGCTAATCTCTCACATTTTGAATATACAACACTGCAAAGAATGTGAACCCCTAAATTGCTTTGAGGAGCTGCTTTCATTATTTGTAGACATTCCCAGAATAGACATTATCTTGTCCATCATGGTAGACTTAGCAAGCTTGGCATCCAAGACCATTGGTGGTGAGGGAGCTGGATAATTACTTTTGTTTCCTATAGTAACTAGCACAGAAGTAATGTTAATGTCTTTATTTTTACATTAATAAATGATCCATATTTCAAGCACTACAACATTCTCAGTTATGTCAAATGAATATGATATTAATATGCTTTATATGATAATTCCTCTCAGACAAGCTAGAGACATCATTTTATGCTTAAATCTTCAATTATTCCAAAACAGATGTGAGGATCTTTTTTGCTATTTATTTATGCTACAGAAGTCTAAGAGAAAGCTGCCACTTATGCATACTTTACTAGAAGCATGCATAGGTGATGATTTTTTTTGAGCTACAGTGAAAATATTATAGTGATGTAATCCAGCTGTTCATTTTGCAGCCCTAACAAGGAAAAATGATACGATGGCAGACACGCAATGAATTTTTTGACTTAAGGACTCTGAATGAAAACAGACAGTTCTGGCTAAAGTAGAAAGTAAAAGTAGCAAACTATGGCAAAAATGATCATTGTTACTGGATATCATTAATCTGCAACCAAGAAAAAGATGACTTTGTAATGAAAACCAAACACTGATTGCTTGGTAAAGCCTGAAATTTTAGGTGATAGACTTGGAAACACCTCTAAGTGATTTAAATAAAAACTCTCATTGGAATTGGTTGTTATTGTGAGTTTATTTTCTCATATTTGCACAAAACTGACCCTCCAATTGTATTGTTACATGGGCCATTTATTAATAGGAGTGGAGGTCATATCTTCATAAGATCAGAGTTTAAAAGTGGAGGCCACCAAATTAAAATGTACACCTGAAGTCTGCAAGCGGATGAGGTGGCCTCAGATTCAGGGTAGGCATGAGAAGATGCACGCAATACTGTCTATTTCAAAACAAACAACTCCAAAAAGATTTCTTCTGTGTTTGGTTTTTGTTTGTTTTAATTTCAAACTCAGTAAAATTCAACAAATAGAAGGAATCTTCATTGCTTTAAAAGCAATAGTCACAGATGAAATAACAGAAAATCTTATCGTCCAATTAAGGAAAACAAACTTCAACTCCTAATCAGGAGTGAAGCTGAAGTCTGATTGTACAGAGACATAGGAAGTCAAATTCTAATTAATAGAAGGCTTTTAAAAATTTTCCTAAACCAATTACTTGTTAGATCAGAAAAGAAGGAAATGACAGCACATTCATGACACTGATTTGAACTAATTAATCTCCACTGCACAGTGTGGGGGCTGCTGCATTACTAGTGGTGCCATGTTCTAGACCAAAATTTAAAACAGAAGCTTAGAGATGCCAAGACACTTTATAGAAATATTTTTTAAAAGAGAGATAGTATGACTATCCTCACAAAATTAAAGAAAAATAATAATTCTGTCTAGGTCCTTTGTTGTTTTCACAGACTTGTGTTATCATAATAATAGAAATACACAGCTTGAATGCAATAGGCTCTGTCATGCACAAGGCTGTACAAAGAGGGCTGTACAAACAGAATAAAAAGTATTTGTCCGAAGAGCTCACACTTCAGGTGTGAGGAACGACAGACAGCAGAGGGATACTGTGAAGGAGTCAATACAAGCTGTATATTGAAGCAGAGTCAGTTTCTGACCATTGCTCACTGCTATATTTGGTTTCTAGATCAAGAGAGTTCTAAGAAAAGTCTTGAAGGGCACTAACAAGGTGGTTTTGTAGCCATTGACAGATAGTTCTTCCCAGACACAAGGGAAAGTACTGAAGAAGGCAAGAAAGTGTTTGTTAAGGTGACAGAAGGGGTAGTGGAGGCCACCCACTAGGACAAGTCAATGCAGGAGTCAGCCTTTCAGTGCTGAATAAGCGAAGTGGCTTGGAGAAGATGGATGAACACATAGCTTGTGGAAACATGTAACTTATGTTTGACATAACCCAGGAGGCAGAGCCAATGAAAGATGCTCAGAAGCAGAGTAGGAGGAAGACCGATGTGGTTGAAGGGGTAGGAAAATCAATGGACACAAGAACAACACTGCATTTGTCACGCCCATCATAAGGCTTCACACTGGTGTCATCAGGTGAAGCCATGGAAGAGACGTGTGTGCTTCTAGTATGCTACAGGTATATTCAATATTCACTATTCAAGAAGAGACTGGACAACGCCCTCAGACACCTGGTGTGAACTGTGGGGTTGTCATATACAGGTACAGGAGTTGGACTCAATGATCCTTGTGGGTCCCTTCCAACTCAGGACATTCTGTGCTTCTATGTTTCTAGGTAAACTCTGGGAAGTCTCTAACACTTACACTGCTTTTAACATCATGGCATCTTCACTGGTAGCTTTCTAATGCTGTAGTGTCCACCTTGGCAATTTGTCACAGAAGTCTTCTGTAATGCTGCATAGAGTTACTGAAGAACAGTAGCTGCTGCATTTCCCAGATATTCTTAGTTTGCTATCAGCGAGAACATTCAGCTCAATCCGATTCACCTAACTGTATCATTTGTAAAATCATGACCCTTCATAGAAAATGCTGGTCTTCTGGATTGAAAAGCGTCATTGAAAGGCCCAACTCAGGTAGGTATATGCTTAACTTCAACCACATAAGTACCTACAGTCAGTAACAAAAATGTTGTCTGTATCCACAGGTATCTGAGATGTTACTACTGGGCAGTTCGTACTTTAATCACCATCGGTGGCCTTCCAGAACCACAAACTCTGTTTGAGATAGTTTTTCAACTGCTGAATTTTTTCTTGGGTGTCTTTGTCTTCTCCAGCTTAATTGGTCAGGTAACTCAAAAAATCATTAACTAGATACGTTCAAATCCTTGTAATGTAGCAATAATATATTCAATTTAACGGAGTTTAATTCTGGGAAAAAGTTGAGCTTCCATCTGAACATCCCTCTATCTAACTGTCATTTGTACTTATTCTTCTGGCAAATACATGCGTTTAATTATTTCCCAGTTTTGTAGTCCTTTTTCACACAAGCTGATTTAAAGTCAGCACTCTGCAGGACATGGATGATTCTTGAAACTACGTATAATTCCTTCTTTTCTTCCTCACAGCCAAGGAGACAGTTCCTTAACATTCACATTATACTGTTAAACCTGATATAAAATTATAATTGTAGGTATGATAGTAATATGTACAAATTATTGAATAAGTCATACTCGATATTACTGCCAATAGAATACTGTTAATGGAAATCCCATTATCCTGTCATACTAGGATTCTGCTCTCTTCCATAAATAACAATATATTCGTTAACCTGAAGATTGACTGTGTTGTATTTCTCTTGGTTCTCATTTGGCAGGAGAGAAAAAAAAAAAAGCCCTTCACACAGCAAATCAGATATATTTCAAAATGAATATAACTGAAATATTTCAGGCTTGTAACTGCTAAACTTGGGGTTTAGATCCATAGGTTTTAAAATAACCTGCCTACAGAAAAACAAATGTCATGGTTTCTCTGTGAGACTCTGTCTTATCAAATTCCTGTAGAAATCATTCCAGATCTTTTGATTGCTACATGCTTGATATTGGAAGAAATATTATGAAGGAAAAAAAAACCCACACCTAAAATGTAATTTTTATTTTGAATACAAGATTGGAAAAGTTCAATCAAACACTGAAAAATTGTATATGTCTCGTGTTGTTTAGAAATGCAAGAAATAACCATCATGAAACAGACTCTTGCCTATAGAATTTAAATCTCATCCATAAACAAGAATTACACAAATTAAGAGAAAGTAGTTCACATAAAATATTTCTTCTGGAAAACTACTGAATTCAAGTATATTGGATTGAACTTCAGAGTTTGTATATTTGTATTTTTTTCCTAAATTGTTATAACTGCCAACGAAAGCACCATTGCCTAAGAATATTCTGCAGATTAGTTTTTGTAGCCAGTATAGTCATTTGCAGACTCAGACCTTAAATCTTAACACACAAACAGTTCCATTGCAGTTTACTGTAATTCCTGTTTACAAAGAGCTCTTAAGGCTACTGCGCTATTCCTGCTTTAGCACACTTACCCAAAAATTGTTATTCCTACTGCAATCAATTGCACCTCTGTAATAAAAAGCAGAATTCAGCCCACTGGCACACTTGGCCACTGCAATATGAAGCCATCATACCAAAAACCTGTCTGTATAGTTATCCTTTTGAAGAATGAATATCTATGAACATTAACTCATCCACTTTCTAAAAACTAAATTCTACTTGTGTTGGAATGTTACATGATGTTCCTGCATTAAAATCTCTAAGGTCCCCTTTCAGCTCAAAGTGCATTTTTAGGACTGATCTAGATTCTCTTAAATATTTAAACAATGGTGGGATTTTAATTCTAGATGTGCCATCTGATGTTATCACAGAAATTTAGCCCAGTTTGCTTCACTTCTGACTTGCATTGCACACCAAATGCAGAGTAGCTTTATTATGGATTTTTAAGAAAAGCATTATCTATATTTTTCATCCATGTCCAGAAATATGAGACAGAAGAATAAGCTAAAACCCACAAATGATTTCTTTAAAATCATAGAGATTATTCCAACACAATTAGATTAAATCTGTAATGCTTCTTAAAAAGTGGATAAAGTACCTATTGAAAACATGCAGCTGAATGTATAATTGATCAGTGATCTTGCAAACAAATGGTTTATTCTTTTTATACACCATTAACAAGATATTAAAATCAGGACTATTTTTGCTGAAATGTGTAGTAACAACAACTGATGTTTGCAGATGAGAGATGTCATTGGAGCAGCTACAGCAGGACAGAACTACTACCGTTCCTGTATGGATAACACTGTCTCCTATATGAACACTTATTCTATTCCAAAAGTGGTCCAAAATCGTGTTCGAACCTGGTATGAATACACGTGGGACTCCCAGGGAATGCTGGGTAAGGCTTTCCAATTCCAGTTACGCAGTAACTCCAAGTGCGAGCGTTTGTACAGATATAGTATGAGGTGTAATTCACACTTCTCCTTTTCTGAATTGCATATGAGGAGAGCAGGGTATTCAATTTACTTCACAAAATAAAAGAACTGCAAAGTAATACAATGCTTACTACATCACCAATTCTATTGATTTATATAATGTTCTAGTTGTAACTTTAGACAGAATGTGTAACTTAAAAGATCGTATCTTAGTAAAAGCATATTAACAGCTTCTTCATTTGAAATAATAAATCCTAGAATAGCTCCATTAAGTTATTTTTCTGTACAATGCTCATTTTTAATGGATATTCTTTCATTCTACCTTTACATTTTCTAACTGTTTGCCTTTTTTTTTTCTTTTACAGATGAATCAGAATTACTGGAGCAGATGCCAACCAAAATGCAATTAGCCATTGCAATTGACGTGAACTTTGCCATTGTCAATAAAGTTGACTTATTCAAAGCAAGTAGTTTCACGGGAGAATGCAGAAATATGTGGTATTCCTGAGACAGAAACCTTGTATTGTGCATTTTGCAACACTTAAGAACATGTTTATTAATATGCGAGGCAAAATAGGTCTAAAAAATATTTCAGTCAGTGAAGACACATCAGGACAAAGCGAAGTGCCTGCCCTTGGATTTTTTTGTGTCAAAGCAGAGATTTAAAAAACCAAAAGGAGTAAATGAGATTAACACACAGTTCTGTTGTATCTGTATATTAAAGCTGATGTTATGGTCAGGCCGTAAGTGATTTCAGAGTATAACTAACTTCAAGAGTCAGACATAGAAGAATGTAATTTTTAATACGGTCCACCTTGCCTTGCCATATCCCAACTAGAAACTTTCTATTTGTTATCATGATAGTTTTCCAGAGATACAATTTGAATGTGGTGCTTAAGGTTAGATTTTTGGCAACAAAACCGAGGAGACAAAGCATTTTTAGAAGTAGTGTTGATATGCCGTAACCTCAAAGCTAATTTGTTTTTTGGATAATTGCAAAAAAAAAAAATCATGGTATCTCTGTACAAACACTACATTCTGAATGCGTTCTGACACATTTGCTGAAGACATGAAATTCATAGATTCATACCAACATTTAACATGATCTGCTATTTTTTTTCCCCTGATCAGTAAAAAAAAAAAAATCACGAGACCCATAAAGCTGCGAACGTAACACTAATTGAGCTTCCACTGCAAATTTAGATGTACAGAAGCTTACTTTACAAAAAAAAAAAAAAAAGGAGAGGTGTTTAACCCAGAGGAAACTTTATAAGTATCTGAAATGACAATTCTTTCAGCCTTTTCTCTGCTGTAAAAGCTGATCTTGACGATGTTTTGAGTTTGCATTCCACTTAAGGATCCCTGGATCATTCATGTGTTGTTGGATTTTGCTGCCCAGTGTAAGCACTAATAATCACTTGTGTTACTGAATTAATAGAGCCAACATTTCTAATGATTTTAACAGGGGTGCGATACCCAGATGATATATGACATGCTGCTAAGGTTGAAATCCATTGTGTATTTACCTGGTGATTTTGTCTGCAAAAAGGTGAGAATTGTTGTCTCTTTCAAGTAATAATTATAGCATGTAGTTAAGAAAAAGAGTTCAAATGTGGGTCAACAGTGTCTTTTAAATAAAATTAATCCTGAGTGAATTAGATGGCATAAAAGTTATTAAGGTACTCTGTGTAATAATAACAAATGTGCTCTCAAGTTTCAACCTAGAACAAGACAATATGGATTTCATTACTTACATTATCAAACATAAAATTACATTAATATGGGAAAGTACTTAATGTAAATATGGCTTATCTGATGATATATCATGAAGTTTTAACATTTAAAATGGAGCAAGCTTAATTTTTATACATATATACACAGAAACCTAGCGTGCAGATCTCATTCTACAATACTTTGTATGTGCCTCATTCGTGTATTCAGAAACTCTTAAGTGGAATTATCAAAGAATGTAGAAAACACACAGCATCCCATACTGCTCCTTCCAGCAGGACCTGATCTTGCTTGACCTTCAGGCACAGCTTTGAGCCATCTCCAGACTTGCAGCTGAATGCTGTCACACTGTCCCTCAGCAGAGAAGCCTGTCTTCTCATAGTGTTTGATCAAACATGGCCTTAGAGTAACACAGGTAGATAGCTCAGCTTCTGACCAGGTGAGCCCAAGTCTCTTTTCAGAAGACATGTAAACATACTTACAGGCAGTGTTGGATATAATTAAAGCATAGGGGAGGCTGAAGTATCAGCACTGTTACCACTCTGGCAATTGACCCACAGTTCATACCACACCCAGAAGTGACCATCAGAACCTTTTAACACGTCTTCAGCAGTTCTGGTCCAGCATGTTCCCTAAGGTCCTGCTTCCTCCAAGAGTTAAGCATATGCTTCTCTTCCCAAACGCTGAGTTAGTCCCATCGAGCCCACAGTGTAGAAAGTTAAAACATTGGTGAATGCACTGAAGGATTAGACCAATCCCAGAATTACTTTTGGCTGGGAAGGGTGGAAGAGCAGTTTGGTGTATTTGCTTGTACGATGCACAGTGTGAAAGGATCTTAGACTACGGCCGGGACTCTGCCACAACAGAGATAAAAAATGACAGTAACAGATTCAAGGTCTTCATACTGCAGTCAGATGCAAGCAGTTCTCAACAAGAATGGATCGTGAGAAATGGAAATATCAATTTATTCTGGCTGGATTCAGAGCTAAAAGGCCTTTCACTTGTATGGATCTACTATGTGGCCAACAATCATAGCAATCCCATCAATGCCGTAATGTGTAGTAGGGAATAAAACTCTGTTGGAACCACCTCCTCCTTGGATGTATGTTGGCCTCACCGTACTTTACCGAGGAGATCCAACATCCAGGCTTGGAGGCACAAGCGAAGGGACAGGAAATACGAGCCAGACATTTTCAGTCCCGGCTTTGTTCCTGTTGCCTTTTAACTTTTAAAATGAAATTTCTGCTTTGCCTCAATCACTCCGGCTGCATGAGTGGAAAAATACCTATTTGCCTGTCTACTGAGATGATGTGAAGACTGTTATGGTCATGCTTGTGAAGTTCATTATATTACTCCAGTTTGCCTGCCTTTTACTGAATATACCAATGTCATGCTTTGAATCCTAGTAGATCATGTGGAGGATAATAAATCAACTAATAATCTCTTAAAACATCCAGTGATGTACATGAAAGTAGACAAAGTTTTGAATGACTTTTTATTCTTATTTTCCTTTTAAATTATGTAACTGATGATTAGAAATAGTAGTGTAAAAACTGAACCTTTTTAGACCATGAAGCATGGGCCTTTTTGCACTTGTTATTAAATATGCTGCTGAAGTACTTCAGTTTCCCCCAGAACAGCTGATGGAATTGACTGCTACAATCCTGACTATTATTTAAGTCTTCTTTTTCCAGGCTGGCCTTGACAGTCTTACTCCTGTTCAAATATTGTCCCACATCACAATTACGTCTGCCAGAGTCAGTCCTTGTGCTTGTGCCCAGTGCTAGGAAAAGTACTGCAAACATTCATTTCTCCATAGTATCAGTAAACCTATGTATAGGAAAGGGGAAACATAAAAGAAGAGTTTGTCAGGTTATTCTAACAAAAAAATCACTGCCTGGCCAAAATATGAGATCTTTATATGTTTGTGTTCCCAGGGAGAGATTGGCAGAGAGATGTACATCATCAAACAGGGTGAAGTTCAAGTCCTTGGAGGCCCCGATGGTACAAAAGTTCTGGTTACACTCAGAGCAGGAGCTGTATTTGGGGAGATCAGGTAGGTCCATCGCTATTTTTAACACATTCTTTAGAACTAATCAAATAATGAATCGTTGTTCAACTTCTCTGTGGTAAGCACGACAGCTACCATGGAAGCCTAGAAAGTTGGTAGGATCAGCTTAGAGGACACAGCAAGGAGATGCAGGTCAGTGGAGGAAAATCTAAGTGAAGCATCAGAGACTAATCCAGCAAGATCCGAGACCAGTGTTTTGGGCAATGTACACAAGAATATACAGACAGATTTAAAAAATTTAACACATCTTCATGTTCTGAGGTCTGCAATACAGCAAGAGCAAATGTATTTTATTGCCTGTACAGTAAGACTAGGTGTCCTTACAGAGCAGATGGTAAAAATGATAATTAATATTAATCAAAGGAGATTAAAAAAATCTAGAATAGCAAATAAGACTGGTTCAAGAGCTGAAGTAGGGACTAAGTTGCCAAAAATCAGGCATTCACATTTGAAAATGTATTTAAGAGCATTCAAAATGGACAGACCAGTTTTTTGGGTGTAAGTTCATCTGGACGAGAATATTTTTCTCTGGTGATTACAAATGTGTTTCATATTGTCCATGTGGTTGCTATGCAAAATCCATTAACTCTTACGTGCCATTTTCCCCAATTAGCCAACCACGTGCTAGATTTTAGGTACTACATCTCCTATAGAGGTTGGACTGAGGAAAAGTAATAAAATACATGTGCTACTGCAGGTGATAAACTGGATTCTTGACTTCTTCCAGCTGCCTCCCTGTTACTGTTAATCCTCTTGCTGGTAGCTTTAATCTACCTTTTGAAAAGCAGCAATCAGCTCTGTGCCAGGGTTACATTTATCTTCTACTTGTGTCTCCCTTTGTGGTAGTGGACACATTCCCATTTGTCCAGTGATGTGCATACAGAACTTGCTTAGACCTCAAGTGGGAAACACCTGATATATCCCATAGATACAGACTTCTCATGGAGTGGGAAAGTGAAATTATATTAGCTCTTTGAGAGGAGGTTATTTGAAAGGTATTTCTCTGTGTAACAATATAATACCTGAGCAAAGCCTCAAACCAAAATAGTGTTTTGTAAGTTATGTCGAAAGGCTGAGAATTAACTGCTTTTCGGTACAGGCTGAATAATGAAAAGATAAAAGAAAAAGCTACAGCAGCCCAGGTATGCAACACACACATAGTTTTCCATTATTTATTAGTCTTGTATTTGGAGCTAGGACTTTGTTTTTTAAACTGAGAAATTATAATGATTGGTTTTAAAACAAGGATGGGTATTTTCAAACTTTTGATCTAATACAGATGAGGACTCGTTTCCGCATGAGAACTACACAACAGCCATTAAAGATGCATTTCCCAATACGTGTCACTCTTCACATAATTGCCAATATGGCCAGTAAAACTCTCAGCAATGCTATAATCCTTCACTTCTAGTCCTGTTTTGTTCATCATTGACCTACTGCAGCAGCATAACAGTTCAGACACATGTAATTTGCATATAAATGACAGGCAGTGGATAAACTCAAGGAGAAAATACACGGCAACTGGCAGACATCTCCAAAATTGAAGAAAAGCAAAGAAATTAAGCACCAAGTGTATCGGTAGAGATTCACCCTCTTCCTTGTGGAGAATTGTTAGAAAATAATGAGCTCGTATAGCATCTCTTTATGTACGCTTTGTCAAGTTCTTCTGAATACTGTATAGCAGAAGAAAATGAAAAAAATGTATTCTTCAATGGATGAAATATTACTTCATTTATCACATCCAAGTTTTCCCCTCACTATTCATGGCATGGTTATCATCTGAAATTAGACTGATTTCCTTCTAATTTCTCATTCATGAGTTGTTTAGAGAAATATGTCAGCTTCACTCCGAGTGGTAAAACTACATGATTTATAAGACACTTGCTATTTAATCTCACTCTGTTCAAAATGCATGTAAATGATGTTTAAAGAGTCTCTGAGGACAAAGGAGTTGAAGAAAACAAAAAATGTTTATTTCAAAAAATTTGCCTGAATTATACCAGAACGCAAGACTAATGTTCAAACAAGTCCTTTGACAATTTCATCCTTGAAAATTATTACAGAAACAGATGAAGTAATAGCAGTTGCCTTCCAATTAACATCTTACCCTCATTACTACTTTCCTGTATAGATAATATCAGTTTGGGGAAGCAAAATAATCTCAGAATCAGCGGCAAACAGATTGCTGTCTTAATGAGAACCTGTCTGCACAGACAATTGAGAGAGAAATTCATCTATAACACATCACTTCATTAGCCCAGAGAAATTTACACTTTAAGCCAGATGTCCTCATTCATCCATTTACTGATTTTTCACTAGAAAAACTTCCCCTCAGAAAATGTTAATTCTGGAAAAATGAAACCACTTCTCCATTATATGTAAATTTTTGACAGGAAGATCTCTAAACATTTGGTCTTAGCTTTAGCCGCTCAGCGATTTTGTAACTTGAACTTTCATTTTAAAAAATCAACACTAAAGGAAGTATTTAGCTTTGTGAAAGACTACATTTTCCACTTTGTCCCAGGATTTGCCACAGCAGCTGCTGTTCAGTGAACTCTGCTCTTTGGTCTTTGACATCGTACTCAGAAGCAAGATCGAGATCTATTTCCCTTTCCTGACTTACCAGTTCTCTCCATACGTACACAGGAGCCCAGCTGAGCCACCACAACCCTGCACGTTCAGCTGATGCACACGCCATTCCCTGGATCAATTTGCTAATTTCAATGAATGTCAGCTTCCTACAGAGATCAGCCACTAAAAAAAAATAATAGATAAGCTGAGTCATTGCTTTCAAAACTTTATACCTGTAAATTAAATTTTCTAGCATAAGAACTCAAAGTTATCATACTAATATTACAGTATTTCAGGCTAACAATTGGATTAAAAACTGAAAGGCAAAAAAAAGCAAATTTCTCTATTAATATAGATATTACACTATCAAGAACCATTGCAAGACAAATGCAATTATTTTTTTTTAAATTTGGCTATTGTGTAACTAGCACACTAGCCAAAACAGATTCAATCATGAAGTTCATAAAGCTGTCCATAGTCATTCTGTTTGAGGAAGGACTGCTTTGTAAAATTCGGCTCACATCATCACCATATTGAAAAAGCTGATCTCTTTAGTCCTAGTCTGCCTCGATAAAATGAGCTTTCTCTTAGGAAAGCCTGAAAATGATTGTTCAATGACTTGTTGAGAAGTGATTCATCAGAACTCAAAAGCTGTTTGCAATTTTCTTTAGCTGCTTCTCTTATTGTGCAAATAGTTTTCTTCTATCTGAGGAATTGTACAGAATTGTTTAAAAGAAGACTATACACTGCATTTTCAGCTTGAGTTCATGTATTGATTGCTATCTTGGGTTGCAGAAAAACTCTGTGTGTGTGCATGTGTAAAAATAGCCTTCTACACACAGTTGCAGAGGTCTCATGCTATCCTTTATAAGTCAAATATATTATTTGTATTGTCTAATATTTATAATATGTTATAGAAATATATTTAATATGAAACCCCCTATTTATATATCCTTGATTAATATTTAGGAGAAGTATTAATTCATGTTTTATAGGGTCCAGACTATCCTTTATTAATCACTTTTAAATTTAGAGGTTACTAATATTCTCTAAAACTATTAACTTACTGGGAAATATTTAAGGGACAGATTTTTAGGGTGAATCTCCTTGAATACAGTAATAAAGCAATTTTAGAACTAAGAACAAAATGCAACTTCTCTTGCTTATGACTACAGCTGAGAAGTGGTCTCTTCTTAATGTAAGAGGAAGAATTTAATTTTTACTTGTACAACATCTAATTTTTAAGTGGATATCCTTCCTACGGCCAACTTCTGCTTGCTAAACTGGTCTAATGCCTTACTTTCAAAACAAAATAGCCTTCTTTTTCTGGCGGACACATTTGTAACTGTCAGCTTGAAAGACCTTCCTAATCCCTATCTTTCAACTTGCCAACACTCAAACATGAGATGTGCTATGTGAGAAAAACGAAAAACAGAGCCCCACAGAATTTATTCGCTTGAGAAAATTAAAATTCTTGGGGAATCATTCATTCATTGTAAATAACTCTTTCAATAATAATGCTCTTGTGCTGCTCTACTTCTGATGTAAATCATTTTCAACAATAAAATTGAGGAAATGCCAAGTTCACATGAGGACTAAAACAAATGCAGTCCTTGCAGTGGGTGTCTCTTGGGAGAAATGTCTCTGTCTAGCAAGACCTTTCACAGTCCTTTGCATCTCCATCCTCCTGACCAGCAGTGACAACCTGCCTTCCTGAGGCAAGAAGACATTTCTAATCCCAGCTGCAAAGGGCCTTTACAGAACATCAGATAGAACAGCTGGGTACATAAGCGATCTTTACGATTACTTTAATGGAGAACCACCAGCAAAGATATTCCTCACTAAGGCAAGTAACGGTGTGACTTATCATGTTTATTTTCATTCCAGCTTATTAGCTGCAGGTGGAGGAAATCGAAGGACTGCCAACGTGGTGGCTCATGGTTTTGCCAACCTTTTCATTCTGGACAAGAAAACACTCAATGAAATCTTGGTGCACTATCCTGACTCAGAAAAACTTCTCATGAAGAAAGCAAAGTACGTCCTAATAGCAGTTTTTAAATCACATTATTTTCCTGCAGAATGGAGAGTTGTGGCTTCTGGACAGATTTGCGTTCCTTTCTTGGAAGAGTAACAAATGTAAACACATTTTTATTTAGAGGCCAGATTTGACTGGTAGTATTTAGTGGAAGCCATAGTCTTGGCAGGGATTCCAAGGCTTGTGAAAACGTTGTAAGAGGAATGAAGTCCTGAACGTAGTTGCCTTCTCCATTGTATTAAAGGTAACAAAACAAACAGGAGATGGAAATGCATACCAGAACTCTTTACATAGTCAAGAAAGAAACTGCAGGACAGATGACAGATAAGGACATACTGATGTAGTTTGGTAAACTATTTCTTCCACAAGCATCAGCTAGACTCCAAATTGAGAACTAAATGCTGAATTTGCATCTTGAAGGCCAGGTAAGAGACTTCCACCTCAGGTATAAGGCAGCCATCCTCCTCCACACTGCTTCTCCCCTTATAAAACTCTCATCTGCTTTGCAATACCTTAATTTCAGCCTGCACTTGTTTATTCTGCAGGATATGGATGATTGGCTGCTCATACCTTGGATGGGAGTGCTCTCTGCTGGGTGAAAAAGTGGCTGGATGGCGGGGCCCAAACAGTCAAATCCAATCGGCAGCCGGTCACGAGTGTTGTTCCCCAGGGCTCAGTATTGGGGCCTGTTCTGTTTAATCTCTTTATCAATGATCTGGATGAGGGGATTGAGTGCACCCTCACTGAGTTTGCAGATGACACCAAATCGGGTGGGAATGTTGATCTGCTGGAGGGGAGGAAGGCTCTAGAGAGGGATCTGAACTGACTGGATCGATGGTCAACTCCTATTGTATGAGGTTCGACAAGGCCAAGCGCCGCGTCCTGCACTTGGGTCACAACGACCCCAGGCAGCGCTACAGGCTCGGGGAAGAATGGCTGGAAAGCTGCCTGGTGGAAAAGGACCTGAGGGCGTTGGTCAACAGTCAGCTGAATATGAGCCAGCAGTGTGCCCAGGTGGCCAAAAAGGCCAACAGCATCCTGGCTTGTATCAGAAATAGTGTGGCTAGCAGGACTAGGAGAGTGATCATCGTCCTGTACTCTGCACTGGTGAAGCCAAACCTCGGATCCTGTGTTCAGTTTTGGGCCCCTCACTATAAGAAGGACGTTGAGGTGCTGGAGAGGGTGCAGAGAAGGGTGATGAAGCTGGTGACAGGTCTGGAGCACAAGTCTCATGAGGAGCAGCTGAGGGAGCTGGGGCTGTTCAGCCTGGACAAAAGGAGGCTGAGGGGAGACCTGATCACTGTCTACAACTACCTGAGAGGAGGTTGTAGCATGGAGGGGGTTGGTCTCTTCTCCCAAGTAACAAGCAGTAGGACAAGAGGAAATGGCCTCAAGTTGTGCCAGGGGAGGTTTAGATTGGATATTAGGAAAAAATTCTTCATGGAAAGGGTTGTCAGGCATTGGAACAGGCTGCCCAGGGAAGTGGTGGAGTCACCATCCCTGGAGGTACTTAAGAGACGTGTAGATGTGGTACTTAGGGACATAGTTTAGTGGTGGACTTGGCAATGCTAGGTAATGGTTGGACTCTATTATCTTCAAGTCTTTTCCAACCTAAAAGATTCTATGATTCTAACACTAAACAGCCTCCAGCTCTACCAGAGCCCAGGGTAAAACTGTTACCCTTTACCCTTTCCAGCTTTGCTCTTGTCACTGGACCTGGAATTAAAAAAATCCCTGGAAATTCTGCCAGATTTTCATCCATGAATGTGACATTTTAGCTTTGCAGGAACTTTGCTTGGTTTCACGGCCCTCATTCCTTCCTGTCTCCAGGGTGCTGCTGAAGGAGAAAGGGAAACCTGCTCCAGGACCACCAGTGCAACAACCACGGGGTTTAGCCAGTCTGTTTACGCGGAAACAGGAAACTCCAAAATTGTTTAAAGCAATGCTTGGAGGTAAAGGAAAAGAAGGCCTTGCTAGGCTGCTGCAGCTGAAGAGAGAACAAGACATTCAGGTAATGCCACAGCAAAGAGAGCAGATAAGTCCAGGTGCTGAAGAGTGAAACAGGAAAGATACGGGGAGGGACCGGGGAAATAGAGTAGATGAAAATGTAGCCTTACTGCAATCAACGGCAAAAACTCCCACTCTCAGTAGCTGAGATATAATCACTGTACATAATCTCTGTAAATACCAATTTTAAAATTTGGCTCAAACCTCCTTGGACCTGGACTCTATGCTGAGCAGAGAAAACAAAAGCAAAGAAAAAGTAATGAAAAAAGCAAGCAAACAAAAATCTTCAAAGCAAGTAAGGATAAAATAGACTTTACAAAGACCCTAAGGGAATCTGATCTTTTAATTTCATGTAAGCAACAGTAAATACAGAAATATCCTAACATAATAATCTGATCGAGCTGACTCAAGCACACAATTAACTTTCCAATTCAAAGTCAGATCTTTGGGTGTCACAAATCCTGAAGACAAAATTTAAAGTTTAGCCCACACAGCTAAAACTGATTAAATCTCCAATATATTGTACTTATGAGAAAATTATTATTATTTTAGTTGATGAAAAATAATTCCCACAGTATACTGTGTTCTGAGAAATGCTAATAAGAATCTGCTCAGTTCTACGTATTTACCCAAAAGCAGCAGCATTCCGTCTCTATAAGTGAACTGGCACTGGTTTTATTTATTTTTTAAGTTAAATAAGGAACTTTGTTTACACAAATGATTTTAACATTATGATTGGATCAGAAACATTGCTCAATTTAATGTGTATTTGTGAACTTCATAGCAAATAGGCTTGGCCAAGGAACTGGGGCACTGCGCAATATGTCAAGATTTAGATAACACTTTTCCTTTCTGTACTAGTGTAAGTACATAAATGAAGGCAAGACCTAAGGAAGGGTTGTGTGCCCCAAAATGCACTTGTTTCATCCTGCTGTATTTATAAGCAGATACTATTACTATCCACAAGCTTTTACCAGGTCTTATGTTGACATTCTGATTCTGAAATTGCATTTTTCATTTAGAAACTGATTTTCAGCATCTAAATGCAAATTTACCTATGGTTGCCTACCATTAATCACAGTGTCCATGCTGTGCCTTTCCACTGCATATTACAGAACATAAATACTTCCTGAATTTCTTCTGCAGCATTGGAAAACATGTAACTTCTTGTTTCTAGGAAACTCAAACTGAAGCAGAGAAAAAGCCTGAAGAAGAGAAGAAATCCGTGGAGCCGGCGGCCACGTCTGCACCCCCACCTGCACAAAAGGAAGAGCCAAATACAGATGCTAAATCTAAACCACCTGCAGTTATGCAAAGAGGAACCAGTAAAGAGTCTCTGATCATTAGTATGTCTCCATCCCCCAGAGCAGGAGAAGGAGAGATCCTTAAAGTTGAAGTTAAAGAGAAAAAAAATACATAGATGGTGCTTTGGGCTGTGGCCCCATCTATTGTCTTGCTGAATTCAGAAGTCTAGTGTGGCTCTGCTTTTGGGTACAAAAGATTAAAAGTAGAGACCACTCAAGAGAAAAATCTACCAACAACCCCTCTTCCTCCTCTCCTGAGACAACCAGACAAATTATTTATATAACTACCCCTTAACGGAGCTTCTGGTGTAATAGGAATTAGAGCTCGGACAGTATTTTAGGACCACTTGTTTCTTGTTTAATCCATGCCCTCCTTTATCTCTTACTCTGTCTTGTTCCTGCCTCTCCTCTTGCCTCTCCTGTTTATCCTCACTTTCTTATTGCTGTTCCTGTTGCTCAATTTGCTTTTAATTTTTGTATGCATTCTTTTCTATTTTCTTTTCTGGTTTCCCATCATTATCCTTTTTTTTGTTACTGCCCTACTGTTGCTGAAGTTACTCAACTTTCTCTCAATGCTTCTCTCTCCTCCTGTTATACTTCTAATAAGCGACCTGCCTTTGTGACCAGGGTGGCTCAGTGCAGAAAGCTGTGATGCCGCGTGTTGGGATGTTTTAGCTTGGACAGAGGGCTACAAAACAAAACCATTGTCAAAAGATAAAAACCAAAAAATACAAAAGGGGGAAGTGGATTGGAGAATTATTGCCAGCCTTTTGAAAGCACGAGAATCTGTTCCAGTTGTCTTTGACTCTGGTGAATAACCATGGCAAAGACTTGGATGTTCACTGCCCCTGACCCCAGGGGTGACCTTTAACTTTGGGCTGCTGACTTACACATTTGATCTTCTCAAGGGGTTGGGCATTAATAATGCTCTCGGAAGAGCAAGCAGTTGACACTAGCCACTTCAAAAATAAAGGCTGTTGTACAAAAAGCAAGACTCACACTTTCTGTCTGTGTGGTGGATAGCTTCAACCAATGCTCCAGTTCTTCACCCTCATCATAGACCTCGATTGATGGCGCAAGCTGCGGCCCATCACCGGGGCTGACCCACATCTCACCTGTGAACTGAAGTGAAGCCTTTCCCAGTGCCACAGCTCCCTGACAAGGAGCTCCCACACCATCAGCCTTGTGTGCTGACTCAGCAGAGAAAGAGATGCGATACTAAACCAAAGGCTGAAGCTGTGTTTTAAGCTTAATTATCAATCTTTTCTCTTCCGCGGGTTTGCGTCTCCTCTCTCTCCCTATTCACTTTCAGTCCTCACAGGATGAACAGCTCTGGGAACTAAAACCATCATGCGGAGGCCAAGCCAAGAAATGCTAAGGGCAGGCTTCACAGCTGCTCAGCTGACCAGCCAACCAAGGCAGGCACCATGCCAAAACCAAACAATTCACTTTGCAGGCTATATATGGTCCTGCAGGCTACGCATTCTGCGGGCCTGCTCTTTAAAGCCTTTGAACTTCCTTCATCACAGGCCAAGGTGGCAGCCCAACAAGAATCAGTGGGAGCTTTGCCTGAGTAAAAGCCAGGTGATTGAATTCTAGATGTTGCGTATTCCACACATCCTCTGACATGACAAATCCCCAAATCTCTTTCAAAAAGAAAGTTTTGTCACATTAGCAGTGAGGTCAAGATTCAATTGCTATACAGGAAGAACCATCTTTATTTCTTTGTTACTTGTTAATTGATTTGTAAGAAAAAAGGATGTCACAACAGAGGTAGAAAATAAGAAGCGGTATAAAAAATTATTCATCTACTGCACATCCAGGAACATCTCAATAAAATCTCAAAATCAGAAATATTGCAGAAATGCTTCACAAATGAGGCCTTCTGCAAATAGTAATGATCTATGTATTTATTACAATATATGGTTCTCATCTCTTTTTTTTGAGAGAGTTGTTAAAACATTACCGAAGGGGGAAGAAAAACCCATAAACCCCCCTTTTTAACATTTTTGTATGAATGAGTAAAGCACACTCTCATTGCAACAGATCCAATTCCTTTCTGCCTACACAAGTGCTACCAAGATAACTTCAAACATTTTCACCGTTGGCATATTTAAGTTCATCAGTCACTCACTGACGTAAATTACAAAGTAGGGGCTGAGGCGGCGGCAGCATCACGCTGCAGCGACGGAGCATCCCACGAGTTGCTGCTTTGCTACAGCTCTTAACAGCTCAGGATCAGCCTGTCAGTTCTGTCTGCTAAATTACCAAATGATGCACAGCTCTCAAGTTCTTAGACCCAAAACGAAAGAGCAGAAATGTCAGTGTTTGCAGAAGATCATGGCCACACAGAGGTAGCATCCATCTGTTTTTTTGTTGTTGGAGTATTCTTCCCTTTCCAGAATTCCTCCATTTTTAGGGGTGGGCAGGGGCAGGAAGGGTTCAGGAATCCACATTGCAAGTATTTATAAGGTTTCCACCAGAAAGAATGACACAAGAAAGGTCAAGATGTAAGATGTAGTAAATCCTTTCAGGAACTAATTCTACCCTGATGATTCCTGACTGGTGGAAACGTTGACTGAATTACTCTGGAGCACTTAGAAGACACAACTTCGAGTATCAAAGCTCACTCAGGTTCTGTACAGCATCACACTCTGCTGCAACGCTTGTCTCTAGTATCTTTGTTTCCAAATAAAGTATCTCAGACTTGACTACACTTGAATGTAAAGAAATTGAACGGTGGAATATGACAAAGTATTTGAAAACTAAAAATAACCAAATCTCCATACCTCTCTACTTAAAATGTAGATGCTGTTCTGAAGAAAAGTTTGGGAAAAGCTGATAATAATTGTCTGAAATAGCATGCACAGGAGAACTCTAAAGTGACAAAGAACATGAAACACTCACTGCTGAAACTGTCCAATTTCAGACTATCTTCTTGCTAAAAGCCATTTTGAGATGTTTCATGAAATATACTCTGCACATTCATAACCATGGAGTGAATAAGCATTTTTCCTCTCATCTGATAACGCTTGTAAATCTGAGCTGTTCAGCTTGTGGAATACTCAGAGGAACTGCAAAAGCAGCACTTAGCATGATACAGGCAATGCTTAATACAAAAGCACAATGGAAAAATAGTATACTGAAATTATATTTTTAATGCATAGGCATAGTAAATGAGTTAACTTCATCAGAACTGAAATACATAGGAAGGTAAAAAATTCTTGTTACAGGTTATTTCTCTGCTGTACATATGTATATATTACGACTATTAAATGGCAAAAAGCATCGGATTATAAAAAGTGCTGTACATCATTTTTATCACAAGGTGGTGCCAGTGACCTACAAGCACATTGACTTTCCAACAAATTGACAATATTTTGCTTTGTACCCTCAAGCTAATCAGGCATTGTTAACATGTAAAACAAAACAAAGAAAAAATGGCAAAACAACAAAATAACTCCCCTCCCTCTTGAGTCTCAATCTGCTGCATTCTGTGACTCCGAATGTTGCTCCAGCCTAACTTGGAAGTTTCCAAATTTCCCCACAAGCTGTTTACTGTGCACCTCTAAGAGAAGTTATACTGGGAAAATTATTCTTGCTGCTGTCAGGTCTGAAACACTTTTCTTTTACACAGAACAGGGCGCATTGAGAAGAAGGTGTCATTGCTAAGCTGCTTAATTCCCTAAGCTTGAGTAACATAGGGGTACTTTTACAACAAATGATCATGAATTCTCTACTGTAGGCACATAATACAGACAAAAGAGTTTATGTATTTTATATGCAGCAGATATTTAAAATAATAACAGCTATTAACATACTTAAATGCATTTAAATGCACTTCCATGGCAACTTAAAACAGAATTGGTAACAGAACTCCAATACAGCACTATACTTTTGGCAGACAGCTCACAGGAACTTCAGTAGTACCCAATACTCCTATCAGTAGTACTCATCCATATCAGTGAACCTTGACAAACATTAATACCCCCATCCAGTTCTCTCTATACATGGAGCAAGTAGCTGTGAAACAGTTTATTGTTCCAAAAATCATACAATATCAATGTGCAGCAGTGTGATTTATGTTCATTATAACTACTTCCTTGATCTTTATATTTTGTGTTGTGTATTTGGCATGACACTTCATCATAATTTATATATAAAGTAGTAAGATGACTGTATATTTTTATATAAACAAGCAAATGAATTAGATTTCAAAAAAGAAAGAGCTTGGCTTAATATGAAACAAAAATCTCTTTCTTAGTATTCCACTACCGAAACTGTTTAGGACCCCCTTCCACCAAGGAAAATGGAGTGGAGAGTAACACATATAGGCATGACTGACAACTAGTCAGCTGTCTACAAAACATCTGGTATGTTTTACAGGATGTATAAGACAATCTCAATACATACATTTTTCATCCACCAATGTTTATGTGAATTCAGATTTTTGACAGGATTGTATCTGTATAAAAAAAAAAAAGGCAGAGCACCTCCAGCAACTAAAAAAGTCACATATATTATGACCTGGTGCCATCTGGAGTGCTCAAGGATGATAAAATTAGTGTTAGTCCATTCTGTTCTGACATGTTACAACTAGACCATTCAAAATCAGATCAGTCGGACGTTTAACACTAAACCACTTCAAACGTGAAACTGCAAAATTAACGTTCAGGATGGGCATTTTGGAAGTGATAAATGAGACCTTTACATCCACCTATGTTACACATACTAACAGGATCAGAATTGATCCTCAATGCCGCATGCAGCTGGGAGACTAGAACGCTTCATCTTTCCACTAAGCAACACAACATGATTTTTACACTTCTTGTAAATGGTGAATAAAAAGCTCGAGCCAAGAAAATAAACCAGAAATTATTTGCCCCAGGGAAATGAAACATGATTACAGGATTAGATCTTATAGACTTTCTTATGTCTTCCTACTGGGAGGCAAAAAGCAAGATTGCATTTTTGCAGGCACTTTTCATTAGAGAGCTCATTAGAAAGAAGCATGATTCAAAATACAACAAAACCAATATAAATTGGGTAGCACTTTCAAGATCTGTCTTTGCTTGAAAATATGCAGACACAACCTTTTTACCTGAAAAGTGCATTCCCACTTCACAAAAAGCCCTTTAAAGATCAATAGTCATGACTGTTTTATGAAAAAAACCTAAACTCAACCACAATAAAATGTGGACATTCTGCTTTCCAGCACAGTACACAATGAAACACTCAGCTTTTACAGTCCTCAAAAGCCAACAGTATTCTTCTGAGATGTCAGAGGTTTACCTTGATTCACACTATTTATTCCTCTACTACCTTAAGGGACTGCACTCTATGAAAGAGTATATACTTTAATGACTTATTGGCTCATGTTCACACAGGCCCAATCCCAGGCACTGGCTAAAGGCACTGAGGTGGCAAATGTGACACAGGCACGCAAGGAGGGGCCCTGCGTTCTGTTCTGGCCCTCGTCTCATTCTGAAACTCCTCTGACAAAATTGTGCTATGGTGGCTTAATAGACACTGATGCCTGAAGTACTGCAGGTTCGTTGAAGTACATAGAAACTTTTACCTGGTTGGTGGGATACATCCTCTTTTTCATTTCTGGCTAGCTTTATGATCACTGAGAAACCGCAGTCCCTGGTGTTGATCCCCACAAAAGTAACTGAACACTCCCACTGGCCATATTCATCGAACGGGCAGCTGCTCCCCTTCCAGCTGTTTCCCCTCTTCTCTCTGCATATTCAACCTCTTTTTTTCCCCCCACTCTTCAAAATAAAATGCATCCACATAAGCACCGTCTCTCAAATGAACATCAAATATTAACACAATAACAACTATGGCCCTTGAAAGGCACACTTGGCAAAGTGATTTGCAGGCAAAAGCTAACAGACATGACCATACAGTGGTGTGTGCATACACGTAGACAGAAGCATCTCGAGAACCAAAGTCTGTAGATAAGCAAGGAAAGCAAGCACGAAGTCTCGGCTGCCCTGCTCAGCCCATTCACTTTGCAGCAGGATTCCTGGGAGGCTGCAGTTTGTAGGTGCTGAAGTAGTTCACCACTTGCTGAGGGACTTCTGCCAGGACACACTGCGCC
The DNA here is from genome assembly GCF_036013445.1 of Caloenas nicobarica. Classification (NCBI taxonomy): domain Eukaryota; kingdom Metazoa; phylum Chordata; class Aves; order Columbiformes; family Columbidae; genus Caloenas; species Caloenas nicobarica. The sequence goes on along the minus strand of NC_088246.1, from coordinate 137,233,417 downwards.
AGAGCTTCTTTTGGAGACTTATAAAAAAAGAACATCAAGTTTCAGTTTCCATCAACTGTTAACGGAGATCCTAAGATGGGTAACAAGCACCTCCTCCATTAGGCCAATTTAAAGTCTGACATTTTATAGAGGAATTTACGCAGTGCCCTTGTGGGACAGATGGAAGCTTCCCTGACATCTTCACCATCTCATTCCCATTCCCGGGCACCAGCTATCTGCCATGTACCGCCACAGGAACAGGAGCTGGGTGTGCAAAGGGTTTGCCATGTCTGAAGATACCTCTTGTCATATGAAATACACATAGAGGGCAGATGTTACAGTTCAGCCAGGTAAACACACTTCCACTATCTGCCCAAGGTGACCCTTCATGGGCTTGTCTCAGCATCTGCAAACCAATTCTCATTCACAATATCTGTCCTGCTACAGAGCAGCTCTCCCAGAGATACTGTTTTTACTGAAAGTCTAAGTACCCATGGGGAAAAAAAGCATCTCTTCTTCCAGAAACTGAAAGCATTTGAATATATAATTTTATACTGAACATTGACCCTAGTTAATCCACACCCAAGCACACTATTCAGTAAGCATATTCTGTATTCATTTTGCTCTCCTTCCTCCTTTCAGTTTGCCCAAGTTGCTCTGAGATTAGACAAAGAACTTGTTTCAAAAGTAAACACAAAAATACGGAGCAAAATAAGAAGGCATAAGGAGTATGAGTAACACGGTTAATACTAAGAAACAAAAAAAAATTAGAACATATTGGGATGGTGTCCTGGTTTTGTTAAAAACAAGACCAGTTCTCTCTTAGTGAATTTTCCTTTCAGTTAAGTTCTTCTAAGTACCTTCTAAGTAACTGCACTTTTCTTCTAAGTAACTGCATGTTTTTCAGACACTGTGCTCCAAAGCTGATGACCAATGGAATGCAGAAGAAGCTCATGTTTAGATTTATTACTACGGTAACCAAGGTTAACTGATAAGGGGACGTATTTGCAAGGAGGGGCGGACAGAACAGGTGACTAAAACTGACCAACTGAGTATTCCACCCCATACACGTCATACACCCTATAAAAGAGGGTGACCATGAGGGTCTCGCTCTCTTCAACCATGGCCAGCATCTGAAGAGGACCCTGCCAGTTGTGCCTGTGATCCAAGGCCTGAATCCAGTTCTGGTTTGCTGTGAAGTCCCGCCCAGGACTTCCAGGGAGGGGTTAAACACCACTCTACCCCAGACATTCAAGATTGGTTTTGTGTATTTTGTATCATTTTCTCTATCTATTAGTAGCATTAGTAAAGCCTTTAAAACCTTTCCAACTTGAAGTCTCCCTTCCTCCTTATCACTTTTTCCTGTCTAAGGGGAGGGTGAGTGAAGGGGTGACAGTGAGCATCTGCCACAGTTTATTGTCACCTTGCAATTAAACCTTGACAGACGGAAGTAAAAATATTCATCTTACATTCCCCATCCTGAGCATTTTTTTAATCAATTTTTTCCAGCGATATGATATTTAAAAGTCAGACTATATTAGCCTGTGCATATTTTATCGGGTTCTACAGCAAAAAAAAAAAAATCAGGACTCCATTCTTTCACTGCCTGGGGTTTTTTTTAGTCTATTTGCTTTAATGACAATGAAAACTATCACCACTATTGTGCCCACACACGGCTTCTACTGATTATGACCTCTGTGATTTAGTCTTGAATTTTACCCCTGCTCTAAAATGTGAGACTAATCCACACGTACAAATAGGCATCCACAATAAAAAACACTTCCATAAGAACAAAAGCACAGTAAGTTGTTCTTCCCAAATGAAAACCACATTCGCATAATCAAGTCTGAGGGAGATTTACAAACGTCATTCTCCTGCAACAACCTGTCAGAAATGCAGCACTCAAACCAGAAACACACCCTTTTAAAACATGAACCAGCTCACCTAATGTAAATTTTACAGCTGCTGAAGTATTATTTTTTTTTTATCATTTGATAAAAAACTTCTCAGACTTCAGAGTTCATTTTGGAGACACTGCAGAAGCTTAGGACTATAAGTAGGATATCCTAGCAAACCCAGCATGCCTCTACAATATTCATTAATCACACCATTAAGATTACTTACATTTTGAAACTTTCTGAATGGCACAAACTGGACAATGTCTCTGACAGCTGGTTCTCCTGACGAGGACCTAAGAACTCCATTGTCACCATCAAGAAACTCCATAGCATCGAAGTCTGCTCCTCCAACACCAACAATTATAATGGACATGGGCAATTTTGATGCATTAACTATAGCAGTTCGAGTTTGATCAAGGTCTGTTATCACACCATCCGTTATGATCAGAAGTATAAAGTATTGCTGTCAAGTCAATAAACACCGTGTTATGACAAAGAAATAGAAAACACGCAGGTATGTACATATAGAAAAATGAACATACGGACTACACACTGTTGTCACTTTGAGCACATTCAATGCACTCACTGAATTTCACAATCAAACATTTAAGTTGTGGTCAGGCTTCATCTGTACGGTCCAAATAAATTTATAAGGCAAACATAGTCAATCTTTTAAAAGGAGTCATCTTTAAAAGCCACCTCCCAAAAACTCGATGGCATCACCCCTTCTTCTCTCCAAAAGCCCCAGACAAACCAACAGTTAACCTATCTTCTGAGTATTTATCCTAGGATAGAAGGCAGTTTATTGAGGTTTTGGACAGAGGAGAGATTTATTGAGGATCTGGACAGAGGCTGGTACCAAGGTGTCAGGAGCTATATACCCTCCATTTCTTTGTTAGCTTACTTAATTCTCTCTCTCAGCTACCTGTGAAACTCGTGTTTCCTTTCTGGTCTATCAATACCTTTATGAAATGCTGCCTTTCGCTTGATTCAGTTAAGAGCAAGATGAACAAAGTGTTCTACCAAGGGTAATGGAACAGGCTTTCATTTTTTCAGTGTCTTCCTAAAATCCTAAATATAGACAAAACCACATTTTTTGCCAAAAAACCAGCATGACCATTTTCAAATTCCTTTAATCATGTTTTCTAGCTGCTTTATGAAGTTAATTACCAAGGCATCTCAGACCATTTTGCAGTACTTTGGTAATTTATTCAAGCACCACTTGAGTTACTTCCACTATAGTGCCAGGGCTTCTAAAAGCTGGCATCTTAGCTTCTGTTCTGGATTGAAGTGTCAAGAACAAGCTAGAAGTACAAAGTTCAGAAACTGTCAAACACTTTTCAGACTTCAGGTCTTCTCTCAGTTGGTTCATTTCAGATGATTACTGGAGAGCACAAATTGAAGTTCCAAAGGTACTACCAGTATTCTTAGAAGTCTTCCTCTTCAGTACTTTGCTACCCATCTTCCCTTATTTGTCTCCAAAATAATTGGTTGTCCCTCATCTCCTGTGTTCAGGTATCAGCTTTTCTCATTGCTTCCCACCACTCCATTTCCCTACTCCAACAAGAATGTCTACAAAGCAACCATGATCAGAGAAGGCTACGACCAGCAGGATGACGGTACATCATGCTGGATTTATTTCTCTCTTCTTATACTTCCCACATACTCGAAAAAAAAAAACAACTCCAAAACTGAAAGCCAACTCAAAGTATCTACGATATGCATTAAATGCCAAGCCAGCAAACTTTCTTCAATATATTCTTTCAGGCAATAAAAATAAATCTCTTGCTAGGGATATTGCACTCTCAGGAAAAAAAAAAAAGAAAAAAAGAGTACAAGAAGTTTTGCTACTTTCATAATACATATTGATGGCAGTTGATACTGAAAGACTACCAAGGCAAAACCTTACAAACCTCTTGGCATATGAAAATCCATAACTCTTTTCCAAATTGGTTTGCACAGGTACATTTGTATGCAAAAATAATTAATTTTATTTTCTGACTTTACACGACCTCTGAGATAACAGTATGTGCTGTCATCAATGATTTAGGGTATTTATGGCTTTGGATCTGCTGATGTCGCAGGGATTATTGTCTAAATGATTTGATACTCAAGACTTGCTCTTCAGACTTCCTATTTCTTAATATGCTCAACAACTCACACATACAATCTTAACAGGGAGGAGGGCACAGCACCATACAGCACCCAAAGCTTTATAGTACAGACAGTTAATTGTCTATGTTAGTACTGAGGTGTCAGGAGCTATATATCCTCCATTTCTTTGTTACCTTACTTAATTCTCTCTCTCAACTATCTGACGTGAAACAAGGTCTATTTTTTTTCCCAGGTGAGATAAAATAACTCTCCTACATGCAAAGGCTTAAATTAGATGCTAACACCTTTATAGCACTGTAATAGCTTTGAACAGAAGATTCTATAAAGGTGCCATGTATTTTTAAGTTGATACTTCAAATCCAAAGAGTTTATTTAGTTAGTTTAGGAGAGAATTGTTATGTACAATCTGCAAAAATCAATTAGCTTTATCTCATTTTAAGGGTACCAAACACCAATCCACAAGGTACATGGCCAGCTGTTTAAACAAGTATACTTGTAAGCTTAAAAGAGAAAAATAATATTTATAAACTAGAAGGGAAAGAAAAAGTAAGAAAAATACACACACTACCATAAAGAACTTACAGATGCTGTTTGCTGTTGTGTAGCTGCAGCAGCAAATCTTGCCACATGATTTATAATTGGAGAAAAATTTGTTGGCCCATATAACTTCACTTGAGGAAGACAAGCCCGATATGCATCAACAATGCCTTGGATTCCTAGAGAACACAAATAGATCATATTAATTTTTCACACTCGATCTTCCTAAAACACTGTATATATCATGTATTTAAAGAGATTATGAAAAGACTTAAAATTAACCATGATTAAAAAAAAATGATACGTGAGCAATGGAGGCCTTCAGCTTGACCAGTGCTTAACACCCATGCTTAACATGCTTGGCTTTTTGCAAATAGAAGGGCCAATTACCATACACTCAAGTGCATGTAGCTGAATTATAACAGTTCTCTTCTCCTGGAAGCTTGTGGCAGTTCATAGTGTGATCAGAGAGGCCACACTGAACAGGCACTAGAAGTTTCATACTCAAACCAGACCACTCCACACCTGCAGCGAAGCAGAACGAAGAGGTTTGACAACATGAGGGAACCGTTCACAGCTCACCTCTGCTGTGCCTTGGCTGTTTAAAACACGTCTTTCATACACCGTTACAGAAGAGAGACCAAATGCTATTTTTAATAACTAAGAAAATGGTTATAAAATTCTTTCCTGCTACACAACTAAACTCATTATTTAATTAGAACAACATGCTTCACAGTTCACCTTTCAAGTGTTTTTATCCCTTCACTTTCGACGTTTTATTCTCTAGGTCTGCTGTTACTTTCTCAGACTTACCATTACAGAATGGGTTTGATGGGTTAAAATTTATTGGGAATTCATGTGACACCTGTCAACACACAAAAGACATAGTCAGGACTGTATATACAATCTCCTCTTGAAGTGCTTTTAGTTGTCTTATGCAGTGCATTTACATATTCCATTACCTGAAAGGAAGGAGGAATTTGTGCACCAAATCCAAAGGCTGGAAACATCTTATCTCTAAAAAAGCAATTTTGAGAAAATGAAGTGAGTGACTTTCTTTAAATGCTGATATAGTTCAGTAAGTTTAGCTAATTAGTGCTGCTTTTGATCAGTAAAAATGCTGCCTATTAAGCACTAAAAGGCAAAATTAAATAGAAGTTCCCCCCTGTAATTGTTTCTAGGACCAAAACCAGTCTTTAACACCAAATCGGCAAGAATGCAAGCATTTATTTAAATTAATGCTGCTCTTTACAGCACAGATGAAAAGCCTTACTTGTCTGCTGTAAACATAAGCTTCTGGTTGTGATTGTGCAGTAATTACGAAATCCTTTTTAACTCTACATTTCAGCTCAGAAGTTTCATTCCAATGTATCTGTTGGCATCTTCGACACTGGTTTAAGAAAATACCACAGAAATCTACACACATATAAAAAATTATTTAAATAAAAATCTAAAACTCACGTATCATAATCCTGAATGACCATTCCCACAGACCAAATGGCTGTCAGGTATTCATTAACTCCATTAGGGCTGAGGTAATGCAGAGAGTCTGGAGAGCGAGGGTCTCCATTGGAGCCTGTAAAATCTATCCCCACCTGTCAAATGCAATATTTATATCAAATCACTGTTAGACGTAAGAATATGCTTCTTATCTCTGGCAAAGCCAAAGAGAAAATCATGGACAAGTTGTAAACAGTCACTACCAGGACATCTACAAATCTATCAGGCACAATACTTAGATGCAGGTTTCTTGGAATATTAACACGCTTACAGCAACGCCACTACAAAACCAGCAGAAGTTCTGCATCTCTCAGAAGGGCTGAAATGACTGTCGTGTGTCAGGTTTTCACTATGTTTACTTTCAGTTACCATTCACAGCAGCTCTCCAACAGCTGTTAAATTAATTTCATCCTGTATCTTGCCATACACGTCTTTCCTCTCAGACATACAACCAGCGGGCACTACAGAAGCCCTAGCAATAGATCCGTCTCTGTCTGACCCAATGGGTCTTCTCTGCTTTGGTGATGAGGCATATTACTGGGTTAAAGACATCTTACTGTTATTTGTGCTGCACTTGGTTCACAAATTATATAACTTAAGGGTCCTAACCCATATGATTCTCTATATGTTGCTTTTATTAAGCAAAGGGCCTTGAAAACCACCATCAAGTGCAAAAGTGAAATCTTTGGTCAGAGGAAGGAAGAAGGGGGAAAAAAAAAGCTCTTATGAAAAGGAAACTTGAAATAAATCAGAGAACTGTAAATTTCTGCTTGGTCTCCCATCCAGACAGCTCAGTTAGTTCCTAACAAATGTAACAAAGTTCAGAACTTTGTGCCATGAGTAAAGAAAATAATGTTTCCTAAACAGACTAGATGGACTCTGGCAAAATGGCTTCCTCCCTTCCATGCTAGAGAACAAAAACAAACAAACAAATAATCAACTCAAGAGCACATGCAATCAATGATATACTTCAGTTTGTTCTAAAACTCAAAAGCTACTTTATATGAGCAATTTAACTTACTGTGAAATTCAGCTGACACCCACCCATGATGTAATCAAGGAACGTACATTCTACTATGATCTAAAAATGGAAATTAAAACCAGAAATTAACTTTTTTTTTTTTAATGGGAGAAAAACAGTATTATTGCAGCAATTTTTGAGGTTCCAGATTTGTTATCTTTACCCAAAGACAACAAAGCAAAGCACTGCTTTTACTGTATAGATACCCCACCCACCCACTGCAGTGAGGATATTTGCAGCGTGCTTCAGAATCAGGCCTTTCACAAAATTACAGGCAGGCAACAAAGCAGCTCCAAAAGCACTATCATTTATAAAACAACATATTATGACAGACTTAACAGATTTATTTTACCATAAAATGGTGAGCTGGGAAGTGCAGAGGTTCGGGAATGGCCTTACAAATGGTAAGCAACCTTTGCCATGTAGATGGCATCTTCAAGAGAAAGTGAGGAGGCAGGAAGACAGACACGTGATTCAGCTGTCAATCTGTCTCCTCATATGATTCAGAGCCCTTAAATATTTACTTTACCTGGAACTTCCAGACATTTCAAAGTTTCCTACAGTTTGAGGGTAAAAGCATACTAGATGACAATTGTTAAGCCGAAACACTTAAAAAACAGTCATAGCAGAATATATTACTGACCTCACAGTGCTTAACGCTCACAATACCGGAGTTTTTATAGTTTTTTTTCTTCTGTCTCTTCTTTTCATTGATGCACTCAAATTCAACCTGCGTGAAGGCAAACAAATCCAAAAGAAGCACTATAAATATTATTTCCACAACAAATTTAAAAATTCTTTATTCTAGGATTGATACTTTGGGCTTGTATTAAAAATGCAGTTTATTTCACTATCAAAAAAAAATTAAACCCAGTCTGCCCAAAATCAGCAAGAAAAACCTCATTATCAAGACAGAAATCCTCTCTTACCCAAAGGCTTACAAAAATGTTTGTTTAAACAACTGCATTTCTACCAGACGAAGAAATCCTGTACCATCTTCCCTCTGAGAATCCTGCTAACAACTTTCTCTTTGGTAAAGACAGAGTGATTCAGGCAAAGCTTCACTGTTTCCAGCAGCCACGGCAGTAATGCACAAAAAGAAAAGGTTTATTTTTAAGCTTTCCAAACTCAGTTGTTGGGGCTTCATCAACTAAGCCAACACCCTAACCTCCAAGTGCAATCACCAGGTAGTCAGGTCAAGCAGCTCCTGCCATCACATAGCATATCTGGTGCACAAGCAGTCTGAGGAGATATTCCAGACACACCTCCTGTCTCTGTCAGAAATAGGTTCCGCTGCTTTGGTTTAAGTTAAATAAGTTCTAAAAAGTGATCTTGCAATTAATCTCAAGCAAAAAAGCACTGACAAGGCCAGTATCTGAGAAGTCTACATGTCTCTTCTTTATCTTCTCTTTTTTGGACATTTCACCACCAGCATCTTTCTATGTGGTCTTTCAGGGTTGTCTTGTATTATGTCAGTTGCTGAGGTTCTCACTAATAATGGCCATGGGACACATGGGATGTATAATCTTTCAAGTACATGTTACAATCTTCCAACCAGTGCACACTGACAGCATGCCTGGAGGGAAGATACACCTTAAGGGACCGGGGCGGGGGGAAAAATTCTCCAGAGAATGAGAAGCCACCCATTCACTCCGGTCATGCAAGATCAGCTTCTTCAGCGACTAAGGACGCAGAGTCACACCTGCGTTCACCTCAAGTAAACTTGAAAGAAGTTGTGCCAAATCTGCCACAGGTACAGCTGATGTCAGAACTGTGGGAGTAACTGAAGATCACACATGGAATATATAAAGCCAAATTCTAATATGCAGTGGAAATATTTTACAGACATTATCAAATTAATCAGATCACGCAGGATTACAGGTTAGTTAAAGTAGAGGAAGCCTGGAGCACATTATTTGTGTTGGTTTTTATCTTCACTTCATCTTACTGACACAACAATAACTTGCTTAGAATAGGTACAGCCACAGTTCTCATGAAACCAACTTTCTTAAAGCATTTTCCAAACTAGCACAGGCAAATTATAACTTAAAGTACCTTTTCTTTAAATTCACAAGAGACTGCACCTGCTATGCTACTAGGGGAGCAATGAAAACAGATATTTGTATTCCCAAGAAGCCTTTACACAACAGATTTCACGCTGCACAGGAACTCCCTGTCACAGTTCTTAGAAAAATATGTGCCTGAAAATGTGAACATAGAGACCTGCTAGGTTTGCCTAATTTACAATACTGCTCTATAACAAAAGTGCAAGTTAGCAAGATGTTTCTTTTTTTAAAAATTCATAAAATCTTCATTAAAAAAGCAGAAAAAATGATTTTATGAAATCCTCCTGCTCCCTCGTGTTTTTTTTTTTGCATGCTTTAATTACAATAATAAGGATCACTGTCAGCATTGAAAGCTGAACTGACACCATCTACCCCCAGAAAATCTAGAAAAAAAGAGAAAAACACCTAAGAGCTCCAACTAGGCATACGATATGAGTCCAAAATTCCTTACAAACATTATAAAACCTTAAGAGGCATTAAACTGAACCATACATAACTCAAAATGAATTCAGAAACCGGTATTTAGAAGAAAAGCATAGCAGGGCACAAAGCAGCAATTGAAAAACCACTACAGTCAAGGCTGACTCTTCATATTCAACAGCTCTGAAGGATTAAGTACAAATGCAACACTCAAGATGTTAGAAAAGTACAAGCAGACACTCACTATATCCCATTATTATTAATGCAGGAGCAGTTCTGCAGGTTTTACAGAAACAAAGGAAAAAATGGTGAATGATTTTAACAACATACATGACCATAAACCAGACTTTCACGCTAAGGTTGGTACACTAACCTTCCTCAAAATTTAACCTTGCCTATTAAAACGTTTGCAAATTATTACAGTTTGTAAGAACAGGAAGGGTAATTTCACTTTAAAGAAGAGCCATCTAAGGCAACACATTCAATTGCATTTTCATGCAGTGCTTTAAATGTCATTTTTTTTCATATTCACTAGAATACGCATGATTGTTGATAAGTGCCACACTTGAAATAAAGTAATGAGTAAAATCTGCCTTTTAACTGCAGTGACATTGGTAGTGTATTCTTTGATACTCCCAATTCTTTGATTTCTGTATTGTAATGATTAATGAAATTAATTTGTGATGACAGCTGGGTATTTAAAAACTGTAACCAAGATATTCATCCTAGGAAAGTGGATGAATAACATAAATGCTGAGTCAGCCGCAAATACAGTAGATTGTTGATGTGTAGCCTAACTCAGCTTCAATACCTACAAGACAAGTGACATAAGTTTTACTCCAGAATGAGTAGATCAGCTTATCAAGGACACGGAGGCAGTTCAGACTGTGTAAGACTTACAGGTGAGGACCTTGACGCTTCCTTCAGTTTTGACATTGTAGTTTGAAAACTTCCTATGAGATCATGAGACCCATCACTGTCATAGTCGTAGCACTCAACCTAAAATGAAGCATTATTCAGTGTTAGTAACAGAAATGGCCATACAAAAGCAATAAACACTGCAATGGCATTTCTTGTTCAGGCATATCTGAACGTCCAAAAACATACTTAAATTTCTTATATCACGGAGATTTTTCTCACACTGCAGTCTTAGAACTGAACAGAGTTGCATCTAAAAATTACAGATCAAGATTGGGTAAAAGCCAATATACCCGGTTTCAGATCAGATCTTCCACTTAAGCGAAGGAAGAGACAAGAATACTAAGCAGTGCCAGCTCCTGCGTAAGCAGGTAACAGCAATTATACTGAACTATGTTTTAGGAGTGAGGAAGTGTTAAGAAGAAGAGGAAAACTATCTAAGTTTTTTTACTGTCCTCACAGATTAAGAGACTTTGTTAAATTTCCCTAATACCTCTGAAAAACTTTCTCTGAGCATCCAGGTAAAAACTTAGTAAATCAGCTATTCAGTGATCACAAAAGTTATATTAATTCTTTTATATTACTTTATCAATCTTCGAGATAACTCAGAATTTAAAAGTAGATGAAGGTTCAGCCCTAAAACTAGAGAGATGACTTGATTTTTTTTTTTTAAGATTAGCAAATTTAAACAGTCACTATGACCCATACTTCATGGATCTGAATGTCAACTAAAATCCCTTTTTTCCTGTATTCAATGTTTAAGGCAAATTTTTACTATGCAATACATGCATCTTTTAACATGACAACCCACCAAAGAAGGCAGAACAAGGGAAAAATACACTTTTTGTGTGTGTTTGAAAGCTTATCAGTTTGAGTGAGCATCATTTTACCACTCTTATAGTGTCCTCAATTTTTGTTTTTAAAAAGCTCAACTTAGGAATGCACCCCAACTGTCTTTCTAGATAAAAAGCTTGGTATTTATCTATAATAGCATATGCTAATTCCATCCACTCCTGATATTTTTATTTCAGTTTAGCAACAGAGACATGCTAGCTAACTTAATCAAATCACAGAAAACAAATTAAAATAAAAATTAAAAAATAACAATAACAAAGTCAAAGTAGGAATCCCCTATTATTTGGAATCAAAACAAACTCCAAGAAAAACTTTTCTGAATATATATGGCTTAAACTGAACAGCCATTTTCACATCCATTTTTCCAGACTGAAAAAATCCTACGTTATATTCAAGAAACAATTTAGATTACTGCTTGCCCACTTCATTTAGGAATAACGAAGTAAAGCAAACAATAAATACAGTTAAGCTTCTGAGAGGAATTAGCTTTCTGAAAACAAACGGTAATGCTGAAGTACAAAATATGATGTGTAGATTGCAAGCTCTACACTGTGCAGAACACACCTCTATGTTGCGGTTTGCACTACTCCAACATTTTGAATGCACAAAAAATAAATAAAATGCATGCACATGCACTGAATAGCAACTTAAATCTCATACAAGCAGCCACAGTGCCAACAGACCAATGTTAATGGCAGATGCTGTGTAAAAATTATTTTGAATGCCATAAATTAAGCCAATCAAATACTCAGCCAAGTGCTTCAGTACCTGAAATTCAGAACTGAAGACATGTCCTGAGCCAAAAGTTATGATACCTGTTCACGGTTAGCAGTTATTTCTTTGTCCTTTTAAAGGGATTAAAGTTTGTCTTGCTGAATATATTTGACCCATCTAACCCAATTTTCAACACTTACTGCAGGCAAGACAGAAATATTTCTTTTGTTCCATGTATGCTCTCCTGGACATGCAATAGCGCAAGGGAACCATGGGATAAAATTGCATATGTATATATTTTCCCCAGCAAAACTAGGCATGCTTGCTCCAGATGAAAGACTCACATTTTCAGCACAGAAAGACTTCACCGATTGCAAACACACACGGAATACAGCAGTAAATCCAGAAGATAAAGAATTGACTTGGTTTGTGCATTGCTGGGGATACACAAACTAAGCCATTAAACAGGTGAAAAGCCACTCACTATGGAAAAGTTGGTGTTTTTACTTACTATGACAAACAGCCCATTATGTGTGCAACTGTGCGCATATAAAACTGTTAAAAAGTATTGCTTAATCCTTCAACAACATTATAATACAATTCCGTCTACATTTTAATGTTTGAAGTGATAGCTCCCAGATTTCTAAGTTAAGACATAATCCTACCATCTGTCTGCAAGTCCATAACAACTTCAAGTAAAATCTGTTTCCTCTGGAAATAAACCTGCACTTCTAAGTTAAGACTCCAAAGAACAGACTTTATTAAAATGACAATAGATCTGACGATAACTCCATCTTAATGGATAATATTTTAATAAATGGTCTATACTTTTAGTATGGCTGTTTACTGAAAAAAAGAAATATATTTACAGAAAAATAAGAGCTGTCATAGTTATTTGGTGGAAAAGGGAAGCAGAAAGGAATGAGAAGGAGAAAAAACACAGAAGCAGCAAAGGAAGCAAGTTGTGGGCTTGTAAAGTTGTTCATTAGTCTACTCTATAATTACGTATTTAAATTTAGACAGGTGCTTTTAACACCCAGACCCCTGTGGCTATTAAGCATTTTCCAGTACTGCCTCAAGTCATATGACTAAAATCTGTCACATGCAGATCATGCTCTTATTTTTCCTTCCTAGAGAAAGAACAGCAAGTATAGTGGTTTGACTCATTTGATTTTGGTTGTGTTTTTTGGTTGTGTGGTTTTTTTCTTTTGTTTGGTTGGTTGGTTTTGGTTGTTTTTTTTTAAATGCTAAAATACCAGGTTCCTAACATGTTTATAATAGCTTATAAATGGCACTTGGATTGGTTGTTTAACTTCCCCTAAAGGGAATTCCTGAAGAAAAACATATAGAAGTTAAACATAATCTAATCAAGATAAGATTTGAAGATAGAAAGAGTTAAAAACCAGTCCTGGTAAAACTATCACTTCATAGGTTAGGTTGACTCTCTGACCAAGTTTCATCTGAGAAAAGTTGCTACATCTGGTATCCACAAGATATATCTGGTCTACATCTGTTATCTCAGCTAGTCTATTAAGCGTAATTAATTGTATCAGGTAGTATATTAAGAATTTCATTAGTGTTCCCTGTTACACCCATAACAAAGCATTACAAGATCCTCAACATACAGCAAAGCATATTCCAGCCTTTACCACGCATCTTTCACTATACAGTGTCTTAACACCACCAATATTGGCTGATGCAACACTAAAAACTGCATAATTTAAATGAGGACATTTCAAAACTACTTATGATCAACTGGTTTCCCGGACTTTCAAAGACCATCTTTTACCAGATAATACATCACAAACCTGAGATTGCTTTTTCCTAAAGCACGCGTATATCTCTGTGACTTTCAAATAAGAATAAAAACCAAAAAGAGGCTATAACTAGTATAACACATCTTCCATTTATTACATATCTTACTTTTATTTCCACATGTTGATTCATACATACATTTCATATACACTACCTTGATTGACTTATCCATGTCACTGTAACACAGAGAATTGAGAGAGATTTTGAAGGGTCTCCAAACAGGATTCAGGTTGTTTTTAATAACCTGTAAAAAAAAAAAAGTCAAGAGTAGTGTTGTTCACAAGAGTGGAAAGTAGTTACTGTAATTGGTGATACAAAAATCATGGCATGAAAGAAAGTTAACCAACGCTGCTGTCACTCCCTTCCTGCAATCCAAATCCAAACGTACACGACATAAACAAACTAAACATTCCCAACATGCAGAACTATTGCCCAAAAGAGATGACATCCTTCAACTCCTTATCCTTCTACTTATGATCTACTTTATCATTCAGCTCCTATACCGCAAAAAGTTAAATTTCTTTATTTTTACATAAGTATTGGTGGGGTTTTTTTAATAAGCACACACATATATACATACACATAAACATATATAAAAGCATGACTTACCAAAAAAATATGGATAAAGATTACACCAGAATTTCTTAATACATCAGTGCCCTGGAGATTGCAATTCACTCCAGTGTATATTTATTCTGACATGCTACTTACGGAAATGTTCCCTCAATAAATTCATTATATAGTTAAGTAGAAATAGTGCACAAGGAAAAAAAAAAGACACCCTGCCCCACACAGTCTCTCAAGCTGAATGCTAAATAAGTGATATTTAAGAATAATACTGAAGGATCTTCAGAATTTGTTAACTGGAAAGTACCTGTAATATACCCAATACACCAAATAATGATCTTAAAAAGCACAAGAAAATACACGTAACGTGCAATACTTACTTAATCATACTTGTAATAGTAATACTTATACTTCCAGCACTGTAGGAGTGCAGAGAAAAAAGATTCTCTTTTGAAAATGAAACCAGTAAATAATAGTTAGTAACATGAAAAGGTTTTTAAAACCTGCAACATAAAAATATAATCCTCCAGACAGTTCCAGGCTGGAACAGTAAATTCTGGATCCATTACTGTAATTGAAGACAACTGTAATCCTCATAGAAAAGATACATTTTACATAGAAGAACCACCTCATGAGAGAAACTGGTTTTATACATCTGACATAAAAAGGATTTGACCTTCTTCAACATCTGTGCTTCAAAATTAACATGGTCACTGCTTTGAATGCGCACAGAACCTCAGTAGCGACCAGGGCCTGAGCTTCCACTACAGTGAGACATTTGGAACCTCCACCTGGGTGGAACGAAGGCTGCTGCTGCTGCTGTTCCGGCACGTTTCCCCTCACTCAGCATTACCCTTGGCTTGCCCTTGCTGTGCAAGCATTGGGTATAATTACCTTCATTAGCAAACAGCACAGCCAGGTGACACTGACATAAGGACCGCACAGGCACAGAAATGCCCAAGTTCTAACCTCAGAGGAGCACTGCGAGACATGTCCCTGTGCAGAATATTTGGAGGGGAAAAAAAAAAAAAAGAGTATTTTCCTTTAAAAATAGGATGGCATAAACAAAAACCAGAGTAAGGCAGGCTTCCCATCCTATCAGAAAAATTAGAGGAAGAGCTGAGGTGATTTCTAACTGGTCTGCATGTCGACTACCAGACCATTCTCTTCTTTTTGTCAGGCACTGTGACACACTGGAAATCAAATAACCTAAATCTCTAGGTTGTTTACTGAAAATATCCTACCTCTGTTCTGTGAACCATCACCCAGTTTCCATCTCCAGTCTGCTTGTGGAATTCCAGATAAGGATCTGACTTTCCAAAAAAATCCTGTATTTAAAGAACATGTAATTATTCCAGAACAGCCTGCAGCATGAATTCCATTAAATGCTAGTTAAAACACACTTAGATTAACAAAAAAACTAAATAATCAGGGAACAAAAGCTTTAGATGAAGAAATGCAAGTCTGATTATATTACAACCTGTGAAAGAGTGGAAGAAAACAGGGCATATCGGTCAATTTAGGATAACATTTCTGCAGTGTCCGCATACATAATATCTGACAGTTCAAGCCCAAGAATACTTACGCTAATGGGTACTACGATGGATAATTAGGAAACCAAGGATTTAATCTAGTTCAAAAAAATATCATTAAATCAACCTGGAAAAATACTTTTTTTTCCATTATTTCCATTATTTCCATTTTAGGAAAGTATTTAACATAAGTATTTAAGTAATTAACAAAAGTATTTAACATAACATAACATAACATAAGTAATTAACAAAAGTATTTAACATAACAGATTTATACACTCCAAGTACACTCTTTACCACTTATTTGAGAGTGCTAAGAGCTAATCATTTGGTATATCCATTGGTTTGAATATTGTATAGAACTCCCTTATCTTTATGATTAAGTGTAAAGATTAATATGTAAGTGGAAGCATGCTATTCACCAAATATCCCTACAATGCACTTTTCTTATTTAGAAATATATTTCATTTCAAAAGAGTCAATGAAGTTACTCTGAAGCAATTTTTCTTCAGTTTCTTTTTTTGTGTAAGAAAAATATTAATGGATTTAATTATTTCAGAAAAAAATAAGAAAAAACTTTTTCCTGTTTTGACAAAATTCTGATTTTACTACTTTATCAAAGAGACAGAAAGTACTTAAATACCTTATTGTCCAGTTTCCTTGCTTCTACTTCCAGTATAACCACCCTGTTATCCTTCACTTCTTCTGCTGTAATCTAGAAAATTAAAAAACTCATTTTGTATTCAGGAACTACATAGTTTTCTCATATACACAACACTCCTATGACAGGTCTATTTTAAAAAAATCATGTTTTCTCACAAATGAAACATTAAAAATTGGGTGGGGGAAGGGAAGAACAATTTGATTTGACATTGGGATTCACTAGATGATGACAATGACAATTACAGATACTGCCCAAACAGTAGCACATCCGATGTCCTAATTATTTTGATGGATGCAATGAAACTTATAGATGCAGAAGGTGGGCTGCTCTCCTTTTGGACAAAGAAATGTTAATGGAGGAAAAAAATGCTTCAAGATACTTTTTGCAGTGCTGTAGTTTAGACACGCTGTGTTCAAGCTACTAACAAACTAAAAAAAAAAAATCCCACTAAAACGTTTAAGGATAAACACTGAAGAGATTTATTGTCTTAATTGTCTTACCGTAATACTTCCTCTTCCAGCAGGTCTGCCATTTTTAAGTACTAATGGTTTTGTTAGAGTTCTGCTAGAAACTATCTGCCAAGACAAAATTTGAGTATCAAGAGTTATTAACACAATTTAATAGATTTTTGAAGGAATGAGACAGTGAGGTATTTTCATTTTAGGAATTTTTCCTTCATCACGAAGATGACGGCATTATATTCACTTCCCATGACCTCCTATAAATAAATAGGTGATATTTTATATACTTCAAAATTTTAAAATACATAGGCAGATGAACACATGCAAAGTTTCAGGAGCAATATGAAATAAAGTGTTTTGTAGTAACATCATACACATACACGGACAAACATTAACACCTTAAGTTCCAATCTCAAATTGTTCTGAAGTTTTTCATACATACCAGTCAAACACATGCAAGCTACATTTCATAAAGGGCTTCAGCAAACAGATATATAAACACAACGTTTGTCATGCAAACAAACATCAGCCTCCCCCTGCAGTGTTTCTAGTTGATTTTATTTTATCCTCTTCAACCAATTCTTTCTCAGAAGCATGTCTAACTCATTCTACAGGTCCTTCTTTACTTTAAGAATGAATAATTAATTTTAAATTGTTACTAAATTTCATTTCCCAACACCTCCATCTTCATAATGCACTTAAAATAAAAGGACTTTAGACACAAGGGAAGAAAAATCCCAAGAAGACTGTCATGAGAAGAAATGCCTTCAAAGGATCTATCAGAATGAACAAGTTAAAAAGAAGCTGCCTGATTGTGACAGCTGAAATCAACAGTAGGCAGAACCAGAATCACTGCTTGCCTTGCGTGGAAAGCAAATTACAAGGTTAACATGACCCTTGTGAACACTACCATGTTGCTATACACCTATTCTCTTCCCACGGAGCGTAAAAATAAGAATAGGAGTATCAGAGTAAATAAACAGCAGCTACTACTTTGTGCTCAGTGACAGTCCACTTACTTTCAGACAGCAATCTGGACATTCACCATTTGAAAGTACATTTCAGGGTATCATCTCAAGACCTTTTGCAAATAAAATGTATATACACTGAACTGAGGCTTGAAAAAACAAATGAAGGTCATCCTATTCAACTTAAGAGTACTCCTACTACACAACATAGATATAAATTTAAGATAAAATAATTGCACTAACTTATATTTTCTTAATTCTGAAGGAAATCATCTGCATACTTACTTGTCCCAGTGTACATTCAAATTCTCCTAAGAAGTCGTCATCATTCAGATCAAAGGTTTTGTTATCGATGTCATATATTCCAAATTTAAGCTTCTGAACAAGCTCAAAATAGTAATCAACTAGGAATTTCTTGGCAAACTTTGGGTTCAAGGAATTCTTAACTCTTTCTGTGCGATCAACCTGCATTTAGAAAGATATCGCTTTATCCAATATTTCACCAACCAAACAAGTACTCAAATCAAACAACATAGTATTGAAGACTTTCAAAAGTTCTTCTTAGGATAAAGTATAAAGACATATCTTCCTACCAACCTTTCATGAAATATAAATGACCACATTATATTACAAAACCCACTGCTATAGGTCAGAGATATTTGAGGACCTGTTTTTCTTTGCTCCCGGTGAGGAATATCTACTCTTGCATGGGGAAGACCAGCATAAAAATGGTAAAATGCCAAATCCAGGATAAGACCCTAGTTTTGGAGTACTGTATCTATAAAAACACATTTTATGTGTTTATGTGGAAGGCTTCTTCTGTTGGTCCACACAGGGCTGGGGGAACCGCTAAAAATCAGACAGGTGTAAGAATTTATTAGAAAACTATTATTAATATGCTACCTGTATAAGTATTATAATTTAAAGAAAAGTATTCAGAGGTGCTGGCATATAATTAAAATATTTTAATGAAATCATACACTACAGTGTTTTAAAAGGTCCAACAAGTTAGACTGTTTTTAGCAGACTCAGGAGAAGCGCCGCACTGTACCTCATACCACTGCTGACCACTTGTGTTCTGGAGAAGCACACACAGCGGGTCTGACTTGGATCCAACATCTTTATCCAAGAGATTGGTGCAGGAAATAGTCAGCTCCACCTTTGTCACACACTGTGCCGCCATTTGTTAATCTAGAAAGCAGCAACAGAAATCATTATTTTTAAAATGGACTAAAAAGCAAACAATGGGATTGTCACAATGCATTAATTCTCTGACTGATCATTAGAATCATTAGCTTGTCAGGAGAGAGATTTGAAGCTCCAAATGCAAATTTAAAGATTTATGATGTACCAACATTACAGTATTA
This sequence comes from Caloenas nicobarica, assembly GCF_036013445.1. Lineage (NCBI taxonomy): Eukaryota > Metazoa > Chordata > Aves > Columbiformes > Columbidae > Caloenas > Caloenas nicobarica. Next base: position 137,214,020 of record NC_088246.1, on the reverse strand, counting down.
CTGTCATATTCTTGGCTTTGCAGCATAGGTGTAAAACTTCATTTCAAAATCCGCACATAAGATCAGGTTTCTTAGAATGCTTGAGGAACAGGATACACGAGAAAGAAAGTACAGTGGTTTGAACTGCTGACAATAAAACTTCACAACCTTTAAATTACATCTTGTAAAACACACATGAATTCCAGTATCGTATAATGTCGATATTAACAATAATTTAATGAATAAGGAAAAAGAAATCATATGATATACTCCTCCAGCAAACCTTTATAACAAAATGCTGAAGCCATGAGGATGGCAGAATTGGAAAAGGAGTTTAACGGACGAACAGGTGATCATGCTTTAGTAAATCTTAAAAAACAACTACAATTTTAAACGATAAGGATAAACAACTCTGAAGTCAAGTAACAACTGAGAATTAGGAGGAAGTGTTCTTTCTGGAGGTTTATTTAAAAAAAAGAACAACTGAAAGCCTTCTCACATTTCCTCATAAGTATCTCAATCATTCTCCACTGGAACTGAAAAGAGGGGCAGATATTAGAAACCTACAGAAACAACTTCATTATCAGTTATGAACCCCACTCCGGGATAACATCTATTTGCAAGTCTAATTAGGTCTGAGCAGCAGTTATTTTCTATATTAAAAAAACCTCTCTATAATTATACTCCTTGGAAATACATTTGATTATTCCCAACACCTCTTCGGGAGGTGAACCTCTACAGTACAATTGCCCTTGACACTCAACAGAATGAGGAAGGCATCTGCTTCTCTCTAGCCACTTCACTTGCATCATACACATACAGCGTACTTGAACACGAAAACTATACCTAACCCAATCCATCTCCCTTTCACTGCATTCATGTGACTTTTGCTGCAGGAGAACTTTTTTTAGAGGCAAAACGGAAAAGTAAGATGGAAAACAGAAACAATGAACTGAAAACAGAAAAAAGAAAACACTGTGGTCTGAGAGAATTTTCCTGAGGTTTCCTGTATTCCACACACACAGTTAACATGTTGACTCTCCACCTCTGTCTTGCTATCTCAGAGATGGACCTTTTGGAGACTAAAGTAAATATAAATCATCTGTAAAGGAACCACTTAAACATCCATGCACAGCCATTATTGTTAAGAAGCACGTCAGATTCATGGAAATGCTCCTGCACCTCCCAAACACCTAAACGTGATTCCATCTTTGAGTATCTTGCTCCCATGACTTTACCAAGTTTCAGTCACTGTCCTTGAGGAAAAAAAAAAAGTGAAGCTCCAAGTTGTAAGTATTTAAATTGTTTTTAAACCAATGTTTTTTAGGCTAGGAATGCATACCTTTCAGAAGCAGTCTGCTCCCCTTTTCCTGGTCCTCTTTTTATACTGGTATTTTCCATTCCCTATTGCTTTCCTGGCTGCCAGACAGAGCTCATTAACAGTCAGTGGCTTTGCCCACAGATTCCAGTGCAGACCAGTGCACAACTCCTTAATTGCAGTTTCCAGAAAAACAACTTTCTGCTGACAAAATGATGCTTTAATACCCACCGATGCTACAACAGCAAGTAGAAAGGGTTTTCACTAAATTCAATAGAATTCAAACTTGAATTGAGACACATTTCTCAAAACAGTCAAAATTTTCTTGCTCTGACTTCCCTGAAACTCCTTATTATTAGAAGTTCCCAAAAAGGATTGTAGCCACATTTGTTTTTTTAAAGTAATGTTTCCAAAATCATTGGTAAATGGTAGCATCCAGACAACCTAAAAATCTCATCAGCTTTTTCTACTTAGCCTGTGTATGTGTGCATGTCCCACCTCTCTTACATCACAAGTACTTTCTTACATGAATATGTCAATTTTGTTATTTCCTCTCCTCCTCCACATGTCACTGACTCTCCCACTATGCATCTAGTGTGGGAAAAGAGCAGATTTAGCAAAAGAGGTTCTGTGCAAAAAGCATCCTTTAACACACAGAGAAAGGAAGAATAAAAAAGCTGCTTCCCTGCCCAATATTCTAGATACATGATTGGATTACGTGCACATTTGGGACACTGGAATAACTTCACATGGACAGATGATATTGTTTAGTCTCTGGTGGGATGAGCCTTGACTGCCAGGAAATTACATCATATAACAAGAGACTTATTTATTCAATTAGTTATTGTTATGAAAGTAACTATGCTCCTGATTGGCCAAATATAATTAAAACCTCTGCTCTTCTCAAACTATCAACTGTTTGTCCTCCAGGCAGGGTACACCATGAAGTGAGGTAAAGCACATGAGAGTGGGGCCAGATGACAGCTTAATAGTCCTTTTTATTAGAATAGCTGGCTTTAGTGTCACTGCCTTTCGTCACAAGTCTCAAACCTGCTCTGATGTAAGCTAGTGCTGTCAGAGAACATTTCCTAGTTCCTGTGAACTACTAATGATAGCAGACCAAAAATCCATATTTTCTAGCTACCTCAGGGCCCAGATGAACACAGAAAAAGCAGGAGAAACATTTCAGAACTTGCTAATAGTCTATTCCTGATCAGCTAATCTAGCCTTAATGCTACACTTAAGCATCGTAAAGTGTGCCAGACTGAAAAAGTCAATGCCACATGCAAGAAGTGCTCCGATCTTTCTTGGATTATTAAGTATTTCCCACGAACCTGGGCAGACAACATGGAAATAAATTATCATTAAGTTACATTACCAAAGAACATATTTAGAATTCTACTTAAAAAAAAAATCCCACTGCACAGACCAGAAACTCTTAATTTGACTTCTAGGATGTCTGTTCACAAGATGACTTAAAAAAGCCATTTCTAAATATCCTTCTGTTGACCTTTTTATTCCTGAATGTGTGTTCACTCTTTAGGCATATCTTTGACGCATCCTTCTCACACAAAAGGATTTTAAGTATTTTGGGTGATGCTTTGATCCAAGTGACCTAAACTATAAAAGATAATATTGTGCCCTGAAAAATAAAATTAAGAAACAAAGATCTCCTGACTTCAAAATTTAGTTGTTTTAAGAAGACAGTATTCATCAAAGAGAAAATGTATTTCATGCATATATGTTTTATCAGAGTATTTTTATGTCAATTACTTTACGGAAAACAATTTATCAATTACGTAATTTAAATAGTATCTTAAATGGTTTATTCTTCATTGCAGTTTCTCTGTGTAGAGCCACTGACTGACTGTACATAATTAACATTATCCAGAAGAAAGAAAAACTTGTATCTCACTAAAACTTGCTGCGTTTTACTGCAGAAACAAGATGGAAGTGAGCACGTTTTAGACTAATCCTTCCTACAGTCCATTTCAAGTCTGGCATGTTGTAACACTTGACGGTTACAAATACCAGTTCTTAAAAATGAGTTCATGGTTAGCGTACCTCAGAGGTCTGCCTCTGGGTTTCTTAGTAGAACACTAAAGCTTCAATAGTAGCATTAAAATGTGAAATGAAAGGAAATTTAAAGCAATAACTGTTATCCCCATATATCAATCAAAGTAACAAGTTCAAATGTATATACTTCGAGGAACTACAGCTCCTCTCAAAATACATAACTTGTCCAACAGTTTCAGGTGTTCATGACAGCAGCACTGTAAATATTATTTATGGGAAACTCAGAGCCTTTGTTAGCAAACAAAGTACAATATACATTAGATATTTCAAAAGTCCAGCAAGAAAAGCCCTTTAACATTTTGAGAACAAAGATCAAATTAGCTTTTTTTTTTGTCCTATTCATTTTTTTTCCAATAAGATAATAGTGCTGTAAAGTAAGTAGACCAAAATCAGCAGCTTACAAGCTCCCAATGTGGCTTACACTCTAAGAAACCTATGCTTTTACACTGATAAAGGTTGCCTAAGAAAAACACGTAAAAACACTATTCCACAATGGTCCGGCATATCATTTTGTATCTCAGCATAAAAAAATAACACTAACTTCAAACTGACAAAGTTACACTTTAGTATAGCCCAGATGTTATTTCAAACCTTGCTATAGGCAAAGAAGAGCTCTCCAGTCAGCTGTCCTGCAATTCTGCACTGTAGCAGCTACTTGTGCTTTGCATTCAGTGTGCTGGGAGGCATCATCCATGCTCTGCATGTATCTAGGCAGTGGCTGTGCACATGGGCACACAGCAATCACACTGCTTCCTGGAACAATCAGATTATTGCTATATGCTAATCGCCTACCATGAGGACTTGCTAATAACCCTCCTGGATGTGAGAAGCACTAGCAGCAAGTTGCCACCACTACAACTAATTCAACTGGCCCCTAACTGTGCCTTGGATAAAGTACTGAGGGAACACGTGCACTCGATCCAGCTACAGGATGGATGGGAAGGATCTACAGGACACAGTCCTCTTTTAACCGCAGAAGAAAGTATGAAGCAAGTGATTCGAATCATTAAGGCTATGTCTTAAACAGCTCAGACCCAGCAACCCAGCCCCAAAACTTCAACATTCAGAAATCCTTCACATGCTTAATAATGCCATTTTTAAATACCTGAGCAACAGCATCTCATCTAAAGAAACATTAAAGACAACCCAAATAAATTCAACATAAAACAGTAAAGAGCACCATAATTCTACTTCCTGTCTACTCGTTTCCACAAGCCACACAACTTCAAACTCGATGCTAGAAAGGGCCATCATTAATCTTAGCCCAATCGATCCAAGAATAGAAGTAACTTTGTTGGGTTTAACAGGAACTAATACTTACAAATACTAACTTGACCATGTATTATTTATGTCGTAAGAGGATCCTGATTTTAACTGAAAAATAAACACAATAAGAAGGAAAAAAAACATATCTTACTACTTAACTTTGTACCTAATGGTATTTCCTAAAGGAAATCATAGTAATGAGAGCGTCTGATTCTAAATCAGAATAAAGGAAAAAAAAAAATTGAACTCCACTCCAAGTAATAACATTAACCTACCTGTGGAGTTGAGATTTTAGTCGTATTACCCCTGAAACAAGGATCTTTGTTGTTTGTACAAAACAGCTATTATGGCTCCCATCTAGTCTTAATTTCTGGAGAAACAAAAACACCTTGGACGTAACACAAGGCTGTAAAAACACCGTGGTACAGCACTGCTACCTTGGAATTCTGGCAGATGACATTTAATACTGGCTCAGTTATTCACCCTACCAGAAATGAACTTTTGCTTTCAACAGCTAAACTAAAGTTAGTCTAACAGTCACATAAAATGCATTTATATAGATTAATCCTGAGATATTGAACACAAACATACTTGTTGGGAAAACACTGCATTCTCCCTAACACCGTAATTAAAAAAAAAAAAAACAACACAAAAAAAAAACCCAAAACAGAACAAATAATAAAAAAACAAACAAAAAAAACCCCAAAACAAATACCAAACAAACAAAAAATACCAACCTAAAACCGAACAAAAAACCCAACTTTGTCAGGTTTCCCTTGCCCCTCTACACATCCTTCTTGCTTACCTTTTTTTTTTTTTCTTCTAATGCTTGTTGGTGTTCTTCATACCCTTTGAAACATCTTACATCCGTGATTATATATATATAAAAAATTAAAATTTAAAACTTCAATTGAAAACAAACAAAAAAAAAACCTGGGATTAAGCTTGACTCTAATTACTTACAGTAAACAAACTTTTTTTTTTTTTACCACCACAGAAATATCTTTAACTTGAACTTTCGGGACAACAAATGTAAGTTTTGGAGGCGGAGCAGTGCATATTACCTTGAGTATACTTAATGCACTTTGAAGATATGAGCATGGAAGCAAAAGTGAAGAGCTTCCCATTTTTTCCCTAGTGGAAGAGTAAATTATGACAACACGCATATCAGTTAAGGTTTGTTTTACACATATCATGAAACTGCAAAGAAAGAAAAAACAACAACCCACTCTAACAGCAGCTAAGGAGGAAGAGCGTATGTTTTTTTAAGGAATGATGATGACATCTGACAGCGTCCTTCCTGAAGGGTGAGGGCACTTTTCAGAAAAGCGTTACACCACCGCAGAGACCGGCACCCAGGACTTAAACGTTCCGGGTACAGCCAAATTTTAACTTCACCGAGTTTCGCTACCTGAGGGACGGCGAACCAGCCGACCGATTCCTGGAGCTCTGCACAAGTTCGTGTCCGGGTCCCGGCAGAGCGCGGCCTGTCCCGGGGGCGGCCCGGCCACCTGAGGGGAAGTTTCCCAAGAGGAGGCGGTTGGAGCAGCCGCGAACCGCCGCCCGCAGCGGGGAGGGGCGGCCCCGGCCCGGCCCTGCCTCCCACCCTGCACGGTTCTCACCGTACGAGGCGGCAGCCCTCGCCCGCCGGAGGGGGCGAAGCGGGCCGGGCGGGCGGCAGACTGAAGGAACGAGGCGCGGGACACATCGACTCGTTCTCCCCGGGCCGGAGAGGGAGCGAACCCCGCGGCAAACGGGCTGGCGCACACCCTGCGCGGGCGGAGGACTCGCCCCTGAGGCACGGGAAGGAGATGGGCCCCCGAGCGCTCTGCTCTGCCCTGCCCCGCCCGCAGACAACATAACGTCCCGTCCCGTCCCGTCCCGTCCCGCACGGCTGCAGCCGGACCCCTCACCTCACCTGCCGCGCCGGCGCAGAGCGCAGCTGCGACCCTGGCCCCGCGGCGGCCACGCCCACACTGACCGTGCGCGCCCCGCCCGGGACCGCCGCGAGCGAGGGGCGCATGCGCAGGCTCCCCGTCTCCCTCACACCCTGCCGCCCGCCCTGGGGCCGAGGCGTGGCCGGGGTGCCGGGGTCACGCCATGGCCGGCGCAGGGGGCGGCAGCGGGCCGGCAGGCGGAACGGGCGGTCGTTGCTCTGGTTTCCACCCCCCGCCCGGGTAGAGCTGGGGGACGGACCGGTTCCTCCGCTGGGGAGGGCGGTGTCGGCGCTCGGTAGAGGTGGCAGCTGTCATGGCGGCGCTGGTGCTGGCGCGGCCTTTCCGCCGCGGCCCCACCTGCCTGGGGAGGCTGCTCCGGCGGGAGGCGGGAGGGGCGACGTGCGGCCCGTGGGGCCGGGGGCGGCCTGGAGCCCGCCGCGGGGCCGGCGGGAGTGAGGTAGCGGGGCCGCCGCTCTGAGGGGGCCGGGGGGTGCGGCCGCTGCCAGGGGCTTCTCACGGCCGCGTAGCCGCCGCTCACCTGCCCGGGGCCGCCGGGCGGGCGCTGAGGGAGGCGGCGGAGGGAGCAGCTGTGGAGACCCCGGCGCTGCCGGACTTAGCGAAGGGCTGGTTTATTTTGGCAAAAGCTGGCATCCCTGTGCTCGTTTGGAAAGGGCGAGTTTGCGTTTTGTTTCCTTCTTACCTCGCGTTTGCGCCATAATTATGGCTTATTTTCAGGCTAGTGCTGTGTTTGTATTTTAAAGCACAATTACGAGCCTCTGTTGAAAAAACTTAAAATACCCTCTGATGGTATAGTGTTTATTTCTTATGGGCTTTTTTTAACTTTTAAAAGCCTTTGTTCAAAATCTGAAATAAAACTGTTGTTAGTGACAAGAGAAACTTTTTAAATTCAGTGTGATGACGTTTATTAATACATGGCTTCTGATCCCATGCAGGTGCTTAGAAAAAGCCTTCAAAGGGGGGTTATGCTCTCAGCAGGGTCCTTTTTAGTTTATGAAGCTCACAAGCTGATTTCTGGCTTTGCTGAGGTTCATGCAAGCTTCAAAGGTAATGTTTTCAAATTCTGAAGTACATAGGTTATTGTAATGGGAAAATTTTTAGTGCCAGAATGATTTAGGAAAGTAGTGTAATGCTTTTCATTTTTTCCATTGTGACTGCATGCAGTGTGTTTCCAGGGTGGGATGCTTTCAAATTGCTTCAGGGTAGCCTTGTAGCAGTCTAACAAGTACTGTCTTTCAGGTGTCACTGAAAGCAGATCTAGTAGCTCATCCTGTGTAGGATATAACAAGGTCTGTGATATCCAACTTGTTGCCCAAGCTTTAAATAACTCTTATTGAGAAGGACGTGGCTTGGTTAGGGATTCAGACCAAACCTTAATCAATTTCTAGAAATCATAGTTCAGATTTTCAATATGAGCACAGTGCTGTTCCCTTTTAATCTGGTCAAACAGCTCTGAGATTGCATTTCAGACAAAATTGAGAAATGTCTTTTATCTCTCACACTGAAAAAGGGGAAGAAAAGCCTTGCTTTACCTACCAGAAAAGAACAGAACAAGTGATAAACTATGATTTTCAAGATCAGAATAAAGGTAGTGTCACTACTAGAAGACATGCCCCGCAAGTGTCCCAATTGTGAGAGGAGCTGAAAGACTTAGAACTTGTCTGTCACATGGTAAATTAAGAGTTTTTGAGAGTAAGCCTAACTGAACGGAGAATGAGTCTAACTCAAATGTGTGCTTACTGTGTAAATTAAGTAGTAGTCACTTCAGATAACTTGTTTCTCTGTGTCTCAAACAACATCTTAGACGTTTATGCTTATAGAAATAAAACTTCAGACAATAGACTTTTGAATGGATAAGGAACTGTTTCATTTGCTGTAGTAGAAGGAGCTTCAGTGAATAAATTTAAGATAGCTATTCGGTACACAAATAAGAAAATTTCTCATAAGGAACATAAATAACGCTACTTAGTTGGCTCTGGTCTTTTTAGTGCTCTCACTTGAATCTGGCATTTCCAATGCCAAGAAAAGCAATGTTAGTGTGCTTTCTACGCAAGGCAAGTAGTAGAAATGGTGAAAATAAGAGTAAAAATGAAATACCTGAAAAATACTCTTAAAGACATAAAAGTCTAATAACTTATGTAAAGCACCTGGTGGGAATTGTGTTCAGAAGTGTGTATTCTAAGCAGTTAGTCATTAGATATATTAGTAGTGTTCAGGGAGTCTCAACAAGCAAACCTAACAGTTCACTGAAGAAATACTGAAAATGTACCACGAAGCTAATGTTGGACACTAAAATCCAAAGTCCACGTAGACCGTTATCTTATCTTTGAAATGGTTGATGGAAGGCATTTAGAGATGGCAGGGTTAAAAACTATCCAGAATGCTCTCCTAATCTTCAGTGATTTATATTCTAAAATCTTTTTAAGCTGAAGAGGAGGCTTTTGTGTTTTTCTCTTCTGCAAGTAAAACTGTGCTGCTGTGAAACATGACTACCATATTCAGGAGATAACTTGAAAAAAGAAAGCTTATAAGCACAATTTTTCCAAAGAGGGAGAGTAGAGCTTATGTTTTGACTTAGAACTTTGTTCACGGACCCAGGAGTAATACCAAAGAGACAATGAACATAGCTAAAAGTTCTGTAAGAAATTAGACAAGGCTTTTGACTTTTTTTTATTTTTCACGTTTTTTCAATTTTCATTTTTTTGTGTTTTGATATTTGCAGAAGAGTAAACTCAAAGTTTGTTCTTCTCCTGTGCGGTTCTATACTTCAATAGAATTATGTACCTGTTTCCTTTTGGGTATTTTTGTTTCTAATTTGATCTGTTCTCATGTTTGAAACCTTTATTGTTTGATATTTCTGTTTTTGGAATGCTGTTTTGTGTACTCTATACATATTATATTTATTTATATATTATCATATTCCACCAGTTGTGGAAGTATTATACTCCCCTATTTCTGTTGACAATGTTTTAAGTATTCTCTAGAAAGAGAATTTAAGTATCATAAGAACAGTGTTTACTTAGTTCATAAATTGGTACCCTGGAAAGCCAATTGTGATTTTTCAAAGTATTCTTGCTTTTAGTATCTTGAACACCTAAAGATTTCAGTAGACAAACTGTATTTTTGGAGTTGTGTTTGTAAAAATCTTAAGGACTTCAAGCAGAAAACCTTTGAGCAGTGTTTCGTTTTGGCTTATTGAGGAAGATTATGGGACCCACTCCATCTGCAGTCATATTCTGGCAAAACTATGGAACCATATTGAGAATGAGGAATTTTATTATTATTATATTTAAAATCTGTACATATAGTAACGAAGGGGCTTTGTTACCCTCAGATATCTACTGCACTTGCTTTCCTAGTCATATTTTTCTTTTTTTTTTTAATTTTCTGTCATTTTCACTAAGAAGAAATCAAATTGCTTCTAGTAGTTTGATGCATTGAGAAAGGCACTTTTGAATGTTAAATCCATTAAGCATCCAAAGCTCTGTTGCTAAAAGCTCTTTTGTAGTTCCACAGGAGAGGTGTGTATTCACCACTCTTCCTAGTCATTTGTTGTAAATGTAGCTTGTCCAATCCTGCTGTGCATATACGTTGTTTGGAATGATGGAACTACATAATTTGTTTCAGCTAGGTTGTCTTGCTCTAAAATGTTTCGTTTATGCTATAATGTTGTAATTACATATAATTTGTTCTTCTGTTTCCACAATTTTAATTCCTTCTGAAGTGGAAGAAGTTATAGAGCAAGCAGACTACCTGTATGGAAGTGGAGAAACTGAAAAGCTGTATCAGTTGCTGGTTCAGCATAAAAATAGGTACTTGATTGCATTGAGACATTGCTGTGACTTCTGTGCTCTACTGTATCTATTTTTCAACTAATGTTCTCTTGGTGGTATGCTGCAAAACCTTGCTTTCATCGACTTGATTCTTTTTCTTCCTGATAGAAAAATGAATGAAGAAAGGACTGGTAGCTGTAGAAGGTGGGGGTTAACACTCATGTTTTTCAGTCCTGCAAAGGAGGCATTTTTGCTTGTTTTGTTATTTTAAGAATCCTTTAAAATACAATGCAAAACCTCATAATGTGTTTACATATTACTAAAAGATCAAAGTATCTGAAAAATTTTTGAGAGTCACTGTTTCATTTCTTTTTCATTGCTGACCAGCTGTTCTTTCTGTTTTCATGTGCTCGATGTTAGGATTTGAGCCTGAACAAAAAAAGCTCTTTACTCATGTAGTTCTCTCTTAACTGCACAAAACGTTATTGATAAGCAAACTGGGACAAGCTGCTTAAGGAAAAAGCAGAAAATGCATTGCAAACTGAAGAGGCTATTACTTTGGAGGAGACAAGGCATCTCACTCCTAGAACATTTCTAGAGGAAAAATAAACAGTTCTTTTCAGTAGTTTTCAGGTTGTTTTAGGTTTTTTTGGTTTGTTTCCTGCCCCACCACTCACCCCCTCGTTCTTGCCAGGGGCACAAATATAATGCCTGGGAAGTTAAAATGAAGGTCTTAGCCTGTAAGAGATGCCATGTCATAAGCAAGGTGCTAACTTGCTACTCGGTCTATAACAATACTTATTATTCTGTGACAAGTAATGATTCCGGTAGCAGTACTTAATATTTTTGTGACTTGGCTGAAAAATGAGTCTGCTAGTTCTGTGTTGCGGTGTTAATTAGAGCAGGACTGCTGTGCTATGAGCAGTGACTCAGTTTTACTCCAGATAAGAAAACTGGCTTTTAGTGATATATCAAGTTTAGCAATTACTTGTGTATGCCTTTTAATATTTTTGGTTTCTGGTAGTTTTGAGTTCAGTATTCCACTGGAGGGAGGAGGGGGAGGTTCAGCCAGAACCTCTGAAAGACTTTTTAAACTTTAATTTAATATTAAAGTCTCTGGTAAAATAGCAAGCCAACATTAAAATAGTAGTTAGGTAAAAGTCTAGTAAAGTGCAAGTAGTGTTTCAAAACAGTATGTTAACAAAATAATAAAACTTAAAATCCCTTATCTTTGGCTGTAACATACCACACACCATTTCATATAGTGATATAAATAATGATATAAATTTACAGCTTTATGTGGTGATGGTAGGGCTATTCAATGTTTTTTCACTGTTGCTCTAGGAAAAATTTCATTATTTAGGTACAATTATAGGGAAAAAGATTCATAATATTTTGAACATTCCTAGTAAACATTAATATCCAATCAGTGGAATGCTGGAAAAAGTACCATCTAGCTAAGAACAAAGTAGTTCTTACCATCTTTCTGGTGTAGTACCGTTCAGTTTTCTGAATATGCATCTTTGTTGAGAAAACCAAGTCCTTTCCTTCAGATGTGTTTGCTTCACAGACCAGAATGGCAGAACTAAGGTATTGTCAGACAGTCTATAATGGGAGGGATTTTATTTTTTTGTTACCTTTGGGTTGTATAGAATGACACATATTTTGTTGTCTTATCACCCACCTGAGATAGGTATTGATGGACTGGTTTAAGAACTTTGCTTGCTTTGTTTCCATTATTGCTTTAAAATGTTTGTGTTTCTGTTTGTAACTAGTGATGACGCAGAGTTGTTATGGCGGCTGGCGAGGGCATCACGAGATCTCGCTCAGCTTAGCAGCACTTCTGCACAGCAGAAAAAACAACTGGCATATGAAGCCCTTGAGTATACAAAAAAGGCACTTGAAAAAAATGAATCAAATTTTGCAGCGCACAAGGTGAGCCAAGCAAAATAACTGAAATGCGTTCTCCGATTTCTGCCAGTAGAAACCAGAACAAATGTCTTTATGCTGTTTCGGCAAAATTCAGCATAATTTCACTTTGCAGTTGTGAATGAGTGAGACTTCTAATTCTCCCTAACTTTTGTGGAAGATCAGAGTTCAGACATTTGCAGCTAAATTTCCTGTATATGGGAAACAGAAACTGGTTAAATGTGTGCGGGACCATGGAAAGAGGTGACTAATTAGATTGATTACAGCTGATGTAATCAGCTCATTCTTCTCTAATGTAGCCAAAAAAATGTCGTACGTGCCCTACATTTCGCATGCTGTTCTGTGCACACTAGTAGCTCTCTAGAGTTTCATTGCAAATATGTCAGGCTCTGGCTTTGTACTGCCCTTTTTTTTTGGTGCTGCTTCTCACAGGCAGAGAGGTAACAAAGTGCAGTCAGTTGTGTTGGTGTCTTGGGTAAGAAGAGGGGATTGATTCCCTTATGCTTGCAGACCAGCATGTTTCTCTGGTGCTGCCTGAGCTGTTCATAACAAATGCTTCTTGCTTGTTGTCATTAATGATGGTGGCAGTTGCTCTGGTTTTTGTTTTTTTGTTTTTTTTAATTACTGTAAATAGCTATAGTGCTTTATTAAATGTTTTCTTTTTGTTCTTTGAATTACAGTGGTATGGAATTTGCCTCAGTGATGTTGGAGATTTTGAAGGAATCAAGACTAAAATTGGAAATGCCTATATTATCAAAGAGCACTTCCAGGTAGTGCATATGAAAGCATTAATGGGTCCAATAGGTAGAGTGCGTGAGAGTTGTGACCTGTTTTTTGGCGAAAATTTCCAAGAGTATTTCTGTTCAAATTTCTTGGTGACACTTTGTTTTTTGGGTTATTGTAACAGTCTGGAATGCCCCAAAAACAAGGAGTACAAAGGATCCCCTGCAGTAAACTAAGCCTCTGTAAAAGAGAGCTGTGAAATAGCCAAGTGCTTTTGACACCTCTTAGGACTAGATGCAATGTAACTGTGCTATTGAGAAATGGATGTGTGGCCACCTTTTTAACTGTGGATTGTGTAGCAGTGAAGAACAAATACTGGAGAAGATAAAGGACTACTGTATTTATATCACCAGAAATTATATAAAAAAGTGAACATGCCAAGTCTCACATAAAACTCTTAATGACCTACTAAACAGAAGTACTTAAAAATCTGTCAGTGTCTCTAGTTTTTTGGAAGTGAGCCGATTCAGTTGTGCACTGAATAAATACTGTATCATCTTGAAGTTCCACACACCATTGGTCTGGTTTAATGAACAATAGTGTTACAGGTCTGCTTTTTTTAATGTATTTTAATCCAAATGTGGCAGAACAACTTTTTACATCTTGTGTTTTTTCTCCCTCACTAGAGAGCCGTTGAACTGAATCCAAAAGATGCAACAACAATTCATCTTATCGGCATTTGGTAAGGTGTATTTCAAACAAAAGTTAGCGTGTGGTAAAGAAAAATGCCAGAATATAAAACATCTTATATGAATTGCAAAAATGCTTGGAATAATTCAGTGGCTTGTAATGAGTTGATGCAAACGTAAAAACGTATTGAACAGGTGTAGGATGTCATGCCTTGAAAAAGTCTGGCTGGTAATTCTTATGCAGTTCAGAAAGATGAAAAATAGCTTTTCATTCAATTTATTTGTTTTACTGTATGGAACTATTAAAAGCTCATTTTACAGACATGAGTATGTTTACATAGACATCAGAGATGTGAATAATACTCATTTTGTTCTACTGACGTGAAGGGAGACAAAACACTGAATTTACATTGAATTTCAGAGATTGCTGCTACTCAGTACAATCTACGTATTGTGCAAAGCTATCGAAAGAGATGTGTTCCTAAAATACTTCCGTTATTATCTGTCATGATACTGTATTTTAAAAGTTACATTTAAGTAAAGGGAGCTTATAAATACTTATGCCGTAACAAAAATCTCTGAAATTGAATTTACAGTTCAGTGAAATTGGTACTAAGAGTTACTGTTACGTAGCAGGTGAAGGGACTAGAAGTACAACTGTCCATATTAACCAGGGCATTCTGTGGAAGTGGGGTGGTTGAAAGCAGGATCTTTCATGTGTTAGTGAGAGACTTCAGGCAGCATTTCTGGTTATTTGTCTGAAAGAGACCAAATCTACTACATTGTTTTACAGAAAAATCTCTACTGTCTGAGAGACTGAAAATAAATAAAGCCAATGTATTTGTAGCTTAAAAAAAAAATACTAAAAACCACAGCCACTTTCTCTTCCCACCCCGCCCCCCCGGATTCTTTTGAGTATCAGAGTAAACTGCAATGTGATGCTCCAAATTTTTTTTTTTTTTTTTTACTAGTTTACAAAATTACTTCAGTTTTTCAGCGTCCACTTGTGATTCCCACATGACCTAGCCATTGCAATAGTCCAAATTTTTCAACAGAAGTGTTATGTGCCACCAGCTAAATGAGCCTCAAAGTCACTTTTGAGATAGGAAGCCTGTTCGGGAAAGTGCTTTAGACATTGTTCCTAAGGAAAATAAGAAAAGATGATCAGAAATGTGACGTTATTACTGCCTTTGGTGTTATACTATCCCCATATTGTATATTTAAATATACACATTATTGAATTCCAGAGTGTCTTCATCTGAAACTGGAATTTGGTATCAGCCAATTCTTGAGTATTTTTCTCCTTTCTAGTCTATCCTGGGTTGAACCTCTTTTATTAGCATTTCTGATACAGCACATCTGATGGCTAAATTTCAACTCAGTCTGTGTATTCGATGCCCTGCCACCCGTCTCTTCTGAATGCTTCCATATTTTATGTATTAATTTTTCACCTCTTCCCAAGTGCTCTGTTTTCCACAGTGAAGAGTATTTTTCTACTTATTGTGGGAGGGTAGTAAAATGAATAGTGTTTAAGGTTTACACCTGGAATATTCTCCGTATTTGAAATATTTAACAAATGTTGAATCCTTTCAGCATCTCTAAGATTGGTGACTGATTACCTTTGTTATTCAGTAGATAAAAAACAGTGTAGAATGGCTGAGCCTAGAACACAGTAGTTTGATTCTTGGGTTTATTTTCATTCTTATAGATAAAAGAGTCTTTCAGGAATGTACTGCAGATCTGCTTTATATTAATAATTGAGAAAAACAAGGTAATTTTGAGGTAAGGCAATGACGTTACTCAGTTGTGCCCTATTTTTGCAAATATATTGGAACACTATCAAATACACGAGTTGTTAAAATCATTCAAGCTCAAAAGCTATCTCTTCATTAATAACTGTGGTTTTTTTCGTACAATATAATAGCAGCTCCCACTAAAAGACACACCAAAATTTCTTTAGCAGAGCTATGCAGCAACTTCAGACATCTTGCTGTTTTGCTGTACAGTTGTTAAGAACTTGCTTATGGAACTTGCAGTGTGGCTGGAGT
The DNA here is from genome assembly GCF_036013445.1 of Caloenas nicobarica. Classification (NCBI taxonomy): domain Eukaryota; kingdom Metazoa; phylum Chordata; class Aves; order Columbiformes; family Columbidae; genus Caloenas; species Caloenas nicobarica. The sequence continues at coordinate 137,198,264 of NC_088246.1, read as the reverse complement.
TGTTGTGACTCTTGGACACAACAGTTACGGCATCCAAGATATGAGAATGTTACTGGGAAACTAGAGGAAAATGTGAAGGGTGTACACAAGTGTTTCCTTTTGCTCCAGGTGTTACTCCTTTGCTGAAATGCCATGGTACCAAAGAAAAATAGCTGCAACGCTATTTGCCACACCACCAACCTCCACATTCGAAGAGGTACAATATGAAAATGTTTCACAGATTATTGTTCCCCCCACAGAGCTGTTGATAGTCTTCTACTAATTTTCTGGACAAAGCTGACCTCTGCTTATGGAATAAGCATGGACTTGGGAGTCCTTAACTGTCATTAATAAAAAAATATAACGAGGAGGGAGGGACATCTGAAAACGTAAAAATCTTTTTTTTTTTTTGAGCTATGGCACACACAGAATAGTGAAAATTATTTCATGTAGTTTGTGCAACAGAAAATAACAAGCTATATGTAATGTAGTTTGCATTTACTATTATGATCTATTGCAGATAACTGTCTGTACTAGTTCCAGTGCCGACCATTTATTTGGTGGTGTTTACCATGTACTTATTTGGTAGTATGATTAGAATTTTTCCCTTTATATTAAATGCAAAAAGTAACAGCTTGTTTTATTCCTTACCACTAACAAATACCCCCTCATCCTCTGGTTACGCATGATGTGGGTTTTTTTCAGTTGAAAGTATGTTTGTTCATCTTAGCTATAAAAAAATCCCTGTTGTCATATACCCTGAAGCATACTGTCCAGATGTATTTCTTTTAGGCTAACGCAGCATCCATCTTATTTAAACACTTGTACATATATAGAATCTTGAGGATTAAATTGGTGATAGGAAAGTTTGTTGCAACTGTTATCTTTGTTTGTTTAGATCAACGAATAACTGGCCCACTATGTTTTGTTCTTTAAGGTGGTGGGGGCAGGGGTCACTAGCAAGTAATTGCACAAGGCTGCTTGCTGTGACACAGAAAGCGGTTTAAGCTCCGATTGAAAAAGAAATAAAACTTTCTAATGGAATGTCAAGCTTGTAAGTTTTGCCGACAATCACCCTTGAAAGAATACAAAGTGTCAGCCACAATTTCAAATACTGCAGAATCATGTCAGTCACAGCATTGAGTTCTGCAAGGCTTAAACTGGCTGAAGAAGCAAACGTGTCCCAGAACCTGTAGTTGAGCCATACTGATAAGACTTCTGCAGTTTCGGTAAAAATCTCTTTTGTAGATACATCCACACTTTTAAGTTCTTTGGCAATATCTTCCTTCCCAGTAGTAACATCAGGAAGAGGTAGGAATGGACTGAAATTTCTGATGTGCAGGATGGAAAAGTACTTGAGAAGTGTGTGTGGATTTTGTAAAGGTTTATTCTCAAGTAGGAGGATACCAGCTGGTGCTCTGTGGGAATCAGTTCTCCCTGAAGTACTTGTCAACATAATGACCTGAATAATAAGATTTGTTTCATCCATTAAATTTATACATGAGAACTAGATGGAGGGAACTGTAAATATGCTGGAAGGTAGAAACAGAATTCAAAGTGATTGTGACACTTTAAAGACTGGAAAAACATGATCCAATTTGGCAAATACGACGTACTGTACTTATGGAGAAGGTGGCAGGGGAATCGTTGAAGAAGCAGTAGTTCTGTTGAGAAGATGTCAAATCTGATTGTACATTGAATAAGACCCATGAGTAGCATGCCAAATTAATAAAAGAAAGATTGTGGACAGGAAGTCCTTCAGCTGGGTTAAGCGTGCACATAAAGCTTTAGTTTGGCTGCTGTGTTCAGTTTATTCTTCATTTTAAAGAAGACAACTTTGTATTTTGCAGGCTCTTCGTTACTTCCATATGGCAGAGGAAGGTACTATTTCTATTTGTTTTTTTTGACTGATGACTTGACATAAACCTCTAGCTTTTAGTATTCTCTTAATAGCAGATCATCTGCTGATAAACATATCAGCCTTTTGTGCTGGTCAGCACAATAGACTGTTAAAGTGGAATGTTTCATCACTATCATCACTTAGAGTGTATTGCGAGTCTTCTTTCAGAATGTGTTAAAGTGAAATTTGTACCTTTATTAGTACAAAGTACTCTTCCCCAAGGCATTTGACTGGAATGCAGGGAGAAGAAGCAAGCAAAAAAGGGAATTTTATGTCACTTTTTCTAAATTTTCTTAAAGTTCAAAAGTCCTCTGTATTCTAAATAGAAGAGCAGAGAAAGCACGCTTTTTATTATTCCAGAAGCTATTTGGATCGGAGTGCCCATTTAACTGGCAGTAAAACTGTCCACATGTAAAAGAAAATATGGACCTTTTATTTGTCCCGGAGGGAAGCTATAAGCAAAACTGACTAGCCAGAAGATAAAGGAAGACAAAGGAAGAGAGTGTTCTGTGAAAGATTTGTATATAGTTGTAGAGTTGTAGTTTAAAGGAAAGGTTCATTGTGTATCTTCCCCTGGGTGTCAATGCAGTTGCAAACTGGAACCAGGGTGGACTTAATCTTAAAATTTGCCTCCAGAATATCTCCATATATTTACCTATATTTGACATAACTTTCTTCTACTGTTTTTCTTGACTGGTGTTAGTGGGGCAAGCTCTGTATCCTTTTGCACAGCTGTGAACTTTGCTTGCTGGAATTTGATGCACTTCAAATCCTGTGTTCAGTTTTGGGCCCCTCACTACAAGAAAGACATTGAGGTGCTGGAGAGAGTGCAGAGAAGGGTGATGAAGCAGGTGAGGGGCCTGGAGCACAAGTCTGATGAGGAACAGCTGAGGGAACTGGGGCTGTTTAGCCTGGAGAAAAGGAGGCTGAGGGGAGACCTTATTGCTCTCTACAACTACCTGAAAGGAGGTTGTAGCGTAGAGGATGTTCTGAAAGTATCATTATAGTTCATATTTGTATATCTACTTTCTTTGTACATGTAGTGTCACTCCATTTTTAATAGAGTAATATACGAATCATGGGCATAGTTGGAGCTTTTTACTGAAGCTGTTGTGTACCCTGGAGTACAGCAGGTAGTGGGTTCACCTGCTAAAAGATGAGCAGGCAGTACTGCTGCTGTCAGCCTCTGTTATAGGTACCAACTACACTCTTAACCAGGAATTTACGTATCTTTGCATATTTTTTTAATTATTGCACAAGAAGTACAAAATTGGATTACCAGCATTTTGAATCCTGACATTAGATCTAGCAGCAGAGCAAGCTTGTGCTATAAGTAGGAACAGTGGGCAGCACTAGTCTTAAATAATGTTTGATAGCCAAAGCAAACTTTATAAAAGCAACTCTTAAATCCCTCCTTAGAAATTAAGTGAAATGTGGGTACCAACGGTTTTAAGTTTTCTTCCTGTGTAGCAAAAGCTAAGCTACTGTCTGTGTGTGCATGGCGTGAAGCTAGGAAACGTGCACGTTACTTCTTTGCCAATACTCACTAAGCTGGTTGCATTGCCTGTTGCACCTACTGGGCCTAGAAAAGCACAGAATTTGAAAAGCAAAGCTGTTACGCATTAAGCTCACTGCTTTGCTCTTTGTGAGGAATCTAGTTTCATTTAATATATTAACAAGCTGCTAGCTAATGTAACTGTGTATGAGACCAAAATCTAGCAAGTATAAGTTTTGCATCGGCTTCCTTCTAATCCAAAGCGAAAATACTCTTCATCTTTTCTGAAATAAGTTTTTAAGCTGTGACACTACATCATGGTTTTAATAGTATGTAACATTATCATTCAAAGCTTTTCTCCTGTCTCCATACAGCAGAGCCAAATTTCTACAGCAAAAATCTGCTCTATTTGGGGAAGACATACTTGAAGTTAAACAATAAAAAGATGGCACTTCTGTGGTTAAGCAAAGCGAAAGATTATCCAGCACATACAGAAGAGGACAAACAGGTAGGGAGTTAAGTACTGTAACAGTACAATTATATACTGTAACAAGTGTGACATCATGGCAGTGGAATGTTTTATGAAGTTACCTCACACTAAATTGTAGTGCAGCACTTGTACTCCAGGATCACATCCAGACACCAAAAAATTCTAGTGTGTTGTAACCATGTCTGAACACGATAGTTCGAAATACTCTTAATAGAGAATTGTTCTTTCTTCTTTGTGATGTTTTTGTAGCCCTAACAACAACCCAGCCTTAAGTGTGGTGTTCAAATTAAGGCAGGCACCTGAGCTAACTTACGTCGGTGTGCGCACAGGTTCACTTTTCATACACCTAAAACTGGAAAAGTACAAATATTCTATTGGAAGAGCTAAAAACTACATGAACAGGAGGAAGAAAAAAAATGGATGTATCAAAAACTTGCTAGATTGCAGTCTTGCAGACATGGCAGTCCTTCCAGGCCCCGAGGGACAGATGCAGACGATCTGAATTGAGACAAATGGAAGTAATGTACCTTTGACAGCAAATCTCTTTTGCTAGCTGACACAAGGCACTTAATGACCCTTTTGAACTGCTCAGAAGGACGCTGGTTTGACTGGGTAGGCATCTCCTTACTACTTAAACATACAGAGTGTACGTCCAGGACGGTAATCCATTAGACTTGTTCAGACCTAATGCTGTATTTAGTATAAACCACAGCAGGTGCAGTTATCTGTCATAAGCAATCCTGTTAACATCAGGACTAACAAAAGTCTGATTTCCAATTGAGTTTTCTTAGGTTCGATTGACCTCTGATTCACTTAGCATTAAGCTGCAGTGTGAGGTCATGCTTTAACTGTTACAGAAAAGATCCAAGTGTTGTGACATTCTGAATGCCCTAATTGTAAGAAACACTTTGATAAGATTTTGCATTTCACACCTCAGCAAAAACACTACTCAGGGTTTCCTCTGTAGATGCTCTAGTAATGCTCAGACTGTTTCTCCCAAAAGCGAGCTTCTTCAGTAACATCTTTCAGTAGAACTACAAGTAAGTGTTCTGTACCTCTACTGCTTTGCAAAATGTATAGGAATGAAACAGCCTAAAGGAAGGAGTGCTGGTAGCAGGTATGTATGAAAATGGTCAGTTCTTCTCACAGCAGTAGCTGGAGGCAGAAGTGAAGGCGTTGGGAGTGATTTTTTTGTTGTTGTTGCAGTAGACAAGTTGTTAAACTGCTTATCTGCTGCAGCAGTGCCTGACGTCCTGGTACAAACATCTGTTTCCTTATGTCCTAGAGGAGTGCAGAGCTGCTGAACCGAGAGAGGTGGAATTCTCTCCATTCTCTCGGTGAATGTGTAAAGTGCAGCATTCATTGGGAACTAGGCTTGATAGTCCAATAAGAAGGAAACTGGCCTGTGGAAACAAATTGGAATTCTTGTCTCTGCCTTTGGCAGAGGTAGGCGTAAGTAGGGTTTCTGAACATTTTTTACCTCTGAATATCTGCAGTATCTGGCTTACGTTATCTGCACTGCTTGCTCTCTCAGGGCCAGAAGTTTGTTGCTTGGGGTTTTTTTGTTGTTATTTTCAATATAAATGTTAGAGGCCATATTTGGATTTTATTAGACTTTAGCCAGAAATTCCTAAACAAACAGTCTGAGAAACAGTCTCCTCATGCTTCCTTAGCCATGTTCAGAGTCTTGAAAACCCTAGCTTGGCTGGTTATGGTCAGATGTAGGACAACTGACTACATGCTGCTACTGGACTACAGCAAATGAAGAGCTTATCTAGTATTCAACCCAAATAAACCTACTGTATTTAGTAAGTGATTTACACTGAAGGCACCGGTTTAAGTGGGTTTATTTCTATTCATGTTTCATGTGTTTAACATCTTGAACTACAGGAAAAAAAACTGACTGCTCTTAGGAGGGTTCTGAATTTACAGAACTGTGAAACATTTGGGTGCTTGCATGGTAAGTTCTGCTGGAAGTGCCTGTAACTACCTGGCACTGTTTTGTTACATTTATTTCTTTCAGGTACAGAAAGAAGCTTTGGAGTTGCTTAATTCTATATAACAAAAACATGATAACAGGAATTCAGTGCCTCAGGTTTGAGCAGCATAGGAAGAAGACCCCAAATACTACTTCGGTTTATGGAAGCTGTTAATAAAAGTACAGCCTAAACTTACTGTCTCCATCATGTTTCAATTAAACTGTCAGCTGGAAGATCTGTTTCATCGTGATCCTGTCTGTTGATTTACATGGGAATAAAGGGCTTCATGGACCTATAGGAGGAAGGTGAAGAAGGGCATAAATTGCTCAGACTAACAAACCAAACCTATGCCAAGTCAGTAGTAAAAATCCACAGCCAAGATACAATCTAGAGCTTTCATTCTAGCCTCAGATTCACAAAACCTAGTTAAAACATGGTTTTCTCCACTACGGTGAAGTAATTATTTTTCTACTGGTAAATCATCAAAATGAAGTGTTTGATATGTCAGAAGTCTCAGGGTGGATGACATGTAGTGTTTCAAAGACGTTGAGCTGCTGCATTCATACACTACAGAAACATTTGCCACACGCAAAACTGCTATAGTAGCCCTTGTGGCAGAGACATCTTCTGTGTCTTTTCAGCTGCAGAAAACAGCACCTGCAAGAAAGTCTATCAAGGTACCAAGAGAAGACTGTTCAGTGTTTAGAGAATGTGAGTTGCTTCCAGGAAGAAAGGAACAAATAAACCATGAACCATGGGTAGTGTTGTCTCACCAGTTCCCTCTGATCCCCAGCCCTTGCTGTCTTCCTCCCCGCCTCTCCAACTACAGCTGGAGTGTAAACGGGGAAAGAAAACGTAACAAGGCAGTTAATACTGAAATCCCAGAACATCCACATTAGCCGTACACACACCGCCCCCCCCGCCCCGGTAAACAAATTGTGTTGGGTTTTTTGGTCAGGAGCCATGGTTTCAGTCATTCCTTTGAAACCACTTAATCACTTGTACAGATGTGTAGAAGGCCACTGGCTTTGTTTTTTTAAGGAAAAACTATTGAAGTTAAGAGACACCTACAGTTATGAAAACAATAAAGCGAGTACATTCTTGTGATGTGCTGTCTTTTTTATTATTTTTTTTTGTTCACTTACTCACAGATTCACAAAATTCAGCAGCTGGTAGTGGGTCACCAAGTCATTCATTAGTGCAAATTCATGAAGTTTAACTCTATGACATTTAGCCCTCTTAATTGTCTTTTAGGTAAGCCACATGCACTTCTGTTGCCCAGCCTTTCCACATTTGGTTTTATGTTTTGGTTTTTTTTTAAAGCTTCCTCCATTCTAACCAGCATAAGTCAGAATTTAAGTGGATTTGCACTTGAAATTAATTTAATGCCATATTTATGAAAATGGTTTTGCAGAAGATATTTGGTGTAGTACGAAAAGCCCTCAAAGTGGGGGAAGTTTTTGAAACTCTTCCAAAAAGTTCCTGTGAGATCACAATCTCTTGGGCCCAGAGCAGTATGGGTGTTGCCAACGTTTCGTATGGGTTCACAGCTCCACATAAGCTGCGCATATTGAATACAAACCCTCAAAAGAATCCAATATGTAGAAAAATAAAATTTTGGCAGAATTCAGTTGTTGTATTGGAAAGATACATGAACAGATATAGCTATTTTGTCTGCATCTACACTTTTAACAGTGCAATATGATATGTTACAGAAGTGTTTTTAATCACATTGTAAGAAACCATTTTTGTGTGTGTACAAAATTCTGTATAAGTTAAATGTAATGAAATTCACAGTTACTATTTAAAGCATAATACAAATGGTAACATTAAACATGTTTTTACTGTATAATAAGGAAGGATGGTTTGCTAAAAGTAGCATTTAATATTCACATGAATAAGGTATTAAATTTTATGGTGTTTTTTTTTTTTTAAAACACGTATTTGCAGTTCAGCAAATGCCCTCAATGCCAATGAAACTAATTTTTAAATGGCTTTATATTATTGTGCACTTAGGACAAACTTGACCAACATAAATGAATGACAGATTTTAGACATATTTAATTCAGGTACATCTGAATTTCTAGAAGAATTTAAGAGGAATGAGAGTATTTAATACTTAAGAATATATCTGTGCAAAGCTTATGTAACTTTCACTTTATTTGGGTTTACTAGATCAAATAACTGAGCATGAACATAGAAAGCAGCAAAGTTCACATTACCTTTTGTATACCCTTATATCTCAGTTTACATTAATATACTCTGCAAAAGGACATAATGGATTGAAAGGGGGAAGAAAAAAACAAAAGAAACCTGTAAGACACCAGACCAAGAAGAGAATGTGTAATAGTTTCTCTTTTATTATTATTTTTTCTTTTAAGATTACCTAACATCCTCATGGTAATAACCCAAGGTAATATGTAAACAAATTTCAATGCTGCTCAAATGAATTAAAATATTCTGTTCAGCTCCTACAATAAGTCAGAACAGTGGCACCAATTTCTTTCAACATTAAATCACATTCATCTTATTGTACATGACTTGTGCAAGTAGTAAAGGCTTTATTCATGACCTTGGCTACATCAGTAGAGAGGGATATATCAGCTATTTACGTATTTAAAAAAATTAAACTGACAGAACAATATATTCTGTCGTCTCAAATACCAGCAGCATCTTTCTACATGTTTAGGATACGTTTGGCCTAAGCCTTTAACACCTTTTAGAACAGCCATGCAATAAACCAAACTTGGAGGTGTTTCTTCAGAGAGAACACAGAGCAGTTTAAACATTTTTTTCTGAATAGTAAAGCCAAGATAAAGCAAATCCAGGCCCTTTTAAATGGCTGCAACTTTTCATACACTTAAAGCTCTATAAAACTAGAGCCTATTAGTATATATATTTATATTTTTAATATATATTTTAAATAAGTCTTGTCTGCTTTCAAAATTATGAGGGATTTTTCTGGTCTTTTGTAAGGGCAATAAATAAAAGTAGAAAAGGCTGAACTGTTTTGCATATCTTTGTGGAAGAACGGAGAACAATTATACTTTTAGAGTTCCAGAAAGATCACTGTACAGAACAAAAAGCTTATATACAATTAAGTGTGCAATTTTAATTGGCTGGGCCTTTTGTTATGCAAGATCTTCTTTTTGCCTAGAAGCCACTTCTACTCTTGACCAAATCCCTCTGTTTCTTCAATGGCAAAGAGCAGCTTCTCTTTTAGTTGTTCATAGCTTTTATATGGCGGCAAATCCAAACGATTAAAACTGAGCAGGAAAAAAAAATTGTTAAGTTTATGTCTAAATTCCACATAAAACGCTACAGAACTCAACTGCCACGGTAGAAGTTAAAAAACTCGTGATCAAACGATTAGAAACAAAGAGCAATCAGTGCATCTCACTGTCTTGACATTTCTGTGAGCAGTAAAAAAGGGCAAAATTTGAGAGGAATAAAGAAACAAAAGACTTATCACATCAGATAAAAACCAGAACCTTTGAAGACTAAAGACAGCCCAAGATAAAGAGAACTACAATAGTCAGAAAAGGAAAGGTTCACCATGAAGTTTAATGTCATCCTAGCTTGATCCATCTCTGAATTCTAGCAAGAGCATGAAAAAAAAATGAATTTTTCTCCTTCCTACACATGCCCGGATATAATTGTGTTTTATTTTGTTTCCCTCTAAGCTTTGCCCTAAAAGGCTTCTGCCAAAATTGTTTCATTCCATGTCTTCTTCAAAATCAGCTTAGACAAAGAGGGAGGTTTAACTCTTGCCATAATCACTTGAAAAAACAGCACCAGAGGAGAAAATGGTAAAATGAAGGATGCCTTGAAGTCGTTTAAAAGTAGATTAATAGTGTTGTCACAAGGTTGCCAAGGGAAGGTGTGCCCATTTTGCACACAGTATATACCTGTTGCTCCAGTTTGGCACAGGAATGCCAAGACAATAAAGGTCTGAAGCCTGGCAGGGAAAAATTATCTGCATTCTTGCCTGAGCATCCTTGGTTTGAACGTTTGCTGTGATTTCTTTCACATTACTTTCTCCCATGACTATACATTTCTAACGTTACTGCACAGTAAGTGTATCTAATAACTGTACATACCTAATACCAACATGATTTTTGTTCAGTTGCTAATATGTAATATTGTCTAAAAGAAAGAATTAGGGAGACACCTCTCAGTTCTATGCGAGAAGGATGATATTGTATTTCTGACAGATCTGCGTACAGTGCAGTAGCAAAATTTGAGAACAGGGCAGACAGAAGCGTTTTCAATACTGGCATGTCAGAGCAATCAAAGAAGCTGAAGATGGAGATAGAGATCTGACTCAGATTTCATTTGATTTGGTAAGTGCAAGACCAGAAGAGAGAATTACTAAAGGTACAGAAAGTTCACATGAAACAACTCACCAAGTGTGACTTCTTGGTAACCATGTTTCCTTACCAACTTTTTCAATGCAGAATTTCTGAGGACCATTGCTTCCTAGAAAGGAAGATTAAAAAAAAAAAAAGTGTAATATGTTCCTTTTAAGTAGCACATAATACATACATTCCATAAGATAGAACTCAGATACAGCAGAGAGCTCGTTAAGTGCTACTCGATGTTACATGAACATTGTTTTCATACAAATGGGCTAAATTCCTCATCATTTATAGATATATTAGTAGGATTTCTGATATAAAAATCCCTTCTAGATTTTAGCTGATGTACATGAAGCCCCTGCTCTCTGTACACATGCAGCATGATTCGTTTGCAAATGGAACAGTTACAGTATAAATTTTGGTCACCTTTTACTTACCCATGAGTTCAGCAAATCCACCCAGGGGTAATCTGCAAGTGCCAGTGACAAACTGCAGAAGTCGCATGCGAACTTCATTGTCTGTTTCTTTTACAAACTACGCACAGAAATTCAAGTTATTTAACCAAAAGTCTTTAACATAGCTGAAGAAAAGTCAAAAAGCCCACGAGACTGTTGAAAAGGTATAAGTCCACACTGCCTTGAGAACAGTTTACCTTTCTCAATTTCAGTAAAATTGGGGGTGGAAGGAGAAGACACTGATTTCAGATTATATACACTGTTGACTATCAAAATGTGAAGGCTGGGAACACCAAATAAGCAGCATCTTTATCGTTTTTATTCTACGCTGAAATATGAATCATGCCAATGCTTTATATGAAGACTATTGCCATTTTGACTAAACGCAGCAATAGCCTTGCCACAAGCTCTGGGGATCTCAAAACTGAAGTAAACCCTCCATGTGAGAGTCTAGAGAGAGAAAATGCACCTGTAACAGCTCTAACACTTTGTGAGGAAATTCCCTGGGAAACGGAAGAGAAATAAAAGAGAGGGGGCACTGATAGAACTGGCATTTTGGCTCAGAAAAACCTGGATAACAAGATGAATGTTTTTTTTCTATAAATGTTGAAACTATATCCAAGTTACTTGAACTTCTGGTTAAGATTTTTTCAGTACCAAGCTTCTTTAAAAGAAATCATATAATCAGATCTTACATTATTCTAGCAATATAAATGAGCTAGGAAATAAATTATTTGCATCATTTTCTTACTGTAACTTTGTCAAAAGCACCTCTAAGTGGTGACTTATCACAAGACAAAAACTGCCTAGCTGTGACTTCTCTTTAGGGAAATTCACAGAAACTATGAGCCTGTATATTATTTTTGGAGGTTTTTTCTGAAAATAATTCCTAGCCAACTTCATTAAAATGTGAGTTATAATCAAACTGTGCTAGACTAGCACATTTAATATGACAATAATCATAAATAATATGTAGCACTTCAGATGTACAGGTGTACTACATTTAGAAGGTAGATCACTGCTAACAATACAAAAAACTCTATCATTGTATAACCAATAGAAGGACTCGATATAGAAAAAGTATTCATGACCCAACCATTCAAGTATAATGCAGGTATCTGTCTGTCACTTCCCATCCTAAACTATGCTCCCTAATCCTCCTTTCCTTGTCTGGAAAGAAAAAAGGAAGGAAGCAGCAAGAACCTTTGTTCGGAAGGCATCCCTCCACTCCACTTGTCATTTGTGTTACAAAACAACCCAAAATCTAAAGAAGGTGGAAATTTTACTGATCAACATACCTGCCAGAACCATATGATCTGCTTGCTATTCCTTGTATAATGACGATAAACAGTGTTCCTCTGCCAGTCTGCTAAATCAACTTCTTGCATACCACAGAGCATAACCTAGAAAAGAGAATGATTACTTGGCAATATACATGTCTACACCCATAAATTATGCATCAATTTTTTACCTTGTATGAGACACACTAACCAAAATGGAGGTTCTTGCTCCAAAAAAAAAAAAAAGGACTGGTAACTTTTTAATTTTAGTCCACAGTTAGATCTTCCTTTATCCTAAGTTTGCAGAACTCCTCCAGAATTGTTTATGTATTTAAGTGGTCTGAAAGCCTGCATACCAGAAACTTAAGTTTCTTCTGACTAAGAATTCAATGATACAATACCTTTTCCATAACAGATTTTTTTTTATTAAACAGACTATTACCTTTCCCATTAAAACCTTGACTCGTATTCCAAGATTACTACACTGCTGCTACTGCTAGTAAAGCTAAAACACACTGCAAAGTGTAAGACTGCAAAGTATTCATTACAAGAGGCAATGAAAGCTGAAAGTGCTAAAGGCAAAGCGTCCTAGAAAACGGAACACTAAATATGAACATCAAAGTGCTTGCTCAGGAAAAACTCCCATTTAACTTCAGAACACTGCTCGTTATATACAAGGAACTTTGGCAGGTCCCACAGAAATAAATAAGCTGAGCACTACAGAGCCTTTTATCCCTGCTCCAAATTGCAAGTGAACACTGCTCAGGCTGATTGTTAAATAAATATGGCGCATGCAAGCTATTCCTGTTATCAGCCCTTGGGTTACATATTCAGGATGTGCAAAATTCAGTTTCAAACCTTGTTAGTTCCTCCAGCTTTCTGTCCTGCAGTGTAATAACCCTAGAACCTATCCTAGACTATGTATGTGAAACTAAGCAATCACTGTACATCAGAACCAACTTTTGTGCCATCCGTTACAAGGTAATTCTACCCATCTACTAGAGAGGGAAAAGTTTTCTATGACTAATATATCCATCTGTGACCTCATATCCTGATCCTTCACAGAAACTTGCAAAGCATATTTGAATGCTGAGGGTGGAATCTAGAATTCCTGACTGCTGAACACCACGGAACACCAGTTCAATAGAGATATTGGCTTTTCACCATGACTCATGCTCACTGCTCCTATTAAATTCTCCCTGTCCCAGAAGCTGTCAAACACAGCACGCCACAGACGAGAGATTCAAGCTGACCTATCCATGTAATCATTCCATATCTATTACCTTTGCAAAAGGTAAAAATGTTGAACAGAAAACCTCACCTCCAGCTCCTTTTCATCAAAATAGTGGAGCCACTGTAGAGGAACGACTTCATTAAAACCATCCAGAAAAGCTTTGGTTTGTTCTCTAACTCCCCGAGAAAATCGCCACTCAGCCATTAGCCTGGGATGGAAAAAACAAACAAACAACAAGCATCAATTAAACGTCAGTTATCACTCAACATTAAGAAGTTCAAACATGTATGACTGTGTGTCTGTTCCCATAAGGTAACACTCCCTCCAATTTTACTTAGAGTACTGTATGATTCCATAGACTATATGGGACCTACCACACTAATATCACAAATCTCCAAACCCAGACACAAGTCAAAGTAGCAAGACGTACTAAGATTACCATTCTGGTTTAAAAAAAAATATTATTAACCTTTCACGAATCAAAATGTAGCAGCCTTTTCATGAAAATAATGCTACTTAGGCATTATGCTTATGCTATGGTAAAATTTGCTTTGTCTCAAAAAATGCATAAACCTAGTGTTTCACTGGTAGAAAAAAAAATTTCCACTGATTTTAAAATATTCTGTTCTTGAGCAAAATACACCAGGTAGGCAGAGAATAATAAGAAATACTGTCACTTATAATACCTATAACTATGATTGCCCAACACTTCCAGCATAAGACTATTTCCAGCTTCAACAAAGAGAAGTTATTTTCTGTTCTGAGCTTCTGGTTTGTGCTAAGATTTGGAGAAAGAGGTAACAGTTTTTAAGTTTCAACTAAAATGGCTGAGACACTTCTGAATAAAATACATAAATAAATAAATAAATATACTATAGAAACTATTCCACTGAGCAACTCAAGACTCCTAATTTAAGTGGGAACTTCATATGCAGCACTGGACATACACTGTATCACAGAAGAGGATCTGTGAACATCTGCTTTTGAGATTGCTCTGAACAGATGGATCAGAAATACAGGTTCAGAAAAACAAAGGCAGTGATAAGATTAGGAGAGAAGTAGGAAAGGGCAGCATAACAGAACAAAGAAAAAAAGTAGTTTAAGTCACACCATATTATATACTATCCTGAATTTCAGTTTCCATAGTGACAGCAAAGTTCTGAACAACTTTGAAATCCTCTGTCAAATAAATGTCTTCCCTCCACCTGGAATGGTTACCTGAAGTTACTGAAAACAGGTTCTCTCAATTTCAGTTTCACCTGTTCTCTCATTATGAGTACATGCAATAATAAGGGAAGTCATATTCTGATCTTCTATCAGGCTTTTTTTTTTTTTTCCTGGCATGGGGCAAAGAGTGGAGATAGAGGAAGAGCAAAACGGGGAATAGGAGAGATCAAAATGTACCAAGAGACCATGTGTACCAAGATACCAAAATGTACCTAGATATCATTGATATCATTTCAAGAATAGTTCCAAGAATTATATTGCAATAGGAGGAAAAAAATAATGTACTGTGTCAAAAAAAGAGTAACAGAAGAAATATGGAACACTTTTTTGTCAACATCTACACCTTCCTACCCAATATATTCTTCTTTGTTCTCCTCAGTTACCAAGATATTTGAACCTCCTGACTTCAGCTCATGCGAGGTTACTTTTCCTAAGAGCTCCATATCCACACAAAAGTACATTTCCAAGTTACACTCTTCGATGTTATTATCCCTGAAAGAAAAAAAAATGCCATTACTTCTATATAAACAAAAAAAATTCCATAAAACTTCACACACAAGAAAATAATCTACAAACCTTATCCAAATTAAGGAGTTGTAAAATTCAGTATCAATAGATTCCAGGTCCTTAATAGTAAGTTTCTTGCTCAGCATTCGTTTGTAGAAAGGCAGAGAAAAACCAGTGTCAATAAATTTCCCATGAAACAACGCCTGTTGAACAGAAAAAAAACTGTTTAGCTTTTATTGAACTACTGAATTATTGAAGTATTTTTGGACTTGAATTCTTTTTTTCCTTTCTCCTTCAAATAATAAAAAACACCAAGTAGCAGTAGCAGCTTGGTATTTTAAAACAACCAAACATTACATTAAATGGGAAGAAAAAAAATTAGTAATTGACAAAATTTATCCACATATATGTTAACATTACCAATTAGAAATTATTTCATTAGAAAAAGCTTTTCATAAAAGGATTAAGTCTATAAAAAGAGGAAATTACCAAGTTTCTTCTTTATTATGTGGATAGATACATAAGACAAGTGTTATTTGATCATAATATGTGATCCTACTTGAATACTACTGCTATTTTTTACTACACACATACATCCTGCAAAATCATCCTTTACAGAACGCTACTGCAGCTTGTAAAGAGGTTTAAAAATATAACCACAGACCGCTTCAGAAAGAGCTCTGAGAATCACATTTTCTATAGGTGAGTAACAGAACTGAGACATGAGATTCTCCCTTCTGCTGCGAAAATGAAATTGAAAATAAAAGCGAAATATGGTCACATTTGTCTCACCACACATGCACAGAGGGTGTAAGGTAATTTCTAGTACTGAAGCAGAGCATCACACACACAAGAGTGTTCACCTTGGTACTGACTCAGTGCATCTGAGAGCTGAACACAGCTATAAGGAAAAAAATGTTTTCATAGTTATCAGCTACACTTTCTTCACTAAAATACCTCTTAAAAATCATCCTTAACTAGGCTACACATGGCATTAATTGCTTGCCTTTCCTTAGAGCTGAAATCCTATGAGCAGAAGAGCCATAGAAGCCTATTCCCTCCAGAAAAAGGCAAGGCTCCATCTTTTTCCCCACCTTCTAGTTTCCCCACTAAGGGCTTTCTTTAGTGTGCATTTTCTTCTGCTTTAGGAGAGCTTAAAAAGGTTCTCTCAGAGGCTGCTATTTATTTATTTGTTTGTTCATGTCGTTATTTTTAAACTAGTCTATACTTCTCATGGGAGAGCAAGCTGATAAAAACGGAAAAATTAAATGTCAAGTGCAGCATCCAGCCATACGATTTCCTGCTTTTTGCAAAACTTGGTTCTTCAATCATCTCATTTAATGTCTATGACAATCTTACAGCAAAATATAAAGGTTGCCTCGGCCAGCCTCAATTAATACTTTTTTGTTACAGAGTAAGATACGTATTCTTTATGTTCAGCCCCGTTTCAGTTGAAAATGTCTGTGGTTACTTCAGTACTTAAAACCAAAAGAAGTCTTTATGATCTGAAATCCCAACTATTTTAGAACTGTGAGAAGGACAGAAACTACAACTGCACCGAAAAAGCCTATCTGGACTTCTTAAAATGATTCCCATTTCCGTTATTACCTGAGCTCTTTTAAGGCACTGGAGGGTACCCTGGAAGTGCCGCGGGCAGTGCCATCCACTACAAAACATGAACGTACTCAAACCTTGCAATTGGCCACAGCGACACTGTTACACAGGTCTCTCTGCACCCCCCACCCTCTTAGAGAATTTAAAAATACAAAAATACTTCAGGAAAGAAAAGTTTGTCTTTTAATTACATTAAACACTTTAATGACGTTCTATTCCATGATCTGTACTTTTGTGAAGTAGTTTTCTGAAAGTTAAGATTTCAATTTTGGATTTATCTTATGTGCAAGATCAAAATTCACTGACTAAAATAAACAGAATTTGGCTCTAGCACTAATTGGCTTCATCACATCTTCCTGCTAAATGGCACTATAGCTTGCTGAGGGTTCTAAAAGAAAGAAAAAAGTTGGCAGCCTATTGAAAGTTTTAATTCAAGGAAATAAATTTTCCTGACGGCACAGAAATGGGGAACTTGATCATAAAATCCTTGAAATCAGAGATGTTATCATCAAAACTGAACAGATTTGTTTCTCAAGAAGTATCTATAAGAAAAGCAAAACCAAGAAAGCCCCCAAACCTAATTTTTTTGAAGTCTAAAAGTGTTTTTCCATTTATGTTACACTTTGGTTGTACTTATTTCATATAAAGAGCCTGAACAACAGGAGAGAAGACAACAGTCTCTTCAACCTGAAAATGCACTTTTATCTACTCTTTTTGGTTTTGCTGTTCGCCATGTTCAGGGATGCTGCTGAGGACTACCCACAGACACCACAATCATTATGTGGAAAGATGACGGTATCACTACATGGGAGGAACGAGTTGTGACAGAGCAGGAGTCCGCTACAGAAAATTGACTCAGTGATCCCAGAAGAGGAAACTATCTCACACACCTCGGCAGCTTTTAGTGTAAGGGAAACCTGGTGGCAGAGAATCAGTTCCCTGCCAGTTCCTGCTCTCCTCACTATCTAACCTTTGTGTCCACGTACGTATGTTTCAATTAAGGCTCACAGTGTCTGCAAAACTCATTTTTTTTCTAATACAGTAAGGTATACCATATCTAACTGAGAAGCCTTCTTCACAAAATACTAGTCACATTTTTCAGAGCATCAGTATTCAGACACTCAAACAGCAGTTTGCAGAAGTACACACATCCAATTGCTAAAAATATTATATTGAATATCATTGACTTTTAGCACTATCCCAGGAAACTTAAATGTGTAAGAGAGTTAACTCTCAAGGAATATTTTGGTTCAATAACCTTACATGCCTTAATCTTCCATTTCTAAGATATTAATATAACCTTTAAAAACTGTAAAAACAAATACTGTTCAGGAATAAATGTATAGCTACAGCAAACAATAAAACCTTAAAAATCTAACCTACCATGGCAATAAAGCGCCCAATGAAACAGAAATATGAAAGATGGTCAGGATTGATTGTTGATGCTGGATTTATCTGCAGGCAATAGTTGCTCTTGCCAGCATATTCAAATAGGCAGTACATAGGGTTCAGTACTTCATGGGAAAGCAAGAAAAACCATTCTCTAAGGAAAAAACACACGTATACACATAAAAACCATCAAATACAGATGTTTATCACCATTCCCCTTAGGTAGCTAGCAAAATGGTCAAAATATAAGCAAACTTAGAAGAATAATATAAACAGTGTTGTATTAGAATCACAGAATAATATATGGCATTATATACTTCTTAAATATAAAAAATCATAATTATAAACAATAATGTTAGAAAGTCATGGTTTCCAAAGTTTAGAAATTATTGTTAGGATTGTGACTTTGAACACACTCTCATAGCACAGGTTTTAGCTGCATGTTAATAACATTTTTACCTACAGAGTCCTTGCCTCAACCAGAATACAGTATTTATCCTCCTCATGCCTGCTTTACTGCATACAACTCAAATCTTCATTCAAAAAAATTAGACTATTCCATGGGCAGTGTTTATTATAAACAACTTTACATAGCACAGAACAAAACAAAAAAAAACAAACCACAGCATAACATATTTGCTTTCCCAATCTGTCCACAGAGCACACACTGAGGTAGTGTGGTTTAACAAATTAAGCCCATGGGACGCAACAATGTGAAATCTTTTTGTTGAGGTTTAACTAATACATGCCATCCACCACTTTCATAGCTTCCAACGCAGTTGGACCCGAAATAATAATAGAATCTGGTATTTCAGTGTTAGGACAGCTGATTTTTTGAATATTTTTTGCTTTACAGTATTTGCATATAATCAGAGACCTCAGAAGCAGCCATATAGACTCAGGAGTTTTTTCTTTCAGGGCCTAAGTGCTTGGAACTAAACAACCAGGCTTAGTGAAAACCTGTAAAAAAGCTAAAAGTCTATCCTATAATAACTGCAGAGACTGAATTCCATCCTTGTCGCCTTTCAGCTGTCACATTTAAGAGGCATCTTTTCTATCACTATATTTACCTGACATCCGGAAATAGAAATTAGAGGTTTGCTGGCATGTTTCTCTTAACCATGCTAAGAAACTCAAGTCACGGATCATGATTCACTACAACTCTCTTCCAACCCAAAGGCCAAGTACAAAGAGTAAACAGAGAAAGGCAGCCAGGAGACAATAACTCTAATGCAAGGGTGTCAAACTCATTTTACTGGGGGCCCCTTCAAAGGACCGAATGCAATTTTAGGACTGTATAAATGTAACTACTCCTGCCCTAATGGGTTCTGTGTATCTTTAATAAGCGTGAGAATACTTTACAGCATTCTATGCAAGTTGTATACTGAGACAATTATTTTAACTCTGTATCACATTTAATAGCCATATGAATTAGATCAAAGCCAGATAAAAAGGGAGGAATCAAAGATATCAGCCATCAATAACAAGTTTGCAAAAGCAATGAATTTTTCATGTCAACAGCTAGAACTAGCAACAGGACACACTGTCAGACTGGTCCCGCTAACAAGGTAAAAATCTCAAGAGAACACTGAGTTTAGCTGGCCAAGAGAGACGTGATAGATCAGGTGCATCAGCTTTATTTGTATTAATGCAGTATTACATTAGCAAGTCAGTAATTGAACATTTACTCCATGTTACTCAGTGAATTCTCAGCTTAGGTTACAATAAGATCTTTCCTGCTTCTCAACTTAACATACAAAATCTTGAGTAAGACTTATTCCTAAAACTATGAAATTATTCTACTTTTTCTTATTATTTCTTTATTTATTCTGCTATTTTCTGTGACTAACACTTCAGCTCAATTATTCTGAACATCGCTTCTTTGGAATACTTTGTTTCTCTGGAACAGATTACTTGGAACTCTCCTGGTCCTCATCCTATGCCTGCAGCCATTGTGGTATGGACACCAAGCAAATAAAACCCAGGCAAAGCAAAAACTCGATTCCTCCCTGGATTCATCTCCCAAAAGCCCTTCAAATATTGTAATCCAGAAGCACAACCACCCACAGACCCAAAGAAGCCGAACATTCAGAGGCAAGCTTCCTTCCTTATAAATTCTACACATTTTTACTATACTTCATTTTAACACAGCAAGATACATAAAACCCAAACAAAAATCAAAAGAGAACTATTTTACATTTTAAGAAAGGCAAAAAGAATAATTCTACTACCTATGACTACTTCTAATACCCTGGAGCTGCAGTAGTACTGAAATTTTCATCCAACTAGTAACATTTCAGTCAAGTCACTGGCAGCAGTAGTCAGAGGTTGTCTTCTATATGGTCAACAGAGGAAACACGCTTTGTGTATGGTTTTCCTGTTACCAGATTTTTGCCTCCGAGTTCCACCTCAGATTCTAGATTCTTGTAGTCCAGCTGTTTCGCATTCCTTCACAGCCTACTTAGTCTGTTCGTCTGCTGTTACTTCTTGCCTGTGCTACCCTCCTCTTGTTTAGGTCCTTTCTGTTCATATCAGCCCCTATCTGGTGTTTGCTTGTTTTCTCCCAAATAAGCAAACCACTTTGTTTTTCCATAGTCTCCACTTTCAGGAAAGTGGAACTTTCTGATAAAAAGTTTCTGAAATAACTCAGTCTAGAGCAATTAACAGGCATAAAAAATACCAATTTAAACATCAATCTTTGTCAAAGAACTGACCGAGACCACAGTTATACTAATGCAAGGTTACAATCTAGAACAATAGCCAGTGCTGCCAGTTCCACCTCTTTAATCCATTAAGGGGAGCTAAAAAGGTAACCAGGGTCAGACTGCAAAAGCAAGCAGCTTTTTTGCCAATAGAATGACATTAGAAATCAAGGTTAGTTTGCTATTAAGAAAAATAAAAACTATTTTAAATACATTTTCTTTTACCTTGCCAAGCCACCATAATCCAATCCTTCTTCTCCTCTGAATATAACGTATAATCTTCTCCTCAAATCATAGGGTTTTAATGCCATAATCTATGAAAAAAGTCCAAAATTGTAATAAGTTATAAAATATGTACTGTCAATACAATTGCTCTTTTTTACTCAGATTTAATTGATACAGAAATGCCATATATGTCAAGTTTACACAGAACTGACAAGGAATTAGACCAACTCACAGAACATGCAATCAATGACCGCACACAAAAATACCAACTTGGACTTAAAATCCTTGAGCAGCAGATTGCTACCAAGAGGGAGACCACATCTGGACAGTATCACTATATGGTCGCCCTGTTCTTATACACTTCTGAAGTAATTCTGTATCATTAAAGGAAAACAGGCAAAAAGGCATTTCATCTGACATGTTACAGATTTTTGGTTTTAGGCAAAACACCTAAAAAAGTCATTTACTCCAATCCAAAATAAGTGTAATATACTTTCATTAATAACATACTTTTTACCTATAGAGAATCCCTCTCAAGAGGTTTTTATATGGTGACAGTGACAAGAATTTTGATTGTTAAAAGAAAGAAGGAAGGAACATACGATGGCTGCAGACTGTTAACAGCCCAAGAACTGTAAGTTTCAATTATACAGATTTAACATTTGAAGGACAAGCAGGACACCAGTTTTAATCAGAGAAAACAACATTTTGTAATGTATATAACCACATACAAGGATCAGGAAAGCAAATCCGATGTGGTTAAGTTAATATGGTATGCAATGTGGTTAAGCTATGGAACTCTTTACCACAAGATGCTGCGGATGCAAAAAGTTCAGAAGAGAAGCACAGTCAAGCTGACAGAAGAGAAGTCTCTTGAGGATTATTAAATACCCAGAAACCACATCAAGCTCAAAAACCATTTAAATTGCAAACAGGTGGGAGCTGAAAGATCATTTGGTAGAAGTATTATATACATTACTTCTGTTCTTACAGTCTCCCCTAAGAATGCCCCTTTGGTTAATAACAGAGGAAGATGACTGTGCCTGAAGGACCATTAATCTGAACTGGCCATGACCATTTTTGTTCTTCTGCTTTCTTTGGATAAATGAACACAACAATCTTTGCAGGCTTACTTGCTGGAAGGAATCTTCAAACAAAGTCTGTCTTGATACATTGATTTTCACATGACTTGGCAGCGCGTTGGACTGTAATCATAAGGCAATAATGTTAAAAAGCCAGCACATATAACTGTAAATTCAAACAGTTTCAAAAAGTAAATAATTACTTAATCAGTACCTGACACAAGTAACGGAAATGAGCAAGTTTCCATCTAAAGCTACGCTCATAAGCAATCTGTGGCCCTTTATTTCTGTAAGGAAATATATGAGAGATACATTAACCATACAGACACCAAACAGTACTTTCAATGCTAAACAACAGCATGCAGATTTCAAAAATATGCAAAAATTGTTATTGTAAGATATGACCAGAAACAAAATGCAGTAGATAGTTTGGTTAGACAGTCTTCCTTTCTGCCCCGCCTTGCCCCTTTTTTGGGGTTAAGATGCTAGTCAGCTTACCAAATTTGAAAGAAAGGCTAGAGGATTTTTAATCCTATCATTCTTGTAAAAATTGCAAGCCAACTAAAGAGACTTCTAATTTATGCCTTCACTGCAAGACAGCTACTGTCAAATTAGGCTTCATAAATTCAGCTGTTTGTGGAACTCTGCAGGAATTTCTAGCAAAATACTCTATAGGCTCTTTGAATGAAAAGGCATCAACAGATCAGAAGAAGTAAACCCTACCCTAACATAAAAGACATTACAACCGACACCATAGGTTGGGTCAGTACTTCTGATTAAATAATTTTTTAAAAGTTTTGCATGTAAAATTATTGAAAAGTGTTTAGAAGTACTTTGTTTAGACATTGATGTTGCTAGAAGGTGTATAACTATAAGCAATACTCATTACAATCATTTGCTCGCTCTTTAAAAATTTAACTATTAGTTACATTAGTTCAATATTCACGTTCACCTCACTTTCTGACTCTATTTATAAAACAATTACAGTCTTGGTATTTGAAAAGTGTATAAAAACTACTGAACCTTAGAGCAATACAGCAAAGAGTGTCATAGATAAACTGACAAAGCTTAAAAATAGATTAAATTTACAAGACAACAATCTGTTCATAATTTAATGCTCGATTCCAACTAAAAGTATAGATTGTTTCCTGCTATGAAAAGACTGCATTATTAAACTACGACAAGTTAAAAATGCTAAAAAACATTTTCTCACTTACACAGAAGATTTCCCAGTACGAGGATCATTGAAGGTGGTGGTTCTTGTATTATGGTCAACAAAGTATCTGACACCTTCTCTGGTATATCGGATTTCCCAGCCCTCTGGAAGAGGGTCCTCATTTTGTAAACTGCAGAAGAAATCGCAGACAGCACTTTTTTCCCCCCCATATCATGACATATGAGAATTAAGCAAGATCTTTTTAACTGCACAGTCAATATACACACCTACCCTTGAGTTCGAGGGTCTTCCCACTGTGTTGTTTTTGTGTTATGATTTACAAAATACACCCTATCATTTGAATCCACTCTCCTTTCTAGGGGAAAAAAAAGAGAAAAAACACTGTACAACAACTGCATTCCATATTTCTGTAACTGTCACTTCCTGAAATCAACAGCTAATTAACTTACCCCAACCTGGTGGTAAAGGCCCAAGTGGATCATTTTCTGCTGACAACATTGAAGCCTATTTAAAAACAAGAGGACATTCAGTTAGGCCAAATATTATTATTTTTTTTCCTCAATGTTTTAAGATTATCACTGGTTCTGAACACTATCCACTCTGAAAAAAAAATAAAAAGCCATTTTTAGTCTGCTTTTGTGAAGAAACATAGATTGTATTATAATAAGATATGATCTGTGCTCTTGCCTCCACTGTTTCCAACCCAGTGCAGCCTCCCTTTTCCTTCCTATAGCAAACTTGAGAGTCAGCGGTCTTCAAGATGTACAGTTCATAGAAGTTTTGCGGAAGCACGTATAAGCAGATAAACACAATGTTCTTGCTTAAGAACATGCTTTACCATAATAAACATTTCCAAGCACAGTGATAACTGCCAACACAGGGCTTTTTGCTTCCTCAATACATGATGTCTTCCCTGGCTGTTTGGCTATTTTCAGACTTTGTCATTCTTTGCAAAAGCAGCTGCATTCATTAAAAATGTGGATGGTTAAAGTTATACTAACATACAGTAAAACGAAAAAGTAAAAAGGAAAAAAAACCATACAGATTACATTATTATGTAAAACCATACTAAGCTCATAACATACTGTAACTTTGCAGAAGTCTCACAGTAGCTCTCAAGAATACAAAACATGGGAAAAATAAAATGTAAAGGGCAGAAATCCCCCAGACTGCAGGATCCATGCTATGATTTATAACTAAAAGCATCCACCCCCTAAAATTTTTTGGACATTAAAATTGTTTGTTTGGTTTGGTTTTGGTTGGGGCTTTTTTGTGCAGAATGGAATTTTGTTTTATGGAAACCAATCAACATTTTCTAGAGAGTATCTTAAGGATCACCGTGCTACTAATACTGCTTTATATAGGACATGCAATCCAAAAATCTCAAATCCACTTAAGAGTTTACAACAGAAAATTCAGGCAAAAAAAGCTACAATATTTTTCCTGTGAAACAGAAACAGAGAAAGGATCAGAAGAAAATGCCAATAGTTACACTTAAAACCAAGCTGCCTCTTTGTTCCAGCCACCAGCTACTAGATGTGAGCAGAAAATTATCATTATCTCAGCAACAAAAGCAGTTAGTCTTTTCTGCTTTTGCAAACTACACAGTCACAATGACCCTGTAACCAAAGACTTCTCTGTGGTGAATATATAAAGAATAATGCACAACGGAAAATGCTGTCTGCCAAATAACTGAATGGTGGCACGACTCGGAAATTTCTGATCTTCTTAAAGGGTCTAAGGATTTGTGTGTGGCTGCTAGCTAATGTATATTTAACAGAACGCACTGAAACACTAGACAGTGGCATGGGATGAGCCAGATTCAATACCAAAAGGAGTACAATATATGAACTCGGGTAAAATTAAAAGTAACTAAAATAACTATATCCTATCCATTTTTTCTTCCTTCAGATAGCTTAGTTTTTACTGTTCAAGGTAATTGAATTATCTTACTCATTAAAAGCATTAATTAACTTTTTCCCAAGCCAGGCTCTTTCCAGTGGTGCCCATTGACAGGACCAGAGGCAATGGGCACACACTGGAACACAAGAGGTTCCCTCTGAACATCAGGAGACACTTTTTCACTATCAGGGTGACCAGGCTCTGGCATAGGTTGCCCAGGGAGATTGTGGAGCCTCCATCCTCAGAGATATTGAAAAGCCACCTGGACAAGGTCCTGGACAGCCTGCTCTAGGTGGCCCTGCTTGAGCAGGGGATTGGACCAGATGACTTCCAGAGGTTCCTTCTAACCTCAACCATTCTATCTTACTCTAATTCCATAAGATAAACTGACTTTGATGCAAAGCTCCAGTAGTTAAGAAAATCAGTGTAAAATGCGTGTTTCTGCTATTGCTAGTGATGAGATATAATGTCTAATTAAGACAATGAGAGGTTGAGAACTATTAAATGTAAGAATACTGCAGCATCCTTTACTTCAGTGGGGTACCTGAATAAAGTCCATCAAATTCAAAGCAAAGTTAGGTCTGTGCATGCATAGAGTCCTAGTCCAATGAAGCTGTTTCAGACTTGTACTTCGATGGTTTCTTCCTTAGAACACTCGAGATTTGCTACATATCACTTATGAAGCCTCTGGGATTGAATCTTTTTTTAAGAGACCAAGCACAATTCTTAAAATGGACTGTTTAGAGTGACAGTGACATGCAGGCACCATCATTCTTAACTCTGAAAAAGCAACTATCCTATTTATCCAGTCACGGACAGAAAAATCCATCTCAAGAAACATCCTCTTTGAAGCTACTCATGATATTTTCTTCAGGCAGAAGTAAGGGACTATCTGAGAGTAATGGAATACCACGCAGGAAATTCCAGAGCTGGACCAGGTGCATAAGCTTCAAAATGAGCTCAACGAATTGCCACCTGTACTAATGAATGACTCCTAATCAATACAAGAGTTTTGAAGGCCATTTAATGTTCAAAATGCCCATAACTCAGCTTTTACCTTCCTTTTCAGTTAAGGGACTTCTTTAGCTTTACCTCTTACTACTGTCATTAAAAGTCTCCAGTATCGTGCAGTATACAAGGCTCAAGTTAGGGAACAGACTCAGAAGGGAGTACTTTTTGCCTCTAAGGACAATTTTTGTTCACATTTTCAACAGAATCAGAATCTGAATTACTGATGCCAAATGTCGCATAATGCATGTGGCTGAATAGTTATAAAATCACTTTAGAAAAAGTTAAAGAACAGAAAGTACACCCATACCTCTCTACTAATTTCTAAATTTTATGTAAAAGTTACCGAATAGAGGTATCGTTGGTTAAACTGTTGCATAGCTCCCTGCAGTTGATTCCGTTGAGATTGCCACTGCTCAAAGTTCCTGACAGATTCCATTGTTGGCCGTTGCCACGTTGTTGTTCTGGTGTTGTGGTCCACATAGTAAACTCTTCCACGATCATCAACTCTTCTTTCCCAGCTTTCAAGAAACACGAATGTTAAGAGGTAATGTTTTCGGTAATATTACATAACTAATTTTCTCTTCATGCTAAATTCCTAGACAGTACTTCAATACTGGAGTCACAGGCATGATTTTCCTTTCTAAAGTGCACCAAAGTACTCCCCAACTTTACTGATAGAAGGACAATCACATTGAGCAAAGACAGACTTCAAGCAATTACATCCTCAGCTCTCTGTCACCTCATTTTTAACTCTCTACATGCCTGTGACCAAAAGCAATGCTGGCAGGTTTCACAGAAAACACCACCTGGAAATGTGAGGTTTGGAACCAGTGTTCCACATCTAGCGGTGCCACCTAAATAAAGGTAGTCGAATGTGCATTACTTAATGCTTAAGTTTTAAACGAAGAAAAAAATACCTTAGTTGCTCTATTTGAACAAGTGATCAGAACAAGCAAAATATACAGTACCAACATTCCTATTAAATAGCTGCAATTAATATAATTCTAAATTAACTGAAAGCTAGAATTTCTTAATATACGATGTATAAAACAGTTCTGATGAGCTGTTTAAAAAAGCTAGTATTTTTCCTGCACCAAACAAACAAGCAAAACCATAGTACCTTTATCATATTTAAATCAAAAACATCTACATTACCCAGGAGGTAAGGGCTGTGGTCTTTCCCACGTTGTAGTTCGTGTGTTATGATCAACATAATAGGTTCTACCATGAGGATCCTTTCTTTGCTCCCACCTTCAAGACAGAAAGACTTTCATATAAGTCAAAGAGAAAATACTTCCTAGGACTTATTTCCCAATAAGCCAAAGAAGTACCTTTGTATTGAATGAAAAGACTATGATGCAAAACTCATTCTAAAATACCAAAGAAAACTCACACTAGAATACATACCAGTTATTTCCTACTTGAACTGATGTCACCATAAAGACTTATTTAAAGAACTTGGTACATAAAATGAGCATACATCAATATTCACAACCGTTTTCAAATTCTATCTAAGTAATCTGACAACAAAGACAAATAATTATCTGCTCAATGCTTGGATGCTAAAATAACCTCACTCAAAAAGTGCTTAGAGATGCATTCTTTGCACTTCTAAGTAAACATATCTCTCTCAAAAAAAAGGAGTTTACACTTTGAAGCACTGTTCCCTATATCCAACAAACAACAGGATCTTTGAGCGTGAACCTGAGATGTGTGCCATCAGATGGTTTTCCCCTGTTTCTATTTCCTATCCTGGTAAATCCTCTGTAAATCCCTGGGGATTACTTCTTCAGTTTTAGTTGCAAAGCAAACTTACATTGAACACCGAGAGAGGACCAGAGGATAAGAGGGTCATTAGGGGCAGTCAACATGGCTTCAACAAGGGGAAGTCATGCTTAACCAACCTCATTGCCTTTTATGAGGACACAACCAGGTGGATAGATGACGGCAAAGCAGTGGATGTGGTCTATCTTGATTTCAGTAAAGCATGTGACACGGTCTCCCACCACATCCTCGCTGCTAAACTGAGGAAGTGTGGTCTGGATAATCGGGTAGTGAGGTGGACTGGGAACTGGCTGAAGGAAAGAAGCCAGAGAGTCATGGTCAATGGGGCAGAGTCTAGTTGGAGGCCTGTATCTAGTGGAGTGCCTCAAGGGTCAGTTCTGGGGCCAGTACTATTCCATATGTTCATCAATGACTTGGATGAGGGCATAGAGTGCACTGTCAGCAAGTTTGCTGATGACACCAAACTGGGAGGAGTGGCCAACATGCCAGAAGGCTGTGCTGCCATCCAGCTAGACCTGGACAGGTTGGAGAGTTGGGCGGGGAAAAATTTAATGAAATATAACAAGGGAAAGTGTAGAGTCTTGCATCTGGGCAGGAACAACCCCAAGTTCCAGTATAGGTTGGGGAATGACCTATTAGAGAGCAGTGTAGGGGAAAGGGACCTGGGGGTCCTGCTGGACAGCAGGATGACCATAAGCCAGCACTGTGCCCTTGTGGCCAGGAAGGCCAATGGCATCCTGGGGTGTATTAGAAGGGGAGTGGTTAGTAGGTCGAGAGAGGTTCTCCTGCCCCTCTACTCTGCCCTGGTGAGACCTCATCTGGAATATTGTGTCCAGTTCTGGGCCCCTCAGTTTAAGAAGGACAGGGAACTGCTGGAGAGATTTCAGCACAGGGCCACGAAGATGATTAAGGGAGTGGAGCATCTCCCTTATGAGGAAAGGCTGAGGGAGCAGGGTCTCTAGCTTGGAGGAGACTGAGGGGGTGACCTCATTAATGTTTATAAATATGTAAAGGGTGAGTGTCACGAGGATGGAGACAGGCTCTTCTTGGTGACAACCAATGATAAGACAAGGGGCAATAGGTGCAAACTGGAACACAGGAGGTTCCACTTAAATTTGAGAAGAAACTTCTTCACAGTGAGGGTGACAGAACACTGGAACAGGCTGCCCAGAGAGGTTGTGGAGTCTCCTTCTCTGGAGACATTCAAAACCCACCTGGACACATTCCTGTGTAACCTCACCTAGGTGTTCCTGCTCTGGCAGGGGGATTGGACTAGATGATTTTTCAAGGTCCCTTCCAACTCCTAACATTCTGTGATTCCGCGACCAAACATTATAACAACTTAAATTTCATACTGCTGAGAACTGCCATAATGCAATAAAAGAAACCAGGATAAATGTTAGACAAAAAGTTGAAGTCCTTGCTTGCATTAGATATATGTTCTTTTCTCTTATATACATAATTAATTAGCTCCCAAACACACAGGTGGAACACCTTGCCTGCTACTCATAGGATTTGACGTGCAATTCCTTACTATTACAGAGTATCTATAAAACTCTTACAAAATGTTTTCTGCAGTTCAAGATGTTAAATGCTAAGATTACAGGAGATATGGAGGAGCAGCAGCATGGTACAGAATTACCAGGGCTAAACATAATGGACATTCGATTAGATTTGGGGGTGGTGGGGAGCAGAGAACCAAAAAAAGGACCACCACAGAAATGTGATCACAGAGGAACGATGAAGAAATGCATTTAGCCATAGTGTGCACTATGCCTGGAATTCATGACCCTGTCCTCAATGGGAAAGCCTATAATTAATTTAAAAAGCAGAAGTGTGTGTGGAGCAGGGATGACCACAGGAATTCCCACCTATAAAGAGCTTCCATTGTCAAAGAATTTGAAAATTAAAAACTAAGTAACTCTTTCCCAACAATATATATACAATATTTCTATCTTTTTATATGCTTGTTTTCATGTTCATTCAACTGCAGAAACTCAAGTGTCACCAATAATTTACTGAACCTCCTTCAGAGGGAACACGTAAAAGACAGGACCTCTGAAAGATCAGCTACAATGACACAAGGTACATACACTTTGGGTTCAGTAGTTATTTCTATGTTCAGAAAATGCCAAAAATTTAGAATATTAAGGAAATGTCAGTATTTCCAGTTAGTTACTGAAGACATACTTTCACCCAATGTTAAGATCAATATATATATTTGAGCAAATTTTCATTTAATGTCTAAGCACATATTTAATTTTGCATTTAAGCTTTAGGACTACAGAAGAGGTTTCTAACAGTCTACTAGAATCAAAAGTTTCTAGCTATTCTGAGCACAGAGATACATTTAAAATCTGTATTTTTTTTCCTATAATATTACTGGCCTCATTACACTGCAAGCACCTACAAGTATTTCTAGACTATTTTATTAATTTTTAATTCTCTGTATTTGGTCTCTACTACATTTTCACAGTTTAAGAACCAAAGGAGTAACAAATTATGACCCAAATAAGTTTGAATATATCAAATGAAAAGTTTTCACATCCATAATGCCCAAGAGTTTTTCTATTCAGATCACAATACCATGTCAGCAAATCAGTTACAGCAGCAGCACAAACCCCATTTTAGATCAAATAACCCCATCACAGCCAACTGAACTGCATTTGGCAATCCCAGTATAGAATTACATTTCTGTTTCTTTATATACACGTTCAGATGAAACATAATTATACCATTAAATTCAAGCCCACATACCCTGGTGGCAAAGGTTCTGTACTGGTACTACCAGGCTGTTGTCTCACAGGTTCTGCAGATGCACTTGAGGTGGAGGACGATTCCCTTGGTTTTGCTGCATCTGCTGCTGTACTGTTTCTAGCATTGGGTTGAGCACAGTCTGTTGCAGCTGTAGGTTCTAGTTCAGCAGACACAACAGGTAACGCAGAAATGTGGCTTTCAGAACAACCAGTTGCTTCTGTTGTTGACTGAGGTTCTGTAGTGTTAGTGCAATCTGAAGACATGGGAGCTTCAACTGAACCTGCTGGAGCCTCAGAGACAGAAGGATTACCAGTTTCTGGTGCAGAGGCGGATGACTCACCATTAACTGAGAAATGGAAAGTAAGAACATTTGTGTATCAGAATCTGATGAGATTTACTTTTCAAATGACCAACTTTTAGAGTAAACAACATGGAAGGAATATGTTTAAGTCACACCTATACGTCATAAGCAGCATTTTTGTCTAAGATAAAATGTCGCAATGTACCTGCCTCAGTTAAATCTGTAATTAAAACCTACAGTCTGCAAAGCATTCTCTATACTTCCCTGGCATTCTCCATACTTCCCTGCTAAGGTAATTTCTTAGTTTCTGCATATCTTGGTCAACCTGATGTTATACCTTACTCTTCAGATTAGCAAAAGGTACCCACCTGCTTACTAGAAAAAAGTACTGTTTATTTGCTTTGAAACTTTGAACTTCTATCAACTTCAAAAAAGAATCTTGATTAGTATGACATGAAAGAAAAATATTAAGAGATAAATAACTCTATGAAATATGAAATATGGAAAAACTAAGAGGTAGTTCATACAGATGAATTTTTTTTTTTACCCTTTCAGAGCTGAGGTACAGAACCCTACAATGAAGCAAAAAACACCTGTGTGTGACTTGGAAAAAAAAAAAAATCCCCCTCCAAAAGCAGGAATAAAATATAAAAATTAGTATTTGGCTAACATAATTTATGTAGTACAATAACTGAAGAAAATTCTTTCAGAAGAATCAAATCCATTTCTGTCTTTTAAAGAACAATACAAATGTTGTCCAACTCAAGCAAGCATAATTTCGTAAAAGGTTTAAAGCAGGCATGGACTTAGCAGGAAAAGGGGGCTAAGAAGTCTTTATTACTCTGAAGCCCACTTGGTCAACAATACATCAATACCAATCACCTGCAAAGCTTAACAGAATGGTATCTCAGGACAACAAGATCTGCCCTTAGACAGCGAAATCAGGAACGGCAGTCAGTAGGACCCCCATTAAAAGCCAAGGCCCTACAAAACGCAGTGTAACATCATTCACAGCTTTCATTTTCTGCACCACTACTAATCAACACAAAACAGTGACAATTTTATTTAAACTCAGTTTGTACCTCGTTGGAACTATTTTTCTACAAGACTAAATATAATACGCAATGTAGACTTCAAGTAATGTTCTCTTTAACTGCACACTATCAGCTTACAATTCTAAGGACTGAGGCCAGTACAGTTGTTCTACACTTATAACCTTATTGATACAGATTTGCAAAATTTAACCCTAGACCAGTGCCTATAAAATCCTGTTCCATCATTTTAAAGAGTTCATTTAATTCTGTATAACACTTTTACAAATAAAAAAATAGCTAGATTCTACTTACTACTTGCAATATATATATAATGTCAGGAATTTCTTGCTTTTTCAGATGGTCAGAAAAGTCAAAGAATTACAAGCAATAGAACAGTCATCGGCAATTTATTTAAATTAGCAAGTCAGTTTCTTTAAGGAATTACCACAGGGTCATAAATATTTTCTTGATATGCATAATGATAAGCATGATTTTACTGGCAGCAGCATTTGTAAGATCTGTAACGGTGTTGCTTTTGGAACACAACTATCCCAGGGTAATATATCACTATTTCCAGCTCACATTAGACAGATTATCTACATTAAGACATGTCAAGACTTTCTACAATTTCAAGCAAATGTAAAGCATGACTTTAAAAATATCATATCTACAGACAATCTGATAAAGTTTCTTCTAACTTTTGCTTTAACTAGCAACAATTTTACTTAAACAGGAAAAAAGCCAAGTGAAATTTCAGCTTTCATTGAAAAAACCTTTCATTCATCCACATGAAAGAGTGAATGAGATTATATAACAAAAGTTAGAGCAAAATAACTGACAAATCATCAGCTCTTTTAGTAAGCTGATCTCCAAAACAGATCTATAAAACATTACATCAGCCGATTACCTCACCAATTAGATCTAAACCAGCAATTCTGGCAACATCACATGAAATTACAATCCTGCTAGGCAGAACAGTGCAGGGAAAAAGAAAAGTTTGTCATCAACAAATGCTGGAGACTTGTTTTATGCCTTGCCTTAAAAAAGTCTCCAACTGGAACAGTAGTGGAAAACTGTTATATCAGTGCCTCAGTGCAAACTCAGTGAAGATTTCATCAATATTACTATTTGAACAAATCAATTATTTTTGCAATTACCCTACCCTAATACAGATTTCAAATAGATCTCTCTGCTATTGAAGAAAAAGGGAGCAATGCCTAAATAATATATATGCCCTCTGGCCTTCAACTGAAAAGAGAGGGGAATGAAATTCAAGTTATTCACACACAGAAAAGCTTCAGAGAAGGCCTAATTTAATTATTATCTTTTCAAGTTCATTATTGTTTCTGCTATCTTCCCACCATATCCACACTTCCCACTCTATTACAGAAAGTTTGACAGTCTCTGTTCTACTGTTTATTAACAGCTTGCCTATTTCTATTTAAGGCTTTTTCCTCTGCTATCACTGTAATCTCAGCTGAGAAAAGGCAGAAAGTGCTTAGAAAGCACAGTCATTATTAGATGCAAAGTTTTGCCAGAGGAACAAAAACAAAAATACTTTCATTTGTTTTACTGTACTTGTAGTCATAATCAAAGTTTTTGTGTTTAAGAGGAAAATTAAATTTAGTATTTGCCAATACCTGTTTTGAAACTGCATATCTTTCGGAAAAATTGAAGGCAAGGAGAGTCTGGAACTCACCTCAACCCAGAGCACAACAGCTCCCTGATAGCACTAAAAATTGGATTCATCTAATGGCAAAAGAAACTTAACTATAGTCAGTCAAATCAATTGTGAAAGAAATCTGATTTTTCCTCCAGACAATCAGTAGTACAGCTTAGTCATCTGGGACACAGAAATGGAAATGTTGGATGCTTTACATCTTTCTTCAGAGAACTGATGGGAAAGTGCAAAAGTTAGTACATTTGAGAAGAGATCTACTCCAGAAAAATTCACAGAAGTGGACATGCAAGATTATAAACTGAAGCCCAGAAACATCCTTTCAGTATTTTTGAAATGCAACCAAAACTGTATAGAAAAGCGGCTCAACTTCAGATACATTTCAACCAGATAGAAAAGTCTTACGGAACATGTTCTCATAACTCTCTCATTCTTACCAGTGCTGTTGACAGGCTGAGCTGCAAGTGGTTTTGGTACTGGTGTATTTTTGGGTCTGGCTGCAACATGAGTAGGAGATGGTGTGCTGTCTCCATTAACAGCTTCTATACAGAAAGTATTCTGTACTACAGAGTTGGAAGGTACTTGATTGTCTATCCCATTAGAAATGTCACAAGCAGATCTTCGTAAAAATAAAAGATCATTTTAGGTTACTACAAACAACATGTTAAACAGTTATGCAACTAAACCAAACCCTACACTAAATCACACTAAAGAAACAAATAAAGAAATGGAAGTAAATTCATAACAGTTTATAACACCATGTTTGTAGCCTAGGTAACAGTAAAGTGAAAAACAAAAACAATTAAGGAACAAAACTAAAATTTTGGGGTTGAGGATTTCAGATACTTAGAGAAGATTTTCCATTTCCACTTCATCTTTTACTTCTAATGACATATTAGAATTGAGTTGGGCAGACTGATGCACCTGTCACATCTTCCAAAACTGCCTTAGGAACCCTTCTGTAAAGCAGCTGTGAGCAATAAACCATTTTTTCTCTCATTAAGCAAGTGGAACAATTGGTTCTGTTTGTCATTTCTCCAAAAATTATTCTAGCTATAACGTATGAAAGTAACAAAACTCTCCTTCAGTAAAAGGAAAACAAGATGAGCTTCTCTATGCATAGGCAGGATGGGACATTATGAGAATGGATATACACAGGCAGCTCTGTGTTTATAAGGCCACATGGAAATAAATCTAGTGTAAGGGTTTGTGAATGGAAAGTCTTGTTCAATTACACTGTTTTCACTTAAATCTATCCCAAAATGCTTAAAGCTATCCACCAGAGACAGGTATTGTGAAAATTAAATTCATTGCTAACTCTCCATCTTCTTAAGAAGTAGAGGCTAAAAATTAAAAACAAGTTAAACAGATGACAAAAAATGTGAGAATTGTTAGAAGTCTCACTTTGACGAGTAAGAAAGGAAGAAGCAGCATTTCCATGCTACCTTACCCAACTCCAAAGGAGTAGTATAAACAGAATTAAAGTACCATCCCTTTTCAACTCTAGACTACAAATGTGATTTGCTTCCTATGACATGCACATAAGCTACCTTAAAACCTTTCTTCATCTCTTAATTTCAAAACTGTAAATCAAAACTGCTGGATAATCATGTGGAAAACTCCTATAAGCAGAATACCAACATCAAGAGCAATATCCCAGTAAAAGCCACACCTCCAGCAACAATACTTGAATGAAAACAAATTATTATTACTACAGTTTCAAAATTGTATGCAGATGTGTTCCACTTTTAACAGTCACAAACCTTTCTAAAGAAAAATAAGAAGTAACTCTTTACCCTCACTCCATCATACTGGGCACCCATGGGGGAACAGAGACAAACCTCCACATATTCACAAAAAGAATCAAGTCAAGCATACAAGGACAAATGTGTCCCTGTCACACAATTGCATAGCAACTCTATATTTTTTCAGTCCATGATGTGTCAAGAACTTAAACAGAAAGGGGTTCACTGCAGGGTAACTGAGCAGGCCAGTAACATTCAACTGATCTGAATGTTGACCTATTTGACTGGTGAGGGGGCAAACAACCTAAACCTAGCTCTCTGCAGGCAGTCCTTGAGCTGGTGTAGAGACGCCAAGAATGAAGCTCTAAATTGATCCCAAAGCCTTTTTCTTGCCACTTCAGGTTGAAGCAGACAAACCCTTTGCCTCAGTGTTCTGAATACTACTTCCTAAACTCAGTATAAGTCTCTTAAACAACTCCCTGATCACCACCTTAAAAAGGAACTGGATGAGGGGGAAATAAGTTAGGCTTTTTTTAATCCTTCCATTCAGATGGTATGTTGCAACAAGTAGGTAACATGAGTAGAAATGGTTCTTAAACAGCAGAAGAAAATGATTGGAATAAATACACAAAACCACACTGAACCACTGTTCACCTCATCTCTGCTGCAGCATTCAGTAGACTTCCAGTCAGTTTAAGTTTTATGTTCAGAGGGCTAACCATCCAAGAGGCAACGATAAAGTAGTGGAGAGCAGACTCTACCAGCAGAGCAAGAAGATATTTCATTGTTGTCAAGCTAAATTACATAACTATCATACAAGCAATGTTTCTAAAACCCGTGGTTACATTATTTAGGGCTTGACAGTCAAAATCTATTCTATTAAAATTCTATTAAAATCCTTCGAAAAAATTAAAACGCGAACAATCCAAACATTTCAACTGATAAATTTGCTATATGCTTCATATAGTTTTAAACACAAAAATAAATTCCAACCTGGATGTACTTCTTGCTGAAGCATCTCTGCTTTCATGCACAGCCTCGCCATTTTGCTGAACTTCTACTGAACAGTAAGAAAGAAATTCAACAGAAATATTCCATTATATCTGTTTGAAATCTTAATCAAAATATTACCATCTGATTTAATTATTTTAACTTACTGGTTGCTGGTGAACTGAGATTTGTAAGAGATTCTTGTTCAACAACCAAACCATCTAGCACAACTGTGAGTTCACCTGTTTGCACCATGCCACTCTTGTTTTCCAAAGAGAGTTTCAACTGTTCTTTCACCTTCTCCACTAAAAATGGAGTTGGGGTGGGTAGGAGGAGAGAAGAAGAGAAGGGATAAAGGAAACATTACATTCTAAACAACATTAAAAGAGACTTTCAGCACAAAAATGTGACACATATTCAGTTGTACAAAACTGAATGTTAAAACGGTTCAGATGATTCAAATCAACACAGATAAATACCTATATTCCATAGGTATGCTATAAGATCCATATGGTTTCAGCACTTCGTTGTGAATTATTTCCCAGGTTTGCTGTTTCCACTAAGCCCTTTTGAAATTATGCACTACTTACATTAACATGAGAAGGCTTAAAGTCAAACAACTTCTGAACTACATATCCAAATATAGCAAGTCACGGGTAACCTCATTGTACAACCAGAGCTTATGTTACTTTCTCATATCATCTTCCAAAACTAATTCTAAGAGACCACTGGAAAGAACAACTTTTGAGGAAGGGAAAAGAAAAAAAAAAAAAAAAAAAAATGCAGAGACTGCATAGAGTCCATCCTCATTTAAAATTATTTTTAGCAAATCCTTACTAGCATTTTCATAGATCCCAACTCCAATGATTAAACAATAACAGAATGTACATAAATCAAAAACTATTTTCACCAAAAGAAACTTTGAGATAATTGTGATATACAAAAAAAGTGTACATGGTGCAGTAAAAGATTTCAATATGACTGATAAACAATGCACACACGTGCAGAGAGACATACTTAATCCAGAGGTAAAACACACTGTGAATGATGCGTAACTCTCTCTAAATCAACTGTTACTAGTATAGCAGTTAAAAGCTACGTGTCATAAATCCAAACCCAGTCAGCTGTTACTTCACATTAATCAGGTTAAAATGGTTAAGTCCTTTTCATATTTGTGGTCTCAGAGTAAAGGATTACTTTTTCAAGATATACCACCATATTTCGCTCCATATGGCAGCATTCCAAGCTAAAGTTAAAGCTCACTGTGCACTTCTGTGTATTAAACTAGCACTTCCTTTTTTTTTTTTCTCCATTCTCAACAAATACAAATGAAAAATAAACAAGGAAACGGGGAAGGCTACCACAAGCTATCGCCAGATATTCCCAAGCTGTAACTTTAAAGAGTAGGTTCAACAGTGTAGTTGGGCAGCAGTTACTAGCAGACACCCACTGCTATATTACCACAGATTTCAAAGTACTTTAAATCACCGTAGCAAGCACAAAGCTGCCAAATCTACAGAATTATTGATTTAGCAATCTGCATTTTGGAAAATGGTACTACCTGAAAGAAGACAAAGAAGAAACAAGCCTACCACCATGTTGTTACATTAACTTATTTATAATTCAGCATTTCTGCAAAGAGGGATTGGTTTAGCTTCTGTTATTTTAACAGGTTATCTTCCCAAACCAGATCAGCAGGTGGCTGTACTCCAGCTGAGCTGGCAAGAAAACTGGGAGACACCCGGGCAGCAATCGAATACTGGTGGTCTTTAGCAGGAGAAAGTAACAGCACTAATTCTGAAGTTTCTGCATTTAGAGGACTTCCTCTTTACATTTTCTTCAGTAAAGTGCCTTTCAAGTGCTGTATTTTACAGAAGTGTTCAATAACTGATTGACTGAAGGATACCAATCAGATTATTCTAGCACTGAATTATTGGATAACGGGTGTGCGTCAAACTGCTGACTTGCCCAAATCAGAAACACTGCACATAAATTGCTTTTGGTGTAATGTACAGCTAACTCACAGTCAACCATTTCTTGAAAAAATCTGCCATCTTGTTGGATCCTACATCCCCTGGATCTACAGTAATAAAATATTTACTGTTTTGTTAGAAATAGTTAAAATATTAACTTTTTTTTTGCTATCATTATTACAACCCAGTTTCTTCTGATACTGTTTTTTCATTTAAAAAAGAAGCAATTTTTATGTTTAACTATGGAATCTTGGGCAGAATCTTTATAATTTTATTGAAAAAACTTCACTCCTATTTGGATTCTGTTTCAATTTTCTGCAAGAACCAGAAAAATGAAGCTTTTTTCCAGCTCTTCTCCCCCCAGCTCCCTAAACAGAGCTCTTTAGTTTGTTTATCTAACTTGTGAGAAAGATTAAAGATTGGTTTAGCTGGAATTCTACTGCCACTCTGGAGTGGAATTTAAAGTGTGGATTCGCCATTTCCTTGTACTAATGAAAAAAAATTTAAAAGGCTAATTAGATACAGAAGACCTGTTTTAATTCCATTAAAGACAATGAAAATAACAGTTACATAGAACACAACAATCACTAACGTACTAAAGAGAAGTCCTCAATTGTTTCACTAACCAGTGGTTCCTGCTGCTGTCTGGGCAGCTAAATTACAATGGGAAAAAAATCCAAGCCTTTCTACTAGTGATTCCACAGAAGAACATGAAAAATTACATAAACGGCTTTTCTGAAAGTTTAGACTTTTTTATACCAAGTATAAAACAGATCTTCTAGCAAAATAGTTATTATTTTGCCACAAAACATTGTATTTAATCACTTTCGCTTTTACTTTATTTGTCGTAACTCATACTCTAATGTTTGTTTCAAAATTATTATATCCTATTGTTATATTTAAATTGCTCTCAATAGCACAGACATCTCTAGAAGAGACAAGTAAAGACAGCAACTGTAAGTCAGTTGTAATTACATATATAGTTAGTAGTCTGGTTGCCAGTTTGAGATATAGATTAGTAAAAATAATTCTATTTCACTCAAAATATCCTTCACGATAACTTACATTTTCTATTGTGTATTTCCAAAGCTTGTCTCAAGTCTACAGTGGCTCTTCCTAATAAAGCATCTGCTTTTAAAGTGTGATGGCTCCACACTCTAAATTCCAGCGTAGTCTGTGGAGTCACATTCCTGCATATAAAATACATTTTTTAAAAATATATACAGATTTTAAAGTATCCGTTTTTGTTATTAGGAGTATTTGAACTTAATTCACTTTCTCATATTTAGTGGATTTCTTGGTAGTAAGTAACTGAAATAAGTTTCTGTGCTGCAAGGGGAAATTTTTAACTAAGAACTGCAAACACTATGATATTAATACTTCAGATCAAACTTAAAGTGCATTACTATGATAGCATAAGGAATTTGAAGAGTATCAGAATAACCTACACTAAGCTCAGATCTCAGTTCTATAAAACTTAGCTTTATTTATGAAAAATATATTTTCCTTATTCCTCGCTATTCCAGAATTCTAACTAAAAGCTCAAATTATTAAATGTGGAGAAAAAAGTAGTAAGTATATTTGTCTGCCACTAGAAAGAAAAATGTTAAATTTTTTTTTTAAATGAAAAAGCAACCAATCGGCTACTTGCAAGCAAGAAGAACTCATGTAATAGGTTCTAGTTTGCCATGAAAGTATTGATAAAACATTCTTTGCGAATCCACAGGTTTATATAAAAAAAAATATATATATACTGCTACTCACAGAAATCAGAGAGCAAAAATCAAATAATGCAGCTAAAGTAAAAATTGGACTGAAGCAGAAAGGTAAAGGACCAAATTACAGTAATATGATCATAACCTTTGGCAGTGATCTCTCCCCTGCTCAAGAAGGAAAATGGGAAGCTATGCTAGGTCCTGGAGAGTAAGTTTTTTTAGTACAGGGTCTAATACTGTAAGAGTGCTCCTGGCTGTGAAATTGGAGTATGATGACCGTACTGCAAAAAGTCAGAGGCCACATATCCATCACTATTGAATACAGGAAGTTATATCAGCATTGATGAAAAGAATACTAAAAACAACCCCCACCCTCCCAGAAACAGGGCTAGCTTTAGAGTCACTTGAACATGTTGAACAACATGGATCACTTTTGCTGAAACCTGTGAGCAAATATATTTTTGCATTTTGAATAGGCTGCCTTCTAACCTAAGTCTTACAAAAAGACCAGCTCAAAAAATAAAATTAAAAAAAAAACCAACAACCAACCAACCAACACCTACTGACAGAGAATATATTGCTCTTGCTCACGCAGACCCATTAGAAGTGAGGGGAATTTGGTAAGCCAGAGAGTTCACTTGTCCTCAGATAGACTGGGCAACTGAAGCAATTATATCATTCCGATAGCCAGAGGAAGAGGGGGCCAGAATACCTTGCATGTATACATAAGGGTAAGATCCTAAGTAAGATTGATGGTGGAATGAGTCTGCCTGTACTGTGCATGACAAATTACCTCATTTTTATCAGCTCACGAAATCCCACCAAATAAAACCAGCCTCCTCAAGAGAAACTCTAGTTTCTGTGAGTATACTGATAGATCTGTACTTGTGCTAGTAAAAACTCCTGGAAATCATCACCAGGTCCAAGACTGTATTATTCTCTTTTGCAATACTGCAAAGGGCTACTAAGCCCTACTAAACATGAAACATTTGAGAAATGTGGCACGGGAATACCCTACTTGCTTCAGTCCAGGTCTGTACGTACCAAGTAAGTGTTCCCAAGCAAACAATTCCCCAAAGCTACGTATGCTGCACCACTCCCCACTCTCCAGCACTGTCAGTTACAGGAACCTGGTATGGTTCCAACTACTAACAAAGGCGGATATTGCACAAAGACAGGTCAGATGCTGTAAAAACGTACTGGCCCATGCTCAGTGCCATTTGATAATAGCTCTGCTGTTTCCAGATCCAGACGTGGAACAGCACAATCTTGCTTGTATAATAATGCATTCTAGCCAACTGCACAGTGTAAGATTGCCAGTTCTTCATAGAGTCCTATTCAGGTGTACCTACACCTGTAGCAGAATTGAATCAAATTAAACCACAAGAAAAATAAAAAGGTAAAATATTAGCATAGGTTGCAAGGTCACTTTGCAGTAAGCTGGTTTCGTGTGTGTATCCCTTCATTAGGAAATTTAAAGGGAAAAGCGACCTTCCTCATAAATACTATGCATCCAGCTGAGATTTTTTTCATTTTGAAGTTGAGAATGACATGGCTACAATTAGTAACATCTTCTAGACAGGCATCTTAAACTTTAATAGCCCACAGTGCTAACAAATACCAAGGGTATACCATGTATAGCAACCGTAGGTAAGGACACTTTCTACAAAAAAATATTCTCAAAATACTGTAAGAATGAAGAAAAAAAATAATTTGAGATAAATATCATTTTATGTCTACATTTAGTCATAAGCAGTCAGAGAAAACTATGCAGGCACCGAAGCTTAGTAAATATTTGCCTGCAATGTCTGCCTAATAAATAGTATTAAACAACCAAAAAAAATCTACTTACACTGTCAGCTGCTCATCCCATTTTGGATTTGAAGAACTACTTGATTTTGCTGTTTTCTTAATTTCTCCATCTGCAGTTAATTCCGTGTAGAAAGTTGTTCCAAACCAATTCTTTTTCCGTTTCAGTTTGGCACTAGAAACTAATAAAATACATTGCTTTATGTGTAACAGCACACGGTTGCTGAAAAACAGGAAATTTACTGCCTCCACAACATATGAAACACAGCATAGCAATGTTGTTCCTCACCTTTTCTGTTGCTACTGAACATAAAGAGGTCAACGCTAAAATGGTAGCTTTTATTTTCAAAAGCTACTTTGTCAGATAATTGAAACAAACATGACATACTCTTTTCCCCATGTACTGGCAGGATGGCTTGGAGATACAGCACAACAATTACTTTAAGGGTATACACTGAAAATCATGTGAGTTCTTTTCTTCTTTTCTCATTGTTCTTCCTACTCTTCCCTTAACTGAAAAATATCTAAGTAGGATATATCTGAGAGGTTATCAGGCAGATTTTTTTTAAAAACTATATGTAGTTATGAAAGCACATGCAGTTAAGGCCTATTTTAAAATGTCCTTGTATAGCAA
Source organism: Caloenas nicobarica (assembly GCF_036013445.1). NCBI lineage: Eukaryota > Metazoa > Chordata > Aves > Columbiformes > Columbidae > Caloenas > Caloenas nicobarica. Next base: position 137,155,837 of record NC_088246.1, on the reverse strand, counting down.
AGCCTGTATACAGAGCTTCATTTCCTTGCCTGTATTACCCATGTGGTCAGCTTGTAGTTTAACACATCAATTTGTTACAAGTAAGAAATCAACTTTCAAATTTCCCCTATTTAAATAGCTTTGCAGAAGAACTTAAAGTTTCAGCTAAATATTCAACAATATTAAGAAATAGCACATGACCAAAGAATCTCCAAATCACTGTTGAGGTCCTCAGTGTCCTGAACATAAATCTGTTCTCCCATTTCCTCACCCAGCTGAGGAAGTCACAATAAAGACCAACAGCAGCCTAACTGCCAACATTTTAAATTGTATTTCAGGCAGATGATGTCTTCAGAAGACCATGCTGATGGACTCACAGCTGTACCTACCTGCTGGCTCTCTCATTCCTCCTGTACTTCAGTGTGATTCTCTTTCCCTTCACTTTCAAACTAAAGCAAAGCTGAAATAATCCTTCCCTGTTACTTTTCTGTATGGTACTTGCTATTTCAAAAATAAGTGGAAGTTAACTAAACTGTCTGAAAGGAAGACAAAAAAAGGTTCTGTCATGTATTTCTGGATTACAGTATTCTAAGACATACATTAGTTACTTAGAAGTTAGTGGGATGCAACCGTCCAAGATTTTAAAGGCATTACCCACAGACTTTTACTTAATTTCAATTAAAGGGCGCACACTTAACTCCCTTACATTTGGAAAGTCCAGTCTAAATCGTACCTCATGTGTTGTAAAAGGGAACTGCAGCCTTGATAACGATGAAAGATTAAATTTAGAAGACTAAAAACATAATTCCACACAAGTATTATTTTTTCATCTGAAATCATGGTATGTTTTTAAGCTTTAACAATCTTTACTACTTCCACATTTTTTCCTCCATATTTTGTTTTCTAAAAGCACCTGCAACATTTGTTAACATATAGGTCTTTAGTCACAATATTCAAGCTTCCCTTTAGTCTCCCTTCTTACCTTATTACATTTGAAGTTATTTAGTTTTGAGTCCCTAAACATGAAAGGAGACTACTACCACTTTTCGGTTAAGACTTCTTTTTAAAAAAATAGAAGTAACAAATACTAGCAAAGACTTCAAAAAGAGCTAACAAGACAAGATATCTTGCCAAGTACATTTGAAAAAAATACTGACAGTAAAACTTGTCAGCAACATGCTGTAACTGTCCAAACCCAAACAAGTCACTTACCACTCCATATGAATTTCCTTGTCTATAAAATGAGTATATGCTACTTACTGCCTTTATAAAAGTGTTTTTCAAAATACAGTTCTTGAAATATAAGTCTAGATTCTACAGCAGCATAAACTAATCTGTGCGTAAATCAGCGTAGCTCAGCAATACTACAGTCCCACACTCCTCTGTCTCCCACTTCATTCCCTGTAGTGCCACCAGTGTTCCTCTGATCTTGCAATTAAGACTGGTTAGGGAACTAAACCTTCAGAAAACTAATTCTAAAAATTGTACAGATTTTTCCACTTTGATCCTTGAACCAGATCTCTTCAAGTCAAGGGAAGCTCCAGTGCCAGAAAAATACAAGACTAGTTACATAAGGGGCAGTACAGTATAGGATATCATGTGATCACTTCTGCATACACAGATCTGAAGTTACAGAACATCTGTGTAACTTGGTTCACTACAGTTATATGTATTCAGTCTACAGGTGGCTCTATCTATGCTATTAGTTATTGCCAGTTTCAGTGATTCATCATGTTACCAAGTTATGTCATCCTTGCACAACGTTAATCAGTTTTAAGGTTCCTCTCTTATCTAATTGATAAAATATCCATTTAGGGGACTCTCTAACAATGTATCTTCTCTCTGATAACCTGACTATCTATGGACCATGCAGCATGATGTTGCTTTCTTGAGATGCAGATTTTTTTATCTTAATCATTTTTTTTTCAAACTTTGTTCAAGATAGTCTTTGTAAATTCTTGGTCATGCACTAATTCTTGCTTCAGGGTTCCCAGACTTCTCAGGATCCCTGGAAAGTTCAAGTTATTTATCAATGGTCAAACAATAGTCATATACGTACATGCGCACACATACATTTATATGTATATATATTTATCCACAATATCTAACTACTTGCTGGCAACATTTTCACTTTCAACTACTGTAACACTGTCATAATTAGCTATCAAACTTGCTTACCTAGATGCATTTTGCTTATCTTTGGACTACAACTCTTTGTTCTGTTCTGCCATCTCACAGAAACAGCAGCTAAGACTGCATATCAGGTTGGCATGGCAAAGTTTGGGTAGCAGGTGGGTATAGGGGTGGCTGCTGTGAGAAGCTGCTGGAAGCTTCCCCCATGGCTGGTAGAGCCAAAGCCAGTCGGCTCCATGATGGATCCACCACTGGTCAAGGCTGAGCCCATCAGCGCAAAGTGGTAGCGCCTCTGAGATAACATATTTGAGAAGGGGAAAAAACTGCTGCGGAACAGCAGCTGGGAGAAATGAGTGAGAACATGTGAGAGAAACAACTCTGCAGACAGTGAGGTGAGAGAAGAAGAGGAGGTGCTCCAAGCACCTGAGTAGAGATTCCCCTGCAGCCTGTTGTGCAGACCATGGGTGAGGCAGCCTGTCCCCCTGCAGTCCATGGAAGTCCACAGTGGAGCAGAGATACACCTGCAGCCTGGGGAGGACCCCACATCAGAGCAGGTGGATGCCTGAAGGAGGCTGTGACACTGTGGGAAGCCTGCACTGGAGAAGGCTCCTGGCAGGTCCTGTGGCTCCGTGGAGAGAGGAGCCCATGCTAGAACAGGTTTGCTGGCAGGACTCGTGACCCCACAGTGGACCCACGCTGGAGTAGTCTGTTTCTGAAGGACTGCACCCCATGGAAGGAACCAACACTGCAGTAGTTTGTGAAGAACTGCAGCCTGTGGGAAGGACTCACATTGGGGAAGTTCATGGAGGACAGTCTCCTGTGGAGGGACCCCACGGTGGAGCAGGGCAAGAGTGTGAGGAGTCCTCCCCTGGAGGAGGAAGGAGCGGCAGAGACAACGTGTGATGAACCAACTACAACCCCCATTCCTCAACCCCCTGCACCACTGGCAGGGAGGAGGTAGAGAAATCAGGAGTGAAGTTGAGCCTGGGAAGAAGGGAGAGGTGACAGGAAGGTGGTTTAGGATTTAGTTTTTATTTCTTATTATCCCACTCTGATTTGCTTGGTAATAAGTCAAATTAATTTTCCCCAAGTCAAGTCTGTTTTCCCCATGATGGTAACTGGAGAGTGATCTCCCCATCCTTATCTCGACACATGAGTATTTCATTATATTTTCTCTCCCCTGTCCAGTTGTGGAGGGGGAATGACAGAACAGCTTGGTGGGCACCTGGCATCCAGCCAGGGTCAATCCACCACAGACTGACACCAGTTGTCACATCCCTGACCAGTTCTTATCCACGAGTAGCAGAATGCCTAGCCTACATGGTCAGTTCAAGATATACTGAAAATGGTGTCCCCAACACAATCAGAAATTTCCAGAGTTGCTTGTAGCCAGCCCACTGTGCTTCCCTTCTAGCAGATAGTGGGATGGCTGAATTCTGCCTCGAACTATGAGAACCAGCACGGCAGAAGGAAAAAAGTAAGCAGACAAGACACAACATAGTAAATTCCAATTGGATTAAAGGGAAAACATTTTCACAGTGACGTGGTTTATGACCAGAACCAGCTGCTCAGGAAAGTTGTGTAACCTACAGTCTTTGAGATACCCGAAATTCAACTCGACAATTTCCTAAACAACCTAATCCAACCTCAAAGGCAGCCTTGCCTTCTGCAGAAAAGTGGACTAAGAAATCCCCAAACGTCCCTTCTAACCTAAATTATTCCATATGGCTGTGTAATACAACTTGCTGCCCTAAGGATAATACTGAACGCCTATGTTATTCTCAAAAGATGTTTACCTGATATGTAAACAAAGACCTTAATCTTTTGAAGGGCTACCAGATTTTATGATCCCTTCCAGTTCTTCTCCAGCTTTACTATAACATTGCACCCATTTTCAGCTTGGGGTTCACTACAACCACTCATCTGCTTTGTAGAATTTCAGTAATATATGTTCCCTCTATAGAATTTGTGCCAGAAATTATTTGTTTCCAAGCAAAATTCTTTACAGTTGTCCCTACTGTTGTACTGAATCTCTTTTTAGTTCAAATTGGAAGAGATCATTTAACTGTTATCTAACTCACTGCACAACCTCTACCTAGCTTCAATTCATCTACATATAACATAGTCATACTCTGAACTGTAACATTCAGGTTATTAATTAAAATATTAACTACACCGATCCATATTTTACATTCATTTCAAAGACTGTTTTTTTAGAACATGTTTTCCCGTAAAAATCACCATGATACAAATCACTACTTGCCTGTTACTTGCATCTGCAATCTTCCATGATGGTTGTTACTTGTATCAGATCTTGGTGAGGCTGTGGCCATGTCAGAGGTTTAGGCTTTTGCCTGAAAGAAAAGCACAAAGGTAGCTTATTAAAAAGTATGTATCTCTGCATGTTAGTTACAACTATTAAATAAAATGCTCAACTAATTAGCAAGTTACCAAATGTTACTTAGGTATGGCAGAATGCATTATTTTGTAACACCAGTTAAAAAAAAAATAAATACTTCAGAAATTTGTCCCAAGTTACCTTTGAGGATGCCAAGACACTTCAGTAATGCATTCGTTTACATAGTTTAGAACTGTGCAAAGCAAGAAACAAAAATCAGCTGTGATATATCAGTATTCCTGTCTCCAGAAGATACACTTATGGTCTGATTTTAGATGAGCTAAGCATCAACAACTTCATATGAACAAAATGTCTGAAACATTTACATGCTTGAAAATCAAGCTGTCCCCTGAACAATAAACTCAAGCAATAACACAAGTGATTCAGACAAAGAACATTTTAATACTATCCCTAGATTTGCAGTCAGCTTTCTATACCAGTATTGTCCACCCACAAATCACTTCCCTCATCTATTGAGACAGTAAGCATTTTATAAGGACCATCCTATCTTATCATTCGGTGACTGAAATAGGGTGGCTCTGATCTCAGCTGGGGCATCCCTGCACTTGAAGCAGGAGCAAACATCACTCCCATCCTCCTGACACAAAACTAGAAGTGAAATATTCAGTGTTTCTATCAGACAACTGTTTGTCATGAGAAAAGAATATGTACATTTGAAATGTTTTACGTTATCTGTACGAACTTCCACATGCTTATTTATGTGAACATTAATTGGTATCAATAATATCGAATATTTGTCACCACATCTTTTTGAACATGCACATCTGTCAGTAAAAAATTTGAGTATGAACCCCCAATATGTGTATACATATTTATAAATTATGTGTAAGTACTACTGTACTAATATAGTATGCACATTATAAAACATAAAACCAGAAATTAGAAAGGATGAAATAAAGATGTAATAAACAGTATTTTTACATACTTTTTATTAGTAACAGTATAAAACTTTTGCTCTTGCTAAAGAAATTATTGATTTTTTTGTGAGAGCCATGTGATTGAAAATGCTTCATCATTTTTTAAATGTTGGCTTAACACTTTGTCATACAGTGATTTGAAAGCCCAATTCCAAATTCAGTTCATTTCGATACTTGGTTTTAATGGCAGTCATAGCCAGAAAAGACAATTTACAAAGATATGTAAATCCAAATGAAAGTGCATCACTGGCTCCACTTACTAAATTGTGATACTCATTTTTAATTCCCATCCACTAATTATGCAAAGGTTTTTCTTGAAATTTGGCCATTAAATTTCCATCTCCTCCCATGCGAATCCGTTGTTATTGCAAACTAATGGAAGGTGTTGCATATTTATATTTTCAACAAATGTATTCAAAACCTCCTGAAACTCTTAATTTGGAAGACTATTAAACAGGTGAAAAAAATTCTGCTTCCAAGTTTAAGTATACAGATACAAGTTTCTATAGGTGACACATGTGTCTTCCGGCAGCAAAATCACACAATGATGGAAAGGTTTCCAAACATCTATTTTCAAAGTGTTCTCTCCATAGCACGAGTTTCTTTCAAAAAGCAGTCTCCTTCTTGCTCATTGTTAAAATGTCACCTTCACCTTGAATTGACACATTAAGTTTGTTATTTTTTCGAAAATGTCTGTTAGTCGGCATACTCCTGACAGCTGCTTGCCATTACAGGTCAGCAAATTCAGAACACTCGTCTTTTTGTGAAAGAAAAACACATAATTAATCTTTAAATTTTACAGTTCTTCTACATACTTTGCCGTGATAAACCAGCAAACCTCTGCATAGAACAAAAGATTTTCATTGTAAGTCCCCATACTATTACAAATTACTGTAAACATCCTACTATTTAAAGGTCTTGTTTTCATACGATTCACCATATTGGTGACATCCTGCAGCACTCTGTGCATTTCTGGCTCCAACTTCCTTGTTGTTTGCCTATGCATGATGCAGTGAACGAATTCCACGTGTGGTGCTCTCCTTGTAACCTTACCCCAGAATCTCGTTTTATTTCAGTCAAAGCAGACACTCCATCGGTGGTGATATTTGCATAGTTTTTCCATTTAAAAAAATTATTATTAAAGAAGTTATTTACTGTTAAAAATGTGTGTTCTCTGGTACATCTTTCCTTAGTGACTTAGTTCTTTCGTTATCGACACAGAATCAATCTACAAACTACCATAAGCTGAGCCACATTAAACACATCTATACTTTCATCCAGCTGTATAGCAAGCCTCTCACACTGTGTAATTTGTTCTAATATTTATTTCTTCAAATCTTTGGCAGTGTTCTCCAGACATCATCCAACAGTATCTGCCAACAAAGAAATGCATTTTAGTTTGTCACCATTTTGTTTTCCATGTATTATTTCAGACAATTTTACTGCTGCAGGAAGATCAAGTGTTTTCCCAACAGTATGTGGCTTCTATGTCTTTTGCATTGAGAACATTAAAAGAGGCTTCTAAAGATATATCATTAGCTTTAGTTAAATCTTGTAAAGTACTAGACTGAGTATTGCAAGACTGAACAAACTGTAGAGGTTTGTCTTCATGTTCTGGATGCTTAGTTTTTAAATGCCTTGCTAATTGCGATGGCTTCATATTATCATTAGCTGGTATCTCCAGGTACAATATCCTCTTAGGGTGAGGTTCATCTTTAACAAGAGTAGATGTACATCCATAGTTCAAAAAGCCTTCTTGATAAAGCCAGATTTTTTGGCCAATGTCTTGTCAGATCTAATTGCCATTGTTTTTACCTTGTAATGCAGCTGTCCAGGAGCTCACATTAGGAGTAGGAGAAGTATCAACTCTCCCATGTTCTTGTTGTTCACTTGTGTGCACATTATTAGTTTTACCTTCAATCCATGATTTCTTTGCAGGAATTTTTTTAAGCCACTTGCCCATTTTTATGAGGGTTAGTTTAATCAAAACTAGATATTATAATCCATAATTCCACCTAACTAGGCACACAAACTACATACCTTGTAATACACTGAAAGAGAACGAACAAGTGAAGGTGCTACTGTGACTGCCAACCCCCCCATATTGTGGAACAGCAAATCTGCCCTCAGGACACCCGCAAACCACACATGACACAGAAGCATCTGACATACAGATTGAGTGAGGGCACCAGCATCAATATGCATCCTAAATAGAGCTTAATTTTTTTCTTATTTTTCAGATAAAATATAAGTCCTAATATTTTCTTCCCACACCTCAATGGATGGTCTTGCACACCCCAGTTTGGAGGCCACTGATACAGAAGACATCAAAGGAGCAACACATGCCATCAACTCCATGGCAAGTAAACTCAAATTCATAACAAGAAACCAAGATCTGCCATCTATTTCTAATCATACCTTAAAAAAATTAGTTTAGACATACTTTTGTAACTGACAAATTATCATTATTTTTACTGGGGTTTTTCCTCCTATTGTTCAACCTGCATTAGTAACTATCCAAACTCAGCTACTGACATTCGTAAATGAAGTTAATAGGTTATTGTCTAATCAGCCTTGATGCAGGTTGATTCTCCCGGGAGGGAGAAGAAAGGACCTGTTCACATCATGATGTTTGTAATTTTCATTCAAGATCCAAAAAGCTGTCTTATTGAAAACAAACAAACAAACAAACGTCTTCAGTGTCTGAGGCACACTGGATCACACTCACTCCCAGTCAAACATCTTTCTTCCAGGTAAACAAAGCCTTCAGGAAGAAAAGTTGGCCAAGTGACATTGTACAAGATGAAGTACCTTATCTAGAGCTTTGGACATCTATTACTCCCTGAAGACTGGTCTGGATATATGACAAACACTGCTGCACAATGGAAGAAGACAAGCATAATCCAACACTTGGTCCCTGAGCCTTTGATAGGAAAATTACTACCATGATGCAGCCACGGGGGCAGGGGGTGGGTACAGCACAGGACAGCAACCCTATTTATCACATGTACCATTTACAGTAGTGATAAAACCAGTATTAGTTACCTTGTGTAAGGTATTAGTACCCTCTGTCATAGTCAAGAAAAGGACAGGACAAGAAGAGCACTACTGGGAGAATAAAGACAACAAAAGAGCAGTCTAGAAATTAATAAAGACTGGAAGTAAATCTGCTCATTACCTATAAATATATCAGGAACATGCAGAAAACAAAAATAAAGGCTACTGAATTAGAAGAATAGTGTTAACATACATATTCTCAAGAAAATCACAGGTTTCTGGGGGACAAGGTTGCAGCAGAGAGAGTGAACAAGCATATACTATATGAAACTAAGCAGGAATAGTAAAGAAGTCACAGAGCAGAGGGACTGACAGACTTTGCACTAGGTTGGGATTACACCATCACTCTCTTGCCTTATTAGAAGAAAAATTTACCATAAACTGAGAAAGATTTTTAAAAGTTCTACAACTAGAAATTCTTCAAATACTAAAAAACAGTAAGTTTCAAGGACTGGCAGCCTCCTGTCTTTATGAGTCAGAAGAAACTATGTCTGGCCAAAAATAACCAAAATTTCAACCAAGCAAGTCTGAACTTGGTGAAAGAAAGGATGGTATGGCAATTAAACAAAGCTATGATATTCATTAGGAGAATTGCTAAGTTTTCACAATGAGGGTTGTCAAAAGCAAAACAGCAGTATTTTCTTGATCTAGTTTTCAAGAAAGCCTATTTGAGAAGGAAAACAGGTAGTGAAGAAGCACAGAAAGATATTTGGGTTGTTTTAAATAAGCAAATTTAAGTTTTATTTCAAATAATGCAAGCCCTAGCTATTCATGGGTAAGGGAACACTATGACCTATGGGCACTAGTTACTTCTTTCTTGCATCATGCACACACTTTTTTTTTTTCCCCTCAGCCTTAAATCCCTTTTTCTTATTACTCAAAATAAATGCCCAGTTTGGCTACTGAACATGTTGATTAAGGGTTAAAACCTTTGAGGTTATCTCTACATAACCTTAAAAAGAGGATTACATACAGCAATGTAAGAGTCACCATCTTGTAGTTACAATCTTCCTGAAAATTAGAGGATTAATTCTAAAAGGGCTACAGGCACCACCCATTCTTGAATATGAACTTGCTACACTTCTATTCAAGTTCCAGGTTAAACATCATTGGTCTAAAGGATGTGAAGCTTTACTTTCAGAACTGTTTCACTGCCACATACAAACCCACTTCCCTCAAAATTTCTGGACATTAAAAAATCAATTAAGAAAGAGTCTTGGAAGCCAAATAACGATCATGTTATCATAATGCTTCTGTTTAAACCATCCTCATCATACATAACCGTTACATCAACCGACAGAGTACAATCTATTTATTAACACCTATAACAGATTATGTTAAAAATTAGTATTACTTCAGCTCTATAAATTATTTTGGGTAACTACAGATCCATTAGGACAAAATAAAACCCTAGCAAAACCACAGAATGGCTGACATAGTATTTTATTAAAGAAATCAAAGGATCATTTCCTAATTCATGTGAATCAACAGTTCAATGGAAGACGATCTAGTCAACAATAACAGCATTTATAAATTTCCACCTCTGTGAAGAATTTTCTCTAAATCTCAAAATGCCAACTAGGGAAGGTGCCTGCTGGACCTGTTGTTTCACAACAGAGGACTTGTGGGCAATGTGATGGCTGGAGGTCATCTTTGGCACAGTGATCATGAAATGATAAGGGTTTTCCATTCTTGGTGAAGCAGAGGGGTCAACAGAACTCCCACCTTGGACTTCTGGGGGGTAGACTTTGGCCTGTTTTGGAGCCTGCTTAGCAAATTCCCTTGGGAGGCAGCTCTGAAGGGCAAAGGAGTCTAAGGCGGCTGGACATTCTTCAAGATGGAAATCTTAAAGGCGCAGGAACAGGCTGTCCCTGTGCATCAAAAGACGAATCACTGGGGAAGAAGACCAGCCTGGTTGAACAGAGAATTTTGATGGAACTCAAGAAATGAAGAGACTTTATGAACTTTGGAAGAAGGGGCAGGCAACTCAGGAGGACTACAAGGACATCATGAGGTTATGCAGGGAGAAAACTATAAGGGCCAAAGCCAATCTAGAACTTAGCTGGCTACTGCCATAAAATTCAATTAAAAAAAAAAACAAACCCAAAAAAAACAACAAACTGTAAATACATTAACAACAAAAGGAGGACTAAGGAGAATCTCCATCTTCTATTGGATATGGAGGGAAACATAGTGACAGAGGATGAGGAAACAGCTGAGGTATTTAATATCTTCTTTGCCTCAGTCTTTAAAAGTAAGACCAGTTGTTCTCTGGGTACCCAGCCCCCTGAGCTGGAAGACAGGGAGAAGAATAAAGCCCTCATAAGCCAAGAGGAAAAGGTTAGTGACCTGCTACACCACTTAGACATATACAACTCTATGGAGCTGAATGGGGTTCTGAGGGAGCTGGTGGAAGTGCTCACCAAGCCATGTTCCATCATTTATCAGCAGTCCTGGCTCACTAGGGAGGTCCCAGTTGACTGAAGGTCAGCAAATGTGACACCCTTTTACAAGAAAGGTGCGAAGGAAGATCCAGGGAACTATAGGCCTGTCAGTCTAACCTTGTTGCCATGGAAGGTTATAGAGCAGATCATCTTGAGTGCCATCGCATGGCATGTACAGGACACTCAAGTGATCAGGCCCAGTCAGCATGGCTTTGTAAAAGGCAGGTCCTGCTTGACTAACCTCATCTCCTATGACAAGGTGACCTTATTAGTGGATGATGGAAAGGCTGTGGATGTTGTTTAGCTGGACTTTACTAAAGAGTCTGGCACTGTTTCCCACAGCATTCTTCTGGAGAAACTGGCTGCTCATGGCTTGGATGGGCCTACTCTTTGCTGGGTAAAAAACTGGCTGGATGGCCAGGCCCAAAGACTTGTGGTGGAGTTAAATCCAGTTGGCGGCCAGTCACAAGGACCTGGGAGCGTTGTTCAACAGGCTGCTGAATATGAGCCAGCAGTGTGCCCAGGTGGCCAAAAAGGCCAACAGCATCCTGGCTTGTATCAGCATGGTCAGCAGGACTAGGGAAGTATCGTACCACTGTACTTGGCACTGGTGAGGCTGCACCCCAAATACTGTGTTCAGTTTTGGGCCTCTCACTACAAGAAAAACATTGAGGTGCTGGAGAGAGTTCAGAGAAGGGCAATGAAGCTGGTGAAGGGTCTGGAGTACAAGTCTTATACGGAGCAGCTGAAGGATGAGGGTTTGTTTAGCCTGGAGAAAAGGACGCTTGGGGGGACCTTATCGCTCTCCACAACTACCTAAAAGGGGTTGTAGTGAGGTGGGTGTCCGTCTCTTCTACCATGTATCAAGAGACAGAAAGAGAGGAAATGGCCTCAAGTTGCACTAGGAGATTGGATATTGGGAAAAATTTCTCCACTCAAAGGGTTGTCAAACATTGGAACAGACTGCCCTGGGAAGTGGTTGAATCGCCACCTCTGGAGGTATTTAAAAGACACGTAGATGTGTCATGAACACAGTTTAGTGGTAGACTTGAGAGTGTTAGGTTAACAGTTGGACTTGATGATCTTAAAGGTCTTTCCCAACATAAACAATTCTATGATTCTGTAATACCAAATCACAAAGTCACAGAATGGTTGAGGTTGGAGAAGACCTCTGGAGGTTGTCTGGTCTAACATCCCTGCTCAAACAGGGCCACCTAGAGCCAGCTGCCCATGGCTGTGTCCAGACGTCTTTCAAATATCTCCAAGGTGGAAGACTCCACAACCTACCTGGGCAAGCTGTGCCAGTGTTCAGTCAACTTCACAATGAAAAAGTGCTTCCTGATGTTCAGAGGGAATCTCCTGTGTTTCAGTTTGTGCCCATTGCTGCTGGTCACTGGGCACCGCTGAAAAGAGCCCGGCTCTGTCCTTTTTGCACCTACTCTTCAGGTATTTATATACATTGATGAGGTCCCTCTGAGTTTTCTCCAGGCTGAACTCTCCAGCCCCAGCTCTCTCAGCATTTCCTCAGAGGTGCTCTATCACCTTAATCATCTTCATGGCCCCTCGTTGAACTCTCTCCAGTATGTCCATGTCCCTCTTGTACTGAGGAGCCCAGCAGTGGGCACAGGACTCCAGATGTGGCTTCATCAGCACTGAATAAGAGGGAAGGAACACCTCCCTTACCATGCTGGTAATTTTTTGTCTAACACAGCCCAAGACATCACTCGTCGTCTTTGCCCCAACGGTACACTGCTGGCTCACGTTCAACTTGGTGACCACCAGAACCCCCGGGTCCTTTTCTGCCAGCACGATGTCTTGCTTCTTCCTGTTTAAGCTAAAAAGCACTACCAAAACCATCTTCAACTGAAAATATCCTTCAGTTCTTTACCTATGAGTAGCTTACAAGCATTCTCCAAAGAAAGGACTTATTTGAGGCTGAGAGGACCAAAAAAGGACCCAACAAAAACGTTAAGTAGTAAATACAACTTTGACACAACAAAGAAGAATAAAGCTATGAGAAAGTCCTCATACTTTCTGTTACCATCAACATACTTAGTGAAGTGAATCTTCAGACCAGTCAAAACAGTAAGGGACAGAGTAGCATTTAATTTTTCATGTTTTCACCAAGCCCACAGCACATACTCACCAAACTCACAGCACATACCAGTGGCTTCATTAGGATATGTTTTGACATTAGTAGCATTTCAGCTTCAGCAGTCTCTTCCTCAGGGTCTATAAGGCCTTGTCAGCAAGGCAAGCCATTAGTTCATCCTGACAACTAACAGCTTCTCCAGAGATACTTTAACATCCATGATACACTGAAAATATTTTGTAACTAAGTTCCTAGTTGCCAACCCTACAGACCTGAACTGGAAAGCAAGCTGCCATTCTTGTTAAATCACAGAACATCCTGAGATTGAAGAGACTCAGGGGAATCATTGAGTCCAGCTCCTGATTCCACAAATGGCAACCTAAACGTTAAATTATGTATCTAAGACCGTTGTCTGAACAGGTCTTGCACTGGAGGCACTGGTCAGTTCCCAGAGGTATAATATCACTGGGATTAGAGAGACTTGGTGGAATGAGTCCAGCAACTGGAGTGCTGCGATGGAGGGCTACGGGCTGTTCAGGAGGGATACCCAGTGCAGGTGAGGTGGAGGAGCTGCACTGTATGTAAGGGAGGGATTAACTGTACAGCCCTTACCGTTAGTAATGATGTGGTTGAGAGCATCTGGGTGAGGATTAGGGGAATGGAAAACAAAGGAGATATTGTGAATGTCTACCACCAATTGGCCAGCCAAGATCTAAGCACTGATGAGTTATTCTATAAGCAATTAGGAGAAAACACTGGATCGGTAGCCCTTGTCCTTATTGGAGATTTCAGCTTCCTAGACATCAACTGGAAATATCATACTGCAGTGACAAGTAAGTCTGGGAAATCCTTGGAGTTTATGGAAGCTAACTTCTTGCCACAAGTACTCAGTGAGCCAACTAGGAGACATGCTCCTAGACTTGTTACTAGTGAACAGAGAAGGATTCATAGGAAATGTGATGGCAGATGGCTGTCTTGGCCACAGTGATCACAAAACGGTCAAGTTTAAAATTTTTTCTATAATGAGAAAAAAAGGTCAGCAGAGCTGCTACCTTGGATTTCAAGAGAGCAAACATTATGCTATTCAGGGAGCTATTTGGCAAGTACCCTGGGAATCTCCTTTTGAGGACTTAGGAGTCCACAAGTGCTAGTCAGTTTTTAAGAAACACCTTTTAAGAGCACAGGAGCAGGCAATTCCACTACATTGTATGTCAAGCAAGCTGGGCAGAAGACCAGCTTGGCTGAATAGGGAACTCCTCGTGGAGCCCAAGAGGAAAAAGAAATTGTACGATCTCTGGAATCAAGGTCAGGCTTCGCAGGAAGATTAGAGAGCTGTGCTTCATTTATGCAGGGAGAAGACATAAAAGGCCAAATCTCAGTTAGTTTTGGAACTGACCAGTGCTGTATCGGATAACAAGAATGTCTTTTTTAAGTACATTAATAGCAAGAAGAGGTCTAAATACTTGTTGAAGATGGTCACATGACTAACAGGGATGAAGAAAAAGCAGCAGCATTCAATGCTTTTTTGGCCTCAGTCTTTAACGATACTAATAGACCTTGGGCTGCCCAGTCCCCTGAGTCGGAGGACTACAAGTGCAGAAACAGTGACTTTCCATGTGTGCATACTGAAATTGTAAGGGACCAGCTCTATCAGCTGCATGTTCACAAGTCCATGGGGCCTGATGAGATTCATCCCAGAGTGCTGAAGGAGCCAGCAGATGCTATGGCAGGATCCCTCTCTATCATCTATCAAAGGTCTAGGGAGGTCCCTGCATGAAGGAAGATGCAGGAAACTACAGACCTGTTAGTCTAACCACAGTTCCTGCAAAAATTACAGAGAAGATTATACTACATACTACTGAAAGCATTTAAAGTACAATGTAATCATCAGATACAGTCAACATGGGTTCACAAAGGAAAATTCCTGTTTAACTATCCTTTATAAGGTCACCCACCTTGTAGACAAAAGGAAGGCAGCAGATGTCGTTTTTCTGCATTTTAGTAAGGTTTTGATACTGTCTCTCACAGCATCCTTCTGAACAAGTTGTCCAACTGTGGCATGAGTGGGTTCACAGTGTGCTGGGCAAAGAACTGGCTGAAGGGTAGAGCTCAAAGGCTGATAGTGAACGGGGCTACATCTGGCTGGTGGCCCGTCACCAGTGGTGTTCCTCAGAGATCAATTCTAAGGCTAGTTCTGTTCAATATATTTACGAATTATCTGGATGCTGGAGTTGAAGGCTCCATTACCAAGTTTGCTGATGATACCAAACTGAGGGGTGCTGTTGACTCTCTCAAGGGACAGGAGGCCATGCAGAGGGATCTAGATAGATTGGAACACTGGACAGTCATCAATGGCACTTTAAGAAGTGCCAGATTCTGCACCTGGGACAGAGTAACACCAGGCACAAGTATAAATTGATAGAGGAGTGGCTGGAGAGCAGTCCAGCAGAAAGGGATCTGGGGCTGCTGGACAACAGCAGCTCAACATAAGTCAGCAGTGAGCCCTGGCAGCCTAGAGGTCAAACCACACCCTGGGGTGTATTAAATACAGTATAACCAGCTGATCAAAAGAGGTGATTCTCCTGCTGTATTCAGCATTGGTGTGGCCTCACCTGGAGTACTGTGTACAGTTCTGGGCACCACCATTTAAGAAGGATGTAAACACCCTTGAATGTGTCCAGAGGATGGCAAGAAAGCTGGTGAAAGGACTGGAAGGAATATCCTATGAGAGGCGGCTAAGGACTTTCAGCTTGTCTAGTCTGGAGAAAAGGAGGCTGAGGGGTGATGTCATAGCTCTCTACAGCTTCCTGAGGAGTGGAAGGAGAGAGAGGTGCAGACTTCTCCCTGGTACCCAGAGACAGGACATGTCAGAGTGGTTCAAAGCTCCATCAGGGGAGGTTCAGACTTGACATTAAGAAGTATTTCGTTACAGAGAGTATGAGCAAACAATGGAACAGGCTTCCTGAAGAGGTGGTCGATGCCCCAAGTCTGTCACTGTTGCAGAGTCATTTGGATAATGCCCTTAACAACTTGCTTTTAACTTTTGATCAGTCCTGAAGTGGTCAGGCAGTTGGACTAGATGATCGCTGTAGGTCCCTTCCAACTGAAATAGTCTATTCTATTCTATTCTTGCAGACTGTCAGGCTTGGGGCCATGACCACTTCCCTGGGGAGCTTTTTCCAGTGCTTGACCATGCTTCCAGTGAAGAACTGTTTCCTAATATCCAATCTGGACTACCTCTCATGCGGTTTTAAGCCATTCCGTCACATCCTATCAGTGGACACCAGAAGGAGATCAGCACCTCCTTCTCCACTCACTCTCATGAGGAAGTTGTAGACAGCAATGAGATTACCCTTCAGTCTCCTCTAAGCTAAACAAACTGAATATCCTCAGCTGTTCCTCATAAGTCACACCCTTTAAGTCAAACCATCTTTGTTGTCCTCATTTGGACACATTCTAATATTCCTCACACACTAGGTTTGATACAAACATTTCTGTATTCATCTTTCTTAAGTCGACCTATATGCAGTTCCCACTCTCTCAGCCCAGAAAATAAATATTTGTTCATTCATATTGTCATGGAGAGCAAGCTACATAAAAATACTTCATTTTCTGGTTGGGTTTGGTTTTGGTTTTTTGTTGTTGTTATTTTTGGGGGTTGTGGTTTTTTTTTTTTTTTCCAGTTGTTGTTTTGCATTTTGTTGTTGTTGTTTTTCATACACATTCCCTGACCATTGTTTCCAATGCTGCACTATTGACCCATGCATCATCTACAACATATTGCCGGCCTCGTATTAGGGTCTAAGAAAAAGAAATATGGTACAAATACAAAAGTTTTTTAAAAACTGTTTATCAGAGTGTTATGCAGGAGGTTAAAACAAATGACAGATTACGATTCCACCACATGTTTGCCTCTTCTGCTCTGCCTTATACTCACAACTAGCAAAGACCTTTTTAGATGGGTTTCCCAAACAAGCATCACATTTATGATGTATACTGTTCACTTGCATCTTCCTACCCTTCATCTCCATCTCTCTAAATGAATATGTTCATCACCAGATTCAGTTAAAATAAACTGAGAAGTAATGTTTTCTGGTATACCAAGTTCCTATGAGCTTTATCAAAACCAACAGCTATGTAGAGTAAAAAGACAAAACTTCCTGTGCTTGCTGGGCAAAGGGCTGCAGCATGAACTCAAGCTGCCTATGCTGCCTGGCTCAGAGGCTACACAATCACCACAGACACAGCTCTGAATCAGTCTGAGCGGGAGCTCTGCATAGTGTTTTTTTACTACAAGAAAGAAAGGCCTCAAACAGCAGAGGGAGAAGAGGATTGTGATGATGTAAGAATTTGTATGAAGCCTAGTACTACTGCTCACAGAGTAACCTATGAGCAAAATATTTAGGGTACACATTGCTTGTGAATCTTACTCATGATGACGCTTCTAGAGCCTACCACAATATCAAATAATGAAACATATCACAACGCCTTCTCCGTGTATTACAGATAGTACCACACACACAGAGAAACGAATGGAGTAAACAACTTCCAGGTTGCTTGAACAGAACAATGGTAGTTAAAGGCTGACAGTCCAAGACATATGTCTAGAAATCAGGGAAGAATATTTTCCTCTCTCATTTTAATATTCAACTGAATAGCCTTCATATCTGCCAGAATACATAACATGCCAGTACACACTAGTCTTTAGCCTCCCTGGATTGACTTCTGCTATGGATAATCCTAATGATTGGTATAAATTACTGTTTATCAGACTTGCATCGAGTGCAATGTAAAGTAACATACCAAGATATATCTCTAAAATACAGGCAGATTTTAGTATACCTACACTTCAAAAAGAAAACCTTACCATAGTTTCATGTAGGCGTTTCCATATCAAATATTATTTCTACGTTAACAATACGGAAAATGGAGAAATATTGGCTTCAGAACAGGCAGGCAGCCTAAGCACACACCAAGAGTGCCCAGATAGCTTATAAAATCCACTCACAAGAATTCATGCCTGTCATCACCACCTTATTAGTCACAATAGCCATGACTACTGTAAGCACATCTCTACTGCAGTCACACCAAAATTAACACACTGACAAATACAAAAGGAATATAAAACAACACTAAAGATATTAACCTAGAGTGCTGCTGTTTCTGTTACACCTTTCCCCTTGTTTTTGTGGGGATATGAAGAAGCCATGATTAAAGAATACCAACAATGGGAAATACATTAATACTGTCTAACAAAATGGTCTCCCAGTCTCACCACAGTTCTGATAAGTCAGTAGAAGATGACATTTCAAAGAAAAGGGGAAGAAAAAACTATTATACTCAGTGTTATGGGCTAAAGTGGTAGAAAGGGCCTTTGCACATTTTTCAGCAGTAAGAGGTTTGACGTGATCCACCTCTCCTCAGTAACTATCTCAAAAAATAGCTCAAAGAGGTATAAGTAGAATTCACTGCATGTTCTCACTCTCTTTTCTCTGAATATTTGCTTTTTAAAATGTGCTATGAAAGCCTCTTTCCAGCTGTCAATCTCAGCAGTGTTAAAACACTAAAACATGTCTGTCCTAATTCAAATCACAGATTGCACTGATCTTACCTATTACTACCTGAGAGCACTCACCCAAGCACTGTCACTTATTTTTTCAAAAAATAGCCTTTCAGTCTCCACAGTGCTCGAGAATTCAACCTGATCCTTAACAAGGCTCCCAAGTGATAAATAATTCTCACCTCTTAAAACAAAGAGCTACCTGATTCTACCAATTATTTTCCAATACGATTCTAACCTGGGTTAATCAGATTCCAGAATTTAACTACACAAAAATGACTAGTTGAACACATGAAAATTAATAACACAAGTCTTAACAGAAAAGCCCAGTGCTTGACTTCTCAAGGATCAATATTGGACTACATAAATACATTTCATATTAACTCAATGTTACAAAAGAGTCAATAGGCTCTAAGAAAACTAAAATTTTGCAGTAAAACAGTGTTTGAAATATTAGTTATTTTAATTTTAGGTGAACAGATGGAGTTCACGAGAAATGCAGATACTCTCACAAGGGTCAGCATCCTTTCTGGTGAAAAGCTAAAGACTAAATTATATAACCTAAAATCAGTAACAGCTAATGCTTGAGAGCAACAGTGCCTTGACATCAAGTGACTACAAAAACAGCACAGAAAAGGTCATCCAACCTTTTCAGAATTATTCTCTTATTCATGTTGATTTTCAAGGAAGTTTTGAGGGCAGATACTAGAGACAGAAGAAGAAAGGGATGAACGTCTCCAGCATCCTTTACCCATATAACTTCCATTTGCATTACATGGTCGACACACAGGTATTCCAGCCTGAAGAGTATTAAGAATCCTTAGTCATTCTGTCATTCTTCCATATAAATCAGTCAATCCTTGCTGTCCTCGTTTGCGCCTTGTCCAGTTCTACTATGCATCTTTTGAGATAGGGTGGACAGTGGAAAAGATGAAAAAAATGCACAAAGCATTCTCTCAAGATAGGAATGCACTGTGGATATAAACAGTGGCACCATTATGTTGTCTGTTTTATTCTTTATTCTACTCCTACCTTTTCTACACCAACCTTTGAAACCATCAACTTTTAAGCTGGGGGAAGTGTCAATAAACATCTGGAAAAGTGTTCTTTCTTCCCCTCTCTTAATAGGGAGGGATTGAAACACAGCATTTTCAAGCATGCAGGAAAATAAGCCCAAAGTGTACATCTCTGCTAATACAGATTTATTTTAATTTCTTATGGCCTTTCAAGCTTTGAAATCGAAGCAACCAGCATAATAGATTTACTCAAAATAGACAAGAACATCAACCAACTCTGAAAACAAGCTGTGCCTACTAGTTTAAAAAAAGAAAAAAAACCACAAACAAAACAAGAAAGGCTGTAGTGAGCTGTCTACACTAACTTGCTCATAGGAAGTATTTAAACATCTAGTTTAAGCACTGAAGTACAATTAAAATTCCTATTACTTAGCAAAGGATTTTCTCCTTGTCTGTATAGCAATCTATTCCTTATTTTGAATCATACATCAGCCAATCCCAACTGAATCTTGTCAAGAACTACTTCTTGATAGACTACCGTACTCAACTTTTCTAAGCGTGCTCTAACATCTCCTTATTTATTTGTATAATAAATGGTTAAAAGCATAAGCTGAAATTTACTCATTCTAGTCAATGTTCTGTTGTTCTCTGCTGGAGGCCTCTTCTCCCTTCTTTTCATGCTAAAAATAAACAATATTTTCCATTTTATTTGCACAGGAGCAGTACTATTCTAATGGTTTACTCCTGAATCAGTTATTTTTCCTGATGAAAGATGCAATACAAACAACAAATAAACACAACAGTCCATTTGTAAAAGAGCTGAAGTTAGGAGGTTTCCATGTAGTCCCAGAGCCACTTGTCATACAATGGTAACATTTAGCAGTTTTCAAATTCACTTAGGTAATTCATATAAAAATAGCATGCAAACTATTATATGTTATCTTCTTAATACATTCCAACATTTATTCTTTATTCCATTCCTGATGGGACATTTTCATAGAGTAATTCACAATTATGTTGGGCTCTTATTACTAAATACTAAATTTACAGCCCATTTTGATGGATAGTTCTAGTTACTCCTTCCAATACGCTTTAGGTCTCTTGTGTAAACACTAAAATGTACCTATTACCAAATACTACACTAGCCCCTGTTATGTCTCTGAAGTTTCCACTTCCATTACTCAATAAATAGTTTCGCCACCTACAGATTTTGCCAGTTCATTAGTAGCAGTCTTTTTGTCATATTACAAACAAAGACTCCAACTAGTTTTCTTCCCATAGCTATTCCCTTAACAATACTCACTATCCCATGACAACATAGCTTTGTCAGCAATCACTCACAAGGCATTGAGTCGGAGATTTATTTTATTTTTGAAATGACACACAATTTTCAGTCTTCCACCATATTTTTCAACACTAATTTATTTTTTTCCTGTCCTTGTAACTTGCATCCAGAAAGCAAAACGCGCTTTTTTCTTTTATTTTTTTCAAACACAAAATCTTTCCAGCTACTACAGTAAGACAGTGACCATTTTTTAAAAAGATAACAGCATAAGAAGGTAGCTGGAAGTGGAAAACAAAAAGTGCCAAGAATGAAGCAATAAAGGGAACTGACATTTTAGAAAAAGCAGCTTATACGCTTCCAACCTGGGATGAAGAGAAAAGGGAAGATTGGCAATCCTGTTACTCTTCATCTTCTATTTAGCCTTCCTTATGCACTTATTTTGCTTTTTGACTGTTTTGTTTACATAGAGATACTTCAATGTCACTGTGTATACCGGAAAATGAAAGAGCACTAATTCAAATATAACAGTTAGTAAAAACAAGGTCAGTTTTTAAGATGACTGTACCTTGATCTGTTCAGCAGTTTTAGTTCAAGCTTACAAACAATCAAAAAACCAAACCAAAACAAAAAACTTACTGAATTTCTCAAGAACTAGCAGAGCCCTGTGTTTCAAAACTAGAGATGTGTTCTTTTTTCTCAGTTCTGATGCCCAAGTATATTGTGCAATTTTACGGATTACGAATTTTGCCTTTCCTGTTTACTTCTCCCTATTCTAAAACTACTACTCCTTTCATTTGACTTATACTGAGAAATCACTAGCTACCTTGAAATGCACAAACTATCCAAAGTTCTCTCATATTTTTCACCCACTTATATATGAGGAACAGTTAAAAGCCTTAATTCGTTCCTCTTTTAAAGGACTCTTATGCTAATCTCCTGCTCCATTTTAATGCTTATAGCAAAAAATCTTAGTTAGAAACCCCAGTAACTAGAAACGTGCAGAGTACACTCTCTATACTTTTGTCTGTACTCAGAGCAGTACAGATAAGAGCTCTCTTCTGCCCACTTCAGGCTGCAAAGTGAAGATACTTGAATGTGTAAAACAAAGTTATTTTGCTGTTTATTTTTAAAACGTGACATCCTCTTCTCATCATTTTTTAAATTGTTTTCTTCCATCTCCACAATGATTTTCTAAAACCCTAATAGAAAAAAAAAGTAGATGGAGTAATTCTGTGCCATTATGACTACTTTGGAAGGTCAGTTACAAACACATTTGTATTCTCAATGCCATTTAGACATAAGATAAATTAAGAGAATGTCCTACTTTGTTTTCAGTAACAGACACTTATATTTGAAAGAGTTATTCTGAAGTGATTTGAACCAATGAAAAATTCCTTACATTAGACATCAGAGGCTGAATTTCACTATGAAAGACTACTGGCTGTACCAGTTACATCACTTCAAGTTAACATCCTTAACTGTGAGGATGTTAAGAAATCTTCAGGTTTTGAACTGGTTACATTTAAGTATGCTCAGACTCCAGTCACTTAAAGCAGTACATAAACATCTCTAACATATTCCAGCAAAAAGAAAAACAGTGAATAATAAAAAAAGTTTCAAAAGCCCAAGAATGCAATCTGCTTTTTAAAACATATGCTGCACTCCAATTTTTACTAAAGACCTTATTTTAGACAAAAGCCATTATAAAGTAACACAACCAGCTGAGTAAATTTTAACTTATTCTTTAAAGTCAGTAGAACTTACAAGTTAAATCCAAATCCATATTCTCTCTAAATAGGATTTTGAAAGTACATTTTTGACAATACTGAACTATCAAACTATACATTAGATTACAAACTTAAAAACCCTCAACACTGACTAAGAGGAGAGGGAATTAAAAAAAAAAAGAAAAAAAATGGTTGGTTTGCCATATATCTGCTGTAACAAAACCACAGCAGCATACAGTCATGCAAACCTGCAATGATTAATTGCTTCATACTACATACCTGCATAGTAGCTACTAAGACTGACATGTAACATGAGGATAAAGGTTTCCCTGAAATGCTCAGAAATTTAAAATCAACACATTGCAGCCTCACAGGTAAATAATTCTGATATACTGTAATTCTGACAGCTTCCCTGGCATCTCTGGTGTTCCTCTGTAAAGCAACACTACAGTTGCAAAACAGAACTAAACTTCAGTATGCTCCTGGTTAAACTATCAGGTCCTCAAACACAGCCAAAACATATCCCAAGAAGCATTTAACTTTTCATTTAGAGAAAACAATTAAAAACAAAAACTCCCTCTTAAAAGGTATTGTAGTAAATTTTCAGCAAAAACCATGCCATGTCACTGTTGTATAAGAAAAAACAAGAGGGTGCACCACTCATAAGATTTGATCTTTTCTACAAGCCTTTGGAATGCCTCTTCTGGACACTCCAACTCCTGCTGATGAGGAAGAGGAGACTTCTCTCTCCAGCCATATAATTTTCCTTCAAGTAAAGAGAGGTGAGACCTCTGATACTTCCAATGGTCCTTACCTATGACTATTTCATGTCACTACAGGAGAAGGTCAGCAAATTATGATAAATCTGAACTGACACCTACAGAGAAAGGAAGTGGCCTCATGATGCAACGAAAACAAACTTTTAAAGAAGGACCAGGATGTAACCAGCTCCTAACGTCTGCATTGGTACATATACCAAAGCAAGATCGAAGAATGTCACTACACATTGCCTAACTCCGTATTCAAAGGAAGAGTTCGGCAGTTCTAGTTTACAAGTTTAATTAGTACAGCAAAAACGACAGGATTTTGATTAATCCGACACTGCCATAGAAACTGAGGAACCCTGCCCCAATTTACGTACTTTCAGACAGGAAGGCACACAGCAGCAGCTTTTCTGATGACTTTGAGTTTTATGCAATTGATGCAGAGCTAGAAAGCCTTTTTTTTTTTTTTTTTTAAATCAAAGTGAACATTACGCTGTGCAGAAGAGCAGTACTAACCTAGTTTAAAAGACAGGACATGTTTATCAGTAACTTCACTGCTTCTCCTCAGTTTTTATGAAGAAAGTCTTTATGACCAAGTCAAAAATAACTTCCAAGAATCATTAAAGCATAGTTTGCAGGAAGCTTTTTTTTTTTTTTTGCCTTTCACTCCATCCACTCGTTCTCTAAGCCTTTTCACTTAATTATCTGCATTTCAGCAACTAAATTCTAGGATGAACTTGGTTGGGGCGGGGGGCAGGGGCAGCGGCAGGATTTAGGTTGTGTTTCTTTAAAGCTATCAATGAGTGTTTGCTCTAAGTGCATAAATACAAGTCATTTCCAAATAATAAACATAGCTTGGGTCATTATTATTTTATTATGGTATCTTAGTTTTCAAATCTAGTGTTTTAATGGCATAGGAATACTGAAGCATGAATGAACTGAATGCAATACCAACTTGCTCTCATAGATCCTTACCCCCGATTCTTCTTCACATCCAAAGACCAGGAGAAATCTTTCTCCACACACATTCTTTTAAGAGAAAAAATAGGAAACTGAGTAGAAATTCCAACTTAGCAAAATTTCCAACTTTATATGGCAAGATAAGAAGGAAAATGAAAAGTAATAGAAGTAGCACACATTCCTCCTTCTTACAAGGGTTCCACAGACTCAGGAAAAGACAGGTGATTATTTAAACTTTATTACCAACCCTTTAACAAAAACACACAGGCTAGTTACAATGTTTTGTTCACTGATGTTTAGCAACAAATGTAAACTATTTTTCCAACAAAAATAATCCATATCCTTTTGGTAACATGGTGTCCCATGCAGAGAGATTAAATCAGTCCCAGGTATGTAAAATTGTTTTCATGTTTTCAACTATAATTATGTATTTAAGGGAATTGTTCCACAGTATCGATGGAAAAAAAGACTACTGATAGTGGTAAATTACTCAAGCTAGCAGCATTTATAGGATCAGATCTTTAAAATATAGCTCAAAATACACACCAGAGAAGCAACAAAAAGATTCTAAACCCACAATTTCACAAGCAACATCAGCTGCAAGTACTTCTAGTTGCCCCACTTGAAAGCATCTTTGTCAAGAATCCAAAAAAACTCTGTGCTTTTACAACTGCAAAATTGTTCTCAAAAGGATGAAAAAATCCTTCAGATTTTTTTCTATGTAAAATTTCTTTAATCTTTATTAGCATTAAAATCAATGAAAATAATTCAGCTTATATCTTGGCCAACATGGACTCTGATAAAGCAGCGTACAAAAATGAAAGAAAAATCCAACAGCCCAAGTTAGTGAAGGATTTATCACAGCCCACCAGTACTCAGTTTGTTCCTATATCACAATGGAATCAAACCAGAATACAAATTTTAAGGGGACACTTATTACTATGAAGGCTATACTGTGTTTCACATATATGACCAAATATAACCCAGCCACCTGTAGTCAGTATCATCTAGTAAGCCAGTGTTATTAAACTTGCATAACCTGGGGTCTCTTTAATGCAAAATATCCTGATGATTTTCTACAGGACACAGGTGCCATGTGAAAATACAACTGAAATATGAAAAGCTCTTTTTATAGTTTCACCCAAACATTTAAGAGCTCCCATTAAAATTATTAGTGTTAAGTCCTTTTCTCTCTTGGAAGTACAGTTTAAACATTTATAGATCTGGAAGCAGCGCTAGATTATCCTAGTTAAACTGCGATGGGAATTGGTATTGTTCCAAACAAAAAAAAGACATCACAAATAAAAACAAGTAAATAAACACTTCCACTGAGTTATAACATTTTGCCACAATATAAACAAAGATAGATGACATAAACAGGTCTTTCGAGGTCTTGAATTCACAGCCTGCTCAGCAAAACACACATTAAGGGGACCCAGACAGACTGGCAGACACGTATAACTTGAGCAATAACCGTAACGACTTCCCAGACTGCTGTGCCCCCTCCTCTTGAGAGAAGGCACACTGCACATATTGTGAGGGGTGACAGCAGCTCATTGTAGTGAGGAAACGGCTCTTCACCTCCTCCCTCTCCAGTTTCACCAAAGGAAGGTGAACTGAAACGTAACAATATCCTTCTCCTCTGCTTTGATCCCCCAGATAGCCAAGCAAGGGCCGGCCCTGGAACTGCCTCGCTGACTCCCAGTCACTAATGCCTCTTGCCATCCACTCAGCGTTGACACAGGTCAGGACTCAGCCCTCAGTCACCCTCACTCGAAAGGCCGCAGACAGGAATAAACAAGGTTATTCGCCTGACACTGGACACCAGCGACACTCGCCCTCTCCTTCACCCCCACCCGGTACCTCCACGGGCTCTCCCAAGTCCCGACACCCCCTCCCCGTGCCAGGTGTGGGCCGAGAGGCCCTCAGCCCCGTCCAGACATGAGCCAGGGCGGGAGACGGCAGGGAAACCCAGCGGTCCTCCCGTCACCAAACGGGGACAGCGAAAGGGGAGAAGCAACAGCCGCCACCCCCCCTGCAGCACGGCCCGGGGGGCGCGACGAGTTGAAGTGCCGAAGACCGAGACCTTCCTACAGCTCCCTTCGCCATTTTAGCCCCCACGCCCATTCCCCTCCTCCCCGCCCCTCAGTGACAGGGGCAGCTCGCACCGGCACAGAGCCCACCCCCCTGCCCTCGCCGCCCCCGCTTCCCCACGGCCGAGCGGCGGCGAAGAGGGAGAAAAACGGTCGCCGTTTTCTCCTCAGGCCGGTCGGGCTCTGCCGGGCCAGACCGCAAAGCGAGACGGCTGCGGCACAGCCTGTTTTGTTTCCTTACCGTGGCTCGCAGCCTCACAGCTGCTGCCGCCTCCTTCTCCTTCCTCCCACCTTTTTCTTCTTTTTCTCCTCCTCCTCGCCGCCGCGGCGGCTCCTCACCCCTCCGCGCCGCGCTCCGCCGCCGCCGCCGCGCAGAATGATGCCATCTCACACGGGCATCGGCGGCTCCGGCACAACAACCCCCCTCCCGCTGCTGGTGCTGCTCCCGCTGCTGCTGCTCCCGCTGCTCCCGCCGCCGCCGCGCGCCCCCAACGGCCGAGCCAGCCCCGCGCGCGCGCCCCGGGCACGGGGAGCAGGAACTTGTGGAGCTGCCGCCGCCGCCCGGGCGGGAGGGCCCAGTCGAAACCAGGCAGTGCGCAGCGGCGGTGGGAGGGAGAGGGGGAGCGTGAACCGACGCTCTTCAAAGGGGACAGGGCTTATTCCTGAGCGCCTGCCCCGGGTTGAACCAACTCGGGCGCTGCGGCGGGGAGAAGAGCCGAGCGGACTGAATCAACCTCTGCG
Source organism: Caloenas nicobarica (assembly GCF_036013445.1). Classification (NCBI taxonomy): domain Eukaryota; kingdom Metazoa; phylum Chordata; class Aves; order Columbiformes; family Columbidae; genus Caloenas; species Caloenas nicobarica. The sequence continues at coordinate 137,128,650 of NC_088246.1, read as the reverse complement.
GAGGCAGGGGAGGAGGGGCCGGGCCCAGCGCTGGCGGGGGCAGGATAAGGAAGGCTTGTGTCAGTCACTGCCCACCCGGGAAAGCTGCTGCTCGGCAGAGCCGCCGGCAGCCAGCACGCCCCGGTGGTGTGCAAGCGATAAAGGCGGGGGGTGTCTCCTCCAGCCGCCTCCCTCTCCGGCTGCGCAGGCAGGCAGGGCTCCTGTGGGGAGGCTCCGCCGCCGCCCTGACAGTCGGCCGGTTCCGGAGCCGGAGGGGTCTGTGCGGCTGCTCCCCTTCGCTGCCGTCTGATCTCTCTCCCTGAGTAACTTCTGCCGTCCCGCACTTGGGGGGACACACGGAGATGGGGCAGAGGCGCGTCCCCGCGGCGGCGGCGCAGCAGCTGGCGGGGGCGGGCGGCAGCGCGGCCGGCTCTGCAGCGCGAGTTCCGCCGCAGCAGCACCTCAGCACCTGCCCCGCCGCGGGCGCGGGGCTGCGTGTCCTCACCCACCCTTAAAAAGGGCATCGGCGTTCCGTGCAGATTGACATACCTAAAGTACTCGTATTCACAAACATGAGGATTAAGTTGTGCCTTACGTTGAAGGCTAATGAAGCTTTGGCTTCTTACCATCCAATATGCTTCTTATGCATCCAATTGGCTTCTTACCATCCATGGAGGCAGCAGCAGCAAGAGCTTTTGTGCGTAAACAAGGCCTTTGAGTGCTTGTCTCAAAGTCCAGCGCCACTGTTAATTGAAAGGAACAAAAGCTTACAGTATGAGACCCTGAAGCAACTTCCAGCAAAGTCTGGTATTTCGTTGTTTTTAAAAAACAGCATGAGGGCCAGCAATCTGATTTAGGCATGTAAACTCCTTCAGGAAAACAAAGGAAGCTCTTAAAAGGACTACTTTTCAACCTATTCATAGAAAATCTATTGGAAAACTAAACTACAAAGTTTGGAAAAGAGAGAAATATTATATATAGTTCAAAAGTATTTTCGATTAGACTTTTCTAAAAGAAAACAATACTAGTCTTCTCTTAACTAGTAATACTAGTACAAGTGCCTGAAAAATCTGGTAGTTTGAGTATTTGCAATTAGGAGTTGTAACACAACATGTGAACTGTACATTTGCAAAATCCATTGTGGGCATTAAGACTGTTTACAGTTACCTAGTCAATCCGTCTGATTTGCAGAATTCAAGAAGTACTGTTTTCTGTGCATCAACTAAGCTGACATTCAAACTACAGTCCTGCTTTTGTTCTGAGATTGTCCAAAATTAGGTACTTAATTAGTCCAAGGGACTACTTTTACAATCCTTTGGTAGCACTTCCAGAGTCTGCTATTAGGGTCCATCTCTCTTTCCTGCTTGTTTGTTTTTCTGATGTAAAGCAATCTAGTTGAAATCTATAGGGGGAAAAAAACCCACCACAACAAAACAACCAAAACAAAACAAACAACAACAACAAAAAAAACCCACCACCCCAAACCTGTACCTTTAGGTAGGAACACTTTTTAATGGGGGAAAACTTATATTTAAGAACTTTTGACTGCAGCGTATTCCCAGCAGCAAAGGGTGAGTAAAGGTGTAAATGGCAATATTTCGATCTCTGCCCTTTGCATAAACTATTAATTTCTTTACTCCTAGACTTTACTTGTTACTAATATCAGTAATCTGATACTTCATGAAAAGTATGAGTATATTTCTTAATAGATTATATGTGTAAAATTGCTAAGTGCCTCGTTCTTGCCTTATGAAGTATTAAAAGTGTGTAGTGACTTGAAACAATACAGAAGTTATGGGTGTCTCTGGCTTGTCTCCTCCCTGTTTCAAAACAAGCTTTGTCATATATTTGTCTCACCCTGGGGAACAGTGACATTCCAAGTATTATTCCCTCTTAAAAGACATTTGATACACTCATGAATGCAAAATGTCACAAGTCTGTTAATGTCACAAGTTTGGTTCTAAATGTCTTACAAAACCTCAAGATTCTTGCATTTTTCCGACTACTTTTAGGGCAGTAGGTTATAAATAAACATATAACAGTTAGAAGCCATACATTGAAAACTTGCTGAAAACATTTAAGTTATACTCAAGAGTTATACTTGTTAAGTATCTGAAAAAGTACAAACACAGTTTTCTTCATTTTGCAGATAACCCCCTTTATATTTTTACTGTGCTGTGGCCAGTAAAGCTTGCAGATTCTAACATGCAGTGCTCAAGGCCAGGAGGAATTAATGCAGGATTGGTAGCCGCATTGCTTCAAGTTTTGCTGTTTAGAGGGTTGAAATACACTGTTAACCTCAGGAAATGTCTCACAAGCCACTAAACTTATCAAAACATAAGCCAACCAAAGTTGGAACTTTGCAAAAGAGTCTGCATGAAGATTTATTTCAAACAAATGTAAAAGCATCATCTGCACACAATATTCCTGTGATAGTGATTTATGAGCCCATTGAAAGTTTTTAATGGCATATCCTTGAGTGTATTTCTGGCATTTTTTTTCCTTGTGAAGTGAGTAGAGTTTTGGAGAACTCAGATTCAGAATAGATAACACTAAGACTGCAGGATACACTAGGTTTTCCTTAGATACGAATAGATCTTTTCTGGTATAGTTGAACAATGTACATTTGATAAGCATGGATTTTAGGATGGGCTTTTTGCAAAATCTAGGTTATAAAAGACAAGAGTGTTCATTGGCTGGAATGGTACCGTTCCTTTTCGGTGCATGATTTTGTTGTTGTTACTGCGTGCAGAGAATGGGCAGTGAGCACTGCTAGCCTTTAGTTGGAAGCTCTAGGTGAGTGGCAGTAGTTTTGCTCAAACTATACTTCTGGATAACTCTTCTAGAACTTAATAGGAAATGAACAAGTAAAGCTATAAATTAATGTCTCTAGTAGCACATAAAATTACTATACAATGCCATCTATTTGCATTTCTGCTCTTTTTAAATTTCTTAAATATCTTGCAAAAGCCTTATGTTAAACTATAATCCCCTCATGCTACAGAATAGTTTAAAAATTTCTGTAGAAAAGTGAAGTGTAATAATTCAACTTCCTTAACAGTAACACAGTAGTAAAAGATGAGGTTGAAACCAAATCTTTCTGCCTTTCATAGACTCAAATACAAGCTGATTTTACCTGAGCAAAGGCATGCAGAGCTAGTCTGTGTGTATGTGTGGTTTCTGTTGTTTGAAATGAGCAAAGTTTTATCATACAAGTCTTAAATGCAAATGGTTGTGTTGGTTGCCTATGCAGCCCTAGTCTTCCAACCATGAAAAATCCAAAAAGCAGTATCTGGTGAAAGTAGAGGACAGATTTCCCTGGGAATTATTATTTTTTACATGGAGATTTATTATTACAAAATTCATATAGAGTAAGAAAACTTTTGGATAAGTTTCTTTGGACCATATTCAAAAAAGCATTTAGGCACCTGAAATGTGATGTAAGTAGAACTTAAATTCTGTCTTCAAGAGCACAAGCCACAAAACCCTGTAGATGTAGTAATCCAAGCCTGCTAGTGGATGTACTCAGTGTCTGTAGGCATGTGCAGTGGGCACCTCATGTCTTCACTGCAGCAAACGAATTGCTGCTTGACTCATGCCTGGTTTGTTTGAGGTCCAGACAGTGGGCAGTAGATCATCTCACCTCCATGGCAGGGTGGATCAGAGAGACATGGTTAAGGGTATATCCAGTACACAAAAGATCCAAAATCAGCACAAAGTACAGAAGTTGCAGTAAGGACAGAATCAGAGGGAAACATGGGAGCAGTGATCAACAGGCCTATGGTATCATAAAGATTAGAGGACTCGGCACCCAGAAAACCTGTGTTCTGTGCCCTCCTAGCCTCACACTAGTCTCTCTTCTTGAGGCAGACTGTGACCAACAAGAGCTGTCTGATTTGGGATCAGGATTCTCTCTCCTGTGGCAGCTCTGTGCAGCTTCACAAAGGCACACTGAAGTAGCACAAGAGAGTATTGCCAGACAACTCAGCAATTAGGGAACATAGCTACAACAGCTGGAAAGTTTTAGTTTCTGGTCCTTCTTCCCAACAGTGTCCAGGCATTTAAACCAATGGCTTTTCAATGCACAATATTGGTACCCGTTCCAGGACGATAAACACTGCCTGAAACAACAGAATGTCTGCACTGTTGGCATTCTGTCAGTCTCCTCATATTTCTCTCTCTGATTCCATGATTATTATGTTCTGAAAGCAGACTGAATATAGTTATGTGTATGTTTTATTTATATACATATATATGGTTGTGTCTGTAAAACTATATCTTAAGTATGTATTCTCATTACAAAATACCTTATTTATATGGTAAGTAAGGGGCAGGGGTTTGTCCTTATGGTGGTATATGGTTGTTTTATGTTATACTTAAGTAGAATCCTACCTTAGTAATGTTTTTTCTACGTATAATTTGAAGTTTCTAGTTTTACACTGGTTAAGGAACTTGGGTACTGCACCTTCCAGTTATTTACTGTCTCCTATTTCCTCCCATCTCCGGGGTGTGCATATGTTGTATCTAATTTAAGTTATGACATATGCATTCTACTACCATTTATGCAATATTTGACACAATAAGGTTCTAGTCTGTAATATGAGGATTTTTGCATATGTAGCAGTGTAAATAATACATAACAGTAATCACCTTGGGCTCACTTAATTTAACTTGATACCTAGGAATGATTTGGTGTCTGCATTAAAATGATTAGTTTTTTTTAACAGCATTGTGGAGAAATTCAAAAATGACGAGTTGCAAAGTCTTGACTCCAGTTAGTAGAAATCAGTAAAATTGCATGCCTCTGGTTTTAGACAATACTAGTTTCTTTCTCTATAAATTTGGGATTATGAGGAGAGTCTTTTTCCTACACCTTTATCCTGGACCAAAAAGTATTAATTCAAAAGTTGTAACTTCAAAGGATGAGTGAATGACTGAGAGGGCTAAAACCCATTGATTTTTGCTGACAATTTTATAAAATGTATTTTGCTGTGTACAGACATCTTCGAATATGACTCTGTGTTTTGAGAATACAATTATTTCAATACTTTGACATTGTCATCTTTTCAGATGTTATTCATAGAATCATAGAATCACTTTGGTTGGAAGACACCCTCAAGATCATCGAGTCCAACCATAACCTAGCACTGTCACTAAACCATGTCCCTAAGTGCCACATCTGCACATCTTTTAGACACCTCCAGGGATGGTGACTCCACCACTTCCCTGGGCAGCCTGTTCCAATGCCTGACAACCCTTTCCACAAATAAGTTTTTCCCAATATTGAATCTAAACCTCCTCTGGCACAACTTGAGGCCATTTCCTCTCATCCTATTACTTGTTACTTGGAAGAAGTATTGAGGTACTGGTGAATCAGCAATGAATTTATTACTTTTTCATGTAAGCCTAGAGGTTTGTGTGCCAAATCCTAAAAATCTACAAAAACAACTTGTCAAAGTGGTGTCATTTCTGGTGTGCTATCTCTTAGCAGCACGGGATGTAAGACTTACTTTGTGGAAAAAAAAATTACAAACCAGTACATCTCATCTGCTGTTGTAATGAACAAAAAATTTGTTTTAAGTCTGGTACTGCAAGATCTTCTCTAAACTCAGAAAACTCAGTTTTTATGTGAACATATTGGAATGCATTTGAAAGGGAGACAAAGCCTACAGTTATCTTTTTATCAAGTACTGATTTCACACTGACAACAGCATGACATTTATTAATGTATATTTACTTCTCTCTTGAAATTGTAGCAGATAAATGCTGAGCTACTGTTTGAAGTCTCTTGCTGCACACAGGGTTGCTGTTTTGAAGCCTGCCTGCACTTCTGGCTGGGAAGCAGGACTGAGACAAGGTGAGGTTGGGAGCAGATAATAAGGAGGCTGAGTGTGGCTTAGATGTCTGAGACAGAGTATGGAGACAGGTAATGGAAAACGAGGGACTCTGGTCCCAGTGTGTGGGAGTAAGTGGTTTGCATCGGGAGAGCGTGGGAGCATAGCATGAGGAACGGGGAGGGCATTTAAGTAAAGGGAGGGGAACAGTTTGTTTCATTTTGTTCGTATTTCGGTAGCAAGATTTTGTATTTTTTTCTCCCCAATAAATGGACAATTGAGTTTTGGAAAAGAAAGTTGAAATATGGTGAATTATTTTAGCCTCACTTCATATGGAAGCAAGATACACGTCTACTGAGTGTGTGTTCAGTGACCAGTTACCCCTACATCTCCATAACACTTTTGAATTCAGTGGCCAACTTCTAACATGCCTTACAAAGTCTGATAAATTCCTACAAACTTTGAGAAAATAGATGGCAGAGTATAGTAAAAAGCTTCTGTAAATGTTCCCTGGAAGGGCTACACACAAAGAAAAAGCTACATTATTAAACTGCTCACTATTAACCGCTGGAGAATGGAGAGCAGGGAGAGAAATAGTAAACAGTAAGCCAGGCAGCCCTTGTAAATGCCTGCCATAAGAGAAGGCTTCAGCTGGAGTTTGCATTCTTAGGCACCAAAGTCAATCAACCATGAAAAACAAATCTTTAAGAGACCAAGCTTCATTAGTTCCAGTACTCACTGAATGATGTGATTTAATTGCAGCACTACCTAAAGCAATGCTATGCAGCCCATAGTCTGTGGATAATTGATGACCAATAAAATATCAAAAGGGAGCTCAAAAAGCAAGTCAAAACCAGACATTTCTGCACAGCCGTATGCTCCCATACATACAAGCAAAATGGAAGAGGAGAATAAAAATTAGGGTAAAGTTTTAATCTTTATTTTTATTTGCCTCTAAAAGAAAGCCATTATGACTACTTCAGCAAAGTAAGCACAAGATGATCTCTGAGTTTGTTTTCCTTCCAGAGGTTAAGAGTTCCTTCAGTTAAAAAGGTTGAGAATGTAGTGGTCTAGACACCACAATCAGAGAATTAAGGTTGTTGTAAGATACCACAGGTCCTTTTTCCTTTGTTGCCCTACTTAGGTAGCATAACTGAAAATGCTCAAGTGGATGTTCATCCTTTGTGAGAGCATGGCCTAAGTGAACCACAATCAGCCATCAGTTGGAGCTGCAAGTTACTCTTGTGTTTTCTTGCTTTGAGCATTAACCAGAAAAACTAAGAAATCTGAATCTTCAGCTTGGTATTTTCTGAGACTTAACCATTTATTTTTTCTCTTAACATTACAGTGGTTGTTATAATGTTTGTGGTTATTTAAGAGCTGAGAGCTCTCTCTTCCTTTAAGACAGAACATGGGCATGTTGCATTTCTGTGCAGAGCTCTTGACTTGACTTTCCTTTGTTCTAAGGAAAAACAAAGACCTTGAACCTCAGCTTTCTCCTGACCTGCCCCTGACATTTCTTGGATTCTTACATGCAGGCCCTTTTTTCTCAAGCCCAGGTACTTCTTTTGTCTCTGAAAAGCCTCTCTTCTTTTCCCGAACTGGAAAAAATAATTAGACCATGGTTCTGTATGTATATCAGTAAATAAAATAGTTTTACAAATCCATGCATGTGTTTTCACAACTTGTGAAAGTCTTTTTTTGTCAAGTATTTACAGTATAGTACTGTTACAGTACAGTTATAGTATAGTACTGTTCCTTTATGTATAATTCCAATGTTTAATGTAAGTTAAATGTATTTCAATTTTAAGGCAATACAGACCCTTGGTAGAACACAGTAATCTTGGTGAATGGTTCCTTCAATGACTATTTAGACTGTTAACAGGAATAAACTAGGGAATGTTTAACTTTGCCACTTTTGACTTTTTTTATTATTCTCTGTTTTAATGCAGCTATGATACATTGTCCCCAGAATGTTATTAAAGTTTCACTAGCAATTTGTGCATGTTGTATATTTTAGAATTATGTACAAAATTTATACATATATATTTAATTTGCTATTTAAAATCTTTTATGCACAAAAGGGAGTAATAATTTTTTTAAATTGTTATTTTTAAAACTTTTTTTCTTATGACTTACACAGGAGTGTTTTAACCAATTACATATTAATATAGAACAACACTTGCATGTTAACTGTAGAAATCAGTGTACTGTTGCTCATTAATTTAAAAACGCATTGCAGTTTTTCTTCTACATTCTGTACATTCAATTTAACATGTAAAATTTTTAGCACAAATTGATGGAATTACAAGACACGTTTGAAATAGAGCTGCTCTTACGCTTTCCTTTGTCTTCTGCATTCACCTAGATGACATCGGTTGCTTCGATGGGCCTATTTGTGACACGGTCACTCAAATATTGGCAATGTCACAAGTAATTCAATGGAGTCTAAGTCAGTATTTCCTGCTGTAGTCTCAGCTGTTTGTGGTATAGTGAAGGGATGTGAGCTTCTTCCCTGAGTGAAAGCTCATGGCTTTTAGTTCAGAAAATACAGATTTTTCTATAGTTCTTTCTCTATCTGATGTAAGACTTTGAAGAAGAGATTTAGCTCAGAAATTTCAAGTGCATAGATTCCTATATGCAAAGGTATGTAGAAGATGGATGTGGGAGATAAGCTCAAATAGATTTGTTTTGTTGTGTTTTTAAAGGGTGAGTCCTATCTTGCACATCTCTGTGTGTGAACTGTAGGCCTCTCCTTTGGCTCTCTACCAGGCACTGAGTGAATTACAGAACTGACGTGAGATAGTATGCACAAAAAGTCTCCTTTATGAGTATGGCCTCAGGGATAGTTCCTATTTTCAGAAAATAGTACTACCCATCAGCTTTCTTATGTTTGAAGGGTGGCAGGTAGGAGAAAAATGAAAGTAGGCTTGTAAAAAAAAAGGTGATGGAAGATGGATTGTTTGGAATAACAGAAATCAGCAAAATCCACATACATTATTATTATTATTATTACTACTACTACTACTATTACTATTACTCCTACTAAGAATTCTAACTATTCCTGAAGGATAAACAATCTATAGCATATGGCAATGAAACATGTACCATCATAGTTCTTTTTAAGATGTGTTATTTTTCCTGTCTAGAATTAAAAGACAAATATTGTTTTGGTGTATAACAGTTTAATTGAAAATGCTGAAACATTCTAACTTGTGTTAAATACCTATAATAATATTAAAATATCAGTTAGCAAGACCAAGTTCCCTAATGATATAGATTTTATTATGAATTAACTTAAAAACTACATTCAGGAGGAGAGGGTTAACTTGCATTTCTCAAATATAAGTTTTTTATTTTCTCCCCTTTTTTCCAAGATGTATCACATTAACTTCATTGAGGCGCATGCTAGCCTTGCTGCTTTCAGCGAAGTCACAGACCAATTTTGTTGATTTGTCTTGGGTTATAAGTTTATTTTCACATTTATCTTATGAAAGTAAAATAAAAAGAAAATGAGAGTGATGTTAACAGAAGTTGAACTCAATGAAACAAGAGGAGTAAAAGATTCATATAGAAACAAAGAGACAACTCATATGATTTTGGATCTGTAATTTTTTTAATGGTCACTCACCTTGCATCTGAGTGATTTTATACACTCATGAAGGGTCAAGGTCAGCCCCTATTTGAAAGGGAAATGATAAGAAAAGTAGAAGGAAGTGTTTGTATTTCCGCATACGTAATATTCCTTCTAAGGCAGAGATAATCCTGAATTATGCTGAAATAGATTGCTCATAGCAAACAACTGTTTGGGCTTTCTGCAAAGCTATGGCAATCTGTTCTTGTTCAATTACATTAGCCTCTTGGTAGTAATTGAATCAGATTTCTTTCCTAAAATGTTATGCATACGAGTGATCCACATACTTAGCCTTTGCTGTTTCCAAGGTATTACTTTTATTTTTTCAGCAGCTGTGCTTCCTGCACTACCAGTGGCCAAACAGCAAACGCAAGACTTGGACAACAGCTAAGATGTTGTAATTGCATTTTCAGTCAATCTGGATTACATTGTAATGGAGATGAGAAGATATTTTCTTTTAAAAAGCAAAGCTTGAACATACAGGTTTAGTGTAAAAGTTACAAATTTTTTATATTTAATAGGATTCTAAAATTTCACTGTCATTTTTAATGGTGGATAATGTCATTAAAATAATGGATGTTAATGTCATTTTAATAATGGATGTTAATGTCATTTTAATAATGCATAACAAGACCGAGCTGCAAGCACTGTTTTATTGCAACCAATGTAACTGACAAAACTGGATAGGCTCGAATCAGAAGACTCAAATCAAGTGATCTTTGTGAAGGAGTTTATTTTGTAATCATTAGTTAGTGGAGTTAACTCTTTGTCCCATGTTGGTCAGTTATTAAAATCTCTTGTGGTCTTTAGCATTGTCAGTATTTCAGTTATGAAAGGGCTGTTTCCTTGTACTGCTGTTCTGGAAGGTCTATGAGAGTTTAATACATTATTTTTCTGCATGGTTTAATTCAAAATCGGTCTTCTAAATTTCAAAAATATTTTTGTTGTTGTTTTTCCTCTTATAATTAAAACAAACCAAGCAAACAAACAAACAAACAAAACCACAAAACACCAAAAAAACCAACACCCAACTTCTGAAAATCACTGTTAGGTGATTGTAGAGAAAGTGTAAAGTGGATCAGGGAAAGTCACTCTGTATGGGGAGTTTTTCCATTGAGTTCAGTCACTCACATGCTGAGGAAACGAATTGACTTAGACCTGGACAGTAAACAGACTGGTTGTAATTTCTCTGATGTATGCAGTTCACTTGGTGGCATGAAATGTTGACAATTTCACAAGGACTTCTATAAGGAGTTGCCAAGATGTGCAGCAATAGCGGTTTTGAAGTGTTTTTGTTTTGTTTAAATTTTGCTTTTAATATAAAACTAGGTTGTTCTGATTTTTTTTTTCTTTCTGTGTTCTTGCCAGAGGACTCATTTTCTAACTAATGTAGTTCTGTCTGACAAGGTAGTAGAATTCCTGAGCATCTAGCTTCCAAAAGCCAGTGAGGCTTTAAAAAGCCAGGGAGGTTAGTTTAGTTTAAATTCGTCAGGTCTTATGCTTTCATTACTTTACATACATTTCTAAGTTTGCTTTTACACAATACTCTTTTTGAGATAACAAGGGCATAATATATGATAAATTTAATTTTTCATTGCTTTTGGAGGGGAGTAAGACAAAGCTTGATAGCAGGTCATTAATTGATTTCAAGTGGCTTTCACCCTAGAAGAAAGTGGAAACAAGATATTGTAAATGTGACAAAAAGCAACTCTAATTGTGTTTGTTATTATAGATAATGATAACTTGTGTCTTTGTATAGGCTATAAATACCTGAAGGGTATTTATAGGTAGGAGGTAAAAATTCTTTGCTATTGTTTTAAGAAGACAGAAAAAAAGGGTTGGTTTTTTCTTCACAACTGGTTTCATCTTGACAAAAGTTTTTTTCTTTTTTTTGCCACAGAACAAGTTTTTTTCCAGCTTAGCAATAAACGTACTGTTGTTTAGTCTTCTTTCTGAGACAGGACCCCTTCACTTTGAAGTATTTTCATATATTAAGAATACAAGAATGTGCCTGACTGTGGAGGGCAGGGGTGCAGCTATATCATGCACCATGCACTGTCCAAACTCCTATTAAATTGGTGTAACAGGGTACTGATATATTATTTCCTGAAACTTTGGTATTAGTTATGTTAGGATTCATAAAATACTGTGTTACAGGTAGAGAAGCCCTTGAGCTGAATGCGAGCATCATTTTTTCCTAACAAGGAGAAGCTGCACCCAAACATATTTGGATAAAATATGACTTGGTCTGCACTACTGCTTCTCTTGTACAAATCATCTTATTGCAGCTAGTGTTAACTTTCTATATGTTAGCTGATACCTCCTGAAAAACAGCTTCTTTTTCCCCTTCGCATTCAGACACATTACTTGAGATAAATACAATACTGTCTTCAAGCAAAATTTCTATAAAGTTGAGCAGTTCTGAACTGGTCTCAGAGTACCATTAAGTGACGTCATTTTGTTTTTTCAGGTTTATGACAGGTTTTGGTATTGGTCTGTATATTTCTGAATTTCTGATTTCGTAGAGACAGACTGTCTAACCATTTTTCTTCCAGTAGAATTAGATCATTGTCCCCATTCTGGATGCTGTGTGGCTTTGCCAGAATATGTCCGTTATTTGCTCTTTCTGTGACTATTATACAAATACTGTCTGAGTAATAATCTGACTTGGTTTACCAGCATCCTTGAGTAGGTGATAGAACTCTTCTGGGAGACTTAAATTTCTGAAAGGTTTTATTTATTTTTCTTTTCGCTTATATTGTGTACTTCATGAGTGCACAAACTGAAATGTTTTGAGAGGCTTTTTAATAATCATCTTTCTTGTTAATGTGCCTGGTCCTGTGCCCAAAACTAATCTTAATTGGTGCACTTCAGAAGATGTGTACTAATTGGAAAGAGTCCAGAGCAAACCAACAGATTTTATCAGACATCTAGAAAATGCAATGTACAAGGAAAGACTCAGTTTGTTTAGGTTGTTCAGCACAACGAAAGAGAAAACAGAGAGTCTTTTCAGGGTAGCTGTTCTTTGATAATAATTTGACCTACTCTTGGGGAGGTTAACTATGCATTATTGGTGAGATTATTTGGGAAATAAATCTTTTACAAATAATCTTCTGATGGAAATGCTGGGCTAAGACTTGAGAAATGTGTGCTCAGTTCTTGTGTCTTTCGCCAAAGCGGCCTTGGGAAATCACTCTGTTCTTTGATCCGCCAGCACTAACACGTTAATATTTTTCCACTCTGTTTTGTTTATGGGGCTTAAACCAATTAGGACTTTGGCACTGAAAACAGAATCCTGGCATGCTTGAAGCTATTGATTCTAAAATTGCTCCAAGCAAACCTTGTTCAGCCTCTGACTCTTCAAAATGTCTAAATTCACCTGTCACTTGATTTCAAAGTTTTCCTGTTGGTTTGCTGGGTTTCTGCCTCTCTTTTGCCCAGCATTGTCTCAGTCTGAACGAGTCACTCAGTCTTGCTTGAACTCACTTAGGAGCAGGAGCTGGTGCAATTCCAAGTTATTTCCTGTCCTGCAGAGTCACTGTGTGCATCTGCGAGAAGTCTAGAGACCTAAAATTTGTTGGTTTCAGGGCCCACTTTCAGCTGGTTTTCAGTGTCTGAGACTTGCAAGTTCATGCCTTAAACTTATTCTGGTTAGGATATTTAATTGAGCCTGGGCTCTTCAGCAGCCAGCCAAAACTAATTTCAGCTCTTTCACTGTTGGCTATAGATAAATAAGTGGTTCTGGCAGCAGAGGCCAACCCCAAGGGTTGCTGAGGGATTTAATTGATAAGTTAATGCAGTTGTTGGCATCTGTACCTGGGAGCAGCCTCCTTTTCCAGCACTGGATAGCCCACTTACACTCTGGGGAAGTATAGCTGTGCCCTGCGCTCAGCATTTGCTGTTGATCAGCAATATATATCTCTTCGCTCAGTCTGCAGGATCCACTTTGAGTTGCTTAAGCTGTCCAGACAGCACATGGGCTGAAATAAATCTTAATGTTAGGGCACCCTGTGAAGAGGCCATGTACTTGGCAGTCCTTCAGGTTTTAGCTCTGGGATTGTGTATTCTGACGGTGGGTGAAGGGACTCATTATCTTGATTAAGAGCTATAGGCATTGTAATACAAATTAAAACGTACCTATGTAGCTACCTACCTGACCTATTTTGTAAGTAAAATCAAAGAGTAGAACATATTTGAAAGCTCATACATTTTAATTGCTATCACTTCATTAGAATACAAGTGAGTATCGTTTGGTAAATATGTTTTGTCTGCAGCATTTCAGAGGCTCATTACTCATATGGAACTATACTATCACTTTTATTCCCTAAGAACACAGAGGCTAAGTAGAAGAAAAATTGTTGCAGTACTTTAAATCTGTTAGAAGGCGGAGAGCTGGGTCAACTTTGTCCTCTATTCTTCTCTCAGAAGGCACGTTCACCGTATTATTAATCTCAACATTTGAACAAAAGCAGCAACCAGCTAAAACTGAACCTAATCATGATTAATGTAATGCTGATTATGGTTGTACACGTGTGGATCCTGTACCTCCTTGTTGGTACCTATTTAGCTTATTGAATTGTCTTCCTCAACATTAGTTGTTGTCGCTACTTTAAACTCCTGTTCCCACCCTTCCCAGTGTGTATAGCCGTAGTTATCACTAAGTGCAGTAAACTCTACAGCGTTAGGGGTTTTGCTTAAAAATACTCTGGGATATTAAACAATATCTGTATATTTTACACCCAAAGATGAAGGTGTCTCTGTTGTTCTGAGCTGCCATTTATTTACTAACTGTCTGTTGTTTCTCACAAAATGGCAATTCACTGCCTGTCTTGCTACCTATAAACCGTAGAAACATCAAGTGAGCTTAGTTTGCCTAGTGATCTGTGCTCTTTAATTCTCCTGTAGGGGCAAGTCATGTCTGATACCATTTGTTGAGTGATGTTTAAGAACAATATGGATCTTCTCATAGCAGTGATTTTCTTTCAGAGTTGGAAGTCCTGGCTGTCAATAAAGGGGCTTCTGAGATTAATCCCATGCGGAGTTTCTTAAGAAGACAGTAGAATTATTTTTTTCATTCTTGAGATCGTTAGAGCCATATATGGACTATTTAGTGTAATTCCAGTCAATAATGCCTGTTATGAAATCACTCGTCTTACCTTTAGTTCACTTCATGTTTGATTCTAGTATTTGCACTGGTTTTATAGCCCTGGAGTTTAAATATCCCACTCCTAAAAATGCATATGCCATCCATAAAGTTGTTCCAGTGGATATGGAATAACATCCTTGTATCCTAAGTAATACTTATAAGAACGAACTTTCTAGTTTCTTGATTTCCTCTTCATTATCCTGTTTTCCTGCTAGGTCTCAAATCCAGTTCAGGGCTGTAGAGTTCACAGTAGTCCAAGTTCTTGAATGAATGGTAGCAATCTGATTTAGTAACTTAATTTTTTTTTTTTGGAGTTAGTTCCAAGAAATGTGGAGCTGCCCACTTCAAGGACAAGACCGGACAGCTAGGTGGAATGTTTGTTCAAGATCTGGCCCACACTTCTTGAAGGCTTGTGCAATGAAACATTTGATTTGCTGAGAAACAGATAAAATAGCATTTAGTGCTCATGTGATTGGAATGAGTAGCTCTGATTGGAAAGGCCAGCATTTTGATCAGTGAGCTAATACTTTTGGCAAGGGTTTGTTTTAATGCAAAACTTGGTTTGTGCTTTGGTAATGATAAAGTCATGAGAGATTAAGATAAACTGCAAACTATAATTTATTTGTCATGACTCAATAGAAAAGACTGATCTAAAAACCATAGGAGGAAAAAGGTACGCTGATATGTTCACATTTAGACTGATAGCCTCTGTTTCACGGTGGAGGTTATAAACTGTAACTGCTGGTTTTTTAAGAGAAAAACATTGAAGTTCACACCTTTAAATGACAGACTCCTTGCATTAGAATGATAGAAATAAGGCTGTGATATGGAAGTCATGACATGATTTTATGGAGTCACTTTTACTAGTGCACTTTAATAGCAGTGGCTTTCACTGGTTTCAGTGGCTTTCATTGTTTGGTTTCTGTGTGCTTATATTGAGCAAAATGAGGAGGGTTCATGAGACTGGCTCTCAATATCACAGAGTCACAGAATGGTTAGGGTTGGAAGGGACCTCTGGAGATCAACTAGTCCAAACTGAATAGGTCTGTTTAATTAGTCAAGTGGTCACACCTCTGATCCTGAACTGAAATGCACCTCCTCAGAAGTGCCCTAATTGTAGCTCATGAAGACCAGAGAGGGAAATAGTGATAATAGTGTTGGCAGAACTGCTCAGTTACTGTCTCCTGCCAATGAGGAGTGGTAAAGAAGTGTGCTCAAAGGCATTGACAGCATCAGCCACCGACACTAGTACATCTAAGGGTTCTAAGAAAATGTTATCTTTTCCAGTCAGCTGCTCAGTGCTGTGTGCCCTGTGCTGGGCGCAGTGCCTGTGCTGGTTGACTACTTCACACCATAGTGCTTCTGCAGGACACCGTACAGCAGTCTGCTACACTGGGCAGCTATACAGACAGGTTGAGGTTATTCTCATAAACCTTGTGTATACTACTCACACGAACACAGCAACTCGCCCCGGAGATTCTAACCCTGCTCCCACCGAATTCAGTAGTCATTTTTTTCCACAAGAGCAGAGAGGTGGGCTATTACCTCCAGTAGCTTTTACTGAGTGTATTTCTATGCTTTTATTAAATCATTTGTTAATTTTTTTGTGCCATAAAATGATTTTAGAACATATTGTTTGGAGTAATTTGGAATTTGTTTGTGGTTTTCATACATCTATGAAAGTCATAATATTTGCTATAAATAAACTTCATCTGTTTTATTTTCGCTCCTTTGGCTTCTGCACATTTGTAACAGTGTTAGTACTCCCTCTTCATGTAACAGATGATAGATAAAACACTTTGGTTTTGTTAACAGTTATGATGGTTCAGTCCTATCTTTTGCTAAAATATATATATATTTCATTAAGCTATTTCCGTCAAAATTCTGGTTGAGGGGGGAGACTTTTTAAAAGAATAATTTCGGCTTTTGGAATTTAACAAATTTCCTTACTAAGGGCAGTGAATATATGGCCTATTTGTCTTTGTTTTTTGGTTTGTCCAGATAAGGGACAGCTTTTGTCCCAAACTCTACCATACCCCAGCTTGTTTGGGTTTTTTGGTTAACACTGTCAGAGGTTGTAAACAACAATGGTATAGGGCTCAGCTGAACTTGACTGAAGTATTTTCATAAGTATAAAGAATTGTTATGAGCTTAGGTCAAGCCTGTAATCTAATTGCTCTCATTTGCCTCTTGTGCTGAATGATCTTAATCAGTGTAGTTGAAAATGCAAAAAGTTTCCTTTGCTTTATTTGACTTAAATGAATTTTATTACAAATCTTTCAAATGTTAAAATTGTTCTTTACATTTTCACTGGAAAAAAAGTGTTGTGAAACAACATTTTTTAATCTGTTCTAGATTGATTTGCCCGCTGTTGGCTCTCTCAGATTCTAGCAGGTGTGTGACTCAGTAGAAAATTTGGTAGTTGATGCACATGTATGTGTATGTGTGTGTACATCTATGTGCATATAACAAAATAGAAGTTTAAGAGAACAATATGGCACAGAACAGTGTATATATTTTCAATATGATACTAACAAGAATATTTAGTTTTTCTAGATTGGAAAACAAGAAAATATGGCCATTATCTTATCAAGGACTTTGTGACTTCTACCTGCTCCTTTTCAAGCTTAGTCTCAGTTGCTGTTACATGTTATAAGTAGCAAGTTAGAACACGTAATGAATTTCCATAGATTGTTTTTGTTAAGTAATGCTTAAAAGCATTGCCGAGTTCTCTGTATCCCTGTACCTGGACTAGAGAACTCAGTGAGGGTTTCACTCACTGTCCCAAAGCTGACAGAGAACAGGTAGCAACTTGGGCTGAGTGTGGAAAGGGGCACATGCAACAAAGTTACAAGGTCTTTTGTGTGGAAATGACCATTTTCTTCCATTTCAAAAATATAACCATTCATTTCACCTTGTTAGTATTTTCTTGAAAATAAATAACTTGTGCTGATTTGTATGATATTTTCCTCTTAAACTTCACTGCATTATGCCACTGCTACATGTCACTATTAAGACAGCAAAAAAAGAAGCTTTTTAAAATACCAGTGACAACAGATTCCACCATGCCCAAGGGTAAGAGCCGCCCTGGGCATGTCATTTGATGACAGACAATAATTGCAAAGGCAGAGTAAAAAAAAAAAAAAAAAAAAAAGAAATTCTGCAATAATCACCTCCTTACGAGACTGTACTTTTTAATAATTTTTAAGGTTATTGCTTCAGGCCTATAACTTCCAAGAGACTCAGAACTTTGAAGTTTCATTTTAACAGATGAGTTATGCTATAAAAATGGCACTTGTCGGTAGATTTGTGACCTATATTTGTTGCAGTTATCTCTTGTATCTCTTGCATACCTTCAGAGCAATTAGTTTTTCTTCTTTTTACTCCTGGAGAAGCTCCAAACCAATAGAAAACACAGCGTTCATATTTCTGGCTTGCACACTAAGATGGGATTGTCAGTGACCGTGTTTCACATCTGGAATGTTTGCATTCTGCCAGCTGAGTTATGTGGGTTGTTTTGTGTGTTTGTTTTTTTTTTTTTTTAAACTGGAAGTCCCAATAAATATGGATTCCAAGCAGTCAAATGTTTCTCACTGTGTATCATCGATATGAAAACTTTTACATGGGTTCTTTGAGAAGTTTGTCTTGCTATTTCTTGAATCCCATTTCTTATTTTCTCTTTATCATTTGGGAGATATCGCAATATACTGAGTGATTTTCAGTGTGTTTGAGATGAGTTTTTGTGTCATGTAAACTGTTTTAACTGCCTCATAGGGATTATTGCCATTTATCATATCTGTTTTTTCTGTGATTTATATTACACTATTTCTCCACACTCTTTGGTAAAGCAATCCAGTTGTCCAGCACATCATTGGATTTTGTCTTATCTCTTGTTTAAACCATTACAGTGATCTTCTTGCTAACAGCGTTATAATTCTGATGCAAATCCAAATGATTGCCAGCTATCACTCCGTTCACATACTTTGGATCTGCTGTTTTGGTCTTGAGTTGTTGAAGAGTTAAAAATACTCTGTAATTTAGGCATACTTAGTAAAAGCATAAAGCATCTTATTGTCATGTATGAAAGAAAATTAAGTTGTACAATATGACCTTTAATATCCATAAATGTGCAGAATAAGCCAAGTATGGTACCGGGTTGGTTTTTTGTGTTACTTGAAAGTCATGCTGGAATTGCTAGAACCAGAATAAGAGAGTCTACTCTTGTCAACTGACTCTGAGTCCAGAGTTAGTCTTAGGACCGCACTCTGATATGATTCATTCAATAAATCTTCAGTTCCTCACATGGACACAAATTATCTTTTGTGCAGGAAGGAGGGACTGGGCTTCAAACACTCCAGCCCTGTCCATCCACAGTTCACTGCTGCTCTGCTGTTTGTGAGCAGACAGCAGCCACTTCAAGCCTAAGATACAGCAAACGATGGGAAAGATTCACAGCTCTCAGAGCTCATCAGAAGCTCATTCCTGGTCCTGCTCTTCACCTCTCACGGAGAGACACATAGGCTGCATAATCATATTGAAAAATTTGTCTGAATAGGTGCAGCCACTTACAAGTGTGAACACAAGGTTCTGTTCTTTCAGAGGTGTGAGGAAGAATAAGAAAAGTAGCTCATCACCTCATGGTGCCCTATCCTATGAACTGACATTATCATTAAGAAGTCAATGATGCTCGTAGTAGTGATTCTGTGATCTGGGCTTCCACTATAAGATGTTGTTAGAGAGGATATATGATCATATTTTTAATATATATTTGTAAATATATCTATACACCAGCATGGAGACTAATTTACTAACAAGAGACTAATGTAAATCATATTATTTACAGAAAAAGCTAGGTGCTTGAGGACTTGTAACTTTAAAGTCCTAAATCATTTCTTACTCTGTTGCTTCTCTTGCTTATTCTTAAATTGAGTATAATTGGTGCCTAGTACATTCTGTCCTTACTTGGCAAATATCTAGAAAGTTGTTTTGAAAAAAGCATCAATTGAAAAAAAGCATCAATCAAGACTGTTGCTGTCCTTTCCATAGTCTAGAGACCAGTTCTGCTGACAACACAATCATGTAAGCTGAAATTCCTGCTCATTTCTTTCTGAGCCAACAGTATCCACAGACCGTAGCAATAGCAGCTGCATATCTTCCCTGGCACAGAATGGTTTAGGGTGGAGAGCAGATTCTTTCCCCTTCAAATCACTTCAGAAAATTCTTGGCAGAAATCCAGCTAATTTGTTTTGTTCAAGTAGGGAGGTTTGATTTATCAGTACAGGAAAAGTATTTGTGCGCTATGCTAAGTTGTATGAATTCAGTTTCTGTGTCCCAAAGCAGGTGACTTTTCTATTCCTCTTCTCAACAAAATTTTTAAATGCAATTACTAAAAAATATAGAAAAATGCAAATTTTAGAGAAAGTGGCCCTATATTGCAGTTTGCGATATAGTTTGTGATATAGGTGTGAACTGGAAAGTGTTGGTCACAGATTAGACTGGGGAATACAAATTAAGAAGTAAAATTAAGTAAGATAGTAAAAGCAGTGCAGGGAAGAATCTACACATGCCAAAATGAAATTGCAATCTACAAATCTTATAGTTCAATTATTTTCTTTTTTTTTTCTTCTGAATTACTAGATCAACTAAACAAAGAAGCCTCAATATAGAGATAAGATTTGTATTATTTTCTGATACACTTATTTCTTTTTAGTCAATTTTTCTAAATTCCTACTAAATTATTTCTAAAGGAAACTCTCTGAAAATGTTTTTAAAGTAATTCTCTATGATTCACAATACAGCAAAATATTAAAAATCTCATTAATTCTCTATTAAATCAGTATGAGATGATCTGGGATAGAACCCTTTGCTATGTTTATAATTTAGGAAGTGTGGTTTTAGCTACAAAAATGGTAAAATTTTCTAATTTTTAGGTATGTCTGCATACAGACTTGTATCTATTATAGAGATATATCTCAGTTCTTAAAACCATGATGCCTGAATGTTTTCCATAACTCTGAGGTGTTGACATCAGATTTATTTTATTCTTCTGTCTACTCAGCAGGAAATGGATTTTATTTCTGTATCGTATTACTGGAGGCATAGTCAGTTGAAGATTGCAATTTGCTGTTGTGCAGCCTGAAACTAAGGAGTCATGCAGAAAAGTAAGTTATGGCCTCTTTCAGAGCATTTTTTTTTAATGGAGTAGGAAGGCAGAATGTTGATTGCTTTTGAAAATCCTTCCTTTTTCTTCAGCAGAATTAATCTTGTCCTGCTACAATCTGGCTTCAACTGTTGGCACTATTTTTAGTTACCAATTTTAGCCAGGTCCTCAAATAGCTCAGAGCTGGTGTTGTTTGTGTCTGATGCAGAACTGATACAGACTTGGCTGGTATTTTCATTCAAGTTTCATAATCTTCCTAGAGCCTACATGAAGATGGTGTCTTTGGTGTGTTGGGAGAAGACATTTGTATTGCTGTGGAGCAGATCAGACACCCGTTGTTTGAAATGTATGGTGCTCTTCATGTGACCATAAAGGAATAAGTGAAAACTTTTTCATGAAAATGAAGTTACTTATTTACATTTAGCTGCAGAGAAGTGTCACAGTTGGAAAGGTTCAGGAAGATCTCCTTAAGGAGAATCTCAGAGTAACCCTAAAGTTTCTCTCTTGTTTGTGTATTGAGTCCTTCACACAATCTCATATGCCATGAAAAAGACCGTAAGTGTAAGAAAGAAGTAGTGTTGTAGTTGTCCCTTTGAGAAAACCATTAATTAAAAATTAAGCCATTAAAGAGCTTTTCAAACATTATTGATATAAAGCTTGCTTCCACAAAAGAGAAAGAGTAGGTATGTGAGGCCTTGAGGGGAGTTTTTATTGATCAATTAAATTAAAACAACACAGTGGGGAACAAATCTATCAACAAAAATTATGAATAAGCCCATAAATATTTCCTTATAAACTACTCGCATCTCTAATTACATTACTTTTTCTTATACTGCTGTATTTATGGAGGATCATTAATACAATTTAAAATATCTAATAAGAATTAACTTCTGAAATAAGATTTTTCTTCTTTTCTATGAAACAATGGATCTTTTTTGGGCATTGTAGGGTTATAAATTCTCAGATTTAGAAAATCGGAATGTAGTTGTTAATTTTTGTTCTGTGTCTTTGAGAAATGCATTCAGCGATCCATACAATATTCCTACATTCTTGTTCCTTTAACTTTACATAGGCATAAAATACTCCAAAGTGAAACTGGTTGTTGAATGCAAGCACATTCAGCTTTACCTGTGGAAAAGATGAAACAAGTGTTATGATAAAATGTTAAAGAAGGCAAATGTGATTTGTATGATTGCTTTTATGATCAAGATTTCTACGTAGCTTTGCAACCATGACTATATTTAGGAGTCTTTTGAGTATAAATATAATTGAAATGTCATCTCTGGATTAATTTTGGTAATAGACTATAGCAACATTGCAGGTAAGTAAAGAACAGTGATGAAATACCTTCTTCAGTAGACTATACAAAAGAAATTTCATTAAGTGTTTTATATGAGATGGCTCTTGAATAGGCTGTCAAGGCTGACGGTTCTATAAGTAGTCTACAGAAGAATATCCTGAGATTTATTTCATTTAAAAAGGTAAATCCCTCTATTTTAATGCAGCCAAATGTTGACAGCCATAGAAATACTGTGTTCTTGAATATGAAGCTGAATGATGCGGTATACTAGAATCAAAGGCCTAGTACCTCATTCTTGTTTTAAATGTTATTCCAGGTAGGTAACTTTCATTTGGATATTTTAAGGTTAGAAGCTCTTACCTCATGTTCAAAAAATGCATCTTCCAATGTCTTTTCTCCAGTGCCACTCCCTACACCTTCAAACACAGCCTTGTATTCCTAAAAGCATAGACAACCACTCAATGGAAATAAGGTACTACTTCTGTGCAGCACAGACACCCTACATTACTTTATTAATTAATCTACATTAAACAATTTTTCTGTATAGAAGAACTCATGTATAGATTACAGTTCTACATAAATCAAAAGTTAAAAGCATATAGTCAGCAAAAGAAAGAAAAATCACATTTGTTCTTGTATTTGTTACTGTCATTTCCTACAGCTTAAAGTAATTTACTGAAGGCACTAAAAGAGACTTATTGTAGAATGACACATGACCTTTCACTCCTTTGGACAGAGAGCACTGAACTTCTTGTACAAATAGTATCCATCAGAGCCAGAGCTGTAAATGGAGCCAAGACCCTGAACTCTGATCCTCACATGGCTGCTCATTTTATTTCCAGTAGTCAGCCGGATTTGCTTTATCTGCATTAATATTGGATCTAAATCCATTAGCCTGATATGTCATCCTGGAATATTCTGCACAGATACATTTGACTCCATTTCTTACATGATACATTTCTGTGTAATTTGCTTCTCTGTGTACTTGTTTTGTTTTTCCTATAAAGTAGCAGCACAGTATAGGCCTAGTACAATGGTTCCCAAATTCATCTAAATATCCCACCATCACTTGAACAGACGTGCTTTATAACACACTGACATGGTGACACATGCTTCTAACATTCTGCTTATGCACAGGAACAAATGTGCATCTCCAGCTTTGTTTCTTCTGTGGAAAAAGCAGTAGACCACACATAATTTTGTTTTCTTTACCTACTTGGAGGTAACTTAAATATTATAGGTAGTCAGAGTATCACAGCTAGTTCATAGAGCAAGTATTGGTTCGTCTTTAATAACAACACTATTAGCATCAGTATTAAAAACTTCAGCTACTTCTTTGATTCAATCAGTGATTTAGAGAAAACTTTTCAGAAGGGCATTCTGATGGTACAGTAGCAATAAATCAGGTTTGCACTCACCTGTGACCTGAATTGTTTGGTCAGCTCATTTTGAAATGACTTATGCTTTTCCTCCAGAATCTTGGAGGGAGCAGCTGTGAAGTGAAACTCAGTTTGGGGAGGATTAATGAAGTAAGAAGGGTTTTGTTTACTAGAATGCGATTTGGTCTCATTTAAACATCACTATAAGAGGAACTTGGTATTGTACTAAGGTAATAATACGTCTTATGTCTTCATATCAAAGGCCTTTGATTCCATATACATCTTTATGGCCTCTTTTGTTCCTTTGCTGATTCTTTTCTCTCTCAAAAATGCTTTTAACTTATGTGAATACTCTTGGAAAGTTTGCTGACATCAAGAGATGTTCAGTATTTGTGTTTTGGCTTTTTGTTTTAAGAAATTAGATTACATACTGCATAGTAATCTGCAACACTCTTCACTTGCTCGTAGTCGTCTGCATTGGCCAACAGGTGTAAGCCTTCTGGATACAGTTTTCCGCAGGTTGGATACAGCTTCTCTCGGTCATCTTTACTCAGCTCAGTGCCAAATGAATTGATGGTGATGACAAAGGCACGTCTGTCTGCCTCAAACTTAGTACGCAAAACAAAGAATAAAGATGTGTTATTAGAGATCTCATCCTAAAATAAGGCCAGGATATGTTTATTTTCAGGAAGCTAAACTATAGAAACTCAAAAAAAAAAGGATTTCAGAGCATTAGAAACATACCTTATTTTAAAAATTGTAAATCCTTATGCGCAACTACTTGTTAACCTTTAACTAGAAAATCAAACAGTATTTTGCAAGCATGGCTTTTTTCTTCTGTGATTTTTGTACTGAAAATATCATCTCTGCTACTTCCTCGTTTCCCTAGTTACCCACATGTTGACAACAAAAATCTCATCACACACTCTTCTGAAGTTATGAAATAATACTCTTATAAATAATATGGGAAAGGACCAAGAATCAATAGGGGTAACTCTAGGGTAACTCAGAGTGCTGTTGAAAGTAAAGGCTGAATGGAAATTCTGGAAAAAAAATAATTTCTGAATGCGTGTATTTAAACGATAGTTTAATAAGGTGGAGGAGGCTATTTACTTGCCAAGTCAAACTTTTCAAGTGTTTCAAATAACAGTTATTTTTTAACACATAGAATCAAGGGCTATATTTCTTCTGCCAGGTTTAGATGCTGTAGTATCTGTGTTTTCCCTGCACCAGTAGGCTGAAAGTCATTCTAATATCTAGATCTCTGGTTGTTCTTTTGTACTAGGCAAAATTTCACTTGCCATTCTTACAGTATGAATTAAAAATGTAATGGTATATAAAAATAATTTTACTCAATTCTGTCTGATTTAAATCTGTTCTTCTGTCTTGAGATCTAAATTGACTATGGTTTTATTTCTTTCCTTTATTATTCACTTGCATGTTGTAAGAACAGCAGAGCCCTTGCTAGTTGCTGGGATTATGCAGGAAAATCTTCCAAGTGAAGGGTGTACAGTATATGCACATTTTAGGCAGTTTACAAAATTTCTCATGCTGTGAATTTTTGAACTGTTTAAGCAGAAAGGTACTATTTTCTGATGAATAATAGGTCTGCAGTTGCAACACAGTTCTACAACTTTAGCAGATAAGCACATATTCATAGATCCTCTTCCGGTGTGTTGGAACACAGCGTAACAGGGACCCAGCTGCCCTCTGGCACTGACTTCAGAGTAAGGAAAATGAATAAACAATAGAGAAATAATGAGAAGAAAATAAGTGTACTTGAAAAGATTTGTAGCTAATGACTAACAGGGTGAAATTTATTAATATGAACATGTATATCAGCCCTAGTGAAACTGTTTTGGAAGGAGAAATGCTTTGTTTTTTTGACTTGTTAAAGCCATGTAAAATCTAGCTGTTAGATTTGTAATATTTTGTTGGAAAAAAGTATGCTCAGCTGCAATTGCAACAAATGCCAGCAGGTTTGGGGCCTACTTCTGGTGGCCCCCTGTTTGAGAAAATTTGCAGGATCAGTCCCATCAAATTATTGGCACATGAGGTTCTACACAGTGGGTAAGGCCACAAGGCAGTTACTTGGTGACTTGGGCCATTCAATTGCTACAGGTAGAGGTGGAGTCGCAGGATGAGCATTTCCTAAGTGCTTCAGTTTCCACCTGGGAAACTGAAGTAGTGTGTCTGCTACCTCAGAATTAGCACGTGGCCCTAACAACAGGCACAGCACCGGCTGCAGTGCAGTCCTGCCATTTCTTGCCAGATTCAGGGTTAAACATGCAACATTTGTTGTCCGTGGTGGAAGAGAGATCGTCCGTACTTTTAATGTGGAAGGCTGGCATCGTAACTGGTGGTCAAGGAATTGGGGAGCTAAATATCTCAGCCTCGTTCCGATGGGATCAGGTTAGTAGTCTTACATATAGGATTACAGAATAAGCAGCAAGCATTGTTTTGAATAATTAAACTTTGGCTTTTTGTGAGTTCAGCCACTAGCAATCTGCTCTATGTGTGTCTTCAGATCATTAAAATGTTATGGAAAATGGAATCTGCTACAGAAAAGTTCATCCTCCTACCCGATTGACATTAGATAGGGATTTTAAAGAAGCTTATCACAGACCAAACTGTTACCACTAGAATTAAGAGAGTTTTACAACATATTTAAACTAATGTTGTAAGTAGTCTGCTCTCAGCATAAATTTTTAGCTAAAAATGAACTTTCTGAAAAATCTGAATCAACTGTGGGAAATGTGTTTACCCCTGCCAGCCAATCTCTTGATTTTTATTTTTCAGAAAATAATAGTCAAAATACTTAATTTCTGTCCAATTTAACTTGACTAAGAATATTTTCTTTAGAACATAAACGCGTTAAATAAAATACGAAATTGCATTCCCTTTTAGGACATTGTTCCGTAAGACGTAATTTGGGCTCACTCTTTCTTCAGGGGTGAGCTCCCATGGTTATTATCTCTCTCCTATAGTGCAAACTTTTCATGTAATATCATCAGAGCTCAGTGAATTTTGTTTAGTTTCCAGAGTGTAAGTTTTGCTCATTCAGAAGAAAAGACTCGTGGAAGCAAATGGGTGATCTGGCTCTCAAACTCCGCAAAGAATTGTGACAAACCATGTGAAAAGAAAAAAATGAACCTGAATGTTGAGAACTAAATTTTATAAATTTCTGCATCTTTTATTACAGTAACAGATACAAAAATATCATTCACTACACTGCAGGTATGCTTTGGGGAGGAGGACATTAGGAATTTTTTTATGTAATGGGAAAAATAAATATTAAATTCTTCTGGGTTAAGACAAAAATAAAACATGGTATGTTGGAGTTTTCTGTATGACACTAGTTCCGAAGGCCACTAAATTCTAACTTCAACTATTATTTTTAATAGGAGAGTAAACAAACATAACAGTGCTGTGAAGCTTAAAGATTATTGATTAGTAAATATACGGTAATGTCAGACCTTAGCTATCTCAAATTTAATGTTGAGCTAGGAGGTGTAAGAACAATCCACCCTTTAGTTTTTATACGTAATGCAGAAAAATGTTAAGGGGCAACAGTTTGAGATTAGTGAACCATTGATTTTGTTCTGCTATCTGTTATAGAAAAATATTAACTGAGGCTAACTCCTCCTTGGTAATGGACTAGCTGCTTCTCTAGTCAAGAGGTAAAAGTCATCCTGGAATAAAGTCTTCACTACGTCTTAGAAAAGCAGTTAGTATTTAGTGGAGAAGCAAACATTTGGCAGGTAACTTTGCAAATGGAGAGAGAAGGAACAGGAAAAAAAAAAAAGTAACCTAATAATGAAAACATTATGGAGTACTTTTATGTACAAAGACTGAATTTTTCTTACCTCGAGAATAGGTCTCATTATTTCTGCTGTAGTACCACCTTGTTTTTCACAAAACTTATAAAATGCCTCAAGATAAGACTACATGAAAGAAGAAGAGAAATATTTTAAATGATACTTAAGACTTGGACCAGAACAGCACATAGTCATGAACCTCATTTTTAAACACTTCCATTAACTTTGATAATTCTACCTATGAATTTAAATTCAAGTATGTGCTTAATTACTTTGCTGGACTGAAAGTTGAAATACTAAAATGCAAATGTCTTGTTACTGCAACATGGGTTGAAATGTTTTCAAAAATGTTATATGACAAATATTGTGTTTGCTTTGCTTTCTAAAGATGGAACATCTTGAGCTCCATTGAGCTTCCACTGCATAATAAGCAGATGGCTGATGGAAACTCTGATTTTATAGTGTGGAGGAGGGGATTTGGGAATATGCCACGGCTGTTGCGCCAGCACTACGAGGATACATAAACTAATCCCTGCTGCTCTAGCCTAAACCCTGGATTAGGACAGAACAGCAAACAAAGCTTCTGTAATACCGGTCTGCAGAGTCCTCTTGTCCATTAAGGATTCTGGCCTTCACATCCATTTCAAAATGCCTGTGCAGGAAGGCACCTAAATATCTGAGATGCTGTTTCCCTTGCCTCTCCATCCACCAGAGTACTGTCTCAGGGAACATTTATGTTATCAAAATGCGTTTGCACCAACTTCACACCATCTTGTCAAAAGAAGCTGTCACTAACAATGCAAGTAAGTGAATTTTAAGTAGAGACATCTCAAGGAGGATCTACAGCATGAGATTATGCATTAGGTTCTGTACTGTGCTATCTGATAGTAGAGCTGAAACAGAATTGATCACATTGACAGCTGATGCAGAGAAGAAAGGATCTATTAATAATTTAGAAGTGTTTGCAGAATGATCCCCCTGATACTTAGAAGAGTGAGAAGAAAAAACAAAATAATAGATTTAGTAAGTGTAAATGTATGGATATAGGAATAAAATCTGTATGTTATCAAATGGGATGTGTTGAGTTTAGTAGTACTGTGAAATAATTAAAATTACATTAGCATAACTGATGTTTTGAATGAGAGGAAGTAGCAGAATGTTTAAGAATCAAATATTGGCTCAGGAATTTATAAATATAATTTGAAAGGCAAACAGAAGAATTTTTTTCTTCCCCCCTAGTGTGATCAGATCACTGTAAGAATACTTCTTGCAGTCTGGGGCATCCACTGTGAAATAAAGATAACAAAGAATTTGGAGAGAATGTGCCAAGAGGAAGCATTAATAGAATGAAAATTGTATGGCGTTTAAATAAACCATCCTAAAAGTATCGACTTGTGTGCTAATATTTGTAAAGTACTCTGAAAATGCAAGGCACATGTTAACATGCATATTTTTACAGCAGTGTGCTGTAGCAATGCTAAAGATAATTTAAAAAGGAATGAAAATTAAACAAACCCCTTAAGTAAAAAAAGTGTTACCTAGACTCAAAGCAATTGGACCTTTTCAAATCACACGTCTGCTTTATAAATAAAAATAAATGTTAGCCAAAAGCCTGTCTAGGCTCATTTAGGAGCTAACAGTTCCGTGGCATTTGGTGGATAACTGAGTTGTCCATAAACAAATGGGTGCGGATATTAGCCTGACATCTAAAGCATTTTCATTAATGAGATATTAAATTAGAATTTGGATGCAGACCTAAATTTGAATGCTCGCCAAACAGTGGAGTACAAATGAAAGGAGCTGGATTTGATTCCTGGACTTGTCATCAACCAGGTGACCTTAGACAGCTTGCTTTATTTCATCATGCTTCTGTTTCCCCATCCATAAAACAGGGTTAATGATACCGGCCTCCTTTTCCAAGACACTTTGAAAAACCCCAAGTATTATTGTTATGTTGCAAGAACTTGCCTTGTAGAGTTTGTTGCGCATTATTTCAATGTTCATTTCGTCCAGGTCATTTTCAGACAAGCAGTCTTGAAAGAAAGCAGCTGAAAGCAGAGTTTATTATATTGCAGTATAAATCTACATGCTGATAATATACATCTCTTGTCTATTGCCATTCACCAGTGTGTGAGCAAGGATCTGAGGTTTCTGTTGTACAAAAAAGGAAGAGAAATCCTCTTGATTTTCCCCTTATCCTCCTAGTCCCTCCTTTTTAGCAAGAATCTGCTGTGAAGGGAATCAATCAGTGCTGCAGCCAGAGTCCACATCTCCAGAGAGAGTCAGATGGGAAATGCTGATGAAAGCACTAATCTTCTCTGAATTATATGGTTTGGGCATTAGGGATATTTCCTAGTGAGGAACGTGAAAAATAATTTTTGTCTTAAATCATGTGGGTATTCTGCAACTGCTAAGGAGAATCCTATTTTCCCTCTTTAGTGGGGGAAAGGCAACAGGTTGCAACTAGTCAGGGGCACAAGCTTTGACCTTGACTATCTGTGCTTCCAGGTCCTCTGCAGAACTGGCTAAAGAGCAAGTTTTTGGACAGGAAGGCAGAGGGCGAAGTTCATTTGTGCAGCTGAATCACTAAAAAATACTATATTCATAACCAACACAAGTATGCCAATCCTTCACTGTTCCTAAGCTATGCCAGCGGGGCAGCCCAGCGCTGCACGGCAGAGAATGTTGTCTCAAACAGTACCAATGGAAGATGGTATTTAAAGAGACCATGTGAGCCTGGCCATGTTTTGTGGTCTTCTCCCTTCCTACTCTTTCAGAATTTGGATTTTGGATGAAGAACTTTGGAGGATGTAGCCCTGACAGTTAGCTTTAGTATCTCTTCGTAGATCCATCTCACGGGAATTTGTCCTATATTTTTAAAGATCTGAAACTACTCTCTGCTTTTACAAAGTTGTTCAGCAAAAAACTTCCTAGAAATTTAGTACCAGCTGTGTAAAAAGTCTCTTTTATCTTACCTGTTTTAAAACTAGTTTTCTGCTGGGATTTGGTCACAGAATCCCAGAATGTTAGGGATTGGAAGGGACCTCGAAAGATCATCCAGTCCAATCCCCCTGCCGGAGCAGGAACACCCAGATGAGGTTACACAGGAGGCGTCCAGGCGGGTTTTGAATGTCTCCAGAGAAGGAGACTCCACAACCCCCCTGGGCAGCCTGCTCCAGGGCTCCATCACCCTCACTGTGAAGAAGTTTCTTCTCAAATTTAAATGGAACCTTCTGTGTTCCAGTTTATACCCATTGCCCCTTGTCTTATCATTGGTTGGTCTTCTAAAGGATTTGGTAAGCAACGGTTCATATCTCACTGTGGACAAACTACTGCCCTTGGGACTTTGCAAACACTGTCCATATCTCCCTTCAGCCTTGTCCTCTCCAAACTGCAGTCCAGCCTTTTCAGTCTGCCTGTGCATGGCAGCGCGATCTCCTCGTTCACGTTGGCTGTTCTGCTCTGGACCTCCTCTGGTTTCCCTGCACGGGGTGTGGGTGCCCAGGTGCTGCCGGCGGGAGCTGCAGGGCGGCTGCTGTGAGGAGAGCCCGGGGCTGCCCCGTGCCAGACACAGCTGGTTCCAGCTCCAACAGACCCACCGCAGGGCACAACTGAGCCCTTCAGCCAGGCAGGTGGCACCTCTGGGAAAATATATTTAGGAAAGGGCAAAAAACACAGTATGCAGAGAGGAGGAAGGGAAAAAAAAAAACCCTTGAGAAACAGCAGAGGGAACGCCAAGGTGAGCGAAGGAGGAGTCGCTCCATGGTGCCAGAGCAGGTACTCCCTGCTGGGACCCACGCTGGAGCAGATACTGCTGACAGGAACTGCAGCCCGTGGAGAGCCCACGCCGGAGCAGGGAAGTGTGAGGAGGAAGGAGAAGCAGAGAGTAACCACCACACACCGACTGTAAACTCCCGCTGCTCCTGGCACCGCTCATTGCCTCTCCGCAGGGACTGAGCGTTACCTGCAGTAAGAACGAGGGGGCAAAGGAGAGGAGCCTGGAGAGAAGGAGTGGAAAAGCGGGGAGGAAAAGTGTTTCCCCAAAGTGTGTAAATGTTTGTTCCTTTCTGTTTGTTTGCTTGTTTCCTAATGCCTGAATCAGTAAATATATAAGTATTAATCAATGATAAATCAATTTTCCCCAAGTTTAATTTGTTTTGCCTGCAGCAGTAGGTAG
This sequence comes from Caloenas nicobarica, assembly GCF_036013445.1. Lineage (NCBI taxonomy): Eukaryota > Metazoa > Chordata > Aves > Columbiformes > Columbidae > Caloenas > Caloenas nicobarica. The sequence continues at coordinate 137,097,223 of NC_088246.1, read as the reverse complement.
TCAGTGACCTCAACCCACAAGCTCCTTGCTTTTCTCCCTTGTTCTTCCCCCCTGTTCTTGCTGGAGGCTGAGTGAGAGTTTGGCTTCCATCTGGGGCCAGCCCACATTGTCTTCTGGAGAAGCAGAACCGCAAACCACTCACAGTACTTCAGGACACACAGTGGTTTCATATATGTTTAAATCCATCCAGCTCTGTCTTATTTTCAGTACCCTTCCCAGCAGTGCTCCACAGCTGGTAAGCTTCTGTGCGCTCATGTTGGCTGCTGCAGCACACTGAGCAGAATTTCATCCCAATTGCAGGATGTGACATTCCCAAGCCTCGCTGGTTTGCTTTTAGATTTAGTTCTTCAAAATAAGGATTTTTTTTCTGTGTTTGAATCACGCCCAAATCCCAAGAGGGAATCCAGGTTCTACCACAACATCTAATATTCATTAGTAACTGTCTTCTTCTTTATCCTTAGCTAGAGATAGGCAAGATTTCATCTTATATTTTTTAATTATAGATGCAGGTGTTGGAATAAAAATCTAGAAGCTCTAAATCAGTGGCCACTTTGGGTACGAAAGATATCCATTACACTTCTCGAGTAGAATGTTTTCTTTGTGTCTGCTACCCAAGGTTGATATAGAAGCTGTTAATAAATGTTACTAGAAAATGTCCTAAACTCCACTTCAAAAATGCTTGATCCCCACTTCATTGTTTTTGTTAACAAAACAAAGCATGTTCAGCAGAAAACGTTATTCCATCTGAGATATTCTTAAGAATAGTTTCAAGAAGCAAATAAGAAATAATTTGATGTTCCTACCTAATGGTGTGTCAACCAAAATAGCACTGAACAGCTCGGTGGGGTTGGAGGCAATGCTGACTGCTTCCATCTGCTCAAAGCTCCCCAGTGGATGGCACTTGGGAACAAGTTCAGCTATGGGCCGCTGATGTAATGTGCCAGTTATTAGAAGAATTACGTTGTCAATCATGTAGCTGTATCTGTATTTGAAAGAAAAAGAAAAAGCAATGAACCTTATCTTTATAATGAAGTTTCCTTTGAAAAAATACAAACCCAAGAATTTTGAAAATTAGTGATAATGCTAACATCAGAAATGACCACAATATTTGCAGGTTTGTATGTTCTCTCTGTATCAATGTCTCATTTATCAAAAACAAACATAAGTTTTTAAATAGCAAGTAGGTAACACATGGTATTAATTTTAAACATGACTGAGTTTGGGAGAGGGACGTTTTTAAAGAAGGGGAAACTGAAACATGAATATGATAACCACGACAGTTGTGAAATGTAGATTCACTATAACAAGTGACAATGAATGGTATCAAAAAGTAAATCATCTGAGCTAGCAACTTCTCTAGTTTCGGTTTTTGTTATTTCTTATAGGCTGGCTGGACAGAGAAGTGCATAGGAAGCTAGGTACTAAAAGTACGGAGTTCATGCACATGGACCAGTCTCAGGGCTTTCTTCTCACACAGCTTTAAACAACCTTCCATTGGGAAGCTAAGAACAGGTTCTCACAGATTTCTTCTTCATTGCTAAAAGTTTTCAGTAGAAGTTTTCTGTCAGCTTCTTACTTGTTTTACTGTCAGAGAGGCTGATAAGAGTCTTATCAGTAACTAGAAAATGTGGAAGCTATTCCCTGGGGATGCTTATAACAAGAATTACAGTCTTCAGCTTGTGGTGTTGGTTCAGAATGCAGCTAGAGACATATAGAGATTAATGTGGTCTCACACAAAATCTGTGAGGGAGCTCAAGGATCTGATGAAACATAGTTCATAATTGTGTTAATATCTTAAACTAGTGTTTCCATTACTAGAAAACAGTGTGCAGAATTTGTGCATACACTTGCACACAGACATATCAATCAGTGTGAGAAAAGGGCTGCTATAATTTTCATATTTTCACTTTCATTTCACTTAAGCAAAATGTAAACATTATATGCCTCAGGTCACAGCTGTCCTAGGGCAGTCTCTAAGGTCCTGTTGATATCTTACCGTAAAACTGGTCAGCTGCACTTGGAAAAAAAAATGTACTTTATTTTACTGTTATGATAAAAATACCCCTTTTAAAGTAAACTGAACGGTCTAGTGACCTTGTTATAATATATTAAGATAAGATCAGAGGGAGTAAACAGGTTAAATATCCTGGTGGTGTTTCACTAATCCATGTTGTTATACTGTTATGAAGCAGATCTCTTTTAAAAATATTTATTTACAAGTTTTGTCTGTTTGTAACTGTATTGGGAGAAGAACTTTCTCTTCATCTGACATCAAACAGCTCTTGGATCTAAGTATCTTGCAACATAAAGTTCTTCCATTCTTAATGTTCAAATGGTATTAGAAGTATGGTAGGTATATGATGCGTAGTTTTTCCCCCTTCCAAAAAAATCTAGAGCTTGCTGCATGCCTGGGAATTAAATCAGTTCGCTGTGTATCACAGAATTGGTAATAGAATCATAGAATTGTTTTGGTTGGAAAAGACCTTTACGATCATCAAGTCTAACTGCTACCTGGCACTGCCAAGTCCACCTCTAAACCATGTCCCTAAGCACCACATCTACACATCTTTTAAACACCTTCAGGAATGGTGACTCTACCACATCCCTGGGCAGCCTGTTCCAATGCCTGACAACCCTTTCATTGAAGAAATGTTTCCCAATATCCAACCTAAATGTTTCCTGACACAACTTGAGGCTCTTTGCTCTTGTCCTGTTGCTTGTTACTTGGCAGAAGAGACCAACACCCTTCATGCTACGACCTCCTTTTAGGCAGCTGTAGACAGCGATAAGGTCTCCCCTCAGCCTCCTTTTCTCCAGGCTAAACAGCCCCAGTTTCCCATCTTGCATTAGTCACCCTCACAAAATTATATTTTGCAAGTTCTCTGGCTTGGATAATATTTGAAAATAATAACCATTTTTCTTAATCTCTACTGCTCCTCCTGCCACTGTACAAAGAAAAAAAAATCCTGCTTGTGTTCTTTAAAATAACTAGTTGCAAAGACAACAGCTCTTCATAAATAAAATTTCAGAACGTATATTAGCAAATAAACTATGTAAATATTGCAGTATCAAAGTAATTTTGATCTTTTTGAGACATAATAGAGATTCCAGTACAATGCATCTGCACTGTTTTAACTCATAGCTGTGCTTTTGCTTTGAGTCTATAATATAAGCTATGTGGTAACAGTACTTACGTGATAAAATTCAGAAAAGTGGCAAGTGGTTCAAAAGCATGGTTTCTAAAGTAATGAAATTCTGTGAGTAGTTTGGCTTTCAGTTTATCATCGATGGTGGAAATAGTGAGAGGGCCAGTTTCATTAGCCAGGAAGTTGCCATAGTCTGTAGTCTGTAGATGTAACTTCAAATCTGGAATGAGATTCAAGGAAGATCATGAGAATAAACTGCCATTATATTGTTTACAAACCAAATTTTAAAAAAATATTTCTAACATTATCTTTTTATATCAAGGGTGTGATCATACTCTATTGAAAAGTTTTTTACATGATTTAATATAGAGTAAGTGCATAATTAATGCAAATTTGTACTGCCTTCTACCAGTAAGACTTGCTGTATACCACAGGAAAGCACAAATAATCTATGCGTTTGTCAGAAGTTTCACCAGCAGCTTTCATTTGCAGCCACACTGGGCACAGTGCTAATTACTGTTGTCCTGTGCCCCTTCTCATTCAGGTTTGTTCAATATTTCTCTTTGACTAATTTGCACTATTATAACAGGTCAGTCGTTTTGTCTCCTGCACTCCTGTGGACAGTTACACATCAATAAGAATCATCATTTAGCTTTGTTTAGATCTTACATTTTCATATGAAGCATTTACATCTCAGACTATAACCTAAGACTATAATCTTATGTTATCAGGCTGCCTGAAGAAGAGAACACATCCTGCCTGGCTCAGATTCAGGGCTCCAAATGGCTTCTGCCGTGGAGCAGTTGAAGGGGCACAGTTACACTCTTGGCATTTCTGGTTTGGATTTGTCTGATTTATGGCTGCTGCTACCAGATCCTAAGAAGCTGTTCCAGAAAGTTGGGTTATCATGACATATTCTATTTGAGCTCCTGACCCTGACAACTGAGGAAAATGGGTTAATTAGACAACAAAGTTGAAAGAAGTTTTTGTAGCATCGAAGAATTCATTTGATAATTTTCCTCTGCCAACCATTTTCTACCATGAGGCAAAAGTAAACATTTGAATAGTTCTTGGTGTTGAAAGCAGCTTAACATTTCCTTTTAGAAAAGCCCCTGCTATGTTTCCTAAGTATGTTCAAAGGCTATATTAAAACTACTGTAAATTAAAGATTTGTTTTGGGCATTCACAACGATTAGATTTCCAGATAAAATCTGAACTGATATTTAAGGAAAAAGACAGCAACACTCCCACTGACTGAAAAAAAATGTGTACCTGTAAGGGAAGTTAATATGCAGTTAGCAAGGTGTGCATTTATCAGTATGGCAGCTGCTCTTTCTTAATTCCCCATGCATATACTTTCTTAGAATGCAATAAGGCTGCCTACACTGAGATGTAAAGCAAAAGAATGAATGGAATACTTTGCAAATTCAGACTCCTACATCTAGCACTCTAGCTTCCTGAGACAGATATCCCTCAGAGTTTTCTCCGCAGGTTGGCTGCCACCCGAGCTCCTTTTACCCATTTCAGCAACAGACCCTTGGACAAGGCAGCCTCACTCAGCTCTCTGAACTGTTAGCATTTCTCTAGATTGTCCTGCAACAGACTGAATTTATACTACCACTGTAAAGTAATTGCTTCTTAAAATTATATGGATTGTCACAAAACCGTTGACAAAAGAAGGCAGAGGTTTTTCAACGGTCAGATACTAGGAAGTAGTCATAGTTTTAATACAGGCTTCCATGAGGGAAGAAGAAAGAATATGTAAAATGAAAACCACTTAATTCAAGAAAGAGAGAAAGGTAAGAAATATTAAGAGATAAAGAAAAATGCAGAATTATGCCCAGAAATTAGTCTAAATATGTAAAATGACTTATAAAAAAATCACTAATATTTTCATGTTACATCTACATTTCATGTGAAAACTCTTTTTACTGCAAAGGTAAAAATACTTGGCATACACTGCGATCAGATAATACTACCTCATTACATGCAGAGAGCTGAATTCCAGCTTTCTTCAATTCTGTTTCAGGTGAACCACTGATATCTACCTTGAGTCACACTCTCTCCGTGCATTCTGAACGCAGTGGTTTTCAGGGGCTTAGTACCTAAAGCAGACTGCAAAACCCAAATATCAGCCCCAAGTACTGAACATTCTGAGATGTGTTTAACATCATCATGAGATGAACAGAAACCATAACTGCTGACTGAGAGTAGTTTGACAAGACTGTTACCTTCCTTGATACTCTGACTGACTGAGAGGCTTCAGAATCCATGCCCTAAAGTAAGGCATGAAAAATATTAGCTGTAACACATTATATAGCTCCACCTGGCTCTCAAAAGCTATGCAAGAAATACTATGCCCGGGAATTTTGGATTTATGACCACTTCCACAGCCTGCTTTAGAGAAGTATTTCTTCTAAACAATTTAATAAATGCCAGCAGGCATATTCTATGTAAGAAAGAATATTCAACCCTATCTCATGGCCTTGGCCAAAACAATTGAGAAAATAGTCATCCACAAGCTCCAATACCATATAATATCAATCAGGAATGTCACGATCCGAGTTCACACCATGACAGAGTTCAGTGCAGCTCAGAGACTGCCCTGCTGGTCTTAAATGATAGTCTTCTCTTGGATTTTGGCATAAATAATACCTGAGGACTAACACAGACACTTTTACTATTATACTAACATGAGCTGATGACCCGGCAGGAGTAGATGGCTGAGTGTTACATGGGCTTCAGAAATACCTTTTCACCAGTACTTTTTTGTGATTGTAGCTGCTCCTTTTCTCAGGCTCTTGGAGACCTACACAAGACCCTGAACTTTTCAGCATGTCTACAAGATCCCTAGGAAAGAAAATTCCTGTATTTTGGCTGTCAGTATTATTGCCATCCGTGTCATGTATTTCCTCATACAAGTATATGCAAGAAAATCATATGTAGGAAATGTATGACTTTAAGTAACGTGATTTTAAATCACGCGATTTTACTCACAATGGAACAGCAAACAAACACAACAGTATGTCTAAAGGGAAATAATGCACAGAGGGAGACTAGTTTGAAATGGACACAGTTAAGACAGAAATGGCGCTGATCAGAAAGAAGGAGTATTGCAAGAACTTGAACAAAGCGTTGACCTGGTCTCTTGGCACCAAGCACATGGAGCCTTGTCTGGCTCCTCACTTTGGTAGCCAGCTGCCACCAGTTATTTCAGCCACTGCCTGCCGGAGTGTCCTGGCTCTGGCAACTTGTGTGAACTTATCTCAGTGATGTTGGTGGGACCAGAGCTGGGCTGCTTGTCTTTCTGTAAGCTAGCCCCCCTTCTAGAGCGCAGTAGTCTTTCCACCGCACAAGGAAGCAAGAAAAGAATAAAGCATTGAATTTACACCCCCCCGCCCCCATATTCTTCTTCAAAGACTGTCAGCAGGGTTTCTCTGGGGATCCCTGAAAGAGGTGATGACATTGGGCCAAACTAGCAGCATGCCGTGCAGCAGAAGTTTCAGCCAGAGCTGCAGCCCACAAGGTAGCTCCTTGGAAGTTATAATAATTCAAACAAGCCCAAAAGGATGTCCAAGTTAAGCTGAAGGCCTCTTCTCCTCTCTGTATGGCCCTGACTTGACAGGGCACAATGGTATCATGTCAATTTGCATTCTCCCTTTTTGATTTCCCTCCCACTGTTGTACTTTGTGACTGCCAAGCAGATGTAAAGTAGTAACCTACAGTTTTTCTTGTAGTTCTTCTGTACTGACATTATGGTTTTCCTTCTAGAGATATAAAAACCACTCTGAAATTAAAAGACCTTTTTGATTCTATTTATGCGTTACTTGGAGTGGTTTTGATTTTGTTCCTGTTTGTTTGTTTTAGCATATTTATAGTATTTTTAACTTAGGCCAGTTTTTGTGGTCTGGTGCTATGCCACAGAATGGGATACATTTATTACCTTTCAATGTGAACACATGAGCTGAAGGCACTATTGGGCAAGCATGATAGTACTACAGCACCGATCCACGTGCTGCATCTTTTAATTGGAAACATGATACAATGCATGCATAAAGCTGCATTTTTTACTTTAGAAGTAAGGGTCTGTATTTTTGGTGCACTGTACACTTGTGGTGCAAGTTCAATATTATAGCATCCTACATGTGCATAGAAATAAGTCTATTTAGCCCCATGTACAAATGCAATATTTCTCATATTTTCATTATAAATAATACATTTGGTAGATGACTGGTGGGAATCTGTTAGCTGTCTAAAAGAAGTAGAAAATGTTACAATGGAGAAAGAGATGTAGCTGAACAGAGAAAAAAGAGAAGTGTATTTAATTGTGTAAGCCACATATATCACAACTGCTGGTACAAATAGGCTACAGAAACTGTTGGTTTTGCCCAGCTGGCATAAGGAATAGGTTTCAGTTCTCAGGGTAAGTGTGTACATGTGTTCTCTCTGTCTAAACTGCCATTGTATGGAATGGAGAGCTGACACAGCTCTCCAGCTTATCAGCTGAAGTAGGTACATGCACTCAGTCACTTGAATAGTCTCTGGATCCCATTTGCTGTATTGACAATCTCTTCTTTAACTATAAGAGGAACTTTATCCTGCTGACAGGTGAATACCTACATGTATCTATTTAAATGTAGTTGTTTTAATCTGCAAGATGAATGGCATGCAACCTTTTCCAGACTTATGTTGTTATTATATGAATAGTTTAGAGAGCCTCAAAACTCGGTTGTATATGGGAATCATCAGGTTCTGCACTGCTCATTTCACAAAATCCATTACTGCATACACGAAGCAACCAATGTTCAAAACAGAGGGAGCTTATTATTTCTCCCTGTTCCTTTTCCAAATGAATCTAATATACTGCATGTTATAGAAATTATTTCAGTGTACAATTATAGCTTGTATTTAGAGTGAGGGAAATAAACTTTATGTTCCTTTAGAAAGGTGATTTTTTTTTCTGTTGCATTTTTTTCCTGCCAGATGTCTAGAGGTATGTCATATGATTCTTTGTACAAGTCCATCTTCGTCAGGCTGTGACCAGTCTTGGTCACAGAAAGCTGTTTTGGAAACTAGCGTGTGTTCTCTTTATTACTGTGGCAAAGTCACCTTGAAAAAAGCTGCCTTTTTTTTTTTCTTAAACCTGAGAGTAGTTCAGTTTTATCTTTGAGAAGTCTAGTTTTCTCTTCCTCGTAAGTAGAATGTCTCCCACTGCCCTAAAACTCATGAAGTAATAAAGTACTAAAATGATATCTTTTGTAGAGAAACTCAGTGCCAAATGGTAATCTTTTCATAAGATTTTGTGAACTACTTTATCCAACTGAAATTATATGAAACTTCTATACCTGAACAGTTCTATAGCAAGGTTAAAATCTATAAGAAGGGTACCAATCTTCATAGGAAATCTGTGGACGGGATTTCCAAACTCTATCAGTAAACTACAAAATCCTATCATCTGTATTGCTTTGCAAATCACAGTCTGTATAAACCTAGGGTAATTTCTATGGAAAGCTATTAACTTAATTACGAGAACAGTTCTTCAAAGTGTGCCAGGTTTATCTCTGTTTTAAGATAAGCTCTCAATACTTTAGTCTTTTACCTTCCCTTCTTCAAAGGCCTAAGAAACAGTATTTCTTCCTAAATAAAGTAAACCAGCAGACTTACCTTCTAGTGTCTCGCACTGTGCTAAGTTGACATAGTCTGCACTTGTCAAGATCCCAGCTTTGAAGCCTCGGACCAGACCCTCCAAGTAGCCATGGTCCACATTGAAGTAAAACTCTGAGTACCCCGGCATGGAGAAAAGGAGATTTAATCTCTCTGCTGGGTACTTTATGGTACTGAATATTTGCCACCAACTGTTTTTCTTCTCTGGGGAAGGAGTGACAAATAGTCACTTATTTCCTGCCAGCCTATGATTGTGTTTCACCAACTGGTTTCTTCCTGTTTCTTGCTGCTAGTGTAGTTCCAATATAGTTGATGCTTACACAACAGCCAGCCAGCAAATCTAACTCACTCCTGTTAGAGCCAGCACATGAAGCTATTATCGTTGATAGAGAAGCCAAAAAGGAAGTGTAAGATTTAACCATTGCTTGCAAGAATGCACTGTACTTGTTGGAAAACGGGAAAGCTTATTACAAAGTTTGATAGCATTTTTGTATTTCTTAAATAAACAGGAAGTTATCTGTGAATACATATTGAAAAAATATTTCTGCACTAAAATGGTGAGCCTGTTCAGTAAACTTAGACTTTTTTTAGTGTCTCTGCATACCTTTTGGTTTTTAACACTTTTGATTGCTGGATATTTTCTACAGCACATCTCTATCAATAAATATGTATAATATTTATTGATTTATTTATTGATTTATATAATATAATATAATCATAAGATTTTTCTAATAATTACAGTGAACATTAGAACATGCCCATAGGTGAAAGATCTTTGAAAGGTTCGACTTTCATTAGCCTTTAAAGTGAGTATCCAGAACTTAACTCAAAACTATAGTTTGTCCAAGTTCCAACGAAAATAGTCTGGTTATATTCACTAAGATGTGGAAATAATTCATATTTTTCCTCTTAAAAAATAAAGATTATAAAAACATAAATCTCTATTTCAATAATGCAGATTTAGTGCCTTTTTAGACTTCCTGATTTTGATTCAATTTAAACTCAAAACTGCTAAATCTATCAGTGACTTTTATACTGAACTGTTAAGATTGCCGCCTTTCAGATTTAGGTGCCCCAGAGCTGACAGTTCAAAGTGCCTAATGTTTCTGTAATCAACACAAAAAGTCCTCTTTCTCTAGCATATGCAACACATGCCTTCAAGCTTTCCTAGAAGGGCAAGCCTTATGGCACACTAGGTGGTATTTAGATATGTAGTTAAGTGGAGCTCGGGAATGTTGCAATGTGGTGTCTGAGGTCTGCTGCTTGGTTGGAGGGTCAACACCAGTAACAGAAACTACAGCAGCTGTCTGCTATCTGCATCTCAACACTTACTTTTCAGTGCTTTGAACATGTTTGGTGTATCGTGTCAGCAGAAGACGTGCGGCTTGGCTTTTCTATTGGTCCCTTGCACTGAAATGTGGCTGCAGCAAGAGCTGTGAGTCAGCAGCCATGGGGATAAGGCTTTGTTCCCTATCCTGGGAGTAGAGAGACTGATGACAACTTGGTGCTCACCAGGTGATTCCTGTCTCTGCTGCCTCGCTCCTGGCCACGGTAAGGCTTTGTAGGCCAAATAACAAGGCGTGAGGTGCCTGGGTTTGCTGCCCAAGTAGCCACCCCTCTACCTTCTCTAGGGAGAAGGTCACCAGCTAGCTGGCTTCTTGGCCAGGAGCCTCTAAAGGGCAAGAAGTGGCCATGAGCCACCAGCCACCTGGCAGGCCAGGCTCAGCAAAGAGAGTAATACTACTGCACCTTGGGGGTCAAATTAAAATTGTCTCAGGCTGGATATTGCCACGCCTGTAACTGACTGCAGCAGAAATAATGACAGCATTTAGACATTAAAAAAAAAAAATCGCATGCTCAGATATGCAAACTGCAGTTATTTCGGAGTTCAAGTGATGCCTAGAGTACTGAACTTTGCTCCTTCTAAATTAGGCTTCCAGTTCTTAGCACTGCAGAGTTAACCCAGCTAAAGAAGAATGAGACAGATGAGGCCCATTAGACAACAGAAATAAACCAGCTCTCTCCCCAAGACAAACAATTTGGTTTTGTCTCCCAGGTTTGCGTGCCAGCAGGGCTCAGCAGCTCCTCATGCCAGAAGTTGTCAGAATAAGTTTGTGGATGATGTTTCAAAAGCCAGGGGATTTTTCAGGATACATGACCACTGTCGGTGCTTCCTTATTGACAGGTGAAGATAACCACATTTTAACTTAAACCTGCTTTTTTGTTGTTGCTGTTGTCGTCATTGTTCTAGTGTGTTTCACTCAATAGCCTCTCATTTTTTCAAGGAGAAGAAACCAGGAGTAGTAATAACACCAGGGACTCATTATTGTGTACACTAAGAGCAACGTTTATTTTGAACCCACACATCTCTAAAGCGTGTGTTACATAAACAAGTAATGTCTCACGGCAGCTGAATTCAGGCCTCCCCCAGCTGCAATCACGGCGTGTCAGAAATGTGGCACATGGCCAGCTGGTGGCAGGCCAAGGTTATGCTGCCGACGAGCTTCCAAAACTTCAGACAGCAAGAGCCAGTGCAGAAATGACTTTGCAATAGGTCCTAAATTTAGTAAGGTTCAGGGTCATGTGAATACTGCCTGGCAGGTGCAAATACCACCACTGGTGATCCTCCAGTGAGAAAGTGCTACCACAAGATCCATAAATACCATCAGGAACATCACTTGAAGGCTCAGACTTTTTAGCAGGGCCTGTTGTAGTAGGACAAAGGGTAATGGTTTTGAACTAAAAGAGGGATGATTCAGGCTGGACGTGAGGAAGAATTTTTTTACAATGAGGGTGGTAAAACACTGGAACAGGTTGTCCAGAGAGGTGGTAGATGCCCCATCCCTGAAGACACTCAAGGCCAGGCTGGACGGGGCTCTGAGCAACCTGATCTGGTTGAAGATGTCCCTGCTCATTGCAGAGGGGCTGGATTAGATGAGCTTTGAAGGTCCCTTTCAATCCAGACTATTCTATGATTCTATGATTATCACTCAGCAATATTGTTTCATGAAATCAGTGTAATTTTGAATTATTTGAGGAAAAAGCAAAATCAGGCTAAAGTACAGCGTGATTTTTATCTCTTAGAGGACAAGGTCTCAGATGACATGATCCAGCTTCATAGATTGCATTCAACATCAGAAAATGCTCAGTTCTCTGATTTTTTTGCTGCAAGAAAAAATGATGAAAGGAAAGAGCTTTAGCAGCTATTTATACACAATGCATATATTTAGATAATGCACTAAATTTTTACCTTAAAACTATGTAAAAGAGAAAGTTCATTATCCTTGTAATTTCTTATAATGAGTGGCTATTACCATATGATTTCTTTAGCATTTTGTAGTGGGTATGATTTTATTAAAAAGTACAGTTCTTTATATTGATGAACTTATTTATATTGAGCTGTGAATTGGCTTTAACAAATTACCATATGAGAAAATAAGATGCTCTCACCTGGTAAGTTGGTGGAGTGAGATATTTTTAAAATAATTTTTGGCAGTGAGGTAAACAAATACTAGTAGCAGGTTTGAGAGAAGTTCAGGTTAAGCAGAATTAGCAACACAAAACTGTTCAGATCTAAGAGCAGAATTTAACCTTGGATACTGATAGTTTTTGAGAAACTGTGAAACAAAAAATATATATTATTTAACCACAAGAGGTCATCATAGCACTGCTGTAAATCCCCTTTCTTCAGGTTTTGTTTTTCTTTTTTCACCTCCACTGAAAGAAATGAACTTGGAAATAAATATGATTAAAAAGTTCTGGCTTTTAAAGTTTGTTTTCAGCTAATCTAAGGTTAACAGTAAAACCCACAAACACAGATTATTTCCTCAGAAGCAACACACGAAGTATTTCCATTTTACCTGTATTTTTGCTATATGCAGATTTTCTCTGAGCTTCCTCTTTTTTGTTCTTTTTTTTTTTTTCTAACAGTGTTGACAGCTCCTAGCCATGAGGTTAATACTGAAGAACAAGTGACAAAGAATCAGCAGAAGATGAGTAAGCAGTGTTATACCAGTGCAATGTCGACTATATCACATGAATTCAAAGTTACTCTTTTTTCATTAGAAATACTTAAAGATGCTGTATTTTCACCTTGGAATCTCATTTAGAAGCCTATTTGTAACAGCTTTAGCCAGGCAGATCTCTGCTTAAATTATAGTTTTGCTTTTCCAGAAACAAAATTCACTGAAGTCTTGACTGTGCAATTGCTTGCACATATAATTAGCACTATGTGTGACAGATTCAGTGTTATCAGTATATCATGCTGCTCAATGCATGGGTGGAACAGATTTCTTCATCTCTGTATAGACTGACTCTTTCTGTTTGGATGTGGGAGATTTTTCACCTGACACTGACTCTATACTTCCTATCCTGTCAGTGCAAAATGCACTTCCCTTGCTAATAAATCAGAGGTGATTTAAAAATATAACCTGTTGTTTCAGCTGTTTCCCTCACCAAAAATGGATATTTTTTTGATCACCTAGATAAATATTGTTGTGAGCTGCGCGCTATTCAAATTAAAACTATTTTAATTTTCTAATACAACTTAATAGTATCTGAACTGATCTAGAGACTTTTGGAATGCAATGTTTCCAATGTTTGTTTTAGTTTTGGTTTTGTTTTTTTATATCTTTACACTGGCATTGAAAGTCAACTACATCAAAACTCCTTAAACTTTGTAAATTCTGGAAGGTTCTGCTGTACATTTCTGATGTTGAAAGCCATTCCTAAAAATCTTTCCAAAATATGATCTGTTGAAATCCTTCATTTTCTGAAATAATAGCAGAACAATTCTGATTGTGATATGTAAACTGAGATTCAGCCTTTCTGAGGTGTTGAGTACCTGAGGTTCTTGTACGACGAATATGAAACACAATTAGATACCCCATGGACTGTAGCACTTTAAGCTAGAACTGTGCTAGCGTGGGTAGCAGAACCATAGCTCAGCTACAGCTAACACAATTGTGCTGGTCCCAGTTTCTGAGCTTTGCTGAACTGCTCTGAGCCACGAAGAAACAGCCCAAATGCAGCTGTAGCTGCAACTGCTTAAAAAAGAAAATAAATGAAATAAAATAATATATTTGTTCTATTTTCATGAAATGCACAAATATTGACAATTATGATGGGCTGCACTTGTATGAACACAATCCAGCTGCCATGCTTTCTAGCTATTTTTAAAGTATGATAAAGGTGCATTCCCATGCAGATCTCACTGACAGCTCAGCCCTTGTGCACAGGAGGCACCATCCTTGTGACCAACAAAAAAGTTGTACCCAGCTGGCACACCCAGTGCAACTCACCGCTGGCCAATTCACACTGTCTTTGCTGAGAGTCTGCACAACAATTCTGCGCCCCCAACTTTCCTATCACTTGATTAGCTTTTAACTGCATTTACATAAAATATGTTTTTTATTCCTGTTCCTAATTAAAAGAGTTATTTTGGTGTTGGGTTCACAAACATCACTCACTGATGTTATAAAATATCGAAGAGCTTCCTTTCTCCCCTCCGTTGCCTTCAAAAGATAATCTAGCAGCTTTGTAGGTCAGTGAGCCTTTTTGATTTTTGGTCTTTGTTCAAGGAATTATGTGCCAGCATAATAAGAAGGATTTTATCAGAGACTTAAAATGGTAAGTCTGTGGAGAGGAGCCAGGAGAAAATCATTATCAGTAGATGTAAACCTAGCGAAAAGCAGATTTGAGAGAATTAACAAAGCTCTAGAATGTTTTCAGAAGTGAAGCTGGAATTTTACAAAATTTGTACACTCGCCTACAAAATTGCGCTACTTTGGTGTGAATAATTGGGGGCTGACATTCACATGAACTCAGCAGCCTTCTGCTCAGGACTCAACATCTGGATAATTCTAATGAGGATGGCAAGAATTCAGATATTTTGTTTATCTTTAATGCCCTTAAGGCTTTCCCTGCACGGTGTCAGTTCTTTTTTTCTGTTATCATAATTTTTAGTCCTCTTCCTGAGATGTTTTTATGCAGGTGAACACTCTTTTCTTCAATGACCAGTTACTCATTAACTGTCAAAAAAATCACAATCAACAGGTAGTATCTTCAGATTCCTTCAGGTATCATAAAGGTTTTATCCTTGAACTATTCTGAAAGCAAAATAAGGATGATAAAACTTGAAAATATGAAGTACAAAAAAACTCAGTGCAAAGTGCAAATGGTTCATTACTTCCCTGAGTTACAGTTCTCTGCTGTACCAGCTCCGCCACTCTGATGATTGTAACTTGCATGGTTTCATTTTCTCCGTAATGATTTCTAGCACAGGTACAAATTCTTACAGCTTTTTTTCTGATTGCTCATTAATATATATTTTTGACTGTCAATTATATTCAGTTCAAAAAACAGCCAGAATATGTACATGAATGCAAAATACATCATTCTGTTAACATAACATTAGGTTGATTATAGATTACAGAAGGATTCTTTATTTCTTACTCTAAACATAGCAATTAAGCACTCTGAAGTGATGAACATGACTGTGACTGTACTGGTGTTACCCTATGTGTCACACCAGATGTCTACTATCTGCCTTTTATGGCTGATAATTGCAAACTCCATAAGAAGACAAAAAGAGAATTGGAATATTTTTCTGTACTTTGAAATGGTAGTTCCTTGGTGGATAGAGTTGCAAAATATTAATTTTTGAATATCATTTAGCACATTATATATTAAAAAAATCTTGTTTCAGATGAAGTATTATCAAGTATTGTCAAAATTCAAGTTTAACCGCTATACATACATGTAATAGCTTTTAGTGACATAATGGTCTTTGGTCTATCTGAGCTCCTTCAGTTTCAAAATTGATGTGAGTTTACTAAATGCAGAAGAACATTCTGATTGTTATTATGATTTGTTGTTTTCCTTTTGCTAGCTGCCACCACCACTTACCTAAACTCTTATTCTTGAGTATGGATGCCAGAAAACATGACAAAAACTCAGATTATAGTATGGATTCGATCTGATTGTGACTAGAGAGTAAAGCTGCGAGTGCGAAGCCTGTTAAAGATTTATATCCAAAATGAAAGAGAATAAAATTAGAAGCATTAAATTTTTACTTTTGGCTCTTTTTGTAATATGCTGTCACTTTAAACTCAGTTTCCAATCTGATGTGTTGTAACATGTTGCTAACTACAGTGATTCCCTGTTAAATACTTATTATACGAGAAAGAGCAGCTATATATTCATGGCAATGAAAGAGACCTCTTATTATTTCTTCCCTCATGAAACCCAGGGTGTTGCAGCAAGTTTCACAGCATTTTATGTTGCTTCTACAACTTATGTAACATATGTTACATTCTACAAACATTATGTGCAAATGAACAATGCACATCATGTAGAAATAATAATGTGCACCAATGCAAAATGGGTCTCTTCACATGGGCTAACAAGGGCTGTGATTTAACGTGTGAAATAAAACCAAAACAAAGCAAAACAAAACAACACAACAAACCGTTCAACTAATAGAAGGCATTAGATAGGGTCCAAAATGAATTAGAGTCCAGAATGAATGTACTGGTTTCTTTCATTTCAGTATTCAGTGTAGAACAAACAACACAGAAATGAATTTTAAAATCAGCAAGCCCTGGAGCTATTGCTTCCACTTCCTGACCTGACTGAAAGTGGAGCACCTGGGGAAAAAAAAAAAAAAAAAATCTTTCTGGAGGGCATGTTTTTCTAGTTTTAGTTTCATTGACTTTCCCACTACTTAGTAAGTGAAGATGATATCAGTGAGCATCACTGAAGACTTGTTACTGTTCAACATTCCATTTATGGCTTCTGTCTGAAAAGGTTATGAATGAAGTCTTAATCATGTGGTGTACTGCAAGATCAGAATTCTATTCCAAGAGAGGGGTGATTATAATTTAACTTGTTGATGAATATAATTCTATTGGCTACATGAATTGGGTAGAATCAAAAAGTATGTTGTTTAGCTTCCGATTTGAAGGCTGATGTGTTACAAATTTTTCACTAGATGGAGCAATAGTATCCTTCTTAAAATGCTAGCAGTTCACTGAACAGCTATGCCAGGAACTTTAAATATGCAAGGACGTTCTGAGCTAATTCAGTGTGTATTGTAAATGGGGCATTTAAACTTCGGAATGTATTTTTACTCAATTTGAATATTTATTTTTAATTTCCGATAAGCATTCTGTTAACTCTGGTACCTGTTAAGAATTATTCAAATGTAGGATTATTAATGTTCTGTTTCATCCTCATGCATCGTATGTAACTGATGGAAAAAGTAACATAGCAGTGGAGATAATAAAGTAGCACTTACTTTTTTTTTTTGTTTGGTTAACACATGTAATAAGAAAGAAAAGCAAAATCTGGCTGATTTGTTAAATAGATATTTGTGTAGTTACAGTTCTCCAAAATATCATTTTATATAAATGAAAATGTTTGTGATCTTTTCTTTACATTTTGTTCAAAACTCTCTTTTCAAGTTAGATTACTTTAAAAGATAATAATACTTAAATTAAAAAATAAATTAAGAAGCCTCTAAATCACAATTCTCAAGATTCTTGATTCAAGAAATATTGGTGATAAGGTTTAGAATTTTTAAAGATATGGCATTTGTGGCAAAGATCCTTCTCTTGATACCTGCATGAATAATGATTCTTTATGAAGAGATTAATGAATCTTTTCTATAGGACCGTATTTTCAGAAGAAAGACAGCAATATTATTTTACAAGAAAATGTCAAGGTGATAGTTTTCAATTTTTTATTCCATACTCAATGGTATTTGTTTATTTTACATTTTAATCCATACATTTTAGTTCAGAGCTGGATTTGCTCCTGTTATATTATCTCAGTTCTTTGGCCTCAGGCCTAGAAAGTATCACCTGAATGTGTGTTATTCTGATGATTTATGAAATGACTATTATTTTTCCATCTTGCATTTGTTCAGTGTCAGATGTATTTTGAAAAAGCAACTGGTTACACTAGTGGCCACAATTATTTAATAAAATGAAATCAATATATCAGATACTGATTTGCACTGAGGAGGAAATTTACTCTGATAGTGTGTTTGTTTCATTTCCTTCACATATAGAATGAAAATGTTTGTTTAATTACATAAAAATTTTAGAAAATAAATTACCATCAGATACAAGAAGGATAACTTAGGACTGCAGCTGGAAAGGCTGATAAAATAAATCCTAATTTTAGAAAGAATGCACACATAAATTATGTTCTGCCACATTTCAATAAGTCTCTTACTAGCTGTGTAAGCTCTTTTGTTTATAGATTGCTCTCCCTCTGACACACAGGAATCCCATTCATAAATTAATCTCAGTGTTCAGTAAAACGGCAGGCGCGTTCTTAAACAATTACTGTGTATTTTTGAAGTCTGGATATGGAGTTCTTTGAGCCCCTTTGTTCATTCTGGTGAAATGAAGCTGTACGTGAGCACTCTGCAGTACCCTGGGTGACTGCGCTGCCAGAGCACACTGTTATCAGGATTTGAACACTAGAAGAAATGCAAGGACTATTCAGGATAAATTTCTTAGTACCTCATTTTCCTACAAACCCAAATGAGCACATGAATCATGGGAGAGGTTACTTCAGGACAGTGAATTCATTTTTGTCTTTTCCAGTAAAGAGTCACATACTTTGGACAAAAAATGCAAAAATATTTAATAGTAATAGATTACAATTTAATGCAAGTGCAGTAAATATTCTGGAGCTGTCTCCTTTACTGAAAAATACAAGCTTTAATGCCAGGGCCTGATTATCCGTATGCAGAGAGATCCAAGGGACAGGTGGGAGAGACAGTAATTTTTTTTTAATCCATTACTTGGCCATTTAGGATCTGATTTAGCATTAAAAAGTACAAACTTGCATCTCTGTGGCTCACATACCAGGAATATTGAATGAAATGTCTGGAAGTTTTGCATCTCTGGCCCTCTTAATCCCAGACCCAGTGCATCAGAAATAAGAGATAATGTTACCAAAATATTCACAGTCTTATGGACAGGATGAATGCCAGCAAACAGATCAGAACTTTGTCTGACTTCAAGTAGAGAAAGAAACTGTGAAACTTAAAGATACTTGTCTCTTTTTAAAATACAATCATTTTCTTGCTTAAATGAGTAAAGTAGCTGCTGTTTTCACAGAGTAATTTATAATAAATATGTATGAAAATCTTAAAATACTTTGAGAGTGCAGGATCTGGTCCACAAGACAAATAACCAGCACATTACTGTCTACATATATGAAAGCAGATTCATCAAACTCTGACTTTATAAGAAAATGTGAGGGTCTTATGCAGTCATAGAAGATAGGTGAAAAACATATTTTAAAATAACACCATGAAATGGCTAGTTAATTCCCTTATCTCCATGTGGTCTGTATATGATCTTGAGCAAATTACATTTATAGCTCCTGGTGTTTGATATTTTGAACAAAAGCAAAATACAGCAAAGGTTTAGGCTGGTACTGTACATACAGTCTTTGCACTCCAATTGGTGCATGTGTGAACAAATGATTAGATATGGAAAGAACTGCAATTATAGAGAAGACAATTTACCAGAAAAAAAGTTAGGTTGGACTTCTCACAGTAAAAATTGCTTTAACTTATACTTCTCTAAATCCTCTGCTACTGCAATTTCAGGTAAACTTATTGATTCCCGTGGAGTCACGTAGAGTGCACAAATATGGAAATATGGAACAGGTGTAACTAAGAGGTGTTCCTGAACAGCAGCTGGTTATTATCTTGAATTTAAAATTAAATTCATAAAAGTACAGAGTTTTTCAGCATAGGTTGCTAAATGATACGTTATTTAGGTACATTCATTATGCTGCTACTTTTTTGATCCAAGGAGTTGTAGTTTTTTATGGGAAAGTTAATGTTTCAAAGGGGATAAGCTCAGCTTAATTGTGTAGAATAAAATAGCATTTAAGCTCAGGCATACCCAACCTTGACTGTCATCTGCAAACCAGCATATCTACTTATCTGCCTTAAAGGACATTGATTATCAAGCTACCATTTTCTTTGGCCAGAGTATGGCTTATTGATGGTACTTTCACAGACGATAAGTGCACTTGTGTGCAAACTTTTTCAGTAGCTAAAATTGGGGCAAAGTGGCCTTTGTATGAAATGAGATGAAATGAAATGAAATGAAAGGAAAGGAAATGAAATGGTGTTCAGATCCTATAACTAGACTGTTTTTGTGCTCTGCTCTGATTGCTACAGAAATATCTGAAAAAAATGGGAGTTCTCTTTTAAGGACTTTTGGTATCTAGGAGTGCTTTTAGTTTCCAGTTTGTCTAATTAATGCTGGTTTTACACAGATTTTTTTTTTTTTAAGTAATACAAAATGAAGCACTTATATCTTTCAGAATTACAACTTTTAAAGAATTTCCTAAATATTTAAGTATCTAGACAGGAAAAGAAAGTTTAGTCGTTATCTGACCTCCAAGATTCAAACTAATGGCTTTAGTGAACGCAACTGAAACTCAGCCCTGCAGTTCCTTTACTTGCCTATTCTGCCCTTGTGTATCTTTCTGTGTGTTTGACTTCTATATCGATCTGTCTCTTAGACCAAAATTACGTTTAGTTACTAAGGCAGAGCTCTGAGGCTTCAATTCCATCATGTATATTTCATCCAGTTGCAGCACAAGTAAAACATACTGAATTAATAGAAAATGTTCCAAAACACTCTAGCTTGAGCAGTGTCAGAAAAAATAAATGCATGGTACCAAATGGGGTAATTTGTAATATTTCACCTTTTCATCAAATCTGTAGAATGTTTATAAGGTGCTTGAAAATTGTAAGACAAAGCATCAAATAAATCTACACCATCATAATATCCCTTGCAAACGCCATTCCTTCCTCTGAAAATGCAGAGAATCACCTTTGATTAAAACATTAGATATCTATTAAAAACATTTGAAATTGAATGTCCATTTTTGGTTTAGTCAAGCCCTAGCTGGTAAAGTACTTTCATTTTACTCCAGAAAACATAAGAGCGCAAAGCTGCATCCTCACAAAATTCCCTTCTGTAATAGCACAGCAAGGCTGGAAGGAACCTGGAAAGATCATCAGGACCCCTCCCTCTCTGCGGTATCTCCTGACAGATATTTGTCTGCCTTATTCCTAAAGCTTTATGAGCTGCTGTCTACCACTGTCCATAGTGGTACTATCCATAGAAAGCTTCTCTTAATATCTAATATGAATTTTCCTTTCTGCAATTTGAATTTATTGCTTCTTTATCTCATCCAATATGGACACATAGAAAAACATTACTATTACTGTTATGTAATTATTTATATATTATTACAGTAAATGCTTTTTAGACCTCTGATCATTCTTTTTGCTCTTCTTTGGATGCCCTCCAGTTGCTTCATATTTCTCTTAAAGTGCAACAGAACTTAAGTAAATGCTTTGCCTGCCTCTGAGCTAGGATGGATTAAGGTATGATTAAGCATACTCCAAAGTGAAGTTCTGGATAAGACTGTTTTTGTGATGCTATTATACACTATTGTTGTCTCAAGACATTTATTGTCCCAAGATTTTGGAGAATATTCAGGCTTCAAATATTGACGTTTGGCCAATTACAATATTCACAAGATAAATTAATGTTATCTATGCTTCTCTATTCCAGAGCTGTGCTACAGTTCATGCAGCCATAAATGAGCTTTGCTACCAAATACCTTCAGTAGAGCACAGGCATTATGAGCTGCAGCTGCAGGAAAACTCTGTGTCATCAAAGCTACTTTGCTTTTAGTATTTGGTCTAAATTGTTGTTCATCCTCCTCGTATTGTGTTGTGGACATGCTCTCATGTCAGGTTCCAAGGCAGAGCAAACTAAGAAGATATCTAGTTGAGCAGGACAGGACTCCCCATCTGACTCTGCCAAATTTGTACATGAACTGGAGATTAGGGATTTTTTTTTTTTTTAGATGTCCTCAGTTGCAATCAGAGGTGAGAAGCATGTGAAAATCCCTATAAGTATTTTTGTGATCCTGCACGTATGGCATAATTTCTTTCAGCAAACAATGATTACTTCACCATTTACACTAAATTATGCCTATTTAAAGTGAATTTCAATGAGAATCTTAAATCTTTTTTCTTCCCCTCTAAATGTAGATTGTTCTTTGGCGGCATATCTATTCTCTGTCATTTAGACAAGCAGCACACAAACTGAAGTTTCAGTTTGCTATATGAGGATACTTACAGACTGAATTAAAAGGAGGAAATAACTTATTAGAATTCATAGCTATTTAATCTATAAAATCTAAATTAAATCAAAATCCATATGACTTTCTTCGGATTACAAGTTACAGACAAACAGTCTGATGTTATCCTCTGTGGACAGGGGGCATTACAAATGTTTTACATAGTCACATTCTGGCACTGCTAGAGAATTAGACAGGCCATAGATCTCATTCAGTTGCCATGCTCCTGGAGACATAAGAATAATTATCTGAAATGTCATAATTCTATCATCCAAAACTTGAATAGACTGTATTTCAGATTAATTTAAATGTATTTCAGATTAGTTTTTTTCCTTAACTATCTACAGATAGTTATGTTAGTAATAATTGTCCACACACTCAATCATATATTACAGCATAAATTCAATAAAATATATAGAATTTCATTGCTTTAATTTATTTTAGCTACCAGGCGTTGATTCAAGACATAACTGCTTCAGTATAACACTTTTGAGCCAATGTAAAACTTCTCTAGTGAGGCACCTTTTTCCATAATCTTCTTATGGAAATCCTGTGGCTTGTTATGACTTGCCTTCAAAACTGTCTTTGCAGGTTAACTTGGCACATAAACTTGGCTTCATTAATTCAAGAAAATTGTATTGTTTCTTGTTCTCAGCCTTATGGTTTAGTGACAGAGATGGGGGAATGTTAGGGTATTTTGCCTATAAATTTATACAGAGATGGACTTTCCTTTAGCACTAAGGGGCTGAAAATGTTGCTAATATACTTAGCACTTAAATGGCGACTTGTGTTTTCAAAACTAGTAAACGAACTTTACTTATTTGGTTTTAACACTGCCACAGTAAAGTAACGACTAGCAACCTTTTTTTTACGATGAGAGAAAATGCTTTTTAGAAAGCTGAAGAGCTTGATGAGGCTACATGGCAGCAGTGGCAAATATTAGGTGTATACATTGGCCTTCCCACCTGTAGCCAATTGCCTGTTTTACCACCATCATTGAAGATAAGCACTAGCAACCTAAATATATTCCGTTGATCAGTAAACTTTGGAAACATCTGAAAAACATGAGGGTTGAACTATTCTACATTTCTGGCTCTAACTGATTGTTTCAAACAGCTGTCTCTGGGCTGATCATGCTTTCTGTTGAAGTTTCAGCTGCTAAAACGAAATTTCCTCTTAGTCAATCTTTACTGGAAATGTTTGTGAAAAGGCCGTATACGTCCTCTTCTCATGTATTATGTGATTTTTAGAAGGGTTCAATGGAATTAATATATTTGAGAATATCCATGCTCTTTCTCATTCTTGAAAGGTTTCTTAAAGCCTCCCGTAAACTTCTGAGAATTTGACGTTCTCATGGATCTACAAAGCAATTACCTATAAGATGAACAACAAAGAAGTTAAAAGAAACCTAAACCCTAAGTTAAAGTTTTCTTTTTCATATATTTTTCTAAGATCATATTTTGCTATGTACACAAATTGCCATTTTATCTCTGGAGGAGCATGCCGAATGGGTTTTTTTGTAATATTTTAGATTATTTTCTTTTACTTTCTGTTCTTTTTAAACGAACTGTACATGAGTCAGCAGAAAAGGCCAATGTGGTAAGGGGAATTAATTTACAGACTTCAACTGGCTAGTGGGAATTTATTGAGAAAATAAACCCAGACTCTTCTCAGAGGTGTGCAATAAAATACAAGAGACAACGCTACAAATTACAGCAAGAGGAATTCTGACTGAATATAAGGAGGCAAATACCCGTCAATTTACAAAGCAAACCACTGCAAAACCAAATGAGACCTTGACTGCATTTGCCCAGCTCTGACCAGGTTAATCCAGTATGAGCTGGAAAACAAAAAAGGACAAGTGAACCTTGTTATGCAATTGCTTCTGGCTTCACACTTTCTGTAACATTTTGGGGGCAGGAGACCGGAGGGTGACAGATTCCCTAGGGACAGTCAGTATTTGGTCTTAGATAAGGAGAAAGTCAAAGAGATTGGCCTGGAGCTGTGTGATTAGCGAGGCCATTGACAGCTTATGTTTGCAATCTAATTTAGAAAGCAATAAATAATTAAGACAACAGTCGCTAGTGGCTGGAAAGAGAGGGAAACACTGTGAAAGGATGTCCAGACATGTAAAAGGCAGAGCCTGAGGTGGAACAATTCTGTGTCAGGACCCAAGTGCCACCTCACACACTGAGTGGTCAGTGAGTGCCTGTTCCCCCCACCCCGGTTCATGGTGCAGATCTGCACCCACCGGCTCAGAGGAGCTGGGGTGTGATATTAGTGCATGTGGCAGAGTAGAAATCTTGGGACAGAAATCACTGCTCAGCTGCTACTTCCATCCTGTTAATAGGAAAGCTAATAACTTTTGGATTATATGAGATGTACGGCTCTGGTTTTGTGGTTACCCCACCCGATTCCCCTATAACACCACCCTCAGAGATTTTAAAAACTCAGCTGGAACAACCTGATCTAATGTGCAGATTGGCTCTGCTTTAAGCAGGCCTTCGGAATAGAAGTCTATTCCAACCTAAAGGATTCTGTGATGTCATGGCTACAACTTGCAGCTAAAACTTCAAGAAGCTGGTGTTTCATGATTTCTTAAAATATTTGGCTTTATTTGTTATTGCAGCAACAAGAACTACAATTTACAAATGTCAAAATCCTATGATATATGGGTACATGATGACCAGGTACTATCACATTCTATGACTGTCATATCCTACAAAAGATTTACTGGTTTCTATAAGTGTTGAAATGTAACAAGCTGAGGCAAATAATAAAATACTAAAATTCATGTAATTCATATGAAATCAGTTTAACCTTCAAAAAAATATTTTGGCATACCTTTGGATGCCAGGCTATTAGACAAATACAAACCACAAAACAAATGACAGTAAATGGCCAAATGGCCAAATTTTACATCAACATTGACCCTGTATTCTTTTAGTATCATGGTTTCCTTGACCCAAGACGCTGTGAGTGACCTGGAACATTTTTTTAGTTACTGTTTGCCACATTGCACCTCCTGCAGCAAAATTATGGTGCAAAAAAGGTCAAATACTGGTGCCTGATGTAAGAATATTTCTAAATAGCCTATAAACCACTTACGAGATAAGCTTGTGGGGTACTATGCAATACCTTTAATGGGACCACGGTGAAGGAAGGGGTTTAAAGGAAATTTCAAGGTGATTTATACTTTTTGGATCTTGATGACAATGAATAAAAGTCTTGTGGGATGATAAAGTATCATGACTTGTAACACATTTTAAAAGTTCATATCAAACACAGTATATACTTGTACGATGGATTATTTATCGTTTCCTAAATCTTTAAAAGAAAGAGGACAGGAGACATGCATTTTAGAGGGAAATGCTGACTTAGTTTTGCTTTGAAGTTTCTTACTTTCAAATGTTAATCATAACTTTTACCTTCCTGTCACTTAATATATTTTGCTTATTACATTTCTTTCACATTCCTATGGGATTTTGTGGTACTCAATTATTTTATTAAAAACGCTAGGTGCCCATGCGACCCTTCTCTAAACTTCAGGTTAAGATAAGTTTGTATTTTGCATTAAAGATTCCATTACGTGATGAGATTTTCCAAAATCCCAGAAGATAAATTTGCTTCCAGCCCCAGTCAACTAAGGGGATATGAATAACTATGGATCCATAATCCACAGGGGAAGTGACTGTTTAGAAAACAAGACTTACCTTAAAAGCTGTGCACATTAATATTTAGCAAAGCAAAATGCCACGTAGCTGTGTGTAAGTTTTCAAATAAGCAATCTGACTCAATATTAAAGATTTTAACTGAAATCTATTTAAAATAGTCTCTGTTGTTCAGTCAGCTGCTTTACAGAAAAATTACCGATTTCTAGTCCTAATTATGTACAAGTACTGACAACACTGCTGCTTCTGAGATAAAAGTGTCTTGTTATGAGAAGATCTATCCACTGTGAATGATTTGATTTTCTGCTCCTGAAATCATCTTAAATAATGTTGTTCATAAGAAAGTGACTGCAGACAGAGGGTTATTATTTGGACAAACCTCTATGAATACAAATTCAATGGCCAGACTCTCATTTGTGTGCCTAAAGATGCTGTTATATTTTAGGTTCATTTCATTTGGGCAAGTTTGATGGTAACAAAGGAAGGCAGCCTTAGCTGGAGCTTGTCTGGTGTAGGGAGGTCCAGCTTCCATCTCCCTCATCTAGCCTAACAGAGAAAAATGTTAGATCCTGCTGAACAATGGCAAATTGGGGCTTCCTTGCAGAGACACTTTAAATAAGGTCTTCACAAAATTTTAATGGAAGTGCCTTATGCCTGACTGGTGTTCAACTGCTTTTCAAACTACTGGCGGGCCCCTTCTCTAATATGTATCTCTTTCTGGTTCCTTTGCGTTCCTTTTCTGTTGTAGCAAGGAAGCCTTTAGGAAAGGCTTAGCCGCTGGTTGTTCTGCAGAGGCAAGTGCAGAACTTGGCTTTGCAGAAAATGGCATCTCTAGAAGCAGATGAGGTGCTTTCAAAAAGAGTTTGCTAGAGTGTGTGTGGAGAAGCAGTAGTGAAGTTTTCTCTGCTGGTAAAAAACATGACCCTGCAAAGGCATGGTGTTGGGAAAATATAGTAGAGACTGGAGCTGTGCAGGCACCAGGTCTGCAAGCCTCACAGAAGCTTATTAGGAAATGTGACTTTTATAAAATTTGTTATATAAACCAACCATATAAAGCAAATAGTGGAGAATACGAAGTTTCGAGCTATGGTTAGAGATAGAAACTATTAGCTGGAGACTAATTCTTCCCAGATCCACCATGTGTATGCTTGGTGTATGTGTGATGGGATACCGTATGTCTGCTACACGAGCAGAAGAAAATACACAGAGGGTTCCTCAAACGCTTGTCACTGAACACTTTCAAATGTGATTCACTAGAGAGCATTAAGAAATGATGAAATTATAACCTACTTTTCATGTCTTATTGGAAAAAAATTAAAAAGAAGATAATTGGGAAAGCTTGTATGAAATGAATACTTTTGCATGATGCGGTAGCATATGTTTAGGCAGAAGTAATACATGTAGAATAGTGATAACCTTTGTCTGTCTTTAACACATTCAACCAGTTGAACATACTCAACCAGTTAAACATAATAGAAAGGATTATAACCAACAGTTCAATTTCCGGGCATCTTCAAAGAGCAGACTTCTTTTTCTGGTTTTCTAGATTGCTGCAAAAGAGCAGATTGCTGCCTGAACTAGAGCCATAGGAAATTAGTGCTGACAGTGTATGGGTTGCTGTGGAAAACAGAGAAAATGGTTGATATAATTCACAATTAGCGATCAGTTTGATTTTATATTTAAAGCTACAGGTGCCACTGAAGTATTTTTTTACAAACAGTAATTCAGGATACTCTGCCTGGGAAACAATGCTCTTCCTGCACAGTGCTGTTAGCAGATTTATTTTGTCTGTAATTAGGATGTTGCTGTTCCTTTTGCATGTTAAAAAGTGCATGGCAATGTTTTTTCAGTATTTGAGATAGTCACAGAATCACAGAATGTCGATGTATAACTACTTAACAGCAAAGTTATATTTCCTATGTCTTCTTTTAAGAGGCATTTTGAATCTTTTGGGCTTCTCTATTAATTAATGTATTTCTCTTAAACATTACTGAGCCATCATAATTTGGTTTTGTTTTTGTTTTGGTTTTTTTTAAATTGAACAGAAGCTTACCAATCATGTATATTTTAAAACAGAAAACAAGATTAATTCCTGGCATGGCATCAATTTAAGAAGTTTCATCAAATTTCCTTCATTCATCTATACTGGCACTCCAAAGCAGATCCTAATTGGGGATGTACGTGCTGCTCATCACACAGTGATGCAGATGCAGTATCTAGGTCTCCGAAACATGTGACTCCAGTGAACACTGTACGGGTCAGTTGCCATTTAATTTCTGTTTCACTAATAATCATAAAGAATGCCATAGGGGCTTTTAACAGGCAGTAACAAAACAGTGGCTTTTGGAATACCAGTTTCAAATCTGAATGAAAATGTCTGATAATTGAATTTCACTATGTCAGACCTTGGCTTGGGTTTCCTGTGTTTTCCTAGTGACATTCCTCCATACTTCCACTAACATGGCAATTTCTATAGAGTGTGTTTGTGTGTGCAGGCAGGCAGCTCCCTGGTGACACTTCTCTTTTGTCCCTGCAATACAAAGAGGGATATATTACTCTAGAGAATACAAAGGACTAATTCTACTAAATCAGCTTGTGGGCTCATTAGTGGACATAGCAGTCTGCAAAATTCAGTTAGCAAAGATTCACAGTCACTCTTGCTAAATATTATTAATTATTACTTCTCTTTATTTTAAGACATTTTACATAATCTGTCTGACTACTACAGATGCATGTGTTTACAGAGTATATGGTTTTCATTGTGATGACTTCAATATGAAGGACATGGTGATGGTAGAACTTTTAAAAATAATTTCCTTGCATGTAAATTCAAAAAGTTTGTTGTCACAATTCAATGGGATTCTTTTGTAAACATAATATATAAAAAATGGGTTTAGGGACATAAGCATATACACATTCTAATACATTATCCCCATTTAAGTGTATTATTAGCTAATGTTAAAGACTAACTCATTACAAATTTGTGAAGAGAAAGCAGATGTAATGATGAAATAATTATGTTATCTATCTCTAGTTCAGCTAGTGAGCTGATAAACTATTTAGGATTCATGATACAGAGATTCCAGTTACTGTCTGGTACTTCAAAATATGGATGTACAAACTAAATTGCATAAAAGCGTCATTTGCTCTTCCATCAAAAGTGAGATGAAAGCTACTAAAAATGCTGCTATGCAGCATAACAATGGTCCCAGCTCTTTACAAAACAAAGTACTTTGGATATTGTGAATACTTGAAACCATCCTGTTTGCAAGTGTTTAAAAACTGCACCTGAGACAAGCATGGAATAGGCATGGCAGACTATCACTTTGAGATGGAGGAAAGTTCAAAACAGAAATGTATTCACAGTGTGTATTGAAAAGGTTCTTAAGTATGTGAATTACAAAGTCCTCAGTGAGAGAGTTCTCGCACTCCTCTGTAAATATCCCATTTTGGAAACAACCTGGTTACTTGAATCAGAACTGGAGCTTCTAAATACGTTTTAGAATGGAAGCCCAGATGCATTGCAGAGCATGAGTTCCTCACCAAGACGTCTGCAGGATTTTCCTGTCTACCATATGATGCAGCTCATGGTGTTCTGTGAGCGTCTGGCTTTGCAAAGTGATGCCTACAAATAGATGGAGTATATCTTCAATATGTGTTGGTCTTCATTATTAATGTAGTCCAGAGTAAACGCCTTTGAAACTGTGATGATCAGCGATAAAATCCTTGACTGAATTTTGAGTACATGAATGCTTTTGAATATATTCTGTTATCTGTCAGTCTTTTTTAGATATCATTTAATCCTCCATGTTAATTCACATCTCCTAAAATGGTTTTCCATTTAGATAGTTGTAAGTCATTGCTTGCCTGATCATGTAATTCAAAGTGTAAACAAAGCACTTTCATTGAAATAAGGCCCCCGATGTAGGCAGCAGGTTTAGTCATTGTACCTGAAGACTCCGTGTTACAATTTATGGCTCAAAGCAGAGGGCACAGATGTGCAAAACCACTGAAGTCTGCACCTGGATATTGTCGGTTCCCAAATGTACATGAAAATCAAGCTCCATGTCCAAATTGCTTTGATAAAAATAACTTTATCAAAATTCTCTTACCTCCTACATGATATTTACCTAAGTGTGATAAACGTCCTTGATTCACAGAGTAGGCTTTAGGGCATATTCATGTTACTGCAGCCAAATAATTTGGCATAATCCCATCTCCAGTTTCCTGCTGCTGGTATTTGCCATACTGCTCTGAGTATATTTTTCCATTATGAAAACTTTCTCCAGAAAACACTTTGTGTTTAAGTAAGTTTGTATAAGGCCTTCTCAGTGGCCCTTTCATTGACAAGAAAGGTTATTCTGCTGTAGCAATAAAAATAGCTTTTTACAATAGAAATTATTCTCTGTGTGTTCCTAATATTTTTAATTAAATTTATTTAAAATATTATTATTATTGTTGTATTACAATTGTATTTCATATTAAATTATTATCTGTTCATGCATGCTCAGCATTTCATTTAGCATGTCCTTTTCACAGTGAAACAAGTCAATTAAACATGAATTCAAAGTGAAATAAAATAAGGCCACTGCTGAAAATATCTTAAAGTCTCAGCTGTAATTTCTGAACACGTTTATCTTTCAAATTTGAGTAACTGGGCTAACTGAAAACACGTGCTCATTTACATTTCTCCTGTTCAGATCCAAATTGAATAAGAACTTCCAAAGTATGAGCAGGATTCGTGTTTCTGTAACTCTGGATTCCTCTCCTCTACTTCTCTCCTCTTACCTGGCCTAGAAACTGTGATCAGACCTCTTGGTACAAACTCAGCAGAAAGATTTGCTGCTGTGGGAAGGGAGTACTTTCAAACTAAATTCATCTAGTGAATCTAAAATGTAAAATACTTCAGGAGGAAAGAGAAAGACTGAGAATTTTCAGGTCTGAACCTCCTCCCCTGCAGAAGTCCAGCCAGATGCTTGAGGTCAGTGTGAAAACACAGAGTATGCAGTGACACATCTCTTCTTTTGCTGTTGGAAATGTCATGCATTTAAATGTAATGCTTTCCAAGACCTGGTAATATATCAGCTGCAAACAAATTTTATTCTATAAAAATACATCTTCAAGTTCTGACTTCATGTTCTTAGGTAAAGAAGTGCATTGAAGGGATCCAATAAAATGGTAAGAGGCTGGAATGTAAGTTTATCCTGTGGTTTTATGTTTTATTGCATTAAAAAAAGGTGATTTGTAAGCAAGTCATTGAAGTTTTAGCATGTTGCACTAATATTTTAATGTGTAATTTCCATTAATTATAATGTACTTAGTAATGTAGCAAATTAAACTTCTATTCCCATGAAAGTTCTTTTACATACATAATATAGTCCTTATGATGCAAGGAAAAATATAGAATCTGTGTCCCCATTTTTTTGTAACAGTAGAAAACCAGCAACTTCTTTAACAATTACAAGGATGTACAATATGTCATATTAAATTATTAAAATTTCACAATAGCATAAATTTACACAATTTTCACATTAATAGGTACCAAAACAATCACTCGCCAGAAGAAATTAAATTTCAATAAAAGAGAAAATTATTGCAGCAATATTTCAAAATAGGCACTCATTAAGACCAAGACTCACTCAGAAATATATGTAGCCTTTTTGATGGATGCGAAATTTCTGACTGAGATTCACTATTACTAAAGCATGAATTGCTTCTGGTTTGGAGGACCTGGCTATCAAAGAGCTCTGCCTATTTGTACTGGGGTAAATTTAAGACTTTACCTCTTCAGCCCTGTGCTCTGCTGTGGCAAACACATTTCTAAAAGAGTGGAGCCTCCTTGAGATCTCCCCTTTCAGGTAACTGGCCTTGTCAACATTTGTCCGATGAGGGTTTTATTTCTAGGGCTCAAATAAAAAGTACTTTTTGTTATTGGTGACAAAGGCTGACTCTATAGTCTGATAGACAGAGCAGTCACTTGGCTGAGAAGTAACCATCGTCTGAGTTTGCTCACTTCTGTAAAAAAAGACTTTGAACATATGTTTTTGAAGTCAGCTGAGTGTCCATGATTCAATTCAGAATTGATCTCCAAGTAAGAAATTAATTTTGGAAGAATACTCAGACATTTGAAACAGTTGATATGAGTCTTTAAACTTATTTTGCAGAAAAGAAGATGTGTGAGGAGTGTGACCTCTTTTTGTATAATATTGTGATTGCTTTGACATGCTATATCAGTGACTATGCTTTCATCTGTACAATTTATTGAAAAATCGTGCCCAAACCATGAGTGCTACATCATGAAGAGAAAAACTAATGAAAATTCAATTCCCCTCAGGAGCAAGTCTCGTTGATCCAAGAAGCACAACCCAGGTAACGCTTACGAAGGAAGATGCTGCATTGGGCTACACATGCACAAATCCTCCTGGATGCTGCTCCAGGTGTCCTTGCACTGCTGCTCCCGCAGGTGTGGGGCTGGCGGGGCAGCCAGCCTGGGGCTAGTGTGCAAAGACTCACTGCTGCTCTGCAACTTTGCTCATTATTCAAACGCAGGTAGAATGATTTTGCTTTAACTCAGTATGGTTTTGCATCCTCCCTCCACTCCATTGAAGTAAAAATGACTATATGATATTACTCAGCTGTAAAAAAGGTTATTTCCACATGAGGTTTGCAATGAATAGACTATTCCACAAGCCATGCTAGTGCAAACGTGTTGAAACATGATTAAATAGCAATACTTATTTTTTTAAAAATCATAAGCATGCTGCAAAATAGCATTGTATCCAAGCATTTTTTGACCAAAATACATAATTCATCTGAACCAAATTTTTAAGTCAGAGTTCCGTCTTCAATCAGCAGCACACAGCCTCACTAGCAGGGAGAGCTTTTATTACAATGAAGTTAAAATGAAGTAATAAAAATCTTGGAGAAAAATACCTGAGCATCGGTCATGATGGTAGTAGGTGGGTTGAGCTAAGCTGTAGAACATGGATGGTCCTAAGAAGTTCTGTCCACGTTGGACCATAACTGCAGTGGTGGCATTGGTGGCAATTTTTTTGTTTGTTTTATTGGTCTTGTGATTTTTATACCATTCTTTTTTCTTTGGTAATGGAAAAAGACATCATTCTGTTGCTATACTTGCAGTACTACGTTTGTGCCATACTAATAGAATAGTATGTTGTGTGTACATTCTGGTTTTTATGTCTTATTTGTAAGTTCATGGACAAACACAAGAAGAAATCAGACTGCAGTGTGAAACATTTAACAAGGTGATCAGATACAAGGGGTTCTGCATTTGCTGCTGAAACAGACGCTGTTCAGATCAGTCACAATAACCCTGTTGTGCAGTGAAATTCTCTCACACTGTATTTGTATTTCAAATCAATAGCTGCCCTGTAGCCAAGGTTACAATGACGCGTCACCAAA
The DNA here is from genome assembly GCF_036013445.1 of Caloenas nicobarica. Lineage (NCBI taxonomy): Eukaryota > Metazoa > Chordata > Aves > Columbiformes > Columbidae > Caloenas > Caloenas nicobarica. The sequence goes on along the minus strand of NC_088246.1, from coordinate 137,064,123 downwards.
GCCAGGGGAGAAACAGAATCTCAGAGCTGAAGTTGGATAGAAACTGGATAGATCTGTGATGTATCACCTACCATAGGATGTTATCAACAACACGGTGGACTGCTTACTTTCTTGTGTGAGCGTCTATAAAAGGAAATGGGGTGAAAACATGATGTGTTAGATTCAGACATGGATAGGAACAGGTAGGGCTAATCACATCACTAGTTTTGAATGGTTTTTCCTTTTAGAAATCTTGTTTCTACTCATATTTGTTCCCTGCCATTCTCTTCATCTTCCATGTTTTGTCTCTTCTTCCTTGCAGACTCTTATGGCCACCTGAGGCTTTGCTGCTTTCTGTGTGACATAGCTGAACCTCTCAGGACATTGCACCTCTGATGCCTTTTTTAGCAACTGGAAAAGGAGTTAATGTTCAAATTAGCAACTGCTTCTTGATAATACCATGTTGTTTTGTGACTGGTTTGGTTGCCAGAGTTCCAGAGTGGACCCCTAAGTGGCCCTATTACTCTTCCAGTCTTGAGACCATGAGAACCAATGGTGGCATTCTTGTTAAAAAAATTACCTACCATAAATGCTTGAAAACTTTCCACTTGTATTTCTGCCCTTTCGAGAGGAAAGGCTGGAGTTTTTTGTGTAACCTCTGGAATATGCTTTCCGCAGATTTCATTTTATGTTGAACATGGACTCAATAAATGTTGCGCTGCTTTTCAGGCTGGGATGTTTAAAATCGTTCTCAGTAACTTTTCAATGTGGCATTTCAGTTCAGTACTTACTTTTTGGAAAGCAGAAGCAGATTTCTCTGGGGGTAGAGTGTTATATGTTAGAAGAGCTTGGAAGACACTTTTTTCCTACTAAAGAAGAACATGTGGTGCAAAACTATTCAGCAGCTTTTTAGAAACATGATGAAGATAGTTTTTCCCTCTCCTTTTTCATCAGGCTTTTTGGAAGAACATCTTGTTTGCTATGAGACCACCTCTACAGTGATTTCATACTTATTTTTCCCAGTCACTGATGCTCTCTTTCACTTACAGCATGTTTTTTTTACCTGATTCTTAAGGGATGCAAAGGGAAGAATAAAGCAAAAAGACCAATGTAGTTGTGTACCCCCAAAGTGTATAAGGTAGAAAACAAGAACATATAAAATGTCTGTGGTTTTGAGCTTGACTGAATGGACACTGTCACCCAAACTTTTCTAAAGAACTTCAATGCCAGGTGTACAGTAGAAATAACCAGTCTTTGATCTGATGGATTTCTGACTTTGGGATCTAGTTTTCAGCTGTAGTCATTTCTACCTGACTTTTGGTAGATGTCAAGGGATGTTTCTAAGCACTTTCTTCTGATTTTTATTTCTCATGTTTTGTTAGCTGTTGAAAAGCAGAGAGATCCTGTATCCTGTATGTGAGGAATGCAGTATTTTTGGAGATGTTTCCTTCTTCCTTTTATTTTCCTTTTTTTTTCTTTTTTTTCTTTTTTTTTTTTCCAGTTTAACTTCTTCATTTTACTGAATAAGTTATACATATGCATGAGGATCATATATCTGTATCTGAAACCAAATAAACATAGAGTTCCTACTTACCTCCATATTCTGTCTGAAAGGCTATAGGATTCAAGCAGCCTGTAAAGGCTTTGAGATACCAAGAGAAAAGACCTGGCAAAGGGCTGTATGCTTTTGACTGTGGTAATGGAGTGGCAGTGGCACTGACTGCTTCAGTTAATCTGCAAAATATATTCTTTTCAAAATGCTTATTTATAAATGTCCCAGATTTTCAAAACTGTCACTGCCTTGGGATATGTAATCCATATCTTTGTTGGCAGGCAACATTTGAAAGTGTGTATTGGAAATTTAGACCAGATATTTTGTAAGTCAACTTTTCCCTATTATTTTCACCTTTGATCTTATCAAGCTAGGCCTGGAAATTGGCAGAAGGACAGGCATTAAGTATACCGTTCTCCAAGATATAACAACACATTTATTCTTTCTGAGTGCTGTGACACCATTGTTCCCAGGCCTCAAGTTGTGTGACTCCAGAACAACCCATTGTGGCATTGTAGAAAGCACATGCAATATTCCTTCCCTAACCAGTAAGGGATGACATTAAAAAAAAAAAAAAAAGGCAAAACCAATTTTCTACGAAGTCTCATTTTCCTTCATATTTCAAGGCACTTTCTTGCAAGTCTCTCTCAGTCAACATCTTCAGTAACCTCATTGTCAAATCCAAACTGTGGGATGGATTAATAGTAATACTGGAGTGTATTTACAAATATCTTTTTTTTTTTTGTTCATGTGAGGAATATACCAATATAACTGTCTCTCACTTGTAATTTTATTTGTAGACCATTTATTTATTTTGACAAAACAATCACTTTTTTTTTGTCTTCACCAACTGAGTAATGAACGTTTTCCTATACTCATCGGCATATCAGGAACTTTTATTCAAAGAATTGTGGAGATAATTAATTTGGCTTATCAAGTAACACAGGAAAGCTCTTCATGTGATAGGACAAGCAAGGACATGCAAGTGATGGGACAACAGGAAATGACCTCAAGTTGCACCAGGGGAGGTTCAGATTGGATATTAGGAAAAAACTCTTCACGGAAAGGGTTGTCAGGCATTGGAACAGGCTGCCCAGGGAAGCGGTGGAGTCACCATCCCTGGAGGTGTTAAAAGGTGTTTAGACAAGGTTCTTAGGGACATGGTTTAGTGCTAGAGTTAGATTAGGTTATGGCTGGATTCAATGATCTTGAAGGTCTCTTCCAGATGAAATGATTCTATGATTCTATGTGTCCAGAGCTGCAAAGTGGTTTATGGCTGTAATAAACATCCTGCAGACAAGTAGGAGAAAAAAATGGCTTTACACTTCATTGATACATGTAGTTCATGCTGCAACTTCAGTGACATCTAGATATTTTATCAATTAAAATATTTTTTTCTTTAGTCACAAAGGAAATAAAAATCAACTGTCAGTTGAACTCATTCTTGGTTTAATTCCTTGAGCCAAGAAAAAAATGTGTCCAACTTGTTTCCAGATTAAATTGCGTATGTAGAAATGTTAAGGGTGGGTTTTTTTACTTTTCTCCCCTGTTGTAAATTTTAATCACATTAAATATACTTTTTAGGCTATGCTATTAAGAGAAGTGCTGAGTACATAAAAACATATAAGAAAAAGTGTGTAGTGGTGGGGGAAATAAAAAGAGTTCTTCATCTAAAGAGATCACAGATTGAATTTTATCCTTTTATGTACCATAAGATCTCCTTCAGAAATGGGTATCAGACAGATAATGCTGTAATTCTATAATTTGAATGCAGCCATCATCTAAACTTCAAACATTTTTTCTTACAAGACTTATCTATCTATTGTATGTGCTGTTCCATTTAGTCAAAAGTGTGATTATAAGTTAGACTAGACAAATTGACTTAAAGTATTATTGTATCCTCAGTTGGAAGCAAATACTGAAACTCAGATACAAGGCACTAAATTACTGAGCACCTTCTTCCCAAATCAGGTAGATCAGGTTCACTTCAGCCATCGTGGGAAAAATAAGCTGAACTGACAGTGATGTCTCAAGTCCCTTTACCATGACAAGAAGGTTATGTCTCTTCATATGCAGTATAAGTAGCTTTATCTTTTACAGGATGTGAACTCTCGATTGAATTCGGCTGGAATGCACAAACACAACAGACTATTTGGAAAACATTATTTTGGTTTCTATATTTGGCATATTTTCAAGAAATGATGCAGTCTGTGAAGTATATAAAATAGCATATGGTGGGGTGAAACTAAAAAATCATGTCCACCCAAAAAAAACTGTCCACCCAAAATATTAAAGACTTTCAAGTTTTATTATGTGGGCCGTCCCATGCTCCTTCCAACTGAATAAACATAGGCTTTTGTAAGAAAAGTAATCCAATGCGTTTGAATGTCACCAAATTCTAGAGCAAGATCAAAGCAGTAGCTGATAATTGTCTACATATAAGAACCAAAATTTCTCATTAAGTTGTTCCATATGGTCAGTTATTTTCAGAGTCTTTATGTTGCATGATAAATATGTTCCTAATAGCAATTAATTGTCAACTACATCTCTCTGAGACTTAATGTATGTTCAAAGTGGCTAAAAATAAACCACTGGCAAAACACAGGTATACAAATTAGTGGATTTAGGTCTGTTTGAATACTTTCTAATTTGGAGTCTTCGGGTTCCTTTGTTAGGTCCCGCAGTGATGCTGCACCCAACAACCTTCCTCTGTTTCTTCTTTTGCCTCCTCCTCTTCTCTTTATCATCCTTAGGAACTGGAAAGTCCTCCAGCTTTCAGGGAGCTGGGGAAGACGATTATAACTGCAGTGGTTTAGTGCGCTGCCACCCAGCCTTCACACAATCTGCACGCAATACAGCTTCTATTTTAGGAGATATCAGTTCTTCCCGGAATAAGAAGGAAAAGTGATTTTTTTGCAGATTTAGGATGTCAGTACACAAGCAGGAATAGATAAAAAAAATAACCTCAGGTAGAGGTACCCTCTGAGTGAACCGGGACAGCCATACCAGGATCACTCCTCTGAAGTTCATGGGGATACAAGCTAAGGATTTTTTGTCTGCTGCATAGAAATGAGGTCTAAAAGTCATTAGAGGTAAGGAGCTTTAGAACAAAAGAATGAGGAAACAGATGAAGGAATGAGCTTTATGTCTATAATTTTAATGTCTGACAACTCTTTTTAATTCAACTGTGGTGCTAAACAAGTGCCTATGAAATTATTTCCAGTATGCCAAAGCAAAAAAGCAACATAGTGAGTGATCTGTGTCTGTATACCAATACATAGGTATACACATACACATAGAATATAGCTAACTATATTCATTAGTGGTTTTTAAAGCCACAAACATGTACCAGATGATGCACTCTGTGACAAAGGTCAATGCTGCTGAAGTGCATTTCTCCAAGTGGAAAACATCTTGTTGCTGCTACAAATAAAACCCTGTGAGTCTGACATAGCACAGAAATTAAGAGAGAAAAATGCTGTCGTCCCCTCCCAAGTTCCTAATCTTTCCTGTAGTGTCCTGAGAAGGACCGTGCCAGAACTTTTTTGGCTCTTCCAGTTATGGTGCGACTGCTCAGCTTCAGCGATTTCTCCCAGAGGCAGCAGATGGCACTTTTCAGCCGCCCTACTTGGATACTTCTCAGTGTAGAAACGATGTAAGAAAAAAAATACATTGCTTATAGAAACCAAGGGCTAGCATACCTATGAAAATACTTGACAAACAGGGGTTTTAGAAGAAAATTCTTCCGTACTTTCAAATTGGCACCATCATGGGAGACTGAGGCCTGGAGAGAAGACAAAAGCTTTATTTCAGGAATTTTTTCCTCAAGAAAAATTACTACATAAATGAAAGTCAAAAATGTCCCCCCCCCGCAACATGAATAAAATATCCAATTAATCTGCTTTCATTAACAAGTTGTCTCATTATATAAATATTGCCAGTTTTATTCAATTTTGTGTATGACTGCAGTTCTATACAGGAAACCTGTATGTTTCTTTGCTACCAATGTTTTCATCTGGAAAATCACTTTAAAATATGGGATAGCACAACAAGTATTTATGCAATGTAAAGAAGAATAGTGTCCTGTTATTACCTATTAGAAAACAGTTTAGTGTGATGTATTTTCTCAGAAAAAAAAAAAAAAAAAAAAGGAAAATAAACGTACATTTTGTTCCTAGTTCTGCATACCAGTGTGTGGAGATGTTGAGTCTATAGAAATCGCCTGAGGGGAAAAAAAAAAAAAAAAGGAGGGGAAGTTAAATGTCAGGTTTTATTTTTAAGAAGTCAGGAATACTAGGCTTTCACATCAGTTCAATTGTTGCGAGTAGATTGGATCAAAATATGTTCCATTTTATGTATGTGTGTGCGTACGGGTTTAGATGCTTTTTAAAAATATACTCCTCGTGAAGGTAACTGTAAGTAGTATTGCTTTCTAAGTCTTTACTGTTATACTGGAAGAAATATTCTCTACTACATGCAGGTGAATTAGATCATTCTTATTCCCTAAATACTATGTTGTTGAGAACTGATTGTTCCCATGTAGCCCATTAGAAACACTCCCTGAAGAGCAGTATTCTCTAAAGGGTGACTCCAAGGTGAAGTCAAACAGACTTATTGTTCACTCCGTCTCTTCCATGCTCATCCTGCTTCCACAGGATATCTTCAGATAGGATATCCGGCACTATATGGGAAAACTAACTTTGTAGTTCAGCAAGTGATGATGTTTCATCTCAGACAGTAGGGATTTCCTGACCTGAACTTGCAAAACTATTGAGAGAGGTACCACTCCATCCTTTCCCGCACAGTCAAATTGTTATCACTGTAACACTTCTGCTGCCACTTCCCTATGACTCAAGAACCAGCAGCTCAATGTGGCTCCTACCCTTTTGTCTCAGGGTCACCTAGGACTGTCTCTCACAAGCTACTTTTGGAAACCAAGTTCTGTATTAACATTGCTTCAAGAGGGGAAAAAACGCTCCGCCCAAACGTGTGCTAGGCTAGGCAATGCTTCACAGATTTTATGGGAATGTGACAAGGGCGAGATAACTGTGGTGACTTCAGCCTGGCACTGCCATGCCTAGACTGGGTTTTAACCAGTGATGCTGGGTACTCATTATGAATTCTGTACCAGTATTCCCCTGATAGTGAGTATCATGTAGACTGAGATCTCATACCACTGAGATCTTGTGAAATAACCTTCCAGCTGTAAAACAGTAAATCATCTGCACTGGTACATGAATCCCCAGGATCTTCCAGTTTCAGACTGCCTTTGATATTTGATTCAGATCAGGTTTTTTTAACAAACAGAGTTTGTGAATTTGATTTGATCAGGCTTTTCTCCAGTAGGAAAAGTTGAGATAAGTAATTTTGTGTAAATACTATGACATAAAATCTTGCATTTTTCACAGACAAAACACAGCATCTCTGAACTGCTTCTGGTCCTGAAGGGAGACATGAAGCACCTTCCAGAGATCCATCTAGGAAAAAAAGATCATTACTGTGATGAAATTCAAAATCACAGAGGAGAGCTATTACTTCTATGGCACATCTCAGCCTCCCCATCCCCTGTCGGAATGCAGGGACTTCAAGGTTCCACCGAAGATCATTATTTTTCTTTCTTTCTCTTTCCCTTTTCTGATCTCTTCTTAAACTCCCCTGTTCTCTACAGACATCAGCATCTTCTCTTTCAGATTGCCTAGCTCATTAACATAATCTAGTTAAACTCAGTGCACGTTGTTTGGGTTTTTTTTTTCAATCTGTGCTAAACCGAAGGTTGGAGCTTTGCCTGAACCGTACCTGTTTCGTTGGTTTTTTTCTCCCAATTACATCAGTTGGCTGAAAGAAACAGATCTCCCTTCAGATCATGCTTTGCCAATATAGTCACAACAGTCTGCTGTCTTCTACTGGAATAACAGAGCTACTAATGAAAATTACAGCATTATTTTTAGTATGCCAATCTTATTAACACTTTACCTTTTTTTCCTTAGAGTTTACTTTGTGTTATCAGAAGTTATTTAAAGAGTGTTAAGAATAAACTTTCCCGAGAAATGTTGTTTCCATGCATAATTTCAGTTAAAGCTGTAAAACTATGAGACTTCATGTTGATTAAATGGCAGATCATTTGGTTCTGTAGATGTGGCCACATGTTATCTATCACAGAAATAGTAATTGTCTGCCCATTTAAACTGAGTCTGAGTTCATTTCTCTGGGTAAGTTTTACCCACCCAGAATCAGGTGTCACTAGCAACTCCCCTTAAACTTAGACAAAATCTGGGTTAAGTTCAGTTTTCTCAGAGCTGAATGTTGGTATGGATCTCAGGTTTTGTGGGATTTTGACCTATTCTTAGGAATGATAAGTATAAACCAGGATATGTCTGTATTCTTTTCTGCAGATCTAGCTGTAGATATTCCTGCTGGAAGGAGAGATTTTGAAAAGGACTGTAGGGCAGCAAACTGGAGATGGCTGTACCCCTGAAGCCTTTTGTACTTTGATGTGAGAGGTACTAATGTTTGTTGGAATAAGCTTCTCTGTCAGCGCTGTCACCCAGCTGCACCATACTGCTGCTCACCCCAACCCTTCCTGATCCCCCTGAAAAGCTACGCTACGTCATCTCTCTGAGAAAAGCACCATGCAAATTTATAGAATTGTATGGGGTTTTTTGTATTTGCCATCATCTTGTCCTATATTTCAGCTTTTTTCTCTTCACAGATGAGAAAGTATCTTTGTGTCTTCACATCAGATAAGAATAACTTGTTGCTCTTAAAATTGCTGAGCATCTTTCATTACACTTATCAGAGCATTTCCAGAGAGGAAGGAGGGAAAAGTGAGATGAATAAATGTATGTGTACAATGTGGCCCAAGGAACAGGTTATTACTGTCACCTTTTACCAAAGTTCACTGTAGCCAAAACAGGGCATGTAATAAACTTTTATGGGAATTTTGTTTGTTGTTCTGCTCTTACTGCAATCCTACATCTTCAGCATACATGGGCCTAAGCCATGGACTTTGGAACAAGAGCTGAGCCTCCCTCAGGACACACATTTGTTGTATGCCATAAGCCATGCTTCAAGGTGGTGGATTCAAATATTTTCAAACTCATATGATTAAAAGGTGCATGTGCCAAAAGAGTTTATTTCCTTTTTTCCATTACTATGGGCTAGTGAACCTATTTGAGAAAAGTCTCTCATGCTTGATGTGTCTGCAGAAATATATTTGAAGCATGGCAGGCAATCTGGATTTTGATCTTCCAAGGCTATTGGTGAACATCAGTGTTCAAAGTGACAAAATTATTTTTTACTGGACACGAGACATGGGAATGGTTGACAATTTCATCATAGACTTCAGATCTTGGACTAATATTCCACTTCTCCCAGTGAAACACTGTATTGATCGAACTGATTGAAACTGCACTTTAATGACTCCATGCAATATTGCAATTATCCAGGCAGTTAATTTCATGGGACACTGCTGAGAAAAATGTAGGTTATGTAATGTGTAAGAGTTCTGCTGTTAAAATGACTGTCTACAGCACTCTGTCATGAAGGAGTCACTGTAGACATATTGTGGCCAGAAGGCAAGGAGCAACGTACTATTAAATAGTACGTATTAAGCTCCAGAGACTAGTGCATAATTATTTTAAGCCATAAAAATCTCATCATTGCTAAGAGATCATTTGGTATGCTCTCACTAAGAAAGAAAAAAATAGTCAGAGAGCCTGTGCTGGACTCTGACAATTTAGAAAATGACCTGAGTCTGTATTTGGTGTCCAGCACGCAGCAGGTTTGGTTGGGCAGTGCTGCCTGCTCTCCCCAGGAGACACACTGGAGAACATGGGGACAAAGCTTGGCCCCGGCGAGCTCTGCTGCTGAGGCAGCCCACGAATTACAAGCCCTTTGAGATATGGATTGAAAAAACAAACCCGATGTTCCAAGTGCCCTTCAGGCTGCACCTGTGAGAGTGCACTTGGCTGATGGCATGCATGTGTTGCCTGTTAATGTTTTCTTTAAAACCTTTTTGAATAATAGTCACAGCTGCCATTAAAGAGAGCTGTGCATGTTCTTTGCCATAATTAGAAGGCCTAATGTGAGTTATCTTCAATGTTTGTTATTTAAGTGATGGCTGGTTTTGCTAATTACAACTAAACCAGATTAGTATTCCATTAGAGAGAAAGCCACACAGTTTAGCCAGATGCTAGATTACAAGGTGACCTGCACTTGTAGCAATGTAGTCAAAGTAGTTATTTTTGTTCTGCTGAATTTGTCGTTTATCTTTGGAATTGTGTTTTAATCTAGACCCTTTTCAGTCTTTATCACGTACTCTCAAATCTCTTCCCTTTCCCTTGCTAACTGTTGTTGTGTTCATTTCTCACTAAGGCTGGAGTGTTTACACCTGAGATGATTTTGTTTAATAAATATAACCAAAGTAAACTCAGTTTAGCAAAAAGAGCGACAGAACAAGGAATGGGTAGGTTAATAACTTAGTCTACTGCAACTCTATAGTATATTGAAATTTGCAGCTGAATTGGACAACAAAGATATGACTGTAGGAAAGAGTCTGTATTGGATTATTCTAGAAAGAACTCTCTGGTGTCAGTATGTTGAAAATGCTCTTTCAGTATTGTTTTGCTCATTGAAGCTTTTTGAGTACAGGCTTCTGGGAGAGAATCTGTTGGAAGCCCCGTCTGATATTAAAGATCACCAAATACAGAGCTAAAAATGCACAGTTATCTTCTGCAATGACAAAGAAAACATACTGGTTGTGGCTGAATGTGCTAATTTCCCTTTGGCTGAACACTAGAGAACCCATGTCCCAGCATCTGGTCTCCTGCTCCCTTTGGCAGCTGGAAAGAGTAGAAAGCCATGCCTGGACCCTGCTTTACCAGCTTCTAGGCACTACAGAACTCCATCTTAGGACTGTACTTTGGATAATAACTATATTTAAACAGGATGGAGCCCTTTACATGACGATGAATCAGAGCAGCAGATTTTCATCAGTGAAAAACAGCCCATTTCACAAAACTGCAGACGCTTGTCAGAGAACTCGCTGTGATGAGTATTATGATCTTTGCAAGTTTCCTTCTATGCCCTAAAAAACCCATGTAAGACCAAAGAGAACCTTATTTTTTGTGTTGTTTCTGTTTGTTTGTGGTTTGCTTGTTCATTTTTTGTCTTTTTTTCATAATCAGACATATCTTTTTTGGTTTTGTTCTTAAACTTGCATTCCAAATATGTTCTGTGGGCATTTACATCCTTCTCCCCATCCTTCACACGCACACAGCTCCACCCCCGGTATTTCATGGTACTAATTTTCAACCTTTATAGCCCTTTACAGGCAAACGTATGAAAGGCCATTACAAGCCCAGTCAGACACCAAGGCGGGTCCAGAATCCATCCTGCTGCCTTTCAGCAAATTTAGCACATTGAAAGTCCAGTTGCATTTAGGCTTGAAAAGCTTGGGAAAACAATAGTAAATTTTGTGAACGCAGGTACGAACTGGTATCACTGTTGGCCAGAGGCTGAATCCTCTAACAATGGGGGTGAACCTGAGGGAGTGTGACATTGCGGGTTCCTTTTGGAGTTCCCTTCCCTAACCAAAGGCTTTGGAGTTGTAGGTGGGCTTCAGGAGAAGGAATGAAGACTGAGATTTGAAGAAGAGAAGGAAAAAATAGTAAGACGCAGCCATGTCATCTTGTATTGCTTATAATTCATTAACACAGCTATTTGAACAGTAATGGGATCCTTGCTTAGCACTGGTTTTGACAAAAATCTGATAGGACATAAAGCTATCAAAGTCAAGCTTCTTTAAAGATCACAGTTCACTGAGCAACTTAAAAGCTTCAGTAAAACAAAGCACATGCAGCCCTCTATTCTGGTGTTCTGCGCAAGATAAACTTCAAATAGTCTCTGCAGAAATAATGGCTTATTATAGCAACTATTCACATCTAGTCACTGGGCAATAGCGTAGCTAAAGTAAAGTGCAAGAGGAGAGGAAACTTAACAATTAGCTTTGTCAAGTCAGCTTGTTGAGAGCCTCATTAAAGGAAAGTGTGTGTCCGACAAAAAGTTCGGCTCCCACACGTAGGTATTGAGGAGAAATGTATGTTTGTCCTGACAGAAGGCTGAATGCCAGAGTCTGGGAAGCATGTGAGTCCTGGCATGGCATTGCTTTTGCTTAGGTGGGTGAAAATACAAACTAAAAGTACACAATTTCCAGAATATCTAGAACACAGAGTAGATGTTTGTGTTCAGAGCACAATATGGTACATGCAGATTGTAATTAATTGGCAAATACTTAAAGGCCCAAACACCTCCTAGAAATGTGTGTTTTATTGATTCACAATTAAACTCTTAGATAAAATGCAGCGTAGGTTAATATATGTTACAAACAATGTTGTCTGTTTATGGCATGTGAGAAGTCATCTGAGCAACTGGGAGGTTTTCATCTTCATTATCTGCTGCCATGGTTCACACTGCATGGATTTTAATCAAGGTCAGACTGAGATAATCAATTCACAACCTGGATTTTAAAGGGGCAAGTGGCCAAAAGGATGTGTTTGATGCTTTGTACCTTACAAACCTGTTGAGAGTTCCAATCTACAGTACCGGGTGAATAATTAGATGAGAATGGTTGAACAGAAGTGGGTGCAAAGGTGAACCTGCATGTGCAGGTATCAGGCTAGCAAGGTGCTGAATAATGTTCTGTCAGGTTTAGGAGGAGAGTACATCAGTTTGAGGAACTCCAGAAAAGATAAAAAAGCATTTCAATACAGATGAGCTTGGGAGCATCTTGTGGTTTTGCCATTTGAGAAACTGCACAGAAATGAGATCCTAGTTCAAACAGGGGGATTGCTGGTTAGTGCAATGTATGTGGGGTTAGATCTTCTAGGCGTTGCGTAGAGTCCTGCTGCTGATTTGCTGTACGACCATATAACCTATTTGCCTCTGTGTTCCTATTGAGGAATAAGACCTGCTTTTTGCGTACTTGTAAGCCTAGTAGTAAATTAAAAAAAAAATAAAATAGCGTAAACCTACCCTTTTGGTGAATAAAATCTGGAGAAAAATAAATCTGATGTTCTAGAGAAATGAAAAACTCCATATACTTTTGCTCATGCTCCATCTGTCGGGGTTCAGTTTTATTTCTCTTGAAATAAAGGAAGTATATCCACACTTACAAAAGCGCATATAGATAGCATCCACCATGTTTATTTAAAAGTAATTCAGAACTGCAAAAACTGATTTATATTTCTTATATACAATTGGAATCTAAAGAGCCTCAGATCCTGTTGTTCAGTAATTAATTTACTTTTGTGCTATTCTGTTAATGTTTTGTGCAGTTTGGGTAAAACTGTTAGATCAAAGTATTTGCCATTGCTATGGTCAGATCCTTTCATTCACTATGTGCGAACATCAAAGTGTGTGCCCTTGTAGCCAGAAGGCAATAACTGGTAGCTCAATGGATGGCAATATTAGATAAAAGACAGAGAAATAAAAGGTCTTTTATTGATCTGCATGATTCTTTTCAAGCAGTTTTGTTGCATGATTGTTTGATTTCACATCCAGTGTAAAGTCCTCAGTCATGCTGACGCCTTTCGACTGTGTATGTTGAGAATGTACAGTAATGCCCTTGTAGTTTTGTCATTAGTTTAACAAATGTTGTAACTTCAACAACAGCTGATTATCTTATAGTACCATATCACCAGTTACAATCTGATAATACACGTTACAGAAGGTAATATTTAAATACTCGTTTGTTGGAGGAAAGAACAAGTATAAAATACAGAAAAATCACCAAAGTACTAACAGACTCTACCTTTTCTGGTAATCCTCCTGAAAGTCTGGGAAGAAAAGATTAGATCAAAAGGGTTAGGAGAACAAATTGCCTTTTACCCTTTTCTCTCGGGTGAGCTAATCTCTACAGGTCAGGGTTCAGTGCAGTAGTGCAGCAGGAAGGAGTGAAAACACAGGCAGTCAAATTGTGAGGTTTGAACATGCTAAGAAATGTGTGGTAGTTAAATGCAAGTGTCTGGCACCAAAAAAAAAAACAAACCACCAACACACACCCAAAAACAAACACAAAAAAACAAACAAACAACCAAAACTCATACTTTTCAACATAAATAACACAAAACTGTATTAAAAGAGCCTTTCCTGTCTTTCCTTCTCACACAGGTTTGCTTCTGTATTACTTTTTTATGAATATACCAAAGATAACCAGCTGTTTGTAATGAATTTGCTACCTGACAAAAAGTTCAGTTTCTGTTCAAATCATTGAATAAACTACATTTTTCAGCAAACGGAAGAGCTTACTAATAATAGAGAAAAATATTTAAATGTCAGTGTATATTAGCAGATATTAATAATTGAATGTTAAAAGAGATAAGCATAATAGAGAGAAAAATGTTAAATGCAATATTTTAAATGCAAGCCACCAAGCCAGAGAAAATCTGTGGCTTGCACTTGTCTCAAAGAAAATTGCTAGCCCCCACAGTTCTGGGTATCATCAGTTATGTTAAGCTATAAAACATAACAGACTAGAAAATTAATAATATATTTTATTATTTAAACTTAAATATATATCCAACTACATTATTCTCCAGTAAAATGAAAGGATTGTTTATAGCTCATGCAAATCTGTCCAGGTTGAACATGAGCTTTCATTTAGAAAGGAATGGCTGCTGTATTGTGTGATATATTTAAAGAAGGCCTGCAGTTTAGGTATGCACTGATTTTATCTAATCAACACCTTAGCTGCCTACCTGCCCTGCTCAGCTTCCTCAAGCTCTTAAAGGTACCTGAGCAATTCTGCAACTGTGCCAAAGCTGAAGATGGGGATGACGTGGGATGGCACGGTGGACCAAATGCACAATCCCTGGTCATACAAGGAGGAGACCCAGAGACATTTATAAACAGAAGCCAAATGCAATGAAATTGCACCTTTTCTTACTGCCTCCTGAATTCCTTTCAAAAACAGGAGAAGATGTCAGAAAAATAATATAACATTTTTACTTCGCATATGAGGAGAGAAATCTGGAGTAAAGAAATCAATGTCATTGTAAATGCCATAGACATAACACTTGAGCTATTTTTTTTAAATGAGATGAACAGAAATAAGGTGGATACAAAAAGGTGATTAAGACAGGAGCTGCTTCAAAGAGGGGCAGAGGTGATGCAAGATTTTGGGGAGCAGAAGGAAGAAATGTGGCATGGAGGGTGAGGGAAGACTTGGTGCCATAAAACATGTTTGTCACTCTAGCTGTCATCCATTTTATGGATGAAGTTGAGCTCTGACCTTGTTGCAGAAGTATCTTTAGAGTTTTTGGTCAGAGTAGTTTCAGTGGGATATGAAAGACAGCTTTCTGCTTTTGCAAAGGAACTCAGGAACGTCTCAAAAATCAGTAGTGAGAGAAGTAGTCACCAATCACACCAAACCTCTTCAGTAAGTTATAAATATACAAGGTATTTATGCTTTCATTTCACACACGTCTAAAGAGCGATGCTCAATTCCTACAGAAGCAAGTGGCCTAAAGGTAACTCATGATCCTTCAGAAGTTCTCCATAGGCAAAGCCCCCTCTCCCCAGCATTACTTTACTCAAGTAGCATTATCATATAACTACCATTTGCCAGGGAGATATTTCCTTTCTAACACACATGTTTAGTTATGCTCAGTCCAGGCCTAGGCTCACTGGCAGATCAAAACAGAAGCCCCTTCAATAAGTACCAAGGTTTGACTGACAACAGGAACGTTCTTGGATTTTGGATATAACAATCTCATGAGAAATAAAACAGGAATTTGCAAGAGGGTTTGTTTGGGGTTTTTGGTTTGGTTTTTTTTGAGGATTACATTAGATTAGTACAAAGCAGATGGCAGGGTAGATATGGGCTGAGTGCAGTAGAGTTCAATGGACCTGTTATCTTTAGGATAAGAACAAGATGAAGGATAGGTTTGACTGGCAGGGAAAAGGCAATGATCAGTTGTGATGAGCCTAGATTTGGGAACAGAGATAGATGTGGGACAAGGTGAATGGGCAGAGATGAGCACAGACAGAAAAACAAACAAGCATAGGACCTAAAGCCAAGCTGTCATGTTCACTCCGACACAGTACACTGACTTACATGTTCTTCTGCGATCTCCACTCACCCCTCTGAGTGATCGTACAAGCTTGGATCTCTCCTGCACTCTCTATTCTCTAGCACAGTGCTTCAGGAAACTGGATGAATTAAGGTTCTTGTTACTACAGAAAAGCAATGAATAGTATTTCCATGTTGGACTTTATAGACTTAAAACTAGCAATGGGGATGAACATCTGTAAAAGATTTGGGAAAATCCTTGTCATAATCTGCAAAATGTTTTAAGTCTTTGTGTTTTACCTGCAATCTGAGTAATAAGTTAGGGTATGGTCTTCTTGAATGTGTGTTATTTGGTTCTCTTTTTTGGTTAGCATATATTCACTGAATAATTTTAAAAGGCAAGGAACTTTGAATGTTATGGAGTGAATACTTAGTTGCTACTCTCCCATATTTTTCAGTCTTGAAAGCCTTACTTCACATTGAAAAACAAACATAGTTTGTTGCCTGTATTACTCTGTGTGAGTTTTTCGTCCTTATCTTCTCTACTTAACTTCTATATTTTCACCACTGCCACATGCTTCCCACAGTATTGTAAATTACTCTGTTGCTCTATCATTATTAATAAATTGTATCTAAGAGCGAGTTGCGCCTATTTGAGAACAGACTTATGCCTAATGTATTCTGAAGTAATAAATTGGTATTTCCTATGTAAGAACATAATTTCATATCACCTAGGCAGCTAGTTGGGGAAAGATAAAATTTTCTAAATCAGATTCTCAGCAGAAATATTAGCAAGATGGTTTGTAGTTCCCAAGATCTTCCATTAGACCCACATAAGATGCTTTCTCTGGAGGTGTGAGCCTTATACTGCCAGATGTATCTGTCTGTCTGTCTGTCTATCTATCTATCTATCTGTTGTTACACAATCTGTACATTTTTATAGCTCTTTGGAAAAATAAATACAAAACTACACACAAAATCTGCACTTCAATGCACAAAATCCATAAATACCTGGAGGCATAACTAGCCATAAGGATGAAACCTCACTGATTTGGCTCAGACTATGTGACTGGGATCCTAAAAGTCTAAGCAAGGCAAATATATGAAAATGAGGATATGAAGCAAAGGAAAACTCTGCAAACAGAGGCTAGTACAGACTCATACTTTTATACATATTGTGAAACTTATTCTGTATTGATAGATTTTTTGTTTTATGCAGCCTCACTTCAGAACTTCATTGGAAGATTGTCATGTGATTAAAACCAAACCAAAACAAACAAAAAAACCACAACAGTGAAAAGACTATAAACTGTGGTGAAGGTAGAGATTTCTAAGGAGGAGAATTAGAAAGGACACTGGAGTAACAGGAAAAAGCAATTACTTATTTTTCTTGTGATCCAGTAGGAAATACTTGATGGAAGCAACACTGATAGGCAGAAACTGCTAATAAAAGTTTGAATGTGAAAATATAATGTCATAATGCATTCAGTGAAGTGAGACAGCTCGCACACATTTAGAGCAGAATTAACTATGCCTTTCAAAGCAGAACAATCACTTATGCACCGCCAAACATTTCACAGGTTGTTGTCAAAGTCAGTTCCACAACTGCCTACAAACTTTCACTGAAGTACTACAAAATAGGACATCAGTTTGGTAACAGAAGACTGCAGTGCCAAGACTAGGAAGGACAACAGTAAATGGAAATATAACAAAGGAGCACAACGGGGGCTCCCAGAATCAAAACCATGGTCTCCCATTTCCAAGCATGGACATCTTATAAAGTAGCTACCATAGTACTGCCTTCCCCCAGCTCTCTGCCCCGTCTCTTTCTTGCAGTTTTTATCCCAGCTGCATAGATGACTCAGCTGCCCACGTGAAATAATTTAGCCAGCAAAATTTACAGTTTTGCTTCCTTAGGTAACCTGAAATTCGTGCAAGTGTACCATTCTGAGCCCATCTGTTACCTGAGTGAGGGAAAGGAATCACTGAGAGACAGTCAGGAGTAAGGAGCCCCAACCACCCCAAAGCAAGCCAGTCCCTCTCCTGGGAGTTTTCAAGATGTGTTGAGCAAGTAGATGTCAAGGAAAACAAAGACATGGAGAAAAAACTTTAACACATGGCAAAACACATCTGGCTTCACAAAGAAAGAACCGAAAGATGCAAAATTATAACCAGGGAAAGAACAAAGGTCTACTCCCATTAAAAACCTGTGACTGATTAAACCACTGATTAAATTCTACATAGTGTAAATATGTATTTATGCCATCTTAAAGATGGTCCTAGTAACTGACTCATTTCTGCTTTGAATCTTTCAGTGTCTGAACTGTCTACAATGCTCCATGCATGCCTAAACTACACAGCCCATTTCCAGTTGTTAACTATTCTTTGACAGATTAAAAAGAAAACCCCTGCTGCTCAGTGCGATGCCCAAGGGCTTCTCTATCTGTCGTTTGGAGGAGAACGGACCTCTCCCCCAGCCAGCTCCCATCCTCTCTGCCTTGTTCTGCAAGTGCCCAGGCCGGGAGGGCACATGGTGCCCAGAGCTGCAGGCTGTTTCCGAGCAGAGAACAGGCAAACTCCTGCCAGCGCCGCTGGTGCAGGGATCGGCCAGAGATGGGCAATAGCAGGAAACTGGGCACTTCTCCCAGACACCCAGCGCCACGTTCTGCCTCGGTCTCTACCACCACATAGAGCTCTACTCCCAAGAACCTGTCTTAGAAACGTATTTCGGATGATTGCTGGTGTGGCTTGCAACGATTAAGAGCCGTAAATGCTCATATGTCAGTTCACTTACAAGGGACGGAGCGCACTTAAGCCAAACCTTCAGAATAAGACATGGCAGAGACATCTTCTAGTGGTGGTCTGCTAGGAATGAAACGCATATGCAAGCAAGATATTTCTTATTTGAAATGTAAGTAACTTGGAGATTGCCTCAGGAAAATTTTCCCTAAGTTGTGAAGTGTCCCAAATCACAGTTGCCATGTGTATGATAAAACAGTTGTGCTTTCTGGAGGCAGCATTTGTACTTTCTGGTGGCTCAGACAGTTATTGTACATCCTGTTCCTGTGCTTCCTTGTTAGAAAAGACTAAAATTCTCCAAACACTTTATCTTACAAAAGAATCCATTGTACAAATGTAGTAAAGAAGCAGTGATATCCACTCTAGGCAGTTAACAGGTTTGAGAATCATAAGACACAGTGAAAGATGGGAGTTGAATAAAAGCAGTGAGAAAAGAAAGAAACAATAAAATTGGCAGCTTTTGCTTAGTGAGTAGCCGTCTTGGCTTTCTACCAAAGCTGTTATTTCTGTGTCTCTGCAGACTGAGGTGACGTGCACCGCGGATCTTATATGTTACCCTGATTAGACTTTGGAGGAGGCCCTGTACTGATTCATACCTAGGAAGCATTATGAGAGACTGGATCTATTTTTATTTCCTTCAGATAAGAAGTAGAGAAACTAATGTGCCTGTGAGAGCCATAGAGGTCATGTAGCAAGTCTGGAATTTTTTTACCAAATTTTATGTCTGGATAGAGTGTGCATACCAGGCCCATAAATTTCACCCTTTCCGGAAATGCAAACATAGAAATCAATGGAAACATCAAAGAAAATGCTCCCTCCAAAGACTTTATCAATGAATTAAACCTAAATGGGTCTGCGCAATTTTAAAATTAAAGTTGAAACTGAATCCTTCCTAAGGGTAAAATAGCATGAATGGAGTAGCTGGAAGTTTCCTTGAGAGAGTGCATTAGCTATTCTGAAAGAAAAAGAAAATGTTCTTTCCTTGACAGCACCAACCTGCACCTGAAGTCTTTGGATCTGGTTCGAGACTCAAAACAAGAGTTTGGTTGATTAACTAGAGGAAAAATTCAGGCAACAGTGATAACAGTCTTAACAATGTTAGGTTAAGAGAGCTGGGTAACATGTATGGCTCTACCCACAATATACCTACGCATCTAGTTCTCTTCAGGTGGTTATGAAAGAGACACATATCTCATGATGGTTCACACTCTTTGAGAAATACATACAGCTGACAGTTTACAGAAGTTAGCAGTAGAACAGAAGATTTGACAGATTGAGGCATCATATAATGTAAATATTATTTTTTTAAACAATAAACAATGTGATTAGGTAGAAAAAGAGTTATGTGGTATTTTGAGTTTGTGCTGAAGAACAGAAAGATGTTATTAACACTTTGATATAAAATTATCAAGGAGAGAGATTAAAATGAAGAATGAAAGATTAGACTCACATGTCTTGCTTATACTAAAATCCCTTACAGTTTTTCCATAAACAAATGGTGTACAGGTGGCAGTTTTATGAAGAAAATATAAAAATTAATTTTAACAAGGAAAGTACGTTAATTGGGTTATTTGAAAAGTGTTGAATAGCTCATAAAAATCTCATGAGTGAGTGTATACGCATGTAGCTTTATTTGCCCAGGTGAAGAGTGAATTGCCCCGTCTACAAAGAAAATAATATTGTTGAGGGGCAAATAAATTATGAAATATAGAATGAAGCAAAAGCTGGTAGAGGACTGAGTGGAAATTGGTTTTTCTTATCCTTTAGCTGAATTCAAAGCAGTATCTTCTTTTCAATGGTAGAATCAGCTGCAGTTTGTAACGTCACATCAAGCCATAAGAATGATGGCCTGGGTGGTATTTAGCTTAAAATTGTTATTTCGCATTTGTTTGTCTCATAGCAAAATATGAGTTGATTCTTTTATTCTCCAAATTCAGTATAAGGGCTAACCTGGAGCAACGTCCTATTCCTCATGCTTTTGTTCTTTCGCTCTGTTATCTAGTCTAACAACAAAGCTTTTTTTTTTCTTTAAGGAAAAACAAAGATTAAAAAAGAAAGAAAGAAAGAAAGAAAAAAAGCTTTTCTTTGACAGTTCTTATCTGCGGATAAATACAGTCCCAAGGAAACAGATGTCTCTTCCACTTTTGTGAGATGGAAGCAAAGGTGACCATGTAACCCCTTTCAGTTTGTTAGCATTAACAGCCAGTAGCTGGCAGCTTTCTTTCCCTTCATTCCCTGCTACATGGGGATAGAAGGAGATGTATAATAAGTCAAGAATTGCCCACACCGTAGGGCTGTAAGAAAATATAACACATAGTGGCTGGCATTGCACAGTGCTCTCCGCACAAACAGTTGCACGCACTGTTTCAATGAGAGGCTGAACTCCAGGACTGTATTTTTCAGCAGCTAAAGGTAATTTTTTCCTTAACAGTATAGCTAGTGTGTTGAAATTTCTTCATGCCGTTCACACAAGGAACAGTAACAGCGTGGAAGCTGCCACGCAAGCACATGTTCTTGGCCTGATTGAGTTTATGTGTCTCCTCTGCCAGTGACAAGCACCAGAAACTTTGGAGGAAATTCTTCAGGGAAACTCTGAGGAGGAATAAACATTTCTGTCTACCTTTAACCAACGTGGCTTGGTTTTATAACTGATTAATGAAGATTTTGGGATTTCATTCCCTTTTTTGGAAGGCGACGATGTTTATCTTTTCTGATTTAATAGACTAAATTTTTAAATTTAATACAGTGGTTTCATTACCTATAAAAATGTCTAATGCTTTAGAATTTGCTTTCATGTCTTTTGCCATTTGTTTTAATCTAGTTATCATAGGTAGACATGAAAAGTAACACCCCCTCATTAAAATAAATGTAATGTTGTGACATAAACTGTCAGAAGCAAGTAAGTCCCAAGACAATGTTCTTCTCAGCCTCCTTTCTTTCATACTGCAAAGGTATCGTATAAAACAAGATTCCACACTCACTGTGTTTAGAAGTAGCAGGGTTAACACAAAGAAAAGTCAGAAGAATTTTGACTTTTTTTTTTCCTATTTTTCACCCTGGAACTCCATGAATAATCCTAGCACATTGTTTTGGGATACCTGCAGGGATAGAAATTACTGTGATTAGGTTGACAAAATGGGTTCTTTAACATCGCCAGGAGAAAGGTCTCTGATAGATGTGGCATTTAAAAATGGTGACAAAGTAACCAAACGACAAAAAGTCTTCAAAACCAGAAAGAAAGCAGAAAAAGAAAAAAATGTGCCTTTTTAATGTCTTTAGTTAGTTTTGTGTTGTTAATATCATTTCACGGCTCTTTGTTGTACTTAAAATGCATTTTTTAACAGTCGTGGTAAACTCTACAACGAGATTTTTTTTTTCTGTTGTTAACAGAATACCATTTCCACCAAAAAAATGCTCAATGTCAAACATGTCCTTGAAGAAAAAAAGTGCATTTGTGTAGAGATTGCGCTGTGATATTTACCTACAACATTTCCCTGGTAAACTGAGTCAGAATATATTTTCCAAAGCAAGGTAGCATTTCAGTTTTGTTTGATGTGTAAACATATTGACATAAAACACATCCACTTCGGTATTAAAGCAAGTTCCACGTCCTAAAGTCTGGCTGAGTTTGCAGGAAATGAGTTGTACAGAAATTCACAGCTTCCAAATACAGTGTCTGTGCGGAGTTTGGGGGCAGATGGGCATGTTACAAATGCTGGTGATTAGGAAAGGAGACACAGGACAGTTTTTAACATCTTGGAATCTAAAATCAAGTTGTGTCTGCATTGGATGTTAGAAGGACTCTGCTAGTTAGCAAACAGAAAATGAAAACCTAAGTGTTTTACTGACTAATAGATGCTAGGCCTTTTTAATTTATTTTTATCACAGGGAAAATTACAGTAAGTCACTATATAGGCAAGGTCCCCGGGAGGATTTGGGATGGGATACCCAGCAAAACTGTGGTCCAAGCTACAAACAACTTGCTTACCTCAGCTTTGCAGGTCTTTTTTCACAAGTTTAAAGCTAATTATAATCTTGACAAAACACAAGAAATTAAATCAAGACTTTGGATTGGCTGCCAGAGCAGGTAATAAATCCCTAAAAATGCTTGTGGCAGCAGCTTTTCTCAAACTAATCTTCCCAGCAGTCATTGCCGAAGACTGATGTTTTTTCATGTTCATTTTAAAAAGGCATGTTATAATACATATAATGACACTACAGACACAAACAGTTCAAAAATTAGAATGTCTGTTTCCAGGGATGATGCCTCTACCAGCTCTCTGTTTCTTCTTTAGCAAGTTCCCTTTAAGTCTGAATTACATCATGTCTGACTCTGCCTTTTTGTCCTTTTTTTTTTTTTTTTCTGAAGTGTTCAGTATTTCCTGGATTTGTCCTGGGAGTCTGAGTAGTCTGAGTTGCCCTGCCTGGTACCTGGAGCTCAATACAGAAGTAGAAGCCAAGCATGGCAAAGCCTCGTGTAATTTGAAAGGGCTACCCCAGGCCAGCAGCATCTGTGGGAGGCGATGAGCGCTGTTGCAGTTTCAGCTAAACATGGAAAATTAATGGGGTTTGTGAGGAGACTCCATAAACAAAAGTATGGCTGTATGATTTTGACGCTGTCTAAGAAGAGAGTAGGGAGGGGTTGTTCTTCCTGCCTGTCCCCATTCATCACTAGTACTGTGGCTTCGTTGCGACACTTCAGTATGTATGTGCAAGGTGGTATCCTACGTTTTAGTGCAAGATGGTATCCTACGTTTTAGTGCAAGATGGTATCCTACGTTTTAGTGCAAGAGGTGCCTGGCCGTACCTTTCCCTCCCCTCATGGCCTTTGCAGACAGCTGTTGTCAGCAGAAAGATCAGTCTTGAGTGAACGGAGGAGGCTGCTGGCAGCCCTGGGGAAGGTGCTGTAGTAGGAGAGAAGAAGGGAATGCTGAGGACACCTGCTTGCTCTTACCCTACTGACTATCTCCAAGTGGGTCTCCTCAGGGCAGCTGCCTAGCCCCATCCAGGAGCACCAGCTGCTCCAGTGAGCTGCAGCATTGACTGCACCGCAGCTGTTCATCAGATATATGCGCTATCTCTTATAACAAACTGATTTCCAGAGCTCTGTGTTTATATTCAAAAAAAAAAAAAAATAGAAGAGTTGTTCAATACCACAGAGCAAACACCAGGTAGCAGTGGCACCGTATCTTGCTGCATGAGCCCTCTCTGTGGAGGAGGAAGCCGGGAGATAGCACCGAAGCATCGCTTTCCCAGGTGCAGACAAACGGGGCCAAAACCCTCCAACTGCTTTCCCACTGCGTCATGGACGAGTTTGGCAACTGAGCTGGAGGCTGTAGGCTCTGATACTATTATGATTCTTCACTAGAAATACAAATGAGCCAAACCCTGAAACACTGAGCATTTGAAGTGGCTTGGCTTTCAGCGTTTGGGGTTTTTTCATGTTTGCAAATCTATATGCTTGTTTCTGCCCGATGGAGCCCTAGGCAGCCCAAAGGAAAGCTGCTTTAAGCTCCTTCCAACTAGACTGCAGCCAGAAACTCCAGGATGTGCTTTGAGCGCACTTGTGCCTATGCATTCCCAACCCAAATCCCACATCAGACGTGTTCAGATAAGTTTGGAAGATCTTTGCAGTGAGTCATCAGTGCTTTCTGTGCTTAGCAGGATAGAAATTCAGATCCTTCAGAGATTTTCTTTACAAGGTTTATGTAAAGCTTTACCTTAGAGCTGAAAATACTTAGGAAAAAGTGGAGAACAGCAAACCCCTTTGTGCTGCATTTATTGATGGAACGTTTTTCTCCTACTGACTGGAGCTGGCGTTAAACCTGATTATGGAGTTTAATGTACATTTTGTATTTGTCAAACAGTTTCTGACAGTGGATGCCTTAATGTGAAAATTCCTGATCTAAAACAAACTAAAACAAATGCTCCATGGTGAAAATGCAAACCTTTATTTGAAAAGAGCAGAGATCAAATACTCCAAATGGAGAACTCCAAATCAGGAAACAATGAAGATATACTTGGTAAGGAGAAGATAGAATAACAGTCCTTCTGGACTAAACTGACTGCAAGCATTTTTTATTTAAGTTTAAATAATGGAGAGCAGCTTAAATTAATTCCTTGAATTGTTTAACACATCATATAAAATAACAATCACATAAATGAATTCAGGAAGGAAGGAAGGAAGGAAAATTTGCAAGAGGACCTTTGTCACATTTGAGATTAATTTGGATACTGCAAACCTATCCAAAGACCAAAGAAATGATAAAGCCCAAACACACTTTCGAAAATCATCGAGCCATGGTGTATGAGGAGTGCCTATGTTTTGAAGCCTGAGCAGCCATGCACATAACGTCTGCAGGACCTGTGCTTACAAAGGTTTCAATAGGATGCATCTCCCAGTAAATGCCACAATAGTAACAAATCTTGGTGGTTTTCATTCTTATGCTTTGAAGCACAGAGATCATCCTGAGCAACTGTTTTTGGCATCATTTAATGCACGTAACTTGCTCTTTCTTTCTCTCTTTCTCTCTTTCTCTTTCTTTCTCCCTTTCTCTCTTTCTCTCTTTCTTTCTCTCTTTCTCTATTCCTTCCTTCCTTCCTTCCTTCCTTCCTTCCGTCCCTTTCTTCTTTTCTACATGAGGTGGTGAGCAGCCCTCACTACTTTGAGAGTGAAGAGAATAACAGGCAGAACAGCACTGGCTTATGTAAGGTTGCCTTTCAACCCAGCTGGACTTTAGCTTGCAAAGCTGTATTTTTGAAAGAAAAGGTTGCCTGCCAGCTGACACCGATATTTTTATATGTAATGCATGCTAAAAAATAGGTCTTTCTACATGTTCCTTCCATTTTAAAAAACAGCTATTAGGTCTGCCAGTCCTGGAATAAGGGATTAAAGAGAAATTGAGTGGGCAGATAGTGCCTGTGAAACGTGTTGATTAGCAGTCCTGGTGAGTTCTGTCCATGGAGCAGGGACAATAGCATGGTCTAACCTTGACACAGCAGGATAACTTTCAGAGAGTTCAATCACCAGCGATTTCAGCCTTAAGTATGGCTGCTGAGATTTTAATCATTACTGCTAATTACGGCTTTGCAATATGGTTGCCAGGCCATGATAAGTGGAATAAACACACCACATTCACTTTCGTGAGTCACCACAGAGCCAGCAGAAGTGAGAAACTTTCTATTGCCAATGACCTGAAAAAGCTTGAAGCAAAGTCCTAGAAGCAAAGGGAGATAAGTCTTGTGATCCTCCCTTTAAACCAGTCTCTTTGCATGGGTTTGAGATTCCTATGGTTGACTCTACTTTCTCAGCAGGTTCACTAGGCCATCCTCCTCAGATCAAAGACTGGCATCCAAAGCTAACACTCAGGTGCTGTGCTTCAAAGGACTGGTTTATACCAGTTGAGAAAAAGAGACTTTTACATGTAAACATATTTTTACGTCCAATGGTGATCTTCAAATATCTGTGAAAGGCAGAGAAACAAGTGCAGAGATAATGAAAAAAAGACATTATAAGACTTCAGTTCTTTGGAAGTGTGTCTGACTTGCTCTGAGAGAAGCACTCGTGCTGACTACAGATAGGTTTTGTTTGGAGCAGAGGTTCTCAGCCTCTTTTGCACCTGGAGACCATTCTCCTGCCTAGCCAGCTCATACACCAACACAAGCAGGAAGGTGTGATTATGACCAAGGTCCTTGCAATCTGGAGAGCAGTGATTTTCAGTTTGAATCTGTTTTCCTTGTTATTCACAATACTTTGTATGTTGAATGACTCGTACAACACTGTGGGTGTGAATGACTCCTTACAAGTTCACATAAGAAATCCTTCTTTGTCACAAATAAATTGTCTTGCAAAGAGCCAAATTGCGGAGAAAAGACATGTAGAAGAGTTGTCAGTTTGCTGCTCATAGTATTGCTGTGGATTCCTTTCTGAAAACTTTCTTTGTTCTCCCATGTTTGTAAACTCAGATTCCTCACAACAAAGCAAGTAAACTGCAGGTAAGGAAGTGGTCACGTTTAGCTGGGAGGTTCTTGGTGATTCCCATCAGCAACTGTTCTGTGCTGTCAACAGTAACTCAGGTCAATTTTAGTTTATTGGACTGGGATTGCAGTCCTAAATCAAGCACGAACAGGTTGTGAGAAGAGTAGAGCTGGCAGATGTCAAGGAGTGCTCTCCCATGAAAAGTATTTGAATGCCCAGAAGAAAAGTCTGAGGCCTACAGAAAGCCAAGGGTAGACAGTGAGGCCAAACATGTCTCCTGAGAGCTCAGAGGCTGGATTAGAAGTGTGCTGAGGAGCTGGAATGCCTGGGAGCAGAAAAACTGAGAGAGAGTGATGCTGTCACCTCTGCGTCACTTGCCGAGAGCCAAACCCCAGAGATGTTCATGGGGAGGGACTGAGGGGGAGAGACTCTACAGGGTGGGATGGGAAACCACAGAAAGAAATTCAGCACCAGCTCATTGATTTCTGCTTTAAATGGCAAATGGATTAAGGGAGTGTGAGTTTTCCACAGCCCCTGGACTGGTGGTTGTAGGAGCAGAGCCGATCAACACTGTCCCTTTGGGCTGGATATTAAGGAGGTTGCCTGCGCCATAACCAAACGCCTTCTGCAAAAGCCCTGGGGAGTCCATGGGGCTCAACGAGGGAGCATGCTGCTGCAGAGGTGGTTACCCGTACAGGGGTGGATGGTAGGACAGGATATGCTTTAATCACCTCTTTAGGTTTTAACGGAATATTCTATGTTTCCTGGATGTTCCTCTCACCCCATCAAAATCATGTGTTGCGTGCATTCTTAGCTGAGGACGGGCTTTTTCTCTGTGACCATTTTAAAATGAAAACGTTAAGCATTACAAATTAATGTAAGTGACAGCAAAGCCTAGATTCCAGCATTCACATGTAAGTGCTTACTTTAGGCAGTGAAACACTTAAGATTTTATTTAAATATTAAAAATTGCTGTTAAAACAAGAATCTGGGGGCTTAGTAGTAAGGTAAGAATCTATTTTAGAAATGCCTCAATTCAACATGGTTATGAAAATGGGACATAATTAAAATCCACTCTGAATGCTTTGTGGGTTTTTGTTTGTTTCGGGGAATTGATTTCTTTATTACATTGTCATCTCTCTGCACTTTTACTGTAGTACTTATGTTAAGTGCCTTACCTCTCTCCTGTTTCTCGAAAATTTCAGTCAATGACACAGAAATTATAGATTACCAGCTGCCTTTAAATGTTATTTTCCCCCCAAAAAAAGGGAAAAACAAATTCCACAGGCACATATTCCAGCTTTGTCAAGCTAAATCACGATTTTTGGATCATGGTGTAGCACACACAACATATGTCACTTGTTTTGGAGTGAAATGCAGCTATGCAGAACCTTTGCACTGCAGTTAACTGATTGTAGCAGTAAGCAGTAGATGGCAAGGTTTATTTTAGGCAAATGCAGAAAAATGAAGGAAAAGCCTCACAAGTTTAAGACTATAAATGAGGGCTTGACATAATCCTCACAGGAGGACCAGCTGTTCATAAAATCCTTTGCCCTTAGGTGACTTATGAAAAGCTGTTTACCTACACATTGATCAGTGGCGTCTCATATTTTGACAGATGATCAATAATGGATTTTGTAGCAATAATTGAAGACTGATTATTCCCATGACAGCTGAGATGCCTTAGGGTATGTGAGACATCAACAGTAGTAATTGTGTCACACAGGGTCTTCAGAAGACACATGTACTTCTGAAGCAACAGCTGAAGACCAGGTGAGAAACTCTAGGAATCTTCAGTGATAAAGGACTATCTTTAGGCAACTGAATTGTGCCCAGTGGTTTTGTTATTGATGATATTGTGTATTTTTACTGCAGGAAGGTGATAAAAATGCAAAGACATTCTCGTGAGTGTGGACAGGATGTCACCACCCTAATTGTAAACTCTTGTCTGCTGGGATTTCTGAATGGATGTTAAAGTCTGAAGATAATGACTCTGAACTCCATGTTGCAAGTAGAGAACTACAATTTATTTGGCTTAAGGGGAAGAGAAAATCCCAGATTTATCATGCAGCACATGCTGCTGTCTCTGTGCCTGGGTTTTTCCCTTTGGATACAGCGAAGCCCAGTGTCCCTCAGATCAGCTTTTTAATATTTCATCACACTGAGTTCAAGCAGACTTGAGGAAACGGGTCTGCAGGCCCACGAGTGCTCCCGCCTCTGGGATGACATTTACTAGAGTGGCAGGTCTCCAAGGCTGCTCCCTGAGTAACGCGGAGAGCAGGTGCTGTGTGATCTGAATTGGTTTAGCTGCGGTAAAAGGTTTCATAGGAAAGAGCAAACATGCTGAAAATCCATATTCTAGTTTACCTGCTGGTTAACTTGTTCATAGGCCATATTGGAAAGCACCTGTTGTTTGAGAACCTCCCAGACATAAAACCCTCTGTGTACTCTGAGAGTCATGTCCTGCTGATTGCGTACAATTAGATTGTAAGACTTCTGCTACTATAGATGTTCCCGAAGTGTTCATCCATATGTATGTTCACCAATGTATTTAGCATTGCAGTGTATCTAACTGAACACACATGGAAAAGACAAAATGGTCCCTAGAAACTATTAAGGCTGGGCAAAATGTCAGAATGGGCTGCTCTAACAATCTGTTCCTGCATTACTTTCAAGGAAAAAATAAGAGTGGCAGAAGGCAAGTTTGATAAATTGGGCCAGACGGCATTGAGGCAGCTGCTCTCTTCTTTGGGATATGAGGTCAGCAGACCAAGGTAGTACCTTTTCAAGCTGTTTTCTCCTGTACGCAGTGTTCCTTTTTTCCTGAGTCTTGAAGAGCTCATGTAAAGTTTCATAGGTTCTTCAGGCAAAAAATTGGGGTCATATTCACCATTACCACCAGATTAAACCTGTCTGGGATTGTCCGAAATGAGCTGGGACACACACAGATAGTCCTTCAGCCATCTGAATGCTGGGACAATGGCCTCCATCGAAGAGAGGAAAGCAACCTAAGGAACGCAGGGGTTTTCTGCAGTCTGCACAGCTAGCTGCAAAACAGTAGTCTGTCTTTAGCGTTAATCTGCTGTTAGCTGTCAGAGAGAGGTTGAGATTTTCAGCATGTAGCGAACACATCCATCCTGGTCTGGAGAAAATCCACCACTTCCTTAAGTAGTTGGTGCCTTTGTATCAAGACATCTGCAGAAGAGCAAGGAATATTAATGTTCAAAATGCACTTCCGTGCTTGACTGTATCATCATACTCAGTCTACAAAATATTACTACATTTTCTGAAATGCATCAAAACATTTCAACACTCAGAGTTTCATGACTAATAATATCTGTTATTGAATGTATGAAATGATCCAGTCTTTCTTGACTTGGTTAACAAATATTCATTTCAATAATATAGGGGAACATAAGGATTGTTAGAGGAGACAGTTGCGACAGCTAGTTTCGAATCATAACCAGTGTCTCAAAAATTTGGTTTTTGAGTGTTATAATGAGTGGCAAATAGTAGTAATTTTACGGTGCATTGCTAATAAAAGACAATAGTTACAATGGCAGCAGTCACCGGATATGGCCAACAAGAGGTATCAGAATTAAGTTTTGTTAATAAGCTTTAGACTTTTATTTGTAGGTTAGGATGATGTGACTTATCAAATGTGCCTTCTAGCCATACTTTTTTTACATGTATTTGAGGAACAAGTTCCCAAAGTAACCACTGCTGACACTGTGCTTGGTCTTAATAGTTTCCAGAGACTTCTATCCTTTTTTCACTCATAGTCTGTATACAGGAAGAAGAGTTGCATCACATTTAAAATAAGCATAGGGATTTTTGTTTTGCCATTTAGTAACTAAATATTTGCTATCAGATATTAATGACAGATAAGGTAGATAAGGTTTTCTTATTTCAAAATATGTCTTTGTGCTTGGGAACAGCTCAAATGGGCAATTAGGAAATATATGATGTTAGCTAAAAGTGCATTTTTATCCAGACAAAAGGAATACAGATTTCTTACACAAACACAAATACATATTAAATACAGCAATTTCTATAGACAGTGGAAAATGCATCAGCTTAGTAGGTAGAGCAATAGCTGACCTGGATACTTCGCAGTCTGGCTCTATCTAGTGCATGGATGACCGTTGTTTCACCTCTCTAATCCTATATACAAATGAAGATAAAAAGAAATATGCTTTGAGATCATTAATGTATCAGAACTAGGTACCACAGCTATGGTAGAATTTAAGAATTTGCATCTTATTATAAAACAAACTAACAAGAAATACTATGGTCTGTCTTGGGGTCTTAGGATTTGAGTGCCTTTTGGCCACACGGCTTGTTTGGATGCCAGCTCTGCTCAGGAATTATGATGCCCAGAGGTGTAGTTGATAATCTGAGTAATGCATCTGAAGGAAGCCCAGATGGCTAAATGCTGCCCTATATTTCTTTCTGAAGGAATATGTGGCCTGAAGACAGATTAGGAACAGTGACAGATGTATAAATGAGTCCTTCTGTGGTGTAAACTACCTTGGCCATAATTATTTCCCAGTCTTTTTTATTGTTCTTCACCTTTTGTCTGTATTTCTATGGAAGTAACTTACCATGGTGGTTACTCCAATTAAATACCAGGAAATCTGTTCTGGAAGAATCACTCCTTGCAACTAAGCACTATTGTTATTGTTGCTATTAATTCCATTGTGTCTTGGATTTTAATAGCTCATTACAGATTAACAAAAATCCGTATAAATCATAAAGGAGATGCTAGTTCTGCTATTGCATTTACTAAAAACATTTTGACAGAACAAAACAACAGTTCATGTATTATTACAGCCTAGTAGGTAATATTTCTCCTTTTGGTGGCCACATTATATTTAACTTTTACAACTTACTTTCATAATATTTATTCTATAGACAAAGTAGACCTAATTTTACAGACCTTGAAATTGCTTTTTTTTTTAACCTTCCCTTTGGGAATCCTTATGATTTAGCTGGTCTATGAGTCTTCTGTTTCAGGTCATTTTAGCAGAGTTCAGTAACTCTTCACTTGCTGGCAGCACAATGATGATCAGTTATACTATCTGTAATTTTCCATTCTGAATAGCAGCCACCAGTATCTTACACATTCAGATATGTGTTTCTATTAGGTTTATTGCTGAAACGTAGAAAATATAAGAGCAAACAAACCAGTTGCCATTGAATTCTCCTCCTGCAAGTGTAACTATAAGATTTCCCTGTGGACATGCTGATTTTGACAGACAGAGGAGACTGAGAATCTGGTGGATTATTAGTTGTTTTCCTTCTGAAGATCTCAGATACTCTAAAGGATGTTATGGTAAACATCTTTTCAGGAATTTTTGTTAGAAATCTCTCAGACTTCCTTTTCTGCTTTGGAATGAAGAGGAGTTGTGGATACTCTCCAATCATAACTGAAGTAAGATGCCTACAGGCACCAAAAAAAAGTTTTTCCAGTACTGTTCTGCATCAAAGCTTACTTTAGGCCAATAGTAACATAGACAGAGCAAATAGGGAATTGTTCAAACAGATCAACTACTTACACAACTTAGTTTGTCTCATCAGTGCAGGTTTTTGTTTGATAAACGCTCTTTTCTGATTCAATAATTTACTGTAAATTTTCCTAGGACCAGACACCCATGCGAGCCATACCATTGATCTTGAAATCAGATTAGTAAGGCCTGATTGTTAAACCAGCATGGAGCCCCATGTGCTTTAATTAAATTCTGAATGTAGTCTCTTTTGAAACACATCTAACCAGTCTGAAGCTGGAATTGTATCTCTCGCTAGAAATGCTATCCTTTAATTCAAAGAGCCTAATTCCATGCTTTCGGCTACTGCTTTCCTCTAATTGTTTGAGATCAAGTGTTCAAGGCCTCCCTGCTGTCTCGGCGCTGACTGGTGTCTTTTGTGTATGTAGGAGATCTGTCTGCTCACCTACTAGTCAGGAAGTTGACGTCTGCAGCTTCCAAAGTGAATATTCGCTGGGGGTACACATAGCGCACAAAAATATCACTTCAATAGTAATCATTCTCTAACCATAATAAGAAAAAATGTAGTACTTTATTTTTTTTTAATTAATATAGTATCAGAAAGAACTGTCACTGCAGGAAAGCTAAGCTACCATGGTTTGAAACAGGGTGTAGTCACTCCGATACTTAAAAAAGAATATTGAAACATATTTGATAAGTTTTTGACTAAGAAATTGATCTGTTGCAAGGTCTTCTGGGACATTCTGACTTGCAATGTGCTGCAAATGTTGCCATCTCAGAGTTTTGGTATTTCTGCTTTCAATTTTTATTATATAAAGTAGTTGACTGAAAAAGAAAGTTAGGGCACCATGAAAATTGAAAGGATGTGGATACTGAGTTTTGGAAGAATGTTTACAAATTCCATACGACTTTGCTTATAATATGTCTGCTGTGTCAAAGAGGCATTTGTTTTTCAAATGGAAAAAAAATGTCAACTTCTGGGTGAAAAACTTGTTTCCTAACCCATACTTCAAAAAATGCCAGCATGAAAGATAGTTTTCATCTTCTCAATGTCTATGGAGACAAAATAAACTGCCCTCTAAGGACACCTGTCTCTCTCCAGATTTTATAAAGGGATTCCCTATGACCATTTAAGACTAGATGCTTCTCTTGTACATGACTAAGTTAAATTACATGAATTAAGTAATACTACTTTATGGAGAAATATGGATTCAGGTACTATAAGGACTGAAAGGACTTTTATGATCATCTGTGTCTGACCTTGTAGGCACAGAAATCCTTGAACTAGTTCCTGTTTGAGCCAGAGCATATCTTTTAAAATCTATGCAACTAGATTTTTAAATGGCACAGATGGAGAACCAACCACATTCCTGATGTGTTTAGCTCAATTTCCATTGTTTTGAGTCTGCTGTTAGATTTGCAGCCCAGCACCAACTTCCAGTGTTTTGACCTCTCCTATGAGTACCAAACATGTCCTCTCTATGAAGGAAATCACAGATTCATCACCTTATCTTCTCCTTATTCCCAGTCCTTCATCCTTTGTAATGAGACCCTGAAATTTCCTGGTTGGATTCAAAGTAAGATTTTTGATTCACGAAGCCCTGAAATAGTTGAGATTTTACTATTTCAAAGGTCTCCCTTCTTTTGATACCCTGCACATGGAACTCCCAGAGGGACCTCACAACAGAGGTCAGCGACTGGGGGACTCCACACTCTACACAAGCTTTATTGCCATTCCAGCACAGCTCAGATGCGGTTCCCTTCAGAGCGATCTGCCGGAGCCTTCTGTTTGTCTGAGCACATGCAGAGAACAGTCTGTGAGAGCTCTTTAGCATGTGAGGAACGGCATATTTGATGCTCTACAGTTTAGTTAAGTGGACTTCAAACTTCCGTTGTAGGAATCCTAGAGACTTAGACTATTTGTGTGTGTGTGTATATGTGTGCATGTAACTCTCGTGATAAATAATAGCCTTCTCTAACAATAATAAAGGGGGCAAAGCCCTCTTCCTGCATCCTTTCCTCAGGGAGAACTCCCTATCTGAGAACAGTGAAATTTTGATCAATCTACAGATTTCATCTTCAGATATTAAACATACAATTTACAAATACTATTGTTTTTCTAATTATTTTAGAACAGATGCTAATCACATCATTTCTGCTTGCACTTTTCCTCAACATTTGCTGATTTTGTGCTAGAAAACTGCACTACAAAAGACAAATCTGTCAAATTTACTTGCAGTTTCAGTGTCCTTGTTCTCTCCTACTGTCATGAAAATCATAAGGCATTTTCTCTGTCACTATAGTGGTCTGGGTGCTACAAAGTTTCATTGTTTCCTTTCCCAGCCAATTTTAATGGAATTTTGTTGAACACAAGTCATCCTTGGTGAAAAATGTTGCCAGACACACATAGCAAGCTCTCCAAGAAACACACCTTGGATGTTTTGCCTTAAACAAGTTTTATTTGTACTTTCTGTGTGTATATGTGTCTGTGTGTATTTTCGCTTTACATATGTACACAAACTTTGGAGGCTCAGGGGTTCCTTGATGTGGGTTTAGCTAACTGGTTGGACGGTGTGTCCTCAAGTATATTAATAAATTAAAATGCAGCAAAACTCCACAAAACTAAACAGAACTTTGGAGAAGTTAGAGTCCATATCTTAACTTTTTGGTATAACATAGATACATTATCATAATAAATTAAGGATGCATTTGATTGTTCTTTAGTGCCGGCATGGAATAGCTGCAGCCACATCTTAGTTAACAAGTAATGTATTATAGCTCCATGCCAATTGCCAGCTAAGAATACTTTTGGCTTATGCTAAACCCTGAACGATCTCCAGAGGTACTCTGGGAGAGTACAAATGGGGCTGCCGAAAACTTGCCAAAATACAGTACACAAAAGCAAGTGCCCAGATTTGTTTTCCCCCCAATACTTGAGTTACTTTTACAGACATAGCTGAAGATGATTAAAATTTGGAATTATTGAATTCCCTACTTGCAATTTGTGTAAAAAGTCCACTCTCTTTTTCTTTATGTGGTGTTTACACTCCCTGTGATGAACCTGGCTTGACTGCTTACACAGTAAGCCCCCACATTCACCAGATACTTTTGAAAATGCTGAAGATACTGTCCAGAGTT
This sequence comes from Caloenas nicobarica, assembly GCF_036013445.1. Taxonomy (NCBI): domain Eukaryota; kingdom Metazoa; phylum Chordata; class Aves; order Columbiformes; family Columbidae; genus Caloenas; species Caloenas nicobarica. The sequence continues at coordinate 137,029,102 of NC_088246.1, read as the reverse complement.
GTTCATAAAATGACTAAAACTGTTTCTATCAATTTGTAGTCAAAAAAGTAAGTACTATATAATGGTTATCATGTTTTCTTGTTTTGGGCCCAAGTTGACTTACTAAAAACCATGTATTTAATAGCAAGATATACAAATATCAGTAGCAACTAACGAACTTCGTGTTAAAATACTTCAGGAACTAATCACTACTGTGCCTATATCACTGACTATGAAGGGTAACATCACAGAGTACAGGAAGGACAACTATACTGTAATACCTATTTTTTAAAAGAAGACAGAAGGTGCTTCAGGGAAGAATCTAAAACAAATTACTAAATGATAAACTTGCAGGCTCTTAGGGGATAGTGTAATGCTAAGCAGCAAGTTCTATGTATGTCAAGAACAAAATGTATCAGACTAATCCTTTGTGTCTCTCAAATTGAACTCGAGTCAAAAACATTATGATTTTCAAGACAAACCAACATCAAAGGCTAATTTTAACTCTTAGCTAATTAATAAATCTTGTGTGTTATTTCTGGGGGAAAAATTACTGCAATCTGTTTGACATTGTTGAGGCCTAGTTACTCACTCGAAAATCACATTGGCTTTTATCTACCACACTTTGAAAATGTGTGAGGGGAATACATTGAAAAAAGTCCAGACAAAAAGTTCTGAAAACACAAAATGTGAATAAATGCAATGTAAAGGGATGGACATGCAGCACTTTGATGCTCATCCGTCTCATCGCCTTCTGAGCTTGCATTTAGCCCTGCATTTCTGCTCATGATTTTTCTTAGCGGACCATATTATGTGGTCAGTGAAGGGACTGATTTTTTTATCTAATACATACAGGTAAAGCACAGAACACATTTCCATTTTGATCAATTTTTCTGAAGACTTTTATTCATTATGAATATTTGGTAATGATTACGCCATTAATAGCACATTGTAGCATGTCATTACCATATCCAGAACTTAATCTGCTGCTTAGGTACAGAAGCTAATTCTTTCTCTATAAATCTGAAGTTTGTGGAAAGCTTTTGTTCAGAATATGAGTCCAAACAATAAGATTAGTCATTTTTTTATCTATAAGCCCAGTTTTGCACGTGTGCCTGTCCTCGCTAAAATATTCCCTTTTTAATGAGATTAATTCCAATTATTTGACTCTAGATTATTTTGTACTCCTTTTTTGCAATCACCTGAGACACCAGCTCTGCTTCACATTAAAATATGACAAAAGAAATACTTTTGAGGTAACTCTCATCTAGAGCACATCTGTGATATTTATATCAGAAACAGTAGTGTAAGTCTGAGATTAAGAGCAGGGTCACAAGCCTTGTTCTCCTTACACAAGTAGAAAATAGGTGGTGGCAGATTTTGTGATGGTAATGAGATCTTCTTTTTGGTATAAAAGCAACCTTACAATAAAGAAGACCTGTTTTTCTTTTATTTTGAGAGTTTTTCATTGCTTCTCATATTTTAAAATAAAAATCTGAAATCTCTAACAAATACACAGCTTGGTGGAAGATCGTATTGAAAATTACTTTTCTCGTCTGTGCTTTTCTGCTTCTTTGGCACTCAGCTTCATTTCCAGTCTGTTTCCACTTCAACATATTTTGTTTCTCCTGGACAGTCATTGAGTGACAGGAATGCCACATCAGGGAATAAACCAGTGCAAAGTGCAATATGTTGTCAGGACTAAACTACAATTTAAACAATAGCTAATGTGAAGAACCCCATATAACTGGTAGTAATATATCAACAGACATCCACAAAGAACTTATTATACAGTAGCTGGCAGCAATCTGCCTTCCAAAAGCTGTTTGAGGGGATATTTAATCCACATATTGTACATCCATTACAGTCAGCTTTCTAGGGAACTGCACAAAGAAAGCAAAAATGAGGAAACACTGTTCTTTCTAAGAACAGGTTTGACTGCTTATTTTGTCTTGTAAACTTTGCCTCTAATTCCAGTGGCTTTAAAAAAACTAGCAATGCACAGCTTGTAGGTTTGGAGTCATTCTCTGCTTGTTTTTTAAATTGAAATCTACAATTCAAAATGTAAAATATATCTGCCTTTCCTATCCATACAGTTACTGAATATGAAATTTTATGCCCTGCCTACCTGTAAAATAGCTGAATCCCACTGAAAAAAGAGATCATGCAAAAGATACGTTTAGATTGAAGAATACCTGTGTGAGAACTACTTAGGTGAGAGAGTAGCCAGCTCCTCCACACCATGCTTTGGATTTGCTTTCCTGACCATTGGTTCTATTTTCTGATGGAATCCTTCAGCTGTAATCGATGCACTGAAATTTGCCATCACAGCAATGGAAACGTCCCACATAATGATCTCACCCTCAGTCTGCGAAGCTGTTACAGATGCTGCTTTGTTGCCTTGACACCACCCACATGTCAGAGAAATGCACCAGCTGGGCTTGCTGGGCAGAATTCGCTACCCTGGCTTTGGGTTTCCACTTGAGGTTTTTTGATGTCTGCTCATTTTGTCACGTGCAGCAGCATAAACTAGTGAGGTACAAAATGTCCCTCCCAATTCTTTCTCTGTCCTTACTTACTAAATCTGGCCTATTCAATCTCATACCTTCTGGGGCAACAGTTACTTTGGTGATCTTTGAGGTAGAAAATTATATAGCCACATGAGTAAAGAATTGAACTGGAATAAGTTCATTCTCCTGGTTCAGCTGTGATTTAAAACAATTAAACACACACAAAAAAAAGACCTTATGCTTGATTAGCACTATTTATCCCTGTTCAGCCAACAAAAAAACTGACAAAACAGCAAACTGTGCGCTCTGGTTATTTTGACAGAAATATGATTATGGATTTATGTCTGATCTAGATTAAATTTGTACTGGCAAGTGGTCTGCTAATTCACAAGTCTAATATTAATGACAGTCAAAGTAGGGTGCAGAGTTCACGACTACTTGCTGCCTTCTTTATTGGTTATTCCCTGAAATATAGGGGTTAGCCTGATTAGATTACTGGTTAATAGGAGCAGGTGACTTTGGAAGAATCGGCTCATTAACCGTTATGGGGAATGTTAAGCAAGCATTCCAGTGACATAATTAAACTAAGTACTAAGGAGTAAGGTTGCACGTTAAATAATAACTGTGTTTACTGTCAAGCTTATTGCCAGTTTGTTGTTTTCATCGATGTCATTAACAGGTGTGCTGCCATAGTGTATTTTGTTTCATGGACAAAATGTTAATTATTAATAATAGCGAACAAAAATACACTCAGGATAGCAGAATTGCAGAGCACAATGTTCCAGTGGCCAATGAAAGATAGGTTACATCTACACGTTACTTCTTAAATTTTTGGTTGACATTTTTTGAAATCAGCTGAGATTAGAGCAAATGAATATTTTTCTTTCTGAAATATTTTTAGTACAAACATACTTGAATTGATTGCAGGAATCTGTTTAGTATTAATTGTCCTAAGTGTTTGTTTTGAGTAAATGTCAATTGTGCAGATTAAAAAAAAATCCCCCAAAATATCTTGAAGTGTAGTACACCTGATCATAAGAACCATTTTAAAACACACATTGTGGCATATGACAGTGAACTGTTTGAGACATATACACTTGACAGAAAAATACTTGCTACTCTAAAAGAACTTGTTTTCCTACAATCCTCCTTAAAATAAAGCGTTCTTTCTTGTTTCTAACTTTCTTCATTTTTGTATCCATTCAGGAAAGTTATTTGCCTTTGCCCCTGCAATGCTTCATCTGAGTCCTGCTTAAACATCTGTAAAAGACTGCCGTATGTATCTTGATAAAATTGGAACATTTCTAATTGTTCCTTAGTGACTTTGACCCAGGAAAATGGACATGTTCTGTTTTCCAGAATGGAAATATCCCATGGAGGTAAAGGGAAGGAAATGTGTCATCTGTCAGTCCCAGTTCCATTCCCAGCACTTGCTTCTTGTGCTGGGCTCAGCCAACACCCAACAGCCACCTCCTCCACCAGGGAGTGTCCTGAGCCTCTGAAAGCATCCATATTCTTCTGAGCTGTTCTAAAGTCAATAACATCCACTGCAAAGGAAGAAAACATGTAAGGAATCCTGAGGTTTGGGGTCAAGTTCTTCTAGGAACACAAGTGATCCAGCTTTTTGGACAGAGATGAATCTTCCCGGCTTTGACCCCAAGAACCGCCATCCTGCATCTCTGCCTGTTGTGGCCTGAGAAGACACATTGACCAGCTCTGAGCTCTATCTAACTTTTTGGTGTCCATAAATAAAGCTTTGGGCACCAAACGAGAGCAACAAAGAAATAATAAAAACAGGCCAAGAGACATATGGCAAACATGAGGGTGATAACTGCATAGAAAAACTCAGCACGTTGTTTACATTACTCTTGTCACAAGAAGACTGCTCAGGATTCCAAGGCTGACCTAGTTTAAGGTCTGACATTCTTGTTAAATGCTCCAGGGCAGGTACTTTTTTAAGCAAGATACTTCTATTTTGCCAAGGTCCGTCTACAACATACTGGCTGCCAGAACTAATATTTCTCTTAAAAAATATTTGAAGGACAAGTCTTATGTATTTTTTAAACAGAAAATGTGAAGGAAAATGTCTGTTTGGTAGAGGGAGAGGAATTTCATACTCGCACTATAGAACTAATGCTGCAATATTTTAGAGTATCGGTATAACTTCATACACCACCAGCTTTCTTCTTCCTTTGGAGTAACTGAAATTAGAAAACTAAAAAGGAATTGAAGATCTTTTCCAGATGTTTGTCTTTAGAAAACACAGATTTCCAAATAGTTCCATTAAAATCAACATCCATAAAACTCAAAGTCCGAATTTCAGCAACGTTTTTGACAATTTGGGTTTCAACTTACAAATAATACTTATTTTAAATAAAATTATTTGCATATTAAAGCCAGTTTTTAAAACACATGCATTTCCCATTATCTCTATTGTCTACATTGGGAGCAGGCTTGTCTTTATAATAAACAACTGTGTGTATAGTGAACTTTATGTATTTAACTGTTTCATGTGATGGTTTTTGAGATAATAGAGTGTATAGGAGTAGCTGTGGGAAAACATAGATCAAGCAATATTAAACCAGGCTTTGTTCTGTAATTTCTCATTTGCTCTCACAGTTTTTAACTGGAGAAGGAGCTGAAATAGCACATAAGACTAAGTAGGATCAATTTCGGCTTTAACCCAGAATTCTCTGACTGTTGGATCTGATCCAGTTTTCTCTGAAAACTCTGGAAAAGTTCACATTGATTTCTCTGAGAGCTGGATCAGACCTTCTCGGACCCATCAGCTAAATCTCCTGAGACATAATCTTTGTTCTGCTGGATCTTGCTGGTCCCATGGAACTAATGAGTTCAACAGCTGTAGCTAAAGGATAAACTTTACCCTGTGGTCTTTTCTTTCTATAGTTTTGTTAGAGTTATAATTCCCCTCCCCCTTGTGTAGAGGGAAGGAGGAAAACGCATAAAAGGGAGAGGTTGTACTTCCATTTTTATTATGAGGTAAACAAGAGAAAGGCACATTTCAGATATAGGGCTCATATTTTGACCCTGGCAGCTCAAACACTGTCATCCTACTATGTACTTTTGAAAATGAATTCAGCAGGGGTTCATTTGTTTCATACTTCTGACCTTAATTTAACTGTAAATATTTTGCTCATAACTTTGATGACTGAATTAGTAAATCTGCCTCTACAATATGTTCCCAGAATATAATTGTTCCACTCAGTATGTAATTGCTCCAATTCATACCCAGGCATAGCTGAGATCTACTCTGGTAAGCAAAGCCCGTTCTGACATCTGAGGAACTGTATCACACTGCCCATATGTTCCTTCCTACTAAGGAGGTCACCCTGCTTTACAAGAAATTTAAAAGGTCCATTAAAAACTGAATTTGAGCAGTTTTGATAGGATGCTGGGTTACATAAAGAAAAACTCATTTTTAAAAAATAATATTATATATTGTACTAGCATTTGTACGCTTTGTAATGTTCAGTGTATTATCATGAAATTAGCCCCCTTTTAACCTTTACTTTTCTTTGCAGTAGTCTACAAAATCCTTTCGTGTCTTTTCAGAGCTGCTGGTTGCTAAGCAAGTACAAGTCTCCCATTTTACACCATTGTTATTAACTCTCATTGCCATAACCAATAAAAAGGAAATAGCAAAAAGTAATTTTCAATAAGCTTTGAATTTTCATATTCTATTTTTCATCATGACCTGTGCTCTCCATAGAGGAAAACACACCCTCTGAAGTCAATGTAGAAAGCTGATCTGACTAACTGGTGTGATATCTGTTTCTGTCACAGTAGATTATTTCAGACTGTGATACCAAAAACCATTTCAGAGCTCTGTAGACCTTCCCATTATCTCTATAATTCCTGCTGACGCTAATCAAGACTATTGTCCTATTTGCAAAGTACTTAATACCATTTTGATTACCATTTGTTTTGTTTAGCCCTTGCCATCTGTTTTATTTTATGGCTTTCTCATGGACATTTGAAATAACATCTCAATTGTTATTTGTATAGTGGCCATTTTGATCAGAACATAAATGTATAATATGTTATGTCATGTATAACATATTCATATGCAATTAAATTCTGATGAGCTATCTTAGAGATTAGAAGTGCTTTTTGGGGTAGTACCAGACAGAAAAGTGAAGAAAAGACAGCGAGATTTCAACTCTATGGATATTTTAGAAAGTTGAACCTATCCATCTCAAAAATTACTTCCTGACAGAGGGTTCTAATACCAGGAGTAAACTGTGAGTATGTTTATCTAGCTATAGAGAAACTCATAGAAGTAGAAATATTACAGGTATGATTGAATCTTAGAAAGAAAAAAAACTGATAAATTCCGATATTAACAGTGCTGGAATCAATGTACTAACAAGCTACTACATCAGCTAATGCTAAGCAGCTATATGCACTTATATTCTCATTATTATGCTATTACAATTATGCCTCTGAGTGGAAACCTCCCGCTATCTAGGTCAAAATACTGCTACCGAAGTTAACTCAATTCTTCCTTCTCTTACAGCTTTCCAAGTAGTTAGTTTAATAAAGAAACAATGTAGAGGTAAAAAAACCCCCCACATTTTGAAGAAAGATAGAGTGTAGAGACTCAAAAAATATGAGCACTTGCTGTGAATGGAACATTCTATCCAGCTTTTTCACAAAGGCCTCAGCCACAGAAGGAGGAGATAGTACAAAAACGCTTGGCAGCAGAAGCACTGGAATATGAATGCTTAGAAGGTCCTACAGTAGAAGTAATGATGATAAAAAGCTTTGTTGTTCAAGAGATTTGTCTTGGAGCCAATGCTGACATCTGTAAATAAGGCGAAACAAAATTCTCAGTGATGGAGCAGTTAGTTAAATAAACATCTGCAGGCAGCTCTGGGACAGTGAGTCTTCAAAAATGTTCTGGAACTTTCTAGTGAGCCTCCTCACAAGTATTTTTGAAATTCAAAATTATCCTACTGTTTGACCTAGTAAAGACGTCAACAATTTCAACGGTGCATGACAAAAAAAGTGTCCAAAGCACAACTTTCACAGAAGATGCCCAGGAAAATCTTAATGAGGAAAAATTACTATTCTGAGGAGCCAGTTCTATCAAAAAAAATGAAGTATTACACCTTGCCTGACATAATATCAAGGGGCATCCATCAGAGTTAGCTAAATACCAACAACAAAACAAGCAGTCATTCCATGCCACAGATTTTAATCATGAAGCATTACTGCGTTCTACCTGCTGCAGAAATGTACTTGAAGAACAATGAGGCCCGTGTTCCTGTCTGTTGTTACATCTGTTTTTTCACAATTTTGCTTTCTGTTTAGGGGCTGACTCCTCCTGCTCTGAGCCAGCCAGCAACGGGCTCACTCCCCGCTCCTATATACATAAAATTTAAAACCGTGTGAAATTTGTTCTCTCCCTCTGGAAAATGTAATCATAAGGGCCCAAACCTTTGCCATTATGGGATAATGCAAAGCTGAGTTAACTAGGTAGCTCACAATAGAAATATTTTTATTATTAAAAGACCTATTGTTTGGTTCCATTTCCAAAAGCTGATGCAATATCTGGACGCGTGATATTTCCATTGATCTAAGCATCCCTGCCTGAGTCCCAGGTGGCAGAGTTCGTAAGTTATGCTTCATAAAATGTTTTGTTCCTGTAAACTGAGTTCTGCCATCAAGCCTGTATAGCCTCTTCCTTGCAGGTACCAACCTTTGTCTCGACAAATCTCTGCACCTCTGACCTAATTTCACATCATTCCAAAACAAACCCCACAGCTGAATTGGCTCCTGCTCCCTCCTCAGCACAAACCAAATGACCTTTCCCTCTCAGTTATTCCATGTAGTGACTTGTTGAGCTTCCTCCTTTAGTCATTTGATATTGTCTGAGGAATGAGGAAAGAGGCAACATTGCTTTTGACAGCAGCTTAAATAAATTAAATTAAATTAAATTAATTAAAAATAAGCAAAGTTTGGCATGCTTATTAATGGTTGTGATTTTAAAGATCACTCATACTCTCTGGGACACAGTAGAGAGTGTCTTTGTTCGCAAGGTGCTCATGATGAGCATTACCCTCATTCTGACGTGCATGACCTCCACCCTGACGTACGTGGCTCTCACCATTTTAAGAACTATGTTGTCTGAACCTGAGAGGAGACTCTGAGGAGTAATTTTCCACTGCCACTTAAATGTATCCAGGCTGTTGGAAAGGAAGGAATAAGCTATTGTTCTCATTAATCCATTTCCCTAACAGAGAAAAGTTAAAGGTATCAGAATTAAAGCTAGGCAGCATAAGTAGATTGTGGGACCATAATCAGAAGGAGGATGTGCTGCCATCAGAAAATAATAGAGAATATATTCCCATCTAATGCTGAACCTTGGAAAATGAACTGCAGCAAACAGTTTGCAAATATGCTGGGAACTGAATGCTGCAAGGTTAGTGTTAGAGTGCCAGCTTCATTGCACTGGCCACCTTCCAGTCTGGATAATTACATGCTGCTTACTCAAACAAGCCTACAGTTTCACTTGCACATGGTATTCTTCTCTTCCTATCCTGAAATGCAGTAGAGAGCTGCTGTGAGTTCATTAATAATAGAGTATTTCAAGAGTAGGCAATTCTCCATTCTGTCATACTGTTTGCAAATTGTCTTAGAGCAATGTAGGTCTATATAAAGTGAACGGCCAGGCACAGTTAGACCCTGGCATTAATGAACTGTTTGAGTGCTGATGACTTTAAACAAGGTTAGTCTCGTTCCTTACACTCTTTAGAAGGTCACTAATTTTAGTTGGTTTGCTCTGAATTCCTGTTTAGGGGTAAAACAGTAATAATCTGGTTCACGTGTCCATGGGATTTTGTGCTGTCACTTCAGGAGATTTGAATTTCTTCTGCCATGTATTCTGAGAATTAGAGAACAAAGGGTTCAGTCTGAAACTAAAACAATGACACGTTGCTGTTCACACATCCAGTAGGTACCTAAATTCTCGTTATAGTTAAAAGGTAACACAATGCTCAACACTGAAGATTAATTTGATTTTTTTAGGTGAAAGGGCAGATACAGTTTGCATCTAGAACAGCACACCAGCTCCTAGTGCTTGGCATTTATGCCCACAGACCTCACCCACAGAGCTATGACTGAAAGCAAGTCCAGGTTATTTATTGCTCCTTATTGTCCTCCCATATTATTCACTGCCCAGCCTTATCTCAGAGCTCCTGTGCACACGCAAATGTACTCCCGGACTTGTGGATATTTTACTAGAATAACCCTATGTTCTCCTCTGATTCACAAGCCTATAAAGTAGTTGATGTGTACGGGAATGCAGGTTAAATTGGCCACTGACAAACCTGAGTGTCTCTCCTTTGCTTGCAAAGCATTCAGTAAAGTTCTGCCACCTCTGTCAGCACCTCTGCAGTGTTTTGTTTTTATATGCATGAGGAAGAACCAAAAAATAAGAGTAGAAAGCAGAAAAGTAGACAGCAAATAGAAGAATAGCAGAAAGTAGAATGCAAATAGCCAAATGGTGGTGATTATAAGGGTTATCCTTGATACTATAAATGAGAAGTAGGAGCAGGGACAGCACAGGCGCAGTGTGGCAGGAAAAAAGCAAACCATGCTGTTCTAGGACGCGATGCAAGATCACCTGCCTGCTAAGGTCACCTTTACTGGGAGTGCTCAGTATGCCCGTGAACATGCCAGTGACTTTTTAACCTTAGAGGGCAGCAAGAACATGCCCTGTATTGATACATACAGCGATTCCTAGAACTCCCTCAGTGTCCTCTAGCAGAAATCATGGCACTGCCCTCCATATTGGCTTGCGTTTTGGATGATGACAAGCCCCACATTCTTCTGAACATCAGGGTAGACCCTTTATTTTTCCTTTCCATTGGTGACTTCTACCAAGAAGAATAACTACCTACTTATTGGCTGAAAGTTCAACACAAAACCCATCACATTTCTTACTTTCCTCCAGCAGGGAACTGCTGTGCCTCCAGCCTCTGTCACCAGCACCTTGCTGGCTGCAGCTCTTGTCTCTCTGGAACATAAGGGAGAAGGGCAATGAAGACAAAGATGTATGTAAATAATGGCAACTGAGAAAGCAGCATTAACATCCTGGCCAGTGCTCTGAATGTGCAGGGTGCCCCTAGGGATAGTGGTACCAGAAGGTACCTTCTGCACTCATTCCCTGATGCAAACTCTCTGCAGAGAGAAACCTTAAATTTCTGTGACACTCTGGATACTTTTGGATCTACAAAGTGTTCTCCAATCTCATTGTCTGTTTTTGACAAAGAAAAGACCACAGCCTCTTTGGATCTGTTAGAATAATTTCATCTCTAGCCGAGAAAATATATATGTATTTACATCTCTTATATAGGTATTTCAATTATAAAATGAGACTAGGACTAAATAACCCTACTAAACCGACATGGTTGCATTGCACTTTCAGTTAAAATTCAGTTACCTGTGAATTTTAACCGCATGATAAACTTTTGTGTTTATCTAAGTAAGGACAACAGTCCCTCTTGAGAAAAACTCCGTGTTATAGAAATTATTTGCTGTCCTGATTATTCTCTGCCTACTTAGTGGAGGGAAGTCTAGGGTGGGTTGACACTATTTTTGTTCATCAAATTGGGCATAAATAAAAGCATGACTGAAAGTCAGTTAAGAAGACAACACAGTTTATCTGACTCGGAGATAAACTCAGACTTTTGCTTGACTTCTTCCTAAGAGAATGACCCACACCTACAGGCTCCCAAGTGGAGCAATCAAAAATCACATCTGCAAATTCAGTAACTGGCTTCCAAAGAGAAGGCATGTGCGCCCTGGAGGGTGACTAACATCTGGTATGATAAGAGCTTTGGTTGTTCTCTTTTATCCTGGAAATTGTAAGTAAAGTGGAGACGCATAAATTCAAGTTCTGGATATTAATCAGTAAAACTACATTCTTTTGAAACCCTTGTCTATCTTTGCATGTCAGTCTGGACTCAGATCTTGTCTGAGATGGGCCAGCATAAAAGTCAACATTTCAAATCAATGTTCATGTATTATGAAGACCATTCTTTAGCAGAGATTCCCAAACATTGCCTCTTGTTAGTACAGAACTGTGGTAATCGGGAGGGAAATGTCTTTCTTTTGAGACCAAAAATAGACATGGCCGAATCCAGAGCCTTACAGGTTACCTGGCTTATTGTTCATCTTCTTGTGAACTGTGGCAGAAAATCGGCTGTTTGAAACTACAGTAGTCCCCCAAGTCTTTCCATGGAATAGCTCTTTGCTCCTTTCTTGCTGACACAACTATGAGCTCACTGTCTGTAAATTACTTTTGAACTACTTTATCATTTGGTTTTGCAAATGGAAGTTGTAGGCATACAAAGCTGTCACTTGGCTTCGTATCACTGTGTTATATTAGCCCCCATTAAAAACTTGCACATCTCTCAGTAAGGAACATCTCTGTACCATTACAAATAACCAATAAAATCATTAAGAGAACTTTTCTCAATAGACACTAGGAGAAGAAACTTTTTTCCCTTGTCAGGGTGGTAATAATAGCATTTACAGGCCAGGATGCAGTGTTGTCCTTTCTCCATGTCCTGTTTAATTTTGATGACAAATGCCTCATGAACTTATATAACACAGAAAAAGAAATCTTTATTCTAGTATATCAAAGTATATCTTTTTTGCTGCCTATTAATATCTTGCAGCTAACCCTCCTGGCTTTCAGCAAAGCCCTTAAAAAGAAAACTATTTAAAGTTAACTTGTTCTCTGAGACAGTTTTTTAACTGCCTGTGATTCATGGACCTTATGGGGGAGCATTGAAGCCAGAGCATGTCAAACAACACACCTTCTGGGTATATTCACCATCTTCCCACTCGAATTAAACATCAGCAAAGTAGGAATTTGTAAATGTTTACTTCATTGCTTTAGATCTGAGTAATAAGCTAACCCTCCTGACCTGAAAAAGTATGAAATCATTGTACCAGCCACACGTCTACCACAGCCCACAGAGGAACAGAAATCTCTAAATGTCAGACAAGCTGGTTTTTTTCCCCTGGCAAGGCTACTCTGTGATGTTACCGTGAATGACCTGTCCTATCTCTTAGAAAAAAATGTGTTTTAGTTGAAAATATGCTCCGGCACCTGTAAAAGAAAACAACTGCAGGTTCTTTAATGGAAAAAAAAGAGTGAAATCATGGCTCAGGGAATGAACTACAAGCATGATTCTCTGCAGGCTGCAATTTTAAAAGAATACAAACAAACAAACGCAAAATAAAACTTCACTGCTGAAAGACACGGTATAAAAATATTTTCCAAAATTTTCAGCAATTTTTAGCTGGCAACGGTGCCAGTTAACAGCCTGTTACAGCAGCCGAGACAACACATACATGCGAGTCATTTTCTGTTTATCTGAGGCACATATTTACCAGGTAAAGCTTCCACTTTGTTTAATCATTGTGATGATGAAGTTTACATTTCTCAGGCTCAAATTTACACCCATCCAGAAGCTACATAAAGGCAGGTGATTACAGAAACCACCTTGGCACCGCGCCATGGCAGGGCTGTGCACACCAGATAGACCCAGGCCTAGGGCCTTCTCCCTGGCACCTTTCCTCCATCCCACCCAGGCTCCTCATCCTTTCCAGTGGTTCAACTGGGACTCACTGGTTAAGTGGCACAGTACTGATTTTGAATTTCACACAGAATCACAGAATCACAGAATGTTAGGGATTGGAAGCGACCTCAAAAGATCATCTAGTCCAATCCCCCCGCCAGAGCAGGAACACCCAGATGAGGTTACACAGGAGGCGTCCAGGCGGGTTTTGAATGTCTCCAGAGAAGGAGACTCCACAACCTCCCCGGGCAGCCTGTTCCAGTGTTCTGTCACCCTCACTGAGAAGAAGTTTCTTCTCAAATTTAAGTGGAACCTCTTGTGTTCCAGCTTGAACCCATTACCCCTTGTCTTACTGTTGGTTGTCACCGAGAAGAGCCTGGCTCCATCCTCGTGACACTCACCCTTTATATATTTATAAACATCAGTGAGGTCACCCCTCAGTCTCCTCTTCTCCAAGCTAAAGAGACCCAGCTCCCTCAGCCTTTCCTCATAAGGGAGATGCTCCACTCCCTTCATAATCTTTGTGGCCCTGCGCTGGACTCTCTCCAGCAGTTCCCTGTCCTTCTTGAACTGAGGGGCCCAGAACTGGACACAATATTCCAGATGAGGTCTCACCAGGGCAGAGTAGAGGGGAAGGAGAGCCTCTCTCGACCTACTAACCACAGCCCTTCTAATACACCCCAGGATGCCATTGGCCTTCCTGGCCACAAGGGCACAGTGCTGGCTCATGGTCATCCTGCTGTCCACCAGGACCCCCAGGTCCCTTTCCCCTACACTGCTCTCTAATAGGTCATTCCCCAACCTATATTGGAACCTGGAATTTCCTCTACATATATAAACCTGGACTTCGTTATTAAAGAATGGGGTGCCACAGATCCTCAGAATGCATATTTCATTGTAATTTGTAATTAAAGAAGTCAAAACAGTCTAGGTAGGCAAGTGCCAGATTTCTGGCTGTGGTAGGAATAGGTGACTGTTCCAGTTGCTTTGGAAGTTTTCTGCAAATCCAAATATCAGCATTAGGGCCCAAATTCAAATCCTATTAGAACCAGGGGGTACTTTTAAGTAGAGTTCAGTTTTCATTCCTAGCTGCAACTCCTTCGACCTTTGAAAAGAAGCATAAGAGAGAACTCAAACACAGATATCCTGCATCTGCATGTAGGAGAAACACTACCACAGTAGAGAAAATCCATATATTGTGATGTTTAAAGTCATATTCATTGTATGCTTTTGGAAATGGCTACACAATTTATTTTTAACCTCTGGTGTAGCATCTTAGTGAACTTTCTTTGGAGCAGTGAAAGACCTGTAAATATATTCCCCTCTTTTTGCCTTGTTATGGGAGTGCCCTGTGGATAGAATAGAAAGTCGATTTGAGCCAACAACACAGATGAAGCAAGCCAAACCCTTACCACTTGATAGCTGTTTAGCCAGATATATCTTTTCTAGCAGGAATTGGTCTTTATTCATGAGGAACTATAAGCATGCCAATCCTGTAATTTTCCTCAAAAAAACTGTTGGCAGAACAAAGGGCAGGAAAGAACTGTAAACAGGGGTGTGGGTCTAAAGATCCAGTTATAGTAATATAGACACCAGAAAGTAAAATTAGCTTTAATTATGGGGACATCTTGAAAAGTAGATATTTTTTCTTGAATTTTTGTTCGGGTTTTGTTTGGTTGGTTTTTGGTTTTTTGTTGTTGTTGTTTGGGTTTGTTTTGGTCTGTTTTGGTTTTGTTTGTTGTTTTTCATTGTTGTTTGTTGGGTTTTTTAACTGGAATGTGGTATATTTTAAATTCGTGTTTATCACTGTCATTCAAAATGCAAATTTACCTACTTAAAAGACAGTTTTGATACTGAAACCTTTCATTATACCTGACGTTAGATAAAGCTGTGTGTCTAAGATGATACAAAAGAGAGCTCCTCTCAGAGTTGCAAAAACTACAAATTTTTACAATGCATGTTGTCAAAATGATGGTTCTCTTAATTATGTACCCCCAAGTATTTCTTTAGCCCTCATTAGGCCATAGATTTTTCCATAGTGTAAAATTTGTTGGAGTTCTTTGCATAAGTGGTTCATAACGTAATACAATGACGTAATATATGTTTCATCACTGCAATAGATTTTTATTAAGGGCCAAATTTGTATGTTAATCATTCTGGTGAAATAATGTTTAAATCAAATGAAGTAACTGAAAAAAGGGTAGCAAATGGCACACACCTCTAACTGGGCAAATAAGGAAACTGACTCAGTTGAGGTGAGAAACTTAAGAAGCTCTTACCCAGACCAATTCCCCAAAGAGTAAAATGGCAATAGACAGAGTTACCATTCTCAGTGTGTTCACAGCAATTTTCCTTGTGTTTCATTGATCTAGTGCCGTTGTCTTTTAACTAGCTTCCCCAGGAAAAAGGAAAAAAACAAAAAACAAAACAAGCAAACAAACAAAAAAGACAAAAACCCAAACAAACAAAAAACCAAACCAAACAAACAAAAACCACAAACAAAAACAACAAAAAAGCAAACAAACAAACCCAACAACGACAACCACCAAAAAACCAACAACGACCAAAAACCCACCATATTCTGAGAGACTGAGCACAGAAATGTAAGGAGAGACTGAATCTCCTATAAACCAGCACACATCAGGGGCTGGGCAGGCTGACAAAACCAGAATTGTTGCATTTAGTGTTTTAAAGTAACAAATAGTTTAGCTAATGTCAGTATTTAGATCTCAAATACATTGTACTTTAACTTCCCCTCAGTGAGAAGCAGAGGCAACTCCAGACAGACATCCAAGTCTCATATATGTATTTGTATTACATGCCTACAGAAATGTAAGAAGCTATGAATTTAATCAACATGAGAACTGACTGAAGTTCTTTATGGACATAAGATCATATCTAGCTGTGTGTCAGCAGGTAAAATTAGATCAGTTGTATTCACTGTCTGGCAGCCACACACTTTTGGCAAATGTATGTATGTACACATTGTACATGCTTAACTTTGAAAGCTGAATATTAGCCATACATATTTGCCCCCAAGTAAAAGTGAGCTTTGCCCAACCTTAAATTAGGTACATGTGAAAAAAATCCCTCAAATATTCAATGTTGTTTTAACTCTCGTGCCTGGATTCAGTCCATCTAATTTTAGGTACTTAGTTAAGAGCTGAGTGCAGATTCCAGCTGGCCCAGGCTCTCTGGTCCGCATAGCTTGGACACCCTTATTTGTCTGGTGTGACATGACCTCTCTGGAGCTGATGGCAAAACTCCAGTATTCCTTCTCCACACATAAAGACAAAAGAGAATGGGGGATATTCTGGTAAAATCACTGGGAATTTTGCTCTTGACCTAGGTGATGTTAGAATTTTATTGAGCTCCCCAAGGAACAGTGGATTGTAGGATCTGGTTGTGTGGTTTGGCTCATTGGCATGTCTAGATGGGTCAGTCTCCTTCTGACAGTTGCTAACACAGAAACACAGGATAAACCGGGTGGCAAGGAAGGTCAGCAGGTCTTCTGTGCAGCCTCCCACTCAGGCAGGACCAGATCTGAGCTCAAACCAGGCTGCTCAGGGCTGACCTGTTGGCGTTCGGAAACCTCCAAGGATGCAGCCAGCACAGCTTCCTTGGGCAACCTGGAACCCAACCCAGCTGTCTCCAGTGGAAAAGGGTCTCCTTATCTCCAGTCTGAGCCTCTTTGCTTTCAACTTCTGCCCGTAGTCTCATCTCCTCCCACCATGCACTGCTGTGAAGAGTCTGGCTTCAGCTTCTGAGTCCCTTCCCTGAACGTGTTGGTGGCTGCTGTGAGCCCCCACTCAAGCCATCTCTTCTCCAGGTTGAATAAGCCCAGCTCCTGCAGCCTCTCATCACAGGGCAACTGTTCCAGCCCTTAGCACCTTGGGGACCTTCTGCTCAACTGCTCCAGTTTATCAATGTCTTTCCTGTCTTGGGGGCCTAAAACTTGCACAGTCTAATGAGAGCTGACTTCTAAGAAACTGAAATCCAGCCAAGGGTGCTACAATGTAAGTGAAGGAATAAATTTCTGTCTGATCCATTATGTTGATAAATCCATGTTTGAAATCACCTCTTGAATTTCAAATTTAACTTATAAAAATATTTTAAATTTATCAGACTGACAGTCTACATGGTATTATATCATAACAATCAATAACTGTATTTTTAAACAGTCAGTATTTTTCTGCACGACTACTGCAAAACCACACAATAAATTCTATGGAGATGTCTTGGTAGATTATCTCTATGTAAATATTAGACAGTGATTTACAAATAAAATGTCTGTGCTTTGCATTTTGAAGTCATAAACCTGTTGCACTGGGAAATCTTGAAAGTTTTGCACTGTGGCCATAAATTAGTGTACTATCAGCACAAGAAGCAATGATACTGCTGCTTTTAACAAAAAACCTTTTCTGAAGATACTTCTATCTAAAGATCATAAAACATGTAATTCCTGAACTAGCATCTACTACTGTGGAATATGCACGCTTTCATACATGTACAGTTTCAGCCTCACAACCTGTAACTGAGACAGGCAGAATTATTATTCCATTTCAACAAGGGCAAAGATTAAAGACGTTATTTCATTGATTTTATTTCCAGAATAAATGCAACTAGTTCTCAGAGTAAATTAAGAGTCCATTTAAATAATGATGATAGAAGTGGATTCTTAAAGACTTTTTCAATTATATAAACAGAACTGGGAACCAGCAAATCCTGTCCCATCCCATACCTGCAAAAGCAGTTGTCTTTTTGCTTCCCATCATTTTGTTCGGGTTACTCTCCCACAGAGAAACTTCAGTTCACTGTTTATAGTATAACGACATAGTGGCAAACTAGTTACGTTTGATGAAGCAGTGTGAACATTTTGCCATGGTCTGCCCACATACATTCAACATCGTTTGAAGATTTGTAAATTCTCTGTTGCTGGTAGTGCTTCTTGTCTATTCATTGTTTTACGTGTTTTCCCTGTGAAGCAGAGAATTATACACAGGATGAATAATCCTAGGAATGGCAGAGTTAAAATGCATTGATTTTTTTTAACTTTTCATCTCTATTTCTCAGAATGACAAGCTGCTAAATGGGTAGCTACAGATGACATTTTTTCACCTGTCCATTTAAGTATATTGCTAAGCCTGATACATATAAATATATTGCTAAGTCTGTTATATGTATTTGTCTGTGGTTTGGTTTTGCTTTTTTTTGTTTTCAATGAAAGGAGACAATGATGACATTAGAAGACTGGGGGACAAAAATTCTCTCTACACACAATATGAAATGGACAAGGGTAGCTGTATCTTTTTTACTGTGTTGCTTAATCCTGAACTGGGAGAATGATACCTGGTAGTTCAGCATCATTTCTCTTTGCTTTTGGAATTGTTGGGAGATCTCTTGCTGACTTTTGACTGCTGTTACTGACTTCAGGTGCAGCAAGACCAGCACAGATGCTGAACTGTGAAGCAAAAATCCCAAATAGTCAGGACTGAGTCACACTGGTGGAAATGGAAAACTGCTTCTGTCCATCTTGTGAAGATGTTTTCTTAGTCTCCAGATGCATATGGTCAGTAGACAAATTGATAGCCCTCATCATTTTCCATCTTTGTAAACTAGTGCCATCAGTGGTGTAACATAGGTGTCTGTGAATCAAGTGTGAAACCCACAGATTTCCATAAACACAGCAAGCAGACACTATAGCTTTTCACAGCCTCTAGCACTGGTGGGTACATGACAAAAATAGGTGAGAGGACTGGGAGGGACAATGTAATCACCAGGAAGGGTCTGCCGTGGTCACAGGTGATCAGTTCTCTTCTGAAGATGTCACAGCACATCCATTCCACACTTGTTGCTACCTCTCATAAATCACAAAATCCTCTTAACTCCTTTTCACAAGCTTTTAACTTGAAGCACAGAACTCTAGAGTACCAGTTGTATTGGGATGAGGCAAGTGAGATCTTGGGCATGTTGAAAATGCATAAAATACGAATCATTCACATGTTACGAAGACAAGCTTCTCTTACTGTCCTCTAAAATGAATATGGGAAAAATTACTTCCTGGCTCCTCGATTTATCATCTTGTTTAACATTGAACATGCAGAAAATGACCATTCTAGCCTCAGTACATCACATCCCTGCCGCTGTCTCCACAGACCCCAAACTGAGGATATTTTGGATGGCATTGCTTTTGTCTGCATATTCTGTGTTGCTTACCTCCAGAACCAGAATATTTGAAATGGGTGTGATTTATTCAGGTCTTATGTGTCCATACAAAGATTTTACACCATTGAATTTTTATTTGCAAGATCTACAGGTTACTTGTAAAATAAATCTATGATTCAGCAGCCATGTGGATAACCAACATGAATCTACATGTTGGTAAGATGAAGAGAAATTTATAGTCTCCTGAAGTACTCCCTCTTCTTTCCAGCATATACTCTGTCTTGGTTCTGATTTTCCTTCCTTTTCTACCCCTGAGTTTGGAAGGTTTTTAAGGCTTATTTTCAAAATACAGGTGAGTGGGTCTCTTAAGGCACAGATAGATATATGAAAATTTAGTAAATGTGATAGAAGCCAGGAACAATCACAGTGCAGAAAAATTGCCTTTAAAATTTGATGTTAGTTTTCCATGGGAAGTAGTATAATTTACAGTCAGTCATTATTCAGATGTATGTACAAGATATAAAAGAGGAAACATTTAATTGTACAGCAGCCCTACACTTCCCTTCTTCAAGTGCGTGATTTTCTATCCCTACATCATATGATACAAAGTTGATCTTGCAGCTCATCTTGTTGAAAACTTGTTTTGAAATCTGCCATGAAAACAAGGTGGAATGAGATGTAAACTCCTTCAGCAAATTAACAATTTGAATGCAGTACTTTTAAATCTCCAATACTGCCAACAATACATTTTCCTGTAGTGCTTAGTTTTCATCTGCATTGTTCCTTTAACAGAAGAGTTCAGCCTTCCTAACAGAACTTTTAAAAAGAAAAAAAAAAAAGAAAAAACAAACAAACAAGCAAAAAAACCCACCCCACACCTGAAAATGCCAATGATACTTCTTGATTGCATCTACTCTTATTTATTAAATTCAATAACTAGTGTATCCTAATCAGAGTCACCATTACCAACTGTGACAGTACTTGGTAAACCAGAATTTTTTCTCATGGGACAGATATAACTATGCAAAAGTGCAAAACTATAAACATTTTAATAGATGTAATAGAAGCATTCTTTTAGTAGAAGCATTAAGAAACATAACTACCTATGAATGCTGTTAAAAATCTCTGCCAAATTTTGAAAGTTCAAGGCCATGGAAAAATAACATGGCTCTGCTGTTAAATTCACTTCTCATTTGTTTTGTATATCTTCCGTATCAGCAATCCTTCAGTCTGTCATCTCTGAAAAGCTGTGTTGTGCTTTATCTTAGCCAACACTATGTTGACCCTCATAATCATGTCTGCATTTCCTCTCAACTCTATTGTTTTAGCCTCATCATTTGTTAATTTAATAAATTAATTTACATGAGTTAAAAGTACCTGTTCCAGCCTCAGGCTGCTAGTGGTTTTCTTTGAATTAATACATTGTGTAAAGCATGAATGTCATCAGCCTTCCAGGTATCAGTTCATTTAACTTGGATTTGTTCCAAATTCAAAAGTATGCTGCTTATTTCTTCATTTCCTACAAAAAGGAAGACATGTCCTCAGTCATGAACTATACCAATTTCCTTTCACCCTCTACTAGGTCTGTTTATCTCTTAGAAGTTAAACCAACCTGAGGAACGATGTCATAGTTACCATTTCACAGTTAGAAAGGTGCGTTGTGCTGGCACAGGTCCTTCCATCCCTGCTCTTTATGCTGGCTGTCTGAGAGCCAACATTGTTTTTTTAAAATTTTACCACTAAGACGTGACAAAGGCAATCTGTTTTCTCAGACAGGTTTCTATTTTTTTTTTTTTTTCTGGAGTAGCACCAAAGAGAGAGGAGCGTTTTTTACCTGAAAACTATTGCTTTCATACTTATTTATTTCAGCATCTTGCTCAAGCTCGACAGCTCCAGGGAGTGACTCTTCCTCTTCAAACCTGCCCTTTCCAGTTCCCTAGCTCCTCTCTAAAGTCACTTCACCATTTCTAATAAGTGGTTTTATTTTCCCAGTTTTCTATGTCAAGAGACCTCTTAGCGCCCAAATGGCTAAAAACCTACTTTCATGTCTTCCAAAAAACAGTGCCCTCACTGGTCTGTGATTGTCATAGAAGCATACACGTGCTCTTGAGTAAAGCAGCATCCCACTCCCTGAGTCACAAAATTATCTGAAATCTAATCATTCTTTCTGTATCCTTTTGCCTTCTTACCCTACATCCAGTATTTATTTGCACATATCAAGGGTAGTCAGATATGTAGGTTTCCAAGGTCTATTTTTACAAAGGATGCAATGATTCATGGTCTACAGACCATGAACAATCCAGACAGTAGTCAGCACTTCTGTGTTCTGTTGGAAACTGTTGGATTGCCTTGTTCTAGGTGTTACCGCCTGGTTTTTAGCTTACTGTTGTGAAAAGATATCAAAACTCCTTGTAAAAAATGCTGTCGTAGGGTTGTTATTTGCCTGTAAGACTGAATGTGGCATTTGAGACTAAAAAGTTATCCCTCTGTTTGGATGTGCTCCACATTGTGGAAGCTGAGTATCCCTGGTTTATGCAAAACTGTCTTGGATGCATTACATGTAGTTACCTCCAACAGTAAATACTGAAAGAGCTTGTCAAACTCTGCATCCTATTAGAAAAGACCTTACAATTTATTTGAACCCAGAGTGTACCAAAACCTCTGTGTTTTCTTGAGGCTGCAGCTCAGTGGACAGGGTCTTTATGCTGTGGATGTGTGAACAGACATAAGTGTAAGGCAAGTTAATGCCCAGAAAGCTTTCCTGAGCTCCGTCACCATCCTGACAGCAGTATTGATGTGGGCACAGACTGAACAACTTTACAAAGCCTTCTTGAGTAGAGAGTTCTTTCCTTTGTGGGTTGTTATAAAGGAAGAACCACAGGAAACTTCTTCACCAGCAGCCTCCTCTTTGCTCCTTTGTGGACTGGCAAATTCAGATATTCAAATTCAAATATCTCATAAATTTAAAATGAGCTTTCCAGATCTATTGCATTTTTATTTTTCCAGTGTGTTTTGTTTTTCAACTAGAGCATTTTACCAATCTCCTTTTGGAATACTCAGTGGTAAACTCACAGAGAAATGTAGAGTTAAAAGCGGAAATAGTCAACAATGCATATTAAAAGGCAGAACCTGGATAAATACAGATTGATTCTCAAATAACTTATTAACCAGCATTTGATCCAGTCTGTGAAACATTTACTTTCCCTGACAAGCATTTATTGATGTGAGTAGAAGTCGATGCAGATCCAAAATACAGGTCTTGAACAAACTTGTTCTTCACCACATTTCTTTTTGAATACTTGCAAAAAGTGAGGGTTATATAATTCATTCTCCTTATTTATTTGAGCATGCCAGATTAGGGACATATTTTGACAACCATGGTGTTTTACATCTCATATCATGAATATCCCTGATGAAGTCACTTGAGTTTCTTGCAGAGTGCAGTATTGAATGTTAATACATCTACTCTACTGTGAATCTTCACAGCATGAATCCATGAAATTCATCTTTCATAGCTTATTTTTTCTTAGTAGAACACAACTGTTGGAAAAATACATGAAAGTGGTGGCAATTGGCAAAATATTCTTCAGAATTATAATGAATATTCACAGCAGTTTGATTACATTATTTATTCTACTGTAGATATTTCATACACTTCTCTTTTTTTAAGATCATAGTGTCTTCAAAGGGTGCAGATACTGGGCTAGATTTCATACAGTGTAAATAGGCATAACTCCATTACATACCTATATTAGAGTAACACGTATATTCATATGGGGTGGAGGCCGAGGGTCAAGTCAACATGTAATTATATATAGATGAGCAACTTTTTCACACAGATTAAATGGAGCTAACAGGATAGAATCACTTAATAAAACACAGAAAATAATTTTTTAAAAAAATCTGAAAAAAATAAAGTAATTGGTCTCCAATCATTGTGCAAGTGCTAGTTTTATTTTACTTCTCTCACCAAGTCTTTCCATTCTTATGTCTGTGTGTTCTTTTGTTAACAGACCCCAGAAGTTTCACAGCTGCTACAAACCAATGTTGCTACAATAACAAAAATCTAGCAAGTAACACAGAATTCCCAAATGTTTTACTCACCCTCACACATATAATACATCACTGATTAAATGTAGCTGCTTACTGATAAGGAACCTGACAACTTTTTATCAACATCCAACAAAGTACAACGGTTTAGCATGGGATATGGAAGATTCTTTCATCAGGCAGAAATTCTACATAAATTTTAATTTCCCAAGGTAAAATTTCATCACTGAGTTTTAAAAGCTTATTCTTATAAAATTCTCAAGTTTCAAGAAGATCATAGTATATTAAATAAGCAAATGCTCATACTTTGGTGCTTACTGAAGCAAGATGCCACTGTGTGGTCACCCCCACCACATTCTGACAAGTCCTCCATCCAAGTACTGCTGAGCTGGTGGAATCTAACTTAAGGTGTTGCACAGAGTTGTTTTTGAGCTATATATGGAAGGGCAAACACTGAATTTAGTTTTCTGTTGTGGAAAGAATAATCCAGAAAAACAGAATTATTCTTCCTAGTCTTCCCTGGTTTAGGGCAGAACTTCCATTCTGTTATCAGAATAGCTTACTTCAGGATAACTTCATACAAACTTAGTGTTGTTGAAAGCAAAACCCTGTAGTCTACAGGGGTCATTAACAGCAATGAGACAGGAATGGTAGACAGAAGTAATTGAAGCAATTAATATGAAAGGAATTAATAATTCAAGGGAAGCAACCACAGAAGGCACCTAACTTGACACTTTTATCTAAATCAGTGTGACTTATGAATCAGCTTTCAAACTCTGGCAAATATAGAGCTTTCTCATTACCAGTCAGTCATTTCATGTTTCTCAGCTACTCAGTGAAAGCAAGAACATGCACTTATTTTTACCCCCAAATATTTACTTGCAGTCTTATTTAAAATTTCTTACATCACTTGTACATGCCGGGGGGGTGAGGCGGATGGGCATGCATGTGGGGGTGCATGTCCATACACTTCCATGCTTAACCAAGGACTCTTAACCCATTGGTCAGTTGCTACCAAATATGTCAGAAGAGTAGTCATGTCTTAAAAAAAGAATACTCTTAAAAGTTTCAGGAAAAGAGGTTGCTCATGTAGAGGAGAGCTCTCCCTGTAGGAAAGAAAACTCTGCTGTTGCTTGAGAAGTTGCTTTTCATAGTGGGCTTCAAGGGCAAATAATGATTCAGAGAAAACCCACAAGAACTTGCTGCAATTTTAACAGGCACACAGTGAGAGAATAAGGAAATTCAGATGGTACAGCTTTTCAACGAGAAGGAGATAACTCTGACTCACATCCACTTTGGCTGTCCACCTCATGTAATTGTAGTGGCCTAAAAGGTGGCCTCCAATTCAACTGCCCATGTTTTCTCCATAGTTAACAGAGTGGGAAGAGTCCTGAAACAGCCTCTTTCTCTTTGGCCAGCCCTAGTTTAGGTGTCTAAGGCTGATTAAATGAACTGCGTATGTCTTTTCACAAGCTAGGAAAGGAGGTTATACAATTTATTTAGTTTAGATGCCCAGCTTTTAAAGAACAAAGATTGGGGGAGAGTGGATGAGTTCCATACTTGGCGTCTAGGCAAGAAAATCCTTGATCGTTGTTTCACTTCATATTGCAAAATTCACTGACCCAGGCCAATAAAGCTAAAAAAACTGGAAATGAACTACAGTTGATTAAGTTCCCTAACACCTGGAAGAGACTCCTGAGGCCCATGGTGAGTTTCCCATGAACTGGAGAAGCCTGTATATTTTTTTCTGAAAGGCAAGTTTCATTTCAGTTGGAAGCTATAGCTTGGGTTCAAGCTACTAGCTCAAGTTGAGAAATATTACATGAAATCTACAGCTATATTGTGTGATAAGTCACTCAAAATGGGCCAACATGAGTGTTTGGGCAAATCATTAGTTATTACATTAATTATTTTTATAGAAATAGTAATGCAGGTAGAAACACTCTGAGTGCTGACTAACCTCAGCTAAAATAGCAAGCTGTGGATAGCCTAGAAAGCTGCATCCCGAGCACATATCTGTAATATGTCAGGGAGGAGGGAAATGAGCAATGACCTCAAGGGCAAATCCAGAAGGAAGAAAAAAAAAAAAAACAACAACAAAACAACCAACCAACCAAAAAAAAAAAAAAAACCACAAAAAACCCCACTAACCTTCTGTTTGGACTTACTTATCAAAATTTGCTTTGTAGAGCTAAGGCGGCAAAAGTAAACACATGCCTACGTATCTAGCCAGAGCTTTAGTTCAGTCAGTAGCTGCTCTGCAGCATTGTCTCCTATCAGAAGTACAACATGTTTTGTTTCTAATAGTTTCTTAATGACAAGCAAGTGGAGAAATTCCAAATTGACAAGTACCTCACCACATGTGCAACCATCACAGGTTGCCCACTTGGGGCTTCAATACAGATGTTTAATGTATTTGTTAGACACTGTTAAAAGGCAAACGCAAAATAATTTGAAGTACAAGATTGCTGCAAAGAAAATTAAGGTTAGTGCCTTATGTAATGCCTCACATTAGATATGATTCACACACAGTTGGCTTTATGTAGACTTTTTCATTTCCAGTTAAGGGCTTGTTTTGCATGTC
The DNA here is from genome assembly GCF_036013445.1 of Caloenas nicobarica. Taxonomy (NCBI): domain Eukaryota; kingdom Metazoa; phylum Chordata; class Aves; order Columbiformes; family Columbidae; genus Caloenas; species Caloenas nicobarica. The sequence continues at coordinate 137,003,198 of NC_088246.1, read as the reverse complement.
ATCAGTGTAAAATTCTGTGAAAAGAAAAGCAGATTTTCAGTAACCTATCATAATTTTTAGACAGACTTTTTTTCTTATTGATTCTTATCCTGCATCCCCAGTGGATTTAAAATACGCTTCTGTGTTGAATTCCTTCCTGTTTCTCCCTCTCAGACTTACATACACGTGTTACTAAGGCATTATTTGTGAACGCTGCTGGCCCTGGACAGCTTCCGTTTCATTGCAGGCTTATGAAGACCCTAGGAAAACACATTAAAAAGTAATTTTCTTTTTATAACTCCTTTTCTTACTCACTTTCTTCTAAAAAACAGCTTTTCTTTAGGAAGCAGTATTAATCAAAAGCAGCTATTTTACCTCCACTCACAGCAGCAGATTGCTGAAAGGTGTGGAGTTGGCAAATATTGCATGACTCAGTCTGATATCTCTATCACGCTCCTAAATAACAATAGATTGACCTTAAGGCCATTACAGAGCACAGTGAAAATCAGGCAGAACAACAGAAAGGAAAGAAGGAGAGGAGAAAATAGCAAATCCTTTGAAACAGGGAGCCCTCTCCCTGCCCCTCTTCCAGTTCAGTTGTATTGTCCAGAGGGCTGTGTAAGCGGTGGACAGCTGAAGACCACGGCTCCCCCGTGGAGACACCTGCGCTTTCTTCTCCCTGTGACACAAATATGGAAAGTTGGGGTTTTTTAGACAGTATTAGTGGATCTTTAAGTACACTTCTTAAAGTGCCAAAGGACAGCATGACTTTGGAGTCAGAATGCAGGTCAGATTAAACCTGTTTGTTATTACAACCAAACTGAAGTTTTGATGACAACTCACTTTTTTTGTTTGGTTGGTTTTTTTGGTGGTGGTGGTGAGGGACGAGGCTGGTACTGCTGAGTCCAGAGAAACAAGATGGTCTCTAAACAATTTCCATCCTCTAGCAAGGTCCTGTAAAAGATGGGGGATTTGCAGCTATTCTCCATACAGCACTTGCCTTCTCAGTATTTCCCCAGGACAGTCTCTGTCTCCAGAAGAGCCTGCGACACCTGCCCAGGAGATGGAGCCAATCCCACTGCTCAAGCTTGTAGTCTACAGGGGTTTCAAACTATGTTTTACCAGAAGACTGAGGAACCAAAATTTTCTCGTTAAAGACTGAGTGGTGACACCTTTGAGCATATGGTCACATAACATGAGCACTGTGTAGTTCCCCTCTTCCCACCCACATCTTCAAATCCCTGAGGGGAATAGAAAGCTGTAGGGAAGGGGTTGTAATAATATCTGTTATCCCTATGGTCTGAAGCTTGCTTTTGTTTATATCTTTTGCCCCTCTGTGGTCCGAAGCTCGAAGAGGACCTTCTGAGGTCCTCTGTCTCCAAAGTCCCTGCTGGGGCAGCTCTGCTCCATTCCAACCTGTCCAAATAACACCTGTTAGATTTGAAAATCAAATCCAATTTTAGCCTTGACAGTATTAATGTAAATTATTACATTTGCTATTTAAAATATCTAAGGAGATTATATGGCTGATATTGATTAATGATCTTTCACAAGGCTTGGGGATCTTTGAACACAGAATCTTGCTCAGATTTTGATGAAGGCTGCACCTTCTGATCATGTAAACAGCACTTAAAATTCACACTTCTTTCAAGGGAAGGAGCATTACATGGTCGTGTAGCTTTTGAAAGCTGGAAAGGGCCATTAGGTATTATAATGGCATGATACTATCCACAAACTTTTTTATTCAGCAGGAACTACACCAAGCTCAACTTCTACTTGATTAAAGCATGACCTAAAGCCTCAGAAGTCTTCACTCTTGAGGAAGATGGTGTTGCATTCCCTGCTTTTTTAGAGGTAATCCCCTCCATTTGGCATAGGCCTTTTAAAATGGATGCATAGGAAGCTCTTGAAGCAAACTGTCAGTAGGAGTTAAGATAGACAAAATGCAAGAAAACATATATATTATAAATACATAGAAAAAAATGTAACTATCACAGCAACAACTTTTCGAGTCATCTGTATTCAGGCAATTAAAACAAAACAAAAAGCATTAGTCTTTCATAATTATTGAAGGTAATTTATTAAAAATAACTTTATTTCTAAAGAACAGCTAAATATAAAGTAGATGCAAGCCTTAAGGCCTGTTTTACCAGCTCAAAAAGGTAGCGAGGCTTTGCTTTTCACAAGGACTTGGCTGAGGTGTTCAAATGAAAGGAAACATCAGTTCAGCTCTACAGGCACTAAACTATTTCTTCTTTTATAAATTTAAAGCACCAGTCTGACTAAAATATGACTCTGAGAGTAAGATAGTCTCATTTTATGCAAGACTATTTCTTTCAAAATTATTTGCTCAGCTGCTTCTTTTGTGTGTCCTTCTGTTAGCAGAGTGAGCAATAAGACTTCACTCAGCTTTCGGTTTGACACCAGTGACAAGGAAAGAAGACAGAGCATATTTGGGAGCGTGAAAGCTGACTTGCAAATTTGTAGGGATGTGGAAAATTCCAAAAGCTACTACTACCATGTAGATCGATTGCTTTGAATAATCTTAAGTTTCATTTGTAAAATGTAAAAAGGGGATCTACCCTTTGCTTAATATGAAGCAACTGTTCATTAAGCAAGCCTGTAGAAAAGCAACCTTTAAGTACTATTCCAGCAGCTAAATTAATTTCATTTAGATCTCACCTAAGAATATAATGTTTTTTCCTTAAAGCTGGATGGATTCACATAGCCCCATATTTATGATAAAAACACAAGCATGCACACACACATAGTCTATGCAGGTAGCTCAGGCAGTTGCAGCAAGGGACACAACTGAGCGACACACTGGGTGCCAACAGCCCATACTCACGTTGGGGACAGTGAACCACCTTTAAAAGAGGACAGACCACTTAGCTTGTACTTAGTCTTGCAGCCTCCAGTCAGCCTTATCACTCATATCAGCTTACTTCACTTCCTTAGACTGCCAAAATGTAAGGCATTTATATGGTAATATCCAAACTTAAGAAAGTTAAAAATGCTCATGCAACCCTTACATCCATATAAATGAGTAAGATCTTGGATGATGATCTATGTGAGTGTGTAAATCTCGCTTTCTTTAATAATATCTACAGTTCTGTTGACGACAATGGCAGTTTTCATTTACCTAAGTGCTTTACTGGACTCAAATCAAAAGTAATTGTTGCTTTCCTTTACTCCATATGTGTCGCGGGGGTGTGCATCCGCCACACTATTGTGATCTCAAGTAGTGTCACAAGCCAGTTACTCGTGAAGTTTCCTAATATTTCTGTGAAAACTCATGATAATCTGATAAATCTTATAATGATTTTTTTTTATAAAGGTACAATTAGATAACAGTAAACTTTGAAAGGATACAACAAATTTTACACGGAAACAAATTTCACTGTTAAGCATAGGGTAGTACGAATATAAACTCAGTTTGCTTAAATTCATTTTGAAGGCTTCTTAGTGCAACTTTAACTAAAAATGATGAGGTGGTAGACGTAAGTCACTTATTGCTGGAAATTATTGTTACAGTCAAGCTGAATTTAACAGATCTGGGACTTCAAGCTATTTTGAATTCTTGCTTTCATGAAATTTCCAGTTTTGCTCATCAGACATTTGATAGATACACAGAAGATAGCAGGCAAGAAACAATCTGCAGCTGAAGTCTTTAGCTTTCTAATGTAGGGTGTGTCTATCATTCACTGAGATTTACTCTCATCCATACAATGCACAGGTGCAACTTTAGCTGCAAAAGCTGCTTTACTGAATAGAAAGGAGAAACTCAGACAAATAAAAGTAGTGTATGTCTACATGATTGGTGTTTTTACCGCCAGAACTGAAGCCTTGCAAAAAATTTTAATAACAGGCCAATTACCTTGTGGAAAATATTTCAGAGAGTAGATTTTCAGAAGTGACATTCAGAAGTGTTACCTTACTAAATCCAGGAAAAGCCAACTTTTTAACACTTTCCCAATTCCAAATCTAAAAAAAAAGATATGATCTTATGAAACTTACCTCAGATTCATATTAAAATTAGTGCTTTCATGTAAAAAGAGCAATATATAAGTCAGTCCAATACCTAAAAAGAAATACTTGTGCAAAGATCTGTTACAAGGGACTGACAAGTGCTCCAGCTTTTCTTTGGAGACCTTAAATTAGACATCAAATGTGAATTGCACCTTTCTAAAAGTTTTGAATTCTTTCACGTAATTGATTTTGCAATGCTCAAATACAGTTTCAAAGCCAATTGCAAAAGCCCATTAACAGTGGTTACACAACAATATAGCTTCATTATGGCCTGTAAAGTATTCTTCCAAACACCCATTTGGATGCAAATCTTGTCTTTGTGTGTTTGAGCATAGTGGTGTGCAGGCATCTGGGGTCATTACACCTCTGGTCACTTAAGAATGGATCAGTGAACTCTGACTATTGCATATACCAGCAGTGGGGTGTGATAAGACCAACTAAGTTTTATGACAAAAAAATAAACAATTTATATTAGAGAAAATAAGCATTTATTCAGGAAGTACCAATGTTTCTGTAAAAAATATGGATCATATGCTTCCAGAAGAAGGCTGTTATTACAAAAATTGAAATTCAGCCCAAGATCTCAGAAGAGTTTCTGTACTTCGTCTTCTTGGAAAAGATCTATCTTTTTACATGGAAGTCATTTGAAAACACCTATTCAACAGTCAAAACGGAGCTCACAGGGCAAACAAAGCTTTACAGGGAAACACGGTGTAGTCAGCAGTTTGAGGTCTTTAATGACATGCTGGATGATGCCTGAAGCTTGAACGCTGCCAGTGGCAGCTACTGACATAATGGAGAGGACAACTGAGGTGAGAGGACATACTAATACCCTTCAACTTTGGCTAGGTAAATTAGCCAAACAGACTCCCTGAAGAACCACTGAAGAGCTAGGAGCTCTTCTACATCTTCCTACATCAGGAACTTTATTTACATTCCCTGCATCACCTTCTGGAGGAATCTCTCCATTGCTTACAGTGAATGTTTAAAGAGATAACTAGTTAACCTGTTTGTCTGAATTCAGTATCCCTTCCTCTTCCACTTCCACTTCCACACCATCCTCTTGAAGCAGACACTCCTGCACCTTTTTCCCTACTATGCAAATTAAGTGCACCACTGAAGTTGGTGTACAGATTGCTAATATGATCTTTAGCTCAGTACACCTTTGGCCTACAAAATGAATACCACAGAGATTTATGGGGTGGAAAACACTGTTTCTGAGTAGCTAGTCCTAATCATTCAGATTTATAGAGTGACTCATTATCATAAGTAAGCCTCCTAATTAAGTGTTTCCCCTCCTACCTTTACTGTTAACTTATCAATGATTAAGTAAATAGAAGTAATATCTTGATGTGGCACCACAGCTACCATTATCTGTATAGCTTCACCAGAGTGCACTGTCATACTACTTGGACGCTAGTTCATGAGCGCAAAAATGATGCACAGGATTGGGAGGAGCTATAACGATTGTACGAACAATTTCCTGATAAAACGACATTGTATGAAGTGGACAAGAAATCCATTTAGATATTAGACAAGTTAGGATTACATGAAACAATAGCGGTGGTACAAACACCAGGTGTTGGCTCCTGCCAGTTTCTACCTGATCTTGTAAGACAGTGATAATTCTGAGTACAGCGGAAACTCTGAGATGCTTGAAGTGATATGGCCATTCATTCAAGATCTCCAAATTATTTCTTTAGTAGCAAAATATTCCCTGGTTGGCATATAAGTAGATAAAGAGCAGTAAAGGGACCAAGAGAAAGAGTATTTGGCAGTCTAGGTGAGAGGGAGGAAAAAGGTGGAAAAGTCGGATAAGTAGGAAGAGCTGTAGCTATACTAACAATCAAATTTTTGATGTAGTGAGCAGCAGAGAATAAAATGTCTCAGAAAGGGAGCCATCACAGCCAAATTTATATTCACGACTATTGACATTATAACAATTCATGAAAATATTAGGTAAGATAGGTTGATTTTGTTTTACTTTGATTTTTGGGCTGGATGCTGACATTTAAATGCAGCACTGGATAAGAATCATAGGAAGCAAAGTCAAATTAGACATTGTTGGTGCACAGACACCAGAGGAAATAACTGGGGAGGCAGTTATATAAATGGCTCATCAGGTAGCAACTTACAAGGAAACATGAATAAGTTTGGAGGCAAGGACAACAGGATCTTTGTCATACTCCCTGTTGCACTTGCTGAAAACAAAGACCATGTACATTAGCTTTTGAGATTTAGAGAAACATCTACGTCTTCTGGGAAACTAATGAATCCTGCAGATTTTTGTGATTTCCTGGTGTGTATTATATTTGATATTTGATTTCACTTCCCCTTGGGAAGTGACTCCTCTACCTAGTTGATGGTATCGTCTCTCAGAGGGGCCTTTTGTTTCCTCTCTGTGATGAAGAGGCCTTCATCTCTGCTCTGCTGCTGAGACTCAATGATCACCATATTCCTCAATGACAACTGATGAACTGACACAGCTTTGGAGACCCTTAAAGACTTTTTTTTTTTAAGTTCCCAAATTAATCTACAGTAAAGTCAGAAGAATTTACTGGGCATTTTAGAAGTTGTTTGGCTATTTAGGCACTGCATGGTCAGACCAGATTATGCTGCCTTTCTCCATGGCTTGGAAAAGAAAGAAAAGATGGTCAGAATCAGTACCTCCCTGCTAACATTTATTCCTCTTAGTGCATTCACTTCTTTGTGATGTTGTGAATTGAGATCAATAACTGAACCTTTTAAGAAGCTTCAATGGTTAATAACAGGTATGTGCAGATACAGATGGTTATCCAGGAGTATGCCAACACAGATTCATGCTTGCATTTGGTTTCATGTGCCTAGTTAAACATTTCTGTTATACTCAGCCTCTAAACAAGTGCCTGTATATTATTAAGCAAGAAATATGACATCATCAAGTACATCTTAAATTGCTCTTTACTAGCTCCTTGCAGACCACCAAAACTATAAGTGATTTGTTGAGAGGCGCAAGCACCTGTTTCTCACTCACTGTGATCTTAAAAAAAGTACAAGATGGTGTCCGTTCTTTATCCAAAATCTACCAGTGAAATTGCCTTAGCAGCAAGCTATTATTGCAAAACTGAGCACATCTTTCCTGATCCTGATCTTAGTTGCACCAATAATTATCTGACATGACAACAGATGAGCAGGTAATTGTGTCTGATGGTGTTGCTTGTGCCCAACTGCAATTTTCAAAGGATATATCTTTCTTCTTTGCTTTTCTGCTGACAAAGTCAAATCCAAAGGTAGTTGCAAGCTTTGGTGTAGGACTTTCTTTTGCCATGAATTTTGCTTAAACAGACACCCATCAGGGAGTTACAGATAGTGGCTATAACAAGAATTCCCAATCTCATATTAGCTATCGCTTGTTAATGTTAACACGGGGTCTCATGCTGACCCTGGTTACTCTATAAATATGAATCAGCATCCCATGCCTAAAGAGCAGGCAACATAGTTCCATAGAGACTTTCTAATCAAATACAAGGTTTCTGGAAAGCCAAGGTATCTTGGTCCACAGCAATTTCTTCTTATTCTTGACATAATTAGACTGGATAAATTCAAGCTTTGCTGTGAATCCTGAAATTCAGCAAGACCAAGTACTCATCCTGTATGTGGAGGGCTGTAGCCTCTTATTTCCTGATAAACTTGGTGGGCTTTATTGCCATTTCATCCTTTTAAGTCATCCGCATTTTGGGTGTTCATTTCTATTCTGGGTTTAAATAATCATATCTTGCATTTGTGAAGTACATCTAATTGAGGAGAGAAGGGAATACTCAAAAGAATATATTGTGGAATAGGGATTTTCAGTCTACTCTCTGGAAATTCCTGAGTTCTGTGGATTATTCCTTAGGAAGTCTTTAAAAGCAAGAAAAGAATTCCCGTATGCTATGGCAGGTATGCGAACCCTTCTGCTAGTAACATCTCTGTGTGGATCCATATCTCTATCAGAAATACGTAGGAGTTCACAAATCAAAAGAATTCATAAAATATCATAATAGAAGCTACAAAATGTGGCTACTACAAGGGTCCAATCAGTAGTCTTTCTGCTCCAGTGAATAAGCTCAGAGCAAAAATCTGTTTGTTCTCCTTAAACAGCTTGTTGGACGATGTAGAACAGAGTTTGTAAACTCTAGTAAGTCTCAGAGTAGTTGGTATCATGGCCCACACATGTTTAAGATCACAAAATATCACAAAAAGACTGTAATTTCTGAAGACCTTTTTAATAATGTATATTCAGATGCAAAGGAATAATTACTATTAGTGTTTTTTGCAATATTGTTATGATCAGTTATCACCAAGACATTTCTTCCTGCGCCATCCTTGAACTGTTTAATATTCAACTGTTTAATACTCATCATTTAATATTTAATATTCATGTAATGTTTAACTATTAATATTCACCATAAACCTTTATCAAATGTATATAATAGTGAAAATTTAAAGCCGGGTAGGAAGCACTGAACACCATACTGTTTTGGTAAATGAGCGGGAGAAGGAAAAAGAGAAACATAGCTGATATTCTGCTGTGACATCAATGACACCAAAACAGGTGCCAGCTGGATATAGCTTCAAAGTAGAACAATTCCTCTGAGTGTGGCATTGTATTTTTACCTACTTATTTTGTACATCATCTAAGCAGCAATCAAGCTGAGAAGAATTTTCTAAGCTACCATGCTTTTAATTGTTTTCCTGTTGAAAATCTGCTTTCAGGAATGATGTCTGGATTTAGGGGCTTGAGGTGTGCGAATTCAAAGGGAACTTTTTTTTTTTAGTCTAGCTCATATCTTGACAAAAATAAGCATTTATTTCCCCAGAATACATTGGTTAAATAAACCCCAAATGCCTGTTCTGTAGCAAACACAGTAAAACTAGCCAAGAATCCAGTAGTTCAGTAAATAAATGTAGGGAATTGAAGAAAAGGCAGCGGTCAAGATAAGAGAAGCAATGTGTTGGTATGTGGACAGGGTCCAGTGCCTCTCTGACACCCACATGGAATCACTTCCCGTGAAGCAGAAAATTCTCGGCCGTGGTTCCCCAATAAAGTCAGAGCTCGTTTTGGTGGCTCATTGGCTACGCAGTGCCACAGCGCTGTTGGAGCTGAGAAAGGAAGATGGAACCTGCCAGGCCCGAGCATGGGTCAAACAGTCAGAGAAATAAAGCACATGGGAAAGGAAGCAGGACCGAAGGAAACAGGAACAGACAGGGGGCCCTGTTTACTCTTCTAAATGACTGAAAACATTCAGCGCATGCCACTGAGAATATTATTCTATTTTATTTGAGGGAATATTTGTTTGGGTGAAGATTAAACTAAGAAATTTCAGATCTATGAGAACAGGGTCCTGTGATGCATTTTTATGCATTGGGCAGGGCTGTTTCTCTGAAACAATACTGGAGGTCTGAAAAAACGACAGGAAGGACAGTTACATAAATATTGTATTTTTTTAATACAATTTAAAATTCCATGCAGTCATGCACTTATAATCCCTCATTCAAAAAGATTCAGTCAAGTAGCTGTAAATATTGTGTTTTCTGATTTTAAGATTCTCGTGCCAATTCTTCAAAGCTGAAACAGTTTAAACAGGCATTTGTGAGCTCCACTGAGCTACTTGCAAAAGCACTCAGAAAGCCATACCTCGGGCTTTATCACTGCTTCCCATACACAACTTCTCCTTATACAGGGAAGAAACCTTTTTCTGTAAGTGCAGCAGCCGCTAAAGGCATCTAATGAGGATCAAAGCAAAAATTAGTTCTTTCCCATGTATTTTTTTCCAATGCTGGAAGAAAAGACCATTTTGTTTGTGGTTTTTATTAAGAACACATAAATACATATTTGTAGAATAGATACTTTCTGCCTTCTTCGGACCCATTGCAGCGCTCAGACAAAGAGTTCTATGTTCAGACAAACTTTCACTGTCCATCTGGGCAGAAAGCATCAGAGAATGTCATGTGTCTCTCATGTCTTAATGTGAGCACAACTGATTGTAGTCAGCAAATGAATAAAGAAATTAACATCAAGATGGGGATATTTTTTGTTTACCTAGTTTGGAACAAGTCGGCAAGTGAATGCTTGTTACGATTTATCTGGTACAATGAATATTAACAGTGTGAAGCTATAAAAAGTATGTCCTTTACGATCATTTCAGATTTTTTAATGGTAATATGCACTTTTTTTTACTATTAGTGAAGGAAGGCAAGACTGAGCATGAGTCATGAAGGGAGAAAGAAAAAAAAGAGTGAGACAAGTTTTCAAAAGCAATTCTTGATGGTAAATGCTCAGCTTGTGCTCACTGATTACTGACTTTTGGGACTGAAAATGCAGAATCCCCAAATCACTAGCTGCTCTATTTCTGGGTACTGTTCCCTGCTATATCTGCGTTACCAAAGACAAATTACACAGGACAAGATCCAGAGAGAAATCCTAAACCACATCCCTAGCAGGCCGCTGCAGGGCGTCAGCAGAAAGCGTGTTATTTGCCTTTGCAGCGGTCAGCAAGGAGAGCTCACAGCAGGAGGAACGTGCAGACCAGGAGATTAATGCTGATGAGTTTAGGTTCATTTAGAGCTGTGCAGGATCTTTCTGAACTCCTTGTCATCCCATAGGCACATAATTCTGGCTAAATACCCTCTTCAAAACTCTCCACTGAGCCCAGCCACCGAACTCCCACTGCTTTCAGTTGGATTTGGTGCTTCTGATCCGGGCATCAGTTTCCTTTCTTTTCCTGAACACAAGAGGATACATAATTTAGCTAAGTGACCTCACAGAGTTTCTCACTGGTAGCACGGTATAGGGAAAGGGGTGATTTGTGTCCTGCCTGCTCTGCTATAGGGCTCATGTGTTTGAGCAAGGGGCTAGGACCCCTACTTGGAGTGCTCCTCCGTGAGGAGAAAGTCCTGCTGATTACCCCAAGCAGTGAGCTGTGCAATAATAGTTAAACTCTGCAATATTTGCTGTAGTTTTGTATAGAAAATACTTCTATTGCATTTTTCTAAATTTTTAATGAAACACCTACACAACTTTGGCTGGTAATGCCTGAGAGAAACATTCTGCTTGCAGAAACATTGGCATGTATGTCATGTAATATTCTTCTCCTTTTTTTTCATTGCTAAAAGAAATTACTAACAGAAATTTTGCTTTTGAACAGTTCGTCTGTGCATGCTGTTTATATCTGAAGTTGTAATACTCAGATTTTGACTGAGGTCCATAAAGATCATAATCCTGTTTTATTAACACAGATCCCTTGAGTTCAGACTCTAACTCTGTTGTTGCTCGTGCAAAAACCAATTAGATGAGATGAGACTCCAAAAACAAGTGGAGTAGCAGGAGGAGCTGCAAATCTGTTAGAAACCAAATACTGTACCTTGTTATACATGATTATGAAGTTGTGGTGGTTTATGTTGTATGTACCACACTGTTGAATTTCTGGGACTGCAGGCCAAGTTTACCATTGCATTGGACTTTGTCTTCATGTGTTCAGGGAATCCAAACTCTAGTTGTCCAGGCTGGCTTTAGGCTCACATATGGCTGTAACTGCCTGGGACAGCAGAGCATCAGGCTTTCTCCAAGGTTGTCCATCCTAAGGATGGTGCTCCTGTGCTAGGCTTGAAGGCCTGGCAAACCCATGCTCTCTAGGCTTGCTTTGAAGAGTTTGCCTTGCTGAGCTGTACACACCTCACAGCAGCTATATCTAGTGTTTATATCTAACTCCGCGATTTTTTGGACTATGCGCCGCTATTCTTAACACCTCACAAATAAGAGCTGCTGTAGGACTTGGTTTGAAGTGTGTGTCAGAAGAACATACTGGTCAGGTTTGGATTCCTGCAGGAAAGTGATGTCAGTCAAGTAACGTATTGCCAGGGACATCTTTCTTTTTATACCTCATCTCTGCCTGTTCCGGCCAGGGACCTGTTGGGCACACTGCACTGTTCTGCTAGTCAAGGGTTTAGAGAGCCTTTAAGGTGACATTTTAATGCCTGTAATGAGATTTTAGGTGCAGAAACAGCTTCGTTGCACAGAACACCTCCTCTTGGTTCCCTCTCATGGAAATTTTATGTTTTGTTCTTCACTGCTTTCTGTAATGCAGTCTGAAAAGAAATGACTCATTTGTAGTGTTGAGTAATAAACTACTGAAGATGAAATACAAGCAAAAATGGATAGCACTTTTGATAATGTGAATGCAGAAAATGTGCAAATTAAAATATTGTAGTGTTATATAAGAGCTCAGCAAATTAGTCGTGTCTGTTCATTATTTAAAAGATTAATCTATTTAAAAGAGAAACTTTGAAACTTAGAATGAGAAACACCCATTTGTCAGAGTAACTTTTTTGCTCCAACAACAATACTGAACTGTGTGGTGTCTTCACTTCCCAGGATATTTTATTCTATGGAGTACATACCATTATTGGCAGGTATATGAAAGACAATTTCTTTCTTTCCTATCCACGCTTTTCTGCTTGGTGGTTCTTCTTCGAGGATGTCCTCTGGGTCCTTTATCTGCACTCTCCATTTGCACATGTATTGGTGCTAATCACATACACCAGTGACTGGCATTTTTTGGTTACTGGAATACATTTTTTCCACTATAGAAGCGGCTGCTGCTGCTGGTACACTGTGAACTGCACAACCAGTGTGTGAACCTATAGCCCAAGGTGACCTTATAGTCTGAGACTGTAGGAAACGAGTTCTCCAGGAATGTGATGCTATCTCTGAGCCTGAGGACTTTCACAAAGATTGCCCAGTAAAAAGACAGCGATGCAAAGTGGTGGGAGAGCAAATCTGCAGCTGAACTCAAAGAAATGGCTTACAAACTATGAATATCTACTGAACCTGAGAGAAAAAATACACTTCTCAGTCATCATTTTTTTCTGTGGCAATGTCAAATAAGTTTTTGATAAATAAAAAATGCATGGCATAAAAGAATTGAGTCTTACGAAACAGTAAACAACCTTGAAAACTTTTCTTTTATCTGTCATTTCTAAAGTCCTGAGGCAGGCTGTTAAAGCTTCTAGAAATATTAATGCTGAATCTCTATAAAGTGGGTGTAATTGCTATGCAAGGAAACAGAACATTGATTCAGGCAACATTAATACCATCTTCCAAAAAAAAAAAACCAACCCAAACCAGGGTCAAAAGCCTTTAAAAAAGGAATTTTTTTCTTTCATTTGTGCAGACAAGGACGTGATTTAACCAACACTGACATGGATGCCTTATCCAAACCAAAAAATGATTCTACTTCATGTTGAAACACAACAAAAGGAATGTGTCAGTTCTTAATTATATTTTTACTTCCTTCTGTTGTGTGGTTTTTGGTTTTTTTTTTTTTATAATCTCATGTCTAATGCAGGAGAGCACAACCTGTGTGAGGTCTCTGCTACTCCAAGATTAAGCCGCTGCCTCTGGGACAAAGATAGGAATCATAAGGTGGTACATGTGGGAGGCCCAGACCACCCCTTTTCACGCAGGCACATTTACAGGTGCCAGACAAGAAACAGCAGAGTGGTTCAGCTGGCAAAAACAACTAAACAGTCTCAAGACTTCTACTTCGGGCTGTCTGCGGGAGGGTCTGAGTCAAAAATCAAGCAAAGTCGATAGGGCATTGCATTTTCCTTCAGCAAGGATTCAAGCAAATATTAAGGCATTTCCTTGATCTGCTGTTCTTAGTAGATGCCCAGTTTTGGGGCAATATGGCGACAATCCTGGGTTTTCTCTGCGATGCAGGGGTGAGAAGCACTGCAGACCAAAGCACCCTCTCTCAGTGCAGTTCTCAGTGCTCTTTGAGGTTGGAAATGAGTCTATATATTTTGGTAGCCTAAGTAGGTTAGGATTGCATGGTGTAAAATTAAAAAGAATTTCTGGTTATTTGACTCAGCTACATTTGCTGCTTAGATAAGCAAAAGCCACGTGACAATGTGGAAATTCTGACCCCAGTACTTCTTTGCCTCACTATTAGGACACTGTAGATTTTATAAGGATGCATGACGCCCTGTATGTTTCAGGTCACACTCCTGCATGCTGAAATAGCAGTAACCAAAGTGATAACTTATTCCATCTCAAGAGAGAGACAGCTGCTTCAGAGATGTTAGCACAACAGTTTGATCCCTTGCAGCATCCCACTGTTCATGTCTGCTCTGCTTTTATATTTCAACAGTCACACCACAAGTTACCCATGGAGCTGAAATTAACTTCATTTTGTCCACTACCTGATATCACATTATGTGTAGTGTTATAAAAGATAAGGAATGAGAAGGTTTCTGTACTGGCCTATAAATAAAATGTTTGTGTGTTAGGACAGGATAGGTTTTTTGGCCGTGGTATGATAAAATTATACAGACTAGCCCCAGCAGCCTGTGTTATCACAAATGTGCAGCGCCACGGAAGTAACTTAACTCATCAGAAGGAACAGATGAGCAATAGTCTTGCAAAAAAATGTAAAGTTCATCAAATAAGATGTTAAATATGGTTTATATCTCTGTAGCCCATTAGATGTAGCATATGCACACATGTGCATACGTGCACACATTCCATCCCAAGGTTCAAAGCAGGTCACTCCTTCTAACAGAATTATTAAATCCTATATCTTAAAAAACTGTAATTTCAGTTTCTCCTGTTGTTTTCCAAAACACTGGCTTTCTTACTTAATTCTCCCACAGATATGAGCAAGACTTGCAAATTTAGAACACTTTTTATATATTTTTCACCGACCTTGCACCCAAGTAAGAGTGGAGCTTTTGTTATTTTGAACTGGATTCTCACGTAGAGCAATATAGAGGAGGAAGGACACATCTACATTTATACATTATACATAACGTATGCTTTATTACCACCCTCTTCTAATCCTCTACACCAGTCAGCAAATGAAAACTCCATAACGTATTAGCAACTACAATAATGCAGATGAAGGCATTAATGATCTTCTGTAATCACTCAACATTCAAGAAGTCATGAACTCGAGCCTGCTGAGCAACATGGCTTGAGTTTCTACGTAAGGGATCTATTCAGGGCAGAAGGTAAGTTAAAGAATATTGGCTTTTTCCCAGCCAAGAACCCTTTTTAGCAAAAGGAAGATTTTTGTTAATGGTAAAAGGTACAAAGAAAATCTGTCATTATTAAATTGGCTTTAATTAAATATAATTCAAATGCGTGCTGAACTAACTGACCTGACCAAAAGAAGGAATAAACCACATAATAGACCACCCCCTGCTCAGTGTTATTGATCCAGCAGTATGGATAATACATAGCTATCTAATGTAGCACCTCATGTGCTCAGAGCTATGAACTCTTTCACACAGGGTAATTCTTTTGGTCATAGAAAAAGCTTGTAGAATTAATAAATGACTCCTTCTTTCTTTTTACTCAGTTAAATACTACCAGCACTACCCTTTGTGCACAGATAAGTGCTACTTGACTTGAAATGTAATGAAATACCATCTCGCAGCTGCCTGTACCCAGGCAGTTTGCCATTAAGTGGAGCATGCCAAAGCAAAGCTTTCAGTGTACGGCAGCAGGAGCTTGTTGCAGCGCGACTGAGGAACACGTAGAAGCGCCGTTGAATGTCAGTGTGTTCAGTGCTACCACCAGCATAAGGGTAGTACCCACACATGTGCTTCACGGTGCACAAGAAGTTATGCAATGTAGAGTAAAAAATCCTAATAGTTCACTTCAGGGAATTTGTAATGGGCTTAAACTGCACAACAATTACATAACCACAGGCCTTGAAGGGATTTTTTAAAAGCGTACCCTTCTCTCTAGTTACCAGGATTTAATTATTAAACCCGAGTTTCATTAACATGGTGATTCCCATCACTTCTACTGTGCCTCTAAACTTGCTAACATTTGTTAACTACCAGAATAAAGCCTGATACTGTAATTAAGAGCTGGCAGCAAACATAACAGGGCAAAACATTATTTTTTTCATGTTGGTAAAATTCATTAAAAAAAAAAAGACACATTTTTAAAGAGGAGTGACAGAGATATCAGTAATAGAAACCAGATTCAATTTATGCAACCAAACCTTTACTATAAGCTGCAACCAATAACCTGTATCTGACTGTCCTTTTAACAGGGGTGAGTTTAATATTGACATTGGAGCACCAACATTTCCCACAGAAATTACTTTTTTAAAAATATTTTTGTTTATAAATGCCAGGGTGTCTGGCCAAGAGGATATCCTCTGTCCAAATAATAGACAGTTTCTAAATATTTGCCTGTCTCTAAAAGAAACACAATATCTATCAGCATAGAAGATTCATTTCCACGAAAAACAATATGCTTTTTAAAATCTTTGTAATGGCAAATAGTTTCCCAAAACATCACAGTTGTCAATAACGCTGTACATATCATCATTTCTTTCAGTAATGAAACACTGAACTTACCCACTTAGTTCTTTTGACTGTATATTTGTCAGCATAAGGAGGCTTTTGTTTTTAACAAGTGGCTAAGTACTTTGTAGTCCATATGATGTTATGTACAGTATTATTTCTAATAATGATAATGCTTTCATCTGCCAGGCTCGTGGCTTTATCAATGCCATTGCAAAACAGAAAATATCACTGCTATCCTTCTTTCCCTGATACTTCATACAATGCTGTGTTTCTGGTAACCAAGGTAGTTTTAAGCTGTGGAACATTTGAAAAGCTTTGGAAATTGTAGCTTTCTTGCTTAAAGCATAACATTAAAAATTCTGTCACGCACTGACTGTAATGCATTGTTACAGTCCTTAATATAATGTTGTGTCTCATGTTATGCACTAGAAATTAGACTTTACATTTCCCTTTCAGCTGTGAGTTTCACTGATCCTTGTGCACATGTTCTGAGTAACATTTCTATTTTTCCATGAATCTAGATTATTTCATGTCTGTAAGAGTAGCAAACTGTGCTGATGTGTCAAGTAAGCAAAACAGATGATGGTCCTAATCACATAACAATTAACATTAAGTAAAAACCTGAGCATATATTTATTTTATTTGTATTCATTATTAAAAGAAAAATCAATTATCCTATTAATTTTATTATTCAGCTGATAAGAAAGCAAAGTCAGACAGATCAGGTACAAGTGAGAGGGGTATACAAAACATGCCAGCTTCTATTTGCTCTTGTAGCCAGAGCTGAGCTCCACAAACCATTGGGAGCACCCCACCACCACTGAGTCCTTGCGCTGGCCAACAGCAGCGGCTGGGGGGGAAGAGGCCTGGCAAACTAAGAGATTTAAGCTCTTTTGCACTGTGAGCTCCAGGTGCCCTTTGGAAATGATGGGCCCCTGCCCGAATTCACCGTTTGGCCACAAAGTACAGGTTGAAGCAGTAGAGAAGAGATCTGTCCATTGGGGTCATGACTGTGCAAGAAGAGCCAGCTTCCTCCAGCCTTTCTTACGGGTCTTCAGTTCCTTGTGTATTGTTTACCCTCTCACCCTCATTAGCCTGTTTGGTTCATACAGAGTGTAAGCTTTCTGAGGCAGACAACTCCCTGTCTGTATGAAGTGCCTACCATGATACAACCTCACTCATTACTTGGGTTGCTAGACACAGCAGCAGTAATAAGAGCAGCAACCTGTTACTGGACGTGTATAATAGTATTAACTGAGAGAAAAAACATCCTGCAACGTGTGCACTGAGAAAGATGCAGCAGCAACAAGGTCTTCAGTTCTGTTGACGGAAGGTGTGTGTGCTCTGTTGACATTCTTCTCTGATATTCCGAACTGTACTCATTCATCAGCATGCAGGTCTTCTGCTTGTAGAGAACAGCTGAATGAAAGGCATTTATTCTTTTAATCTTTTTGCTGCTAACGTGCAGAAATTAGGGTTCTCATGTACATATTTTGCGTGGCAGAAGAGATAAGAACCTGCAGATAAAGTTCAAAACGTCAGTGCAATGAGGTTCGACTTGTCCTCCATTTGAGTAAGGGACTTATCAAGAACAGGGAGGAGTAAAGAGTACAGCTGGCTTTCTAGATAATGTTCTTAACCTTATAGGACCTTTCAAAATATATTGCAAACATGCCAAGGATTATTTCTTTCTCATATTTACTTCATTTTTTATTGTGGCAGAGAGGGGACAGTACCAGAAACTGACATGCTCTTCTATTTAGGACTATTACAAAAATGAGGAGGTTAGAAGGGTTCAGCTACATCTGACCTCTGATTATCAGGAGTTCTTCCCATTGCAAACCAGTCACAATGGTGTTTCCATATCTTTCTGACTGCAAAGACTGCTCCATTTCCTGTGACAATAATCTGCTGCAACAGGACAGAAGAAAACAAACCTCAAAGAGGTCCTTCCATCCTATCACTTATCTTTCTCCCTTGGGTTGACGTAATTTCTCTGGAGAGCATGGAGATTGCAGCTGGGTTCCTGAGAACAGTCGTGCTCGAAAGCTGGAGGCTCCTTGCCCCCATTAACTTTGGTTATTACCCAGCTGGTCTGGCCCTCAGGGTACAGAATCTCACAAATACCTTTTCATGAGTGAGGAGCTCAGTTTTATGTCGACACTGCACTGAAAAATGCTCCAAAGCAACACTGCAAAACATACACGTTTTAAGGCTTAATGGCAACACTGCACTATCTAAAAGCCAAACCTAAATCAATGTCAGCATTGCCTTAGTCAGAACTGGATAAGAGTGGGACACTGAGTAGGTGTTGGAATAACTTCTTTTTTTTTTTTTTGTAATGAAATTGTTGACTTGTCCTTTTGAAGTTATGGGAGACAGTTATTTTTCTAAAAATTGTACCAACACTTGTGGCTATATTTAGGACAAGAATCACTTCTTGAAAAAGTAGATCTTCACTTTGCATAGCAACTGTATTTTAAGTCAACTGACCATGTGCTTATCAAGCGTGAGTGCATTGGCATATTTCCACATCATAATAGTGCCTATTACGCCAGTGACCGAAAGACTAGGAGTACATCAGGGAAGTTTATAACACGAAATTGCTCATACCTTAATAATTGTCTAGGGAGTTACAATGAAAAATAGAGGTTGCTGCACAAAGTTTGAGTACCTCTCTTGAAATCAACATGTTCCCGGTGTGCCTTTTGCATATACTACCAAGTTACACAGACTTTAGAAAGAGAATCATAATTGTAAGCAAGACTGAAAAAAAAATATCCATCACAGCCTTTTCCTTTTAGTGACTTCTGGATAATTTCTTTCCAGTCAAGTTGACATTTAATTTTTAAATAGCACTTTGTTCAAATTCACCAAGGTATGAAATAGTTGTCTTGCAAGGAATAAAGATAATTTAGTACATACTGTGAATAGAGAAACAAGAGTTTCTGTTATAAAAATTTGTCTTCTATATTATTTGGATGTTGACATCTCTTGTGTAATTTCAGACTTCTTACTTACTAGATTCTCAGAAACTTATCATGTTGACGCACTACTGGAAAATGCTAACAGCTCTTACACCTTCACTCTGATATTGGGTTTACATGTCAATCGACTCTGCCTTTATATCATCTGTGTGGTTAATTAAATATTAGTGTTTCAGCAGTAATGAGGTTAAACTGGGAAAACTGTGTAAAGTTTTGAGCTCCCCAGCACAAGAGAGAGATGGACAAACTGTGTAGTTCAGCATGGATCCACTAAGATTAGGGGAGGGGCACAAATGCATGCAAGGAGAAATTAAGAGACCTAGATTTGTTCAATATAGAGAAGAGAAGGCTAAGGGGAGATCTAGTTGCCTTCAGTGATTAATGGGGAGTTACAGAAAAGAGAGCCAGACTCTTCTCAGAGGTGCACAGGGAAAGGAGGGAAGGCAAAGGTCTCGGGCTGCAGCAAGGGAAATTCTGGTTGAATATAAAGAAAAAAGTCCCTATGAGTGTTGTGAATCACTGGACTAGGTTGTTCAAAGAGGCTGTAGAACCTCCATGCTTGGAGATTTTCAAGTCATGACTGGACATGGCCCTGAACAACATGGTCTAACTTCAGATTTAGTCCCACTTTGTGAAGAGGTTGCCTGAGATCTGTGATTCTAATAGCTACATGGGTAAAACACTCTCTTCTTACACTGTCAGCTTCCTAGAGATGCTTCATGAGACTTCCAGTATCTTTCAAATCTTGTTTATAATGAGAAGTCACTGAAGCAGTGTATGGAGGAGTATCCTTCTTTACCCCAGCCTAGCCCAAAACACATTCAAAATAGTGCCTACATAGCTCCAAGCTCCCTTCCATCAGATAGCAACTAAATGCCTCATGCTGTACCTCTGTTAAACAAAGTCACTGGAAGTGTAATACTATGTCAAGTAGAAATCTGATCCAGCCACACAACAAGAAAAGAATCCAAACAGTGCTGGCTTTCTAAGTACTAGCTGTGCAAAATGTGACTCCTACAGTGAATGCTTTTGCCATCAGTTTACGTAACACAATTTTAAATTTTTTTTCGACAGCTGAGAAAACATCTCAGCCTTACCTTAAGCACACACGCTTACATATATGCAGGTATGCATACATGTGTTTATTCATACATATGTGTGTGTGTATAGATACATTCATATATCTGTCCGTACATTAAGTACACACATAGAGAGATATAGTGTGAGAGTACATTCCTGTGGTGCTAAGCTTTGCAGAATGTCTGGAAATGGCAACCTGAATTCTGTCTTCTTTTATACCGACATAATTCCCTTTTTCTACCATCCTGGAAAATCACCCTTTCTGAAATTCTATAGTCTGATAAATAAGAATCATAGCCTTCTGGCAGTAAAAATGAACCTTAGCAGGAATTGTCTAATCTGTTCTCATAACACAAGCCAAATGTGGGCACAGGTCTTGCAAATCACCATTTCTGTTGGTGGTAGAATATATAGACCTCTAGCCTGAGTGTAAAGATTTCATATGAATAACATCTTGCATGTGAATGAGTTTAATTACATTACTCTGCCTATGAAAAATGTGCAGTTTGGCCCTATAATGAACTTGCTTCCCATCACTGACTACGCTTCGGGCATCTTTGCATTGTGAACAGTATGAGTCTTAAGCCTCATTAATTTCCTTATTAGCACTGCTGGTTTTATGCACTTAAAACCCCGAGTGGGTGCCCGAAGAGAGTTCTCAAGTGGTCTGTGCAACTTTCCCCCACTGTAAAGCTAGAAGCCTGTCCGATCCCCCAAGGAAGCATGATGTCTTTCTTTTGATGTGGTCTATGCAGCATGGTAGTCATTAAAGAGTGTTAAAAATGAAAATTATCTCTTCTAGAAATCCATTGGTCTTATCTTAGTTATCTGTCTGTATTTTATTTTTCTTTTTCATGGGGGAAATGCTGGTATCTTCTCTGCCCTTTTCATGGGAATAGAGAATGGGATCTGCAGGAAAAAC
The DNA here is from genome assembly GCF_036013445.1 of Caloenas nicobarica. Lineage (NCBI taxonomy): Eukaryota > Metazoa > Chordata > Aves > Columbiformes > Columbidae > Caloenas > Caloenas nicobarica. Next base: position 136,981,859 of record NC_088246.1, on the reverse strand, counting down.
ATTCCTACCAAGGTTTCCCAGGTAATGTCTGACTTGTTACATTTTTCCCTACACTTACATTTTGAACCACTGGATTTTTATTTTTACTTGTGTTTCTTAAGTTTGCTCACAGCACATTTTCTGTATATTCACAGCTTCTTGCCTAAATTTCAGAAAAAAAAAAAATCCCAATTATGACTACTGTGTCCTAGTGGCAGTCTACAATGAAGTGTAGAGTAACATTCACAGCAAATACAAGTGTCAGATCTCCAGCACACGTTTAGATGATGTTACTTTCAAGCAAATGCTCTGAAATATGAATGTGTTGTCATAACACTTGCTCCTCTTGGAACGGCATCCCGGCCAAAGAGCTCAACTCTCTCCTCTAACTCCAGGCACACGGAAGTGCCGCGTGGGACCCTGAGCCATCTTGGTCCACCCTGTAGAGATGGACAGCTGCAATCACTGCTGAGAAAACCTTTCTCCTGCTTTCTACCACTTTGCACATCAGAGAGCAGAGTCTGTATCCCCTTTAGCAGAGGAACTAGGACTACACTCAGCCGGTAGTCAATGGGGGGAAAAAACCCTCTCTCTTAGCTCAGTCCAAGAATGGCTGACCCTTGGCAGTCTGTGTAAAATGCGTTTCTATCCTGATTTGTCAATAACCACTGGGCTATTTCCCTGCTTGGTGGGATCTCAGTGTGCAGGATGAGAATGCTTTCTTTTAATATACTGGTATCTGAATCTCAAAGTGCCGCTGTCAGCAACCATGGTGAACTCTACCCTAGTTCCACAAACCCTACGAACCTCCTGGTTTTCCTGCAAAAGGCTAAATAGAGATGAAGAACAGTAAGTGTGATCACCGCGATATTTGGCAGAAACTTCAGTGAGGTTTGCACTAAACTGATAGTGCTCCCAGAATAAGAACTTATCCATAAGTTATGGTAGATGCCTTCAGCACAGGAGAGCTGCACTGAAGAAAAATAAAGACAGTATTTCCTTTCCTCTGGACCCAAGAATCTGTGATTATTGCCTTCCTGTGCACTGTCAAAAAATGGAAGATACTAAACACTTCGATGTTAGTGAAGTTCTACAGTTTTACAGCATCAGGAAGAAAAAGAAAATATTCAACTGAAGCAATACACAGCATTTTCCATCACCAACAATGAAACAGACAGTGAATTTCCAGCTGGTTAAAAAGTGTGTGCTGTAAATTGATTACCTAGCATAGATAGCAGGTGCTGCTTCATTTTCCCCTGAGAAAGTGCCTGAGACCAGAAAGAGCCCAGAAGGAACTGCAGGCCACTAGACTTGCCCCAGCATGGGATGAAGAAGACACTTGGAAGTTTGGATGACCTTCCAGCTGTATCACTCCAATTGTAGACAGTATTTGTTCAACCTAAGAATTATCTAAAGCTAATCAGCTGAAGCCCTTAGGAAATAGTCTTCAGTGAAGCAGCTTGCCTTGAGTTCATCAGCAAAACACAGATCTGGCTGCCAGCGAGATGTTATAGTGATTGGATCCTGTTTTCTGGATTCTGCTGTTGTACTCAGTACACCAAATGGTACAGTTCAGAGTAGTACTAGGAAAGAAACATAAAAGGCTTTTCTTTGTTGCTTACTAAATTCCAGTTATGAAATTAAGTTGAATTTTTTTTATAGGAATTACAGCAAATTGAAAAAAAATCATTACTGGAAAGGGTCGTAGATTATTAGACAGAACAGACTGCAACAACAATCAAACAACCCACTTTCCCAGGAATGAGTCTCTGTTGTGATTACACTAGCATGAGAAATTTTGTGCTACAGTGCTGACCAACAAAGAAAAGTTTCCATAATGTTGTAATACCATAACACTGTATTGTCAGGTTGCTAAAGATGCCTATGAAATATTTTTATAGTCATGAAACTGTTAATCACTTGATGATGAAATACTTGAAACATTGGTCTCAGCTGAATTTAAAACATCTCTGAGCCCCTTTTCAGACCTCAGTGTTCCTAGGGTTAAGTGAGCTATGCACTTTAATTACACTCAATTTTAATATAGCCCAACCCATTAAAATACTGGCATTTCGTTTATTCAGCCAGCAAGTCCTGACTCCTTGTGAATATACCATAACACATGTAGGACTTCAGTACAACAGTTAGCTCTCCATCTGCACAGCCATAAGTAAAGAGTATAGAAAGCTCTTGGTAGAGATCACTAACCTGTTCTTCAGGTACTTATATGTTACTCTTCCTGTGCTGTCCGTGACTCTTGCCACTCCGCAGCTAAATCAGCAAGAACATCTCAGTGATACAGAATTAGCCCCAAATACCAACCAGGACTGATGAAAATCAACTTTCATTTTAATGTGTTTTGAGTGGAGATTTTATCTTGTAGTGCTCTAATGTTATCTGCTGGTATTTTTAGTCTGATTTCCTAGAGAGCATCCATAATAATGACTAGAACAGGGTTAGATTTTTTTTTCATTACAAATGGGATTGTTATCGCTATGAAGCTTTAAGGCAACTCCCGGTGACTTGGATGAGCATTCCAACACGTACCCAGAGGAAATGAAGCTTTTTTGTTGGGTGGTTCTTGTACTCAGGTCTTTCATCTTAATCTTCAAAGGCCTTCATTAACTCAATCTCAATTTCATAAAGAGCACCTCTCCTTCCTCTCTGTGAGGTTTATTTGTAAGAGTTCTACTCCTTAGAAGTTCCAAACCCACTAACCTTAAGCATTTAACATGTGAAAACAGAAAACAAAATTTTCTCAGCTACTTCCTTACATCTCTTCAGCAGAAGTAAATAGAAGTGGCCACAAACCAGCCCACATTGAGGCCAAAATGTCAACTACATTTTTGCAATTGCTTACATACACACCCGCAAGAATATAAATGGTGATACATACATGCAGGAAATGTTTGTGGGGAGGTGGGGCGTAGGAAGTGACAGCATAGAAGGGGAGGACTGGAGGAATAAGGCCACAACTGCTGTGCAAGATAAGCATCAGTCTCACATGTGCTTCTGAGTGTTCCCTGTGGTCAATACAAAAACCCAACAATGAGGAATGATTGCAAAAAGCGGAAGATCCTTGGAGAAAATAAGCACAGTGAGCAGATGGGGAAAAGCTACAAACATCTTGTGGGGCAGAACTTGGACCCTAACCCAAAACCCGGACCCCACAGCCTCTCACAGTTGCAATATTTATTGAAAGGTGCTATCATAGTGGATGAAGACTGTAACATAAGAATGCAGAACAAAATTACAGCTTTTTTTGAGGTTGTATGAAAAATGCCTATTTTACAGCACATTTTTTCTGATGGGAGTTGAAAGGTCATTTCTTCCCCATCTAAGCTCTTTCTGCCTTTTAAAGTAGCTAAAAATAGAGCCTAAGAATCCACAGTTGATACCCATAGGTGTCAAATTCAGACACTGAGTGCACAAACTGAGAAACCAGGTGGATATTTGCGTGTGCAGTTTTCATGTTATAAATATTTGTGTGGCTTTCCTAACTCAGCGTGTGTACATACTGTAAAATGCAAGACTCTTCAATTTCAGGCACATGCAATGAAAAATAAAGGTCACAGTCAATGTTTCAGAAATACTGAGGAAAAGAATGCAATGCCAAATACTGGATACCTTACACTTCATTTGTATTATGCATGAGTTGCTATCACAACATGTCTGCCATAACAGCACTACATGCACAGCTAATATAATAAACCCCAATTATTTGTATAGTATACATTTTTTAGAGCTTTTCTGAAGTCAGGGTTCTATGGAGGAGGCTGTAAATTATTCTCTATTCTTTTCTGTCTTCTTAGAGCTTAAATGTCTTTCACTTGTGTCTGCCTATACACTAATCATTTTTGTCTGGTAGGTGTGTTAGTACATCTCCTCTGTCACCAGATAAAATGCTAATGCCACTGTATTATCTACTCAAAATGTGAAACCAAAGGAAGACTGGTGAAAAGGATCCTAAGTCTATGGAAAAAAATACACCAAAAACTTGTTCTCTAAAATGAGGCCTAATGAGAAGAAAAAGACACAAGCTCGCACAAATGGGTTTGTTTCCAGCAGAGGAAAGACTCATGTTCCCTTCCCACAGTGCTGCAGGTATCCCATGACAATGCGGAATTGTAAAGACACTTCAAATGTCCAAGACATACTCACCTGCTGCCTTTGCTTCTTGAATTCTTCACTCCTCTGTCACCAGCTACTTCTGCATTCTACAGGCTCTGCTTTGAAGTACAGAAGGTGAGTAAAGTTTCTTTTCCCAAGGGAATCAACAGTCAATTCAGGTACTACCCAGCCTCGTCTGACAGGGGTGAGCTGTGGAAGCAGAGGCCACAAGAAGCACCCCATCCCAGTGGGGTTGTTGGCAAAGCCCACACTGCATCAGGTGTGGGTGGAGGGTCCCTCCTTTCCCCTGCTCTGCAGGTGATTCTGTTCTTGCTTCTTGATCAGGTTTTCCAAGAAGTGTTGGACCACCACCAACATCCAACTCTCCAGCTGAGATCATTTGAATGTCTTTATTTTTTTTTTTTTAACCAAAATGTGAGTTTAGACTCACTATTCATTGCTCTGTATTTTCACCAATTCTTGCATATTTTTGAGCAGCCTTTCTGAACACTTAATTTGCTTGCTACCTGGTGTGCTAGGCCTTGTGCTCCAGGTAGGCTAAGTTGTTTTTCCCTTTGTTCGAGCACCTGGTAATGTCAAGTCTGAGAACGAGACAGCAGCTTTGCATTCTCCATTCTTTAACCTTCTAATCAGGACAATTTAATTTTATTTCTAAATATGGAGAAAGGCAAAGTAACTTACATAGAAACTCAGCTGGCTTTGTGCTAAATTTGATGTTTTCATGAGAAAAATTAACAAGTCAGGCTTTGAACAGAGGTATTTTTATAACCAGAAAGTTTGTTAGGCAATATCTGCATAATGCTATGCTTCAGAAAATCAATATTTATACTTTATGCATTTCTAAAAGTATCCTGTTTACTTCTACAGTGATAACATAATTTTGTCTGGAAAATTAATCTGATACCTAGCATTAAAGTTTAATAGATAAGCAAATCCAGATTTTCGCCGTTTTGTCCTTTGCTGTTCTTCAAGTAGTTTAAAGGCAACACATTGTATAACTTAAAAAGCATCTCTTTATTTTTTTCTGACAAAGAAGATAAAGCATTTCATCTGAGAGCTAAATCTAAAAGCTGTAGTGAGTGTATTTAGGATAGAACAAAACGGAAGGGGTACAAATAAAACAGCTTGGGTGAAACCTTAGCCCCACTGAATCCTGTGGCAAAATCCCCATTGATTTCATAGAGCCAAGACCTTGCATAGCAATCACAGCACAAAGACAGCTGACACCACACAACTTTTAGAGGGAGACAAAAGATTAAAAACTCAATATTCAAGATACAGTCAAGTTTAGATTCAGCTGAACTCTGAGCTGACATCCAGCACATGGTTTATTCAGCAGAGGAAAATGATAGATGTGACAGAATTTAAGTGTGGTGCAAGGAACAGTCAAAATATAGCCTCTTTTTAAACAAAAAAGCCAGTCTTTCCCTTTAATTTGATGTATAAAAAACCTCTCTATAATCTTTACAGGCTATAAGAGTTCAAGGATGACCTTCTAGTCTGGTCAGTTGTAAAGTAATCTTCTGAAATACTTACCGTACCATAAGGATAGCAACAATGGGAATGGGAGGGAACTGAGGGGAAAGAATAGGGCAAAAATTGTCTAGACAAAAAGCAGCAGGGAAGACGAGAGTTCATTTCAGACAATCTTAGTGAATCTTTATGTATTTGCTTCCATAATGCTACAGTTCTTAATATCCCAGAAATAACAGAAAAATACCTGTCTTATATGCTTTCTAACATGCTACAACAGAATAAAGAAGAAACAGTAAATTTTTTTGATACAAAGTGCCCTGGACATAATATGTAGCTTAAAGAATAAGGAAGGATGCAAATCCTTCAAGGCAGTAAGTGCTTTACAGTTCCAGCTGATATGAATGACAAAGGTCTATTGACTTCAGTATTGTGGTCTGTGATCTTGAATAAGTATCTCATTGTCTTCTGGAGGGGATCTGATGCATCTGGAATAGCAGCGCCTCATTTTCTGCTCTGCAGAACGCTGGCTTTTTGAGCATCTTGACAATGAAATAGGGAAAGCTGCCTGGACAATGTAGGTAAACATTATGCAGAAAATTATTTTCTTAAATTAAAAATGACCTCCCAATGAAAAAAGTTTTGTGCAAAAATGATGTCGTGGTTAAGGTATTTTTTATTTATACCCATAATTTCATGGCAAAATTACTAATACTTGCACATTTCCAGGGGAATATTGAAATTTAAAATAAGACTTTTAAAAACTATTTAATGAGAGAAGTTGATAGATTTTTCTATAAATGTATCAAAAAAAGAAGGAAAAGTAAGTTGTGTAGAATAGAAATGATACTGAAGTTTCAAAATGAATTTCAGTTCCCTGTAAGTGTAACATTACACGACAGTGAAGGCATATTCATTAAGGCCTGATCCTCATGGAACTTAATAATTTACCTATTAACTTTAAGGGCATAACCAATTTCACTGCAATCACAGTTAAAATTAAACCTGTGCCTCGCTGCTTGGCTGAACTGGGGCCTAAGGCTAACTGGATCTTCAGTAGGGTTTTTGTAATATTCCTAGAGGAGCCGCCAGAGCCACCACCCTGTGAGGAGCAGAGGAGGGCAGCAGCTCGGCCTACGGCCAAGGTGCCCAAATGTCAGACAAAGTCTTTGGGCAGGGAGGAGGAGAAGGCCAGTTGGCTTCCAGCCCAAAGGGAAAAAGGAAAATAAATGTCCACAGCACTCCTCTGAGAGCGAAGGCTGGGGACAGTGAGAATTAGGTGGATTTGTACATAGTGCCGGAGCAATAAAGAGCACAGAGGGTTCCTCGAAGTGTCGGAATTAACCTTCAGGTCTAATGTTCATGTAGTCTTCAAATCACACTGAGCTTGTTGTGTTGGGGCAAACAGTTGCCAAAAGAAAATATAAAATTTTGCAATGAGAAGTAATATTTTCCTGACATTTTCTGTAAAATTGTCAGCATTATTTTAAAGTACTTTTTAAGTGCCTCCAAGTACCAGTGAAAAGCTGTTTTACCTGGGGCGTTGCATGTCAGCTTTATGCTACAAAGACAGTTCCTACTCCTTCAGGATTTAAAGAAGATAAATAAATTTGTACATATTAGCAACACCATTGCTGAATATTTATTTGTGTATGGAAAGATAATCACATGTATGAATGCTTGTGGTGTTGGGCACTTAAAAAATCCTAACCATAAAAAGAGGGGAAAGGGTGTTTCAGATCTAATTCTACAAGGGTGGCAAACATTTCATGGCATATGTCAAAGGCTGACTTTTGATAGCTTTAAACAGAAGCAATTTCCAGGAGTCGATCCTTTTGTTCCTTTGTGTTTTTCTTAAATGAAATGGGCTGCACTTCTCTTCCAACACTCTAATTGTCATTAGCCTCAGAAATCACTTTGCAATTAATGAAAGTCTGAATTCTTCATGTTTGCTGAGCAAAACCTTAATACAAACAAACACTTATTGCAAGCTCATTCCATGGTAATTAATAGTGCTAGTTTAATTTATTCTTTTTTAATATCTGACATACATCAGTTACAGGCAAGTTTCTGTTCTCAATGTTGTCTTCCTATTGCTGAAACTTGTCCACTGGAAACTCAAAAGTCAGCATTGGTCTAAAGCAAATGAAAACCAACCTGCAGTAACTATTTTACTGAAGCAGCCAACAGCAAAAGTCATGGTCTTTCTTTAGATTTTGGGCAGATAGAAAGCTCATTAGGTTTCTCAGGTCATTTACATTTCTGAAGCTCAAAAGTTAAACCAGAAGGGGAGAAATATCTTCCTGCCAGAACACAGATCAGAGAGGTTGCCTGCAGCAGCAAAATATTCAGTAGGTGTTTTCATGAATGATCATGAAGAGGGAGGAACAAATGTGCTACAGTTTCCCCTGGGTAACTCGATAATCCTCCAGGGAAGTGATGCTGCCGTAATCCTGCGGTGCATGAGTCAGCTTTACAGTGCGTGGGAGAATTTTTCTCTTTTTTACAGCTCAGGATATAAACTGGACAATTTGGAAAAAAAAGAAAAGTTTTCAGATTTACAAGGGCAAACTTCTGAAGAATTTTCTTTAAGCTTTCCATCACCATTGGCAGTCCTTTTGTAGTCAGTTGGAGGCTTAAATATATAAAAATACTGTAAATATGAACATGGCATTGCAACTTCTGATGTGCATCAGGAACGGGAAAGGGAAATACAATTTACTTCATCTACTCTGTACTGAAAGGGCAGAAAAGATGAGTTTTAAGAAGGCACAGCCCCAAGCCTGACAGTGTTCAAGAAGAGACTGGACAAGGCCCTCAGACACACGGTGTGAACTGTGGGGTTGTCATATGCAGGGACAGGCGTTGGACTCGATGATCCTTGTAGATGCCTTCCAACTCAGGACATTCTATGATTCTATGACTTTAATTCCATCTGTTTAGTTCCCAGAGCTTTCCTCAAATGTATAGTATAAACACCATCCCTGAGAGCACTCGCAGGCTAATAGAGGAGCGCAGCATGGAGGTCACAAACACTCCAGCTCCTTGCCTTTTCCCTGGTGCTCTGGGCATGCACAGAGTCATGGATCACTGTGCCCAAGTGACCCAATAGTGTGTTTTACCCACTGGGAGTACCATCCTAAGCTTGCATGTGAAGAAAACACCATAAATAGCTACCTGAATTATCCTCCATATCTCAGCTAATCTGTGGCAGATCTGGACATTATCTTTGACTTCTGAATCCTAATCCTGTGCTCATTAACCAAGGCAGTTTCCATCCAACCTGTCGTTTGGTGCACAGTATCTGCTAACTGTTCCCTGTGCCAGAGCAGCTATGGGAAATGCCCCAGGAATTGTGACAGGGCTCCTTATTATGCGCTGCGTCTCATTATTGTTATTGATGGCTCATTAAAATTCCAGTAGGATATGTATCCCAACCTCACGTTGACATCCTCACCCATATTGCTACATTAAGGCATTCTGTCCATCACTACATTACGCATGCAGTCGGTAGCTGTTCTGATTAGCTATATGTGCATATGGGTTTAGTTACAATGGAAAGCTGCCTCTGTATATATAGTAAGGGTTGACTTTGTTAGTGTTACTTATTTGAAAAGAAAGGGCTTTGAGAAGAAAATCTTGAGGGGTTTTTTTGGAAAATTGCATTAAATGAAATTAGAATTAGTCTTGTGAACAGCCATGAGGATTCAGCCAAAAATCTATTCCACTTTCTGTCTATCACTTCTGGTTTATCATTTACAGGATGCCATCACATAAACCACTTGAGACTTACAAATACAGTGTCCTCATATTACACAGATTAGCTTGTACACTCTTCCCTTTTTTTAAAAAAATATATTTCAATTTAATTTGCAAAACTTTCTTCTACACAAAAGCAGGCTTTTGTGTTTTGAAGAAATGTCCATCCATGTGTACATGTCTGATTGAGGATTCTATGAAGCAATAGCTTCAAGGATAAGTAAATGAAGGATTCATTACTGGTAGAGCCTAATCAATTTTTTTCAAGTGTATTTCTTTCTAGCCCTATACAAACATTTCCTGCACTTTGTGCTGTCTTTGCCTTTATCATGATTTGTAATATCTCATAAGAATACAGTGTGCACATGCCAAGTATTACATGAAAACCACCTATTATACCAGTGTCAATGAGAATGACAACCTGCAAAGAAACTGATTCTGATAATGCTGTTTAATAGCAGCAATGGCAGTGGACTTCCTAGATGCTCAAAATTCGTGACTAAAAATATTTTTGAAAATTGGGCTTCGGAGAAAATGAAAAATTTCCTGTGGAATTAATGTTCTCAGCAGCAGTAGGAAGGTTTCTGTAGGAAGTTCTAAAGCTTTGATCTTTGAACCTTCCCCTTACCATTCTGCTTTGTCACCTTTGGTTTTCAAAGCAGCAGTTAAAATTATATCTTGAAAATGTGCAAAAGGGAGATTTCTTACTGAAAAGTGAATGTAGTAAGTATTACTTTTTTTCAAAGTTTCCCCATGAGCTAAGAAGAACTGAAGACATACAGCCCATCAAAACATTCCATGGGCACAAACTGGGATTTTAGATAAGGTGTAGTTCCTCTTTGGGCTACAGAGTGGTTTGAGTGAGGCCAGTCATGAGTCAACTATTCAGCATATCAACAGCATATCAGCTGCTGAGAAAGTTCCGATCATTAAGTACTGACCTCGGGAGTTTCAGTGAAGATATTGTTGTTTACTAGAATTGCTCAGTGTTCCGTGCACTGGGCATCACGTCTAATGATACTCAGGATTTGTAATAACTTTACTTGCATGGGTGAGCCTCTGCTTTTCTTTAGCAGTTGAGGAATCAGAGAGTTACATAAAGGTAAACCACTATTGCAATATAAATTAAAACATATAACGTGCTTCCATAAATCATTTTGTCTATCAGATATTGCAAGTGGCTGCTGTCATGTAATATAGACCTTTGACAACATAGCCCAGTCCTTTTCCCTGGGTTTACTTCTCGTTCCAGAACTGTGAACCTGTTCCAGAACTGTGAACCTGTTCTGAGTCTGAGGCTCAATGATTCTTCTATTTTGGGATCACATCTGCCACCCATTCTTGTATTTCTACCTTCCTGCTGCCCAATCATAGGCATTGTCATCTGGATATGGATACAAAGGTGTATCTGCCACAACCATTGAATTCATACTCATGGATTAGACTGAGTATTTGTTTCCCCTCTTTTCGTTTGTACATTAACCAGCACTGACACTTCACCAACCTTCAGACTCGCTATACTTGTGTTTAGCAAACCTCATCTGTCAGGATTTGAACTGAAAGAAAACTGCCCGATAGATGGAAAATTTTGTGTTTATTTCAGATTAAAGAATAAAAATATTGAAACTGATTGCCAAAGAAAGAAATAGCACTGAGAGTTATTTTTGTGTTTTATTAGTACCATCTTTACAGTCCACACTCTCATGTGGCTATTTCGTTTGTTACTACAATACATGTGACTATTTGAGTGTTCAGATAGATATGCCTAATGCAAGTTCTGACTATTTTATTCAGTATCAGTATACCATTATAAATAACTTGTATACAAATTATCATACTCTACGTAACTTATCATTAGGCAGAGCTGTGGTCTCCCAGTGTCAGTACCGAAATGAAAAAGATGAAACTTATTCTTCCATATTTATCAAGAAAGTGAAATCTAAAGACCTTTTTAGTTCTGTTACAGTATTAGGTGTTTTATGGTAAGGAGCTATAGGTCCAGGTTCTCTTCTGGTGTAAAACAAGTAAAAGGCTGAAATTAATGAATTTACTTTACTCTAGACTGGCCAATGTTACAGCCACAGTTCTTAAGGAAATGCACTGTAGGCATTGTTACCATCTTATTTTTCATCCAGTTCTTAACAAGTGAGATATTACTTCATTTCCTAGGCTTGCATCTTACTGCAATACTCTTTTTGCTTTACAACACCGCAGAAGATAACATAAATCGAACCTACAAGTCTCTATTAGTATGTGCTGTGTGGCAGAAAAAAATTTTGCAAAACTACATAGAGCCTAATTTAAGGTTGCAATACTTACAGGCAGAAAATGGTCTGCCCAGCAGATGAGCAGCATTGCTCCAGCTCACCTGACCTTTTCCTATGTTTCATCTGTACCTTCCAGGGCTGCTCAGAGCCCTGTTCCTGGGGTTGGAGTGGGCATCTCACAGAGACATGTCTCCTTCACCCACTCCTTTTTCCTTCTTTCTAGGACAGACACCAGGAGGTATGAAACATTCACACAACCTGTTTTCTAACCTTTGGCCATTAGTGCAAAGACAAGCTGCCCCCTCCCACCTGTCTCCTGGATGGACCAGGACATCTGATCCACCAGCCATGGGGGAAGCAGGAGAAAGCAGCAAGGAAAGCAGGGTGTCCAAGCACCCAATCTGCTGAGTCTGGGCAGCTGAAGCTGCTCTGGGTCCCATGCTTTGGTCCTCCCCACTTGCCAGCCCTTCCCTGCACGGCCTGGCAGGGTGGATTTGCCGGGGGTTCGTAGGATGAGGGGGCTGGGGGACGGCAGGAGGGGGCCATGTGGGGGGGTGGTACAAAGCAGCAGGGACTGGAGCAGCCAGTGGTGAGGGCGCTGTAGGCTGGTGGAGGAACAACGTGCGAAGAACCAAACCCTTATGAACAGATGCTTGCATAGTCACTAAACCTTTCACTTTTTCCCTTAAATTATCTTTTCCTTTTTATCCTGGATCATGTTTATCAGAAGCTTGGTTTTTTTTAATTAATTTTAGTCTGAGAAACTAAAGACAGTGAGACAGATAGTGTTTAACTCCAAGTGTTATACTGAGCTGCCACAAAGGATGGCCCATTTTTCACACAACAGCAACACATTTTTCAGGTCTTCCTAAGCTTTGTTTTAAATTTTGTTGTTTCCTTGCTGTGAAAAGATATTGCTATAACAAGACTATATTGCAGTGGAGAATGGAACAGGGTTATATAGAGGAGATTTTAATTCAATCATAGTGAGGTATATAGACACAGAAAACAAAATTCTGCCAGAAGATAAACCCCATTCGTAAAGCCTACAGTACATTATTAGACTTGCATCACACAGGAGCTATGAAAAACCTACAGAACCACATAGCATTTTCTTACAAAATATCTGATAGTGAGAAATCTATTTTTGATTTCTATTTGAATAATGATTTTAAAATATATCACATTAATCGATTACCTATAAGATGGCCTCATGAACCCCAGAGCATGGCTGTTAATAACATTGGGATATATAACTATATAAACAGTAACACTAGGTTTTCTGTGTAGTATACTTTTAACTGCATAAGGCTCCTCCTATTTGTAGACAGCCAGTATTTATTGAGTTGAGAGCAAAATAGTTAAGGAATCATGAAAACACATTCAAAACATATAGAACATGTGTATTTCAATAAGTTCTTAATCATTTTATTCTCTCTCTCTTTCTGTTTGTCTTCTGACAGAAAATACAGGTGATGCAGGCCATTTTCAGACTGTACTCTTTCATTCTTCCTTTTGATTGCATAGGTTTCCTAGATTAACAGAGATATTTCTAACCGTTTATTTTTACTCTTACAAAAAAAAAAGTCTTTTACATAAAAATTGAATCTTATTTTATCATTCGAATTCTTGGATTTACTTTGTTTCTTCTGCTATGCTTTTATAATCCCACTGCAATTAAGAAAGATTGGAGACTGAAGAACACATTAAAAATTCTATTAAAAATTTACATATTGAAGCTACAGGTTCACTCAAATTGAATATTTATGCAATAAAGAAAGATGAAGAAGAATAAATATTATTTATGCTTTAACAAGGATGTGAACTTCATTTTCTTTATCTTTACTCACATGACCTAAGATATAGTTCTTAAAGAGAATTTCAGCATCAGTACAGTTGTTCCAAGATTACCGACTGTCATATAGTTACTTGTCTTTTGCTGTTGTTTTTTTCTTTTTGTGATCATTAATTCTTAGCTATTAAATATTCTCCCATATATTGAAAACATTACTAGGGTCAGAATACTTCTTAATTACAAAACTAAACAGTGCAGGATTTTCAGCTATTAATGCATTGTTATTTTAAATGTATTTTAATTGTAACATTTTTAAACTTAATGCTTTTACTAGTGACACTCTGTTTTATTGCATTCGGTTGGAAATCTCAGTGTATATATGTTCATGGTGACTAATTCTGTATCAGTGCAGATTCTGGAAGCAGAAATGGGTTCTTCTTGAAACCTCTGGGTTAGTGAATGTCTAAAATAGATATATATTTTTTAAGAGGTTTTTGTTTGAGAAGGTGACTAATGATCTCCAGTGGGACTATATATTGAAACAATTTCCTTAAACTTATGCAAAGCAAGAGGACACAAGTCGATGCCTCTGGTGTCAATTTTATATATATATATATATATAGATAAACAAGTTGCAAGTATCATTCCACCTTCATAAAAGTTTTGTAACTATAAAATATACCTCTTGATTTTCCTAACACTTTATGCTGAGTAATTTCCAGCACAGTGGGGAGCTCCATTCTTAAGAGGGAAGAACAAATCTGTTTTAGAGAGAAAAATTAAGGACATGTATATACGCTATATACTTATAATGGTTTCTATTTCTCCTTAGACTAAAAAGTTAAATAATTAACAATTTGATTTACTGGCTAATTAATCAAACAGTGTAACAAGAACACAAGATGTATTTCAGAAGAAGGCTAGATTTTGGAGTTTTCCTTTAGCTATAGGATACCAGAAAAAAATTGGAGTTGCAGTAGATCACAGACTAAAGATGAGTAAAAAAATTTCACACTGTAGCTAAGCAGGCAAGTCACTCTGGGTTGCATTCACAATAGCTGGCAATGATGTGGGAGGCAATTATTTCTTCCATTTGATCCCAGTAAGACAGGAAACATTTTTCTCCCTTCGTTGCAATAAAATGTTATCGCAAATAAGATGATTATAAATTGTTCTTCAGGACCAACAGGCATAAGAGCAAACATAAATTAGCTTAAATTTCACCAAAAGTGATCTCACTAATTATAAGAGAAAGCTTCTCTTTGGCTGTTAAAGCACGGAAAATGTTCTCCTATGGAAATTGTGAAGCCTCCTTCACTGGAGGTTTTTAGGATGGGTTAGACAAACATCTGTCAGGAATGATCTTAGTGTAGACCATTGATCAGCCTCAATCCAGAGGACCAGAGCAGCAGGTCTTCTGAGGTTTTGTATTTCTGCTCTTCTAAGGAATCTTTAATATTTGATTGAGTTTGCCGCCAGCTGGATTTCTTCTTGTTACACTTCCTGTTGCATAAACTTCTTTCGTGCTGTGCAAACTTCATGTTTGTAATACTGTGAGTGTCCAGGGATTCAGTTAACTTCCTGTTATTCAAGTAACCTTCTCACTGCTGCATTTCTGGGGACAAATTTCCAGTGCCCCTCTCTAATTGCATTTACTTAGTAGCTAAGCTGTTCGTAAACATGCATCTTGCATGTTTGCCTGCAAAACATAAATCTGGAAGGAGTGTCTAGTAATCTTCAAACTGATCTAAACACCTGGGAAATGGATATCTCGTAAATTTTGTGGTTACAACAGAAGACTGACTTTATCTCAGCTCAGACTTGCAAAGGTGTTTTTTGAAGTAATCAGCAACTTGGATCCCTGACATGCAGTCCAAGTGCTGACTCCTGCCTCCCTCCTACTGCCAGAACCAGCAGCTTTCTGCTGCCAGATATCCCATCTCTGCCTTTGGCAGCAGGATCAAAAATGTTGTGCTATTTTCAGAGTTCCTCCTGTAATACAATCATGACACAGAGTATGAAACTGCTAGTCAAACTCCTCAAGGCATCTGGGGAAAGGTTCTTGGAAGTGTCAGTGTTGCTATAGATGTGCTAGAGTGGCTCCTCCTCTGAGTGGTGCCTGCAAGCCCTCTATGGCCTGATCCATCAAGCTGCCTCGCAGCGTGGTGGGCACAGCCCCACACATCCTCCTTATCTCATAACACGTTTTATGTCTGAGGTGGACATAATGGCAGCTCGGAGCGATCTATGGTAATTCCATGCTGAGGTAACACCTGGACACTCTCCCTTGCCTTCTGCATGCAAACCCTGGCACATCATTCCAATGAGAAAACTGTGGTCACGAGAGGACTTAAGACTCAGTCTGAAAAGTACAAAATAAATTAACTAGGACTTCGAATTCTCTTTGCTTCTCTCGTCATCAAAATGCAACATTTTGCTTTACCTTATTTTAGAGTTCTCCAAATCCACAATCACCTATGTGTTCATGAGCAAAGTCTCTAAGTTTCACCTTTGAGTATGCTGGAAATACCTCATTTTTAACAATAGCAAATTCTCAGGAACCAGTTGATGCACAATTCCCTGAAGCTTGGTGGAAGAGGTGCTCTCCATCTCTCTTGCCCAAGTGACAAGCATTTTCAGTGGCTATCTGTCAGATAAGGCCCTGCACAAAATATAAAAGTTGGTGCTACTGTGCCTCAGACATCTAATGACCAACAGTTTGAGCCCTCGCAGAAGGCGGAACAAGGACAAGAATAAACTTTGTAAGAGAGTACCTAATAGCAGACTGGAGTCGAGTTCTCTTAACTTCCACTTTCTAAGGAATAATTAAATATTCATTAGACCACAGGCAGGAAAGAAAAAGAAGATGAGATTAAGTGGCTAAGGCTCTTGGGTAGAAGAAGAAAGCCTTAGGTTTCTTGTGGAACAGAGTACTACTTTTCAAATATTTAAATTTAGAATTGGAGGAGAGAGCAGAAAGTGAGATTCTTCACTTCCCCCAAATGAGAATCATAAGAAAGAAGTGAGCTATAGTGACATGCTCACTCTTGTCTTTTTTTCTAGGACACAATGAATATTTAACAAGTCTGCAAGGGTAGAGAAAGCTTCTACAAGAGAAACTGAGAACAACCTTCTCTTTCCCACCCCAGAGCAGCATCAGCTCCAGTGGTTTGGGACTGGAAAATGTAGGTTCAAGTACCCTGTATCACAGGAATGAATCTATTCTAGTTGTACTTTTTTTGCATAAATGCTCAGATAGGTCCACCTATGGAAAAGTCATGCTTTGTGAGAAGTGCTGGCAGAGGGGCCTCACACCAAGGGGAAGTTGAGTGGTTTGAAATCAATACGGGAGTAGGGGACTCCCCACAGGCTAGCGATGTGGTCTAAATCTTATTAGTTTCTGTTGTCTGATGTGTTTTTGTTGTTTCAAGTGCCTTCTGCTTAGCTTGCTGGCTTTGCATTTTTGCATGCAATGCATCTGAAGCAACGCATACAATCAGCTACTTAGCTCAGGGCTGAGGTATCCTGATAGTTGGGCCCTTTAATAGTGAGTTAAAACTTCCTTGTGAGCCTAGCTCTGGATTTCACATTTTCAGTCTCCACTCCTGACTGTATTTCAGGAAGGCAAGCCGGAAGAAATGCTGCTATTTTATATCATTGCTAAGATGTCAAGTTTTCTGGACATCTTCCAGAGGTGAGTGTTAGCTCAGTGGGTCAGTCGCCAAGAAAACTCCGCTTCTTGTACATACAGGTTTTACTCTTGTGATTCATGGTGTCATTATTTCAATGGATGTAGTCGTCACAAAAGATTATGACCAGACTTACACCACCCTTCAGGTAACATGAATCCAGGGAACTGAAATCTTGAATGGGAGCTGGTATTTAAAAACTAATCAAATAATATTTAGGCACCAATTAAATTCTCAGGTGAGCCCTCTCAGTAGATGTTATTTGCAACTGAATGGCTAAGCGGTCTGAAGCCATTAAAGCTGTTGGTTTCAGGGTTATGTATAGAAGATTTTCCTCAAGAGTCACAAAATTATGTGGCTACAAATGGGCCACAAGTCCGCGTTGGAGAAGACATTGCACATGAAAGAAACTTTTTCCTAGCCATGCGTCTTTGAGCATTCAGATATGGAGCTAAGCGTTTTCAGTGTTTATTCAGCTTTTCAGAGGAAGAGGAGACAAACAGGTCCTTGTCTAAACAAAAAGGAAAAAAAAAAAAAAAGAAAATATTTGTTTAAAAAAAGATTCATTTAGAAAATGACCTTCAACAAAGCATTTCAGCTCTTCAGAACTATCTGAAATTGAATGATTCAGTTCCATTTGAAAATATTGTATCAAAGAGAATAATATTATTTTTAATCGCTCCTGAGCTGTGCAATTTCTGACTCTGCCCCAGAGCTGACGAAACAGTCAGCATCAGCAGGGTGAATCATCCGTGCTGCGTACAGACGGCCCAGATTGGCAAACTGCAAACAGCCATCTCCTGGGACGCTGCTCCAGTTTGCACGTTCGTCCCTACTGGAGGCCCTGGCTAAAATAAGGAACGCCACATCTGCAATGTGCATTGATTCTGCTATCTGAAAAAATAAGGGTACATGAATACAAAATAGCCTTTGAGGAGTGGAAGGCAGGATGTTTGGGGAATGAGGATATCTGAAGAAGAATCTTTTAAACTTTCTGAAGGCTGGTGAAGAGCACGAGGCAGAACTGTGGTCAGCAGAGGAATTTAAGTGGAAACTTGCTGAACTCCTTGCAGGAAACACAAAAGGGTTTATATATTTGGAGTCAAAGGTTAAGTCAAGGGTAAACCCATTCTAGTGGAGTTTGTTCCTTACTTCCAGTTTGGGTAGTTTACTCCTCACGTAGGCTAAATAAGAAAGTTTATCCACACTTCATTTTCTATTACTTAGTTGTTTGCAGTCACTAACCTTTCATTGTTTCTTTCTTAAGGAGACTGAATTTATCCCAGGACTAGAAGCTGACATTCTAGGAATTTTGTAATTTGAAATATGCCATCTACTAAGTGAAGTAACTGTAGTGGAAAAAAATGTCATGTTTTCTAAGAGATCGTTGAGCAGTGTGTGGCTAAATCTGGCAAAGAACTGAATGCTTGCATTTTCCATTGATGTCAGCTCTCAGGATACCGTCTTCCGAATGGGAAGCTGTCTGTAGAAGTATTGCAGACTGGCAGTGAGTCGGTAGATTTAAAACACATTAAGAAATTAATGACATAAGGGAACACATAGCCTGAAAGGATTATGTTTTAAATGTGTCTTGATACTTTGCTACATATTCGGAGTCACTCGACAAAGTGTATTGCGTGTTTTTGCAGTGTTTGTAACCAAAAAGCTCTGCTACATCAGTCCTACAACCCCAAATTATTTAAATTGTTCTAATAGGCAGGTAGTTTTGAAGTTCTTTTTCCCTTTAAAAGTCTTAATAAATGGATAATCAGTGTGAGCATATCTTGAGTAACTCTTCTGTGACTTAGATTACCTGATCTAGAGAGATGGAATGACATTAATTCTGTTGCTTACAAGGGTCTCTCATTTAATCATTCTGCTCCCTTCTTGGCAGGCTGCTTTCTATGTATTATCCCCTACAACCGAACACAAACTGGACTTCGAACTGTCAGTTCTATCTGAAATTACATGAAATCTCTGGTATCTGGAATCCATTTACTCACTAAGTGAAAGTTGCCTTGAAATGCTCTGAATGTCCTTGATTCCCTCAAATATGCTTTTGATTCCCTAATTCAGTGTTTATTGCGTGTAATATAGAGGGAAATACACAAGATGAAAAGTGTTAATGGTGGCTCACGAGGGGCAGTTTCCAGCAGCACTTCGATCAAAAAAAATGAAGTCAGTTCCCATTTAAGACCAGGAATAAATCAGGGAGCTCTTTTTAGCTATTCCAGGTTGTGACTCACTGTGCAAAGCGGTGTTGGCTCTAAGATATCTTTCTGTTTCACCCAGCAACAGAACTAGCCCAGGAACCAAAGAGCAGCAGGATGCAGGGAACTATCAGCCATGAAAAAAATCTCTTAATTTATGGATCTTTTTAAGATAATAAACTGAAGCAGCAAAAAGACAAAGGTTTTGCTTTCTTTTTTTTTTCTTTTTTTCTTTTTCTTTTTTTTTTTTTTTTTTTTTTAAAGAGGCTTCTGGTTTTCCTTAATTTCTTCTCTAACTGAAATTTACCACAGAAAATGTACCCATTTTTCATTTCATTGTAGGTTGACAAAAATGTGCTGACTTAGTCGCTGCTTTGCCCTGGTACTTATTTTCTTTCATCCTATAGAGGGCTGAGATCTTTCATTCCCCCAAGGAAGGATTCTGGATCAGCTGGGATGAGGTGTTCTCATGGCAATATTCAAATATGAGGTTATTATGTGATATGTCCTTACATGTTCTTAGAGCTCACTAAGTCTTATGATACTCTGCTTTCCTGTGGAAAAGCCAGCCTATAATCTTCCTTTCCCTTGCTTTGTGGGAGACTCTAAGAAGTCAGTTGAGATATGTGCAAAGGGTGTGGGCAATTTAGGTCAAATACAGGGATGAGGTAAGACGTTTTGTAATTTGTGCATTGCCGTGTGGGTGTAAATTGCGCTGGATGGCTAGATCCTCTGAGTTTCTGGTAGTCACTGTCCCAAACAAAATCTAGGTAATTCATGGCAGCGTCTGGAGAAAAGCAGCCACAGTCTCCCTGGTCTCTTCCCTCTGTCAAGGGTGGACATGTGCTGGCTAGGCCCCTGAAGTGAAAAAGTTTTCAGATTCCCTGAAACCTTCTGGCTTTATGTCAGAACAGGAGGGAGAAGAGGCGCCTGGAGTTTGGCTGCACGTGTGAGTACGTCTCTTGTTTCCCCGTGAGGTGCACGCACCGAGGCCTTCCCATTCCCAGACATGCACGGATTTAACAAACCTCCAGCACCTTTGCCTGCAAAACCAGAACATAACTCTGCCTCTTGTGTGTTACTAACAGGAATCCTCCATTTCATTCTTCCCCAAATTTCAAACCTTAAGGTTATTCTGCCCCACAAGAGCCAGATGGGGACGTAATTGTCCTTACCCATTGCAATGCCAATGTAACTGCAGTCTTTATGTACTGTAAAGGTGAAAGTAGAATGCCCAAGCCATAAAGCCTTTGCTTGTCCTTCTGAATTCCTCAAAAAGGGAAACTAGCCTTGTAATCAAGTTCTACAGATTATATATTTTCATCTTTGCACCATTTAATTGCTTAAAAAAGTGGCAATTGCGTCTACATTTTGGGGGGAAATACGTAATTCAAAGCAAAGAACATATATGTTGAAGATCTATTAAGATTTAAGTGGTCTAATCTAAACATTTCTTTAAGAAACATTCCATCCTTTGACTGTGATTTCAGTCTTCTGGATGGCCTGTATAGAAGATAATACACAATGCAGCTGACCCTATAGATTATCACCAGACTCTTAAATTCCAGAGGATCTCTGTCACTGGACTGACAACTAAAAAGTTTCAACAAGAAAACTTTTTCAGGAGAATGTTATACAGAGATCTCACAAGACACTGTCAAATCCAGTAGAATATCCCTGTGTTGTCAATAAGCTTTGGCCCAAGAATTATTGTCCAGGCTGCACAGACACCTTAACAAGGGAAACTCATTTCAGTGTTTTTGCACCATTAGCCCCCGGCAGTTGCATTGTAATAGGTCTCTTAATAAACCGTCTTAACTGCTTGATGCAGTTTGGTGATACTTCTCTAGTGTATATTTACCTTATTTTATATCACCTGTCTTCCAAGATTTTTTCTTCTGCAGCGAAAAAAAAAAAAAATCATACAACATTTAAAAAATACTTTTTAATCTCGCTTCTTAGGTGCACTTCTGAGTTCCACTGAATACAGAGATGATCAAAGTATTTCTTTCTTTGTAAAATGTCCATGAGAATATCCACAGCGAATGTAACATGAAGGTGACATCACAAGGTTGTTATTCTGGTGAGATAATCAACCTGGGATGCTAAGTACATATCAGGGAAAAAAAAAATGTTTAAAAGTGATTGTAAAACTGCCTTTTACAATAGATTTTTTTTTCGATTTCTACTACAGAAGAAATAACATATCTCTGGTATTGCTTGTGGAAAAGTTGTTGCCATGAAACTATGCAGGCCAAGAAGAAAAAAAAATCTCCGTGGCTTGACTTGAGTTACAGAGCTATGCAAGGAAAAAGAACATAAAAGGCACATTTCTACCCTCTGTATCGCCAGAGTTTGACAACCCACACAGGAAAGGGGCCTCTTAGAAATGTTGCTTACAGTCCTGTTAAAAAGGAGCAAGAAGGTGGTAGATCCTTGACTTAAGTCATCCCCATTTCCCCTGGCTAAAGCAGCTACTATACATTGGCAGTAGCTGGCCTGGAGAAAAACTCTCCTCAGATGGGTCTGCACAGAGAGGCTGGAGAGCAAATGTACTCCAAGGTGGATATTCTTAGTGTACACCTGGCGCCCTTGCTCATCCCGTTGGGAAATTCGCCAGCCTCCTACGGGTTAGGCATAGCCGACAGGTTGGTTTACTACTCTGCTTTGAAGACAAACTTTCTGGCCATTAGAAACATGTTTTTTAGAAGAGTGTGCCTGGCTGCGAGGTCAGATAGACTGGGAGAGTTCACCTGGTTTAGACTGGATGCCTTGAGGTCGGGTTGGTCGCACGGGGGCCAGGGGTGGGGGCAAGGAGCGATTAGTGGACATGTGAATTCACCTCCTCTGTCACTTCTCAGTGAACTACCTCCAGATTAGAGGCTTTCCTCAAGGAAACTGATAAGCAAAGTGGATTTATTTTCTTAATCGAGTTTATTTGTTCTTTTTCTGAAAAATGAACCTTTGGTTTTGTCTTGGAAATCTTTACGAATTCCTTCTCCTAAACATATGTGCATCTCTCAGGGATACTGATCCCCTTCCCCTATATCAAACTGTGAACTTTCTCTGACCCAGCCCTTCCCATTCACAAAAATCCCTCTTTGACCTGAATTATAAAGCAGTTGACCTTTCTACCTCCACATGCCTCATTATATGCAATTTTTTCCAAGATATCTACATGACACAGGCCACCTTTATGGGTGAATGCAACGAGCAGTTGACTTAAAAAGCTAACAACAACGCCTATGTCTTAAAAGCCCTCAACAACTGGAATGTATTTTAGCGTGTATAAAACGCAGCACTGCTGGGCATCTGTCTCTCACAGTGACTTGGCATAAAGGGAACCAGGACAGCGGGCAGCCGTCCTCACCTCTGGCTCAGTGAAATCTTTGGGGTGAAGACACATGCAGGATTGTGACAAATATTCCTCCTAAACAAGAAAGCTTAAAAAAAGAAAGCAGGCAAAGCATCCCACTCCCTCTGTACTTGTGCACTGTAAACTTCATCCCTTGGTACAATAAAGAAAACCAAGGGACCATAATCATGTTTAGTTTCCTTACAGGCTCCCCAGATGGAGAACTACAGGCACAGTGCAATCCTGTCTTCTGAGCAGGAGCACATCTTGCAGTTTTATATGGTGTCAAGCTTAATGGACCTCTAACACTCTCTGCAGCTTTTGGAAAGGGCTTTTTTCCTTCATTGCCATAACATTTAGATAAACATTTACTTCTTAAAAAAGCAACTCAAAATGGCTGTGTTTTGTGAGTACAATACACTTGCTTTGCACAGACGTAAACAATAGCAAAGATACAAGAGAAGGGAAGAAGCTACTCAAATAGCATTTATTTTGAGTAATTTCAAATTTGCTGCTACCGGCCGCCATACAGCATGCAGGTTCCTTACGATACATGCCAGAGTCATCTTACAGAGAAGAAATTATGGCGTGAAATAGGGCAGCAAATAGCATTAGTTCTCCTTTCGCATCTGATATTTGGTGCCACCATATGTTGATGCCACATGCTGAGACTTGTTTCCTTCACCTAATATTACCTTTTTTCCCCACTGCTGCTTTTGTAGAAAACAAGAGATCTTAGTGCAGTGGCTGCTTGCATTTGTTCTGCCAGGCTCTGTTTGCTGCAATGGCATCATTATACTTCTCCTTAAATAGTCAAGGTCAACCCAGCAACTAAGATCTCCTGTATCTATTTCTCTGTGGGTGGCTAAATAAATGAAGATTTCAATAAATATTTGATGTCTTCTGAGAGATAAGTAGCTTTCTTTGTTCTTACAGAAGGTCCTAGGCAAGCACCAAGTTTCAAGGAAACAGCCAGCCCATAAGATATGCTGAAAGGCAATTGTCTTGAATCCTAATGCTACAACACTGGCAGACCTTCATTTAATAACAATGTTTTAGTTCATGTGATTTGTAGTTCCTGATTCACGAAGTAACCTTATCCTGACAGGACCATTCCTCTTCGTCTGCAGAGGCTTCCCCCCCATCACCACCCACCTCGTTTTCTACGCACACTCTCACATGGCTGAGCATCATCTCCTATTAGCGCTTGTATCATTAACGAGTTATACCTGCAAAGAGTGGCAGACCTTCCTCCAACTAAAATCCCTGTGAAGACACGTCCATGGTTATGGCATGCCCTTTCTATCCTCAAGGGCCCCAAGAGGACCAATCAGTTATTTGGGGTATCCCTTGCCTTGAGGGAATTCTTGGATAGCAGAGACCTGGCAAAATCATCTCTCTGATGCCCCGTCACAGGTTTTTCTCTGAGTAGGAGCCACTGTGGCCATGTTCGAGGAGAGATGTCTGCAGTCTTGCCATGTGTTAATGTCTCTGGTCGTTATGTTTCCCCGAGGGATTCGTTGTTGGGTGACAAATCCTGGAGCTATTTGGGGCCGTCTGGATGTAGGTGCTGAATCAACCATGTGTCAAGGGAGTGAAATGGCTGTCTACAGCCATCTGGGATTTGGGAGGGAGGGGGCATTCCCCCATTCTCTCCCAGAATTCTTTGTCCAGTCTCACAGATCAGATCTCATAGGCCAGTGAGTTTTGACCATGTCAAAATAAAGTCCTGGTTCAGGATTCAGACTAGAGATTAGTTTAGTTTAGACTGTGTGATCACTTGTTGAAACAGCTCGCTCATATTGGCTTTCATTCCATCTGATAGTCAGTGACAAGAGGTGGCCCATACTGGGTGTGTGAGAAGCTCAGGTAGAATCAGACTCCAGAAGATAACTAACTCCCCTTTCACCCTTCTCCATCCCCCACAGATAACGGATGTAGAGGATACGATCACTGTCAGATACCTCAGGGTGGATGACGTAGCTGTCTTTATATTGTAAATGTACTAAATTTCAAGACAGAACAAAATATGTTAATTTGATTGAGCGTGAGGCTGACCTTTGTAGAGAATGCCTAAAGCAACTTATAGGCTTTCTGAGGTCATTAAAAATAATGATTAAAATTCCAGACTGGGAGTATAGGGACTCCAAAAGTATAACTCATTACGTAATACATATGACAAGACATATGACAAAATTTCAAAATGTCTGAAGCATACTTATATGAATGCCCCATACATCAGGAGTTTAAAAACAAATGTAATGAGTGACACTAGAAAACTCTGCAGCTATTTAATGCCCTTTCTTTTTGCTTGAGCTGGAATCTGTAGTGCTGTTCCTTTCATTCCATGATTATTCCATTTCTAGAAGTAGACATTTTTGTGTTGATTTACATAAGACTTACAATTAGATGATGAGCTGCTAAAGACAGAATGGGTGCTTATATCTTCTTCTATATGCTAAGCCAAAGAAAAAAAGTTGCATTGAGTATCATGAAATCTAGATATCCAGTAAATGTCAGGTTTGGTAAGTGAATATAATGCTATGAGTGTTATCCTCTTGAAAATTGCCATAGCAGCTCTCTTAAATTCTGAACATGAGTACAAATCCCTGTCATTAAAACAGCGCAGTTCTAGCTCACTCCTGTGGCTGTCAGAAGTTTCATATCCCAATGAACCATGGAGCTCTTGTCTCAGACCCCACTCTGCTGTAGCCCTTATTAGCTTCAGAAAATATTGCATGTCTGAATCTCCACCTGGCAAAACCAACATGAAATATTAGCATAATCAAACCCATAAGCACTTCTAGAACACTTGTCATGGATAAACGTATCTTACTAAATTGGCTGTAAACCATTGCGTGATACTTTTGTTTATAACTGGACAAAATTGCTCCAAATGTTTTGTATTCATTCATTTCACCCATAATCAGAATATATACTTTGTTCGAAGTATCTATATAACATCTCTTTTTTCTTGCTCTAAAAAACATGTGGAAGCATTTTGATCATTACAGAGCCGGTTATCTGGACTTAAACTTTAAAAAAACCCATACATTTAGGGCCCATGTAAGGCTTTATATTTTGGAGTTTTACTTGCAGAAAAATTGACACAGAAAAAACCTCTATAAATTAAGTTTCCTATACTACTGGGTAAAGTTGCTATATCTTGAGATACTGTTAATCAGATCTCACTCAGCCTGATGGTTTTGATTTCTAGAGGTACCAGTTCTAACAGTCATTCTCACCACTGCTGCAGCTGAGGGATAAGTAGAGAGAAATACAGGTAAATATAGGCTGGTTGACCTTGGTTAGTTTTTTTGTTTTGTTTTGCAGCAAAAGTAAGTAAATCCTTGGTAACATACCTGGGATTTTTAGTGATTTCTGTACTGATATATTTCTGAAAATTGCCACTCAATTTCAGGACTCGAAGCCTGAGTGAAATAAAGTTGTTTCACAGCCTCCCTGGTGTGTGGGTTGCAAAAAAACTGTATCTGGAAAGACAAGGCTGAATCACAAGCAATACCAGGCAGCCTGCAACAGAACCTTTAGAAACGAGACGTCTTGTACCATTTGCCAAACAGTGGGGAAAGTGTGAAGATGACTAAGATGATTCAAAGCCCTTTTAAAAGTCCTTGCATGCCTCATCATGTTCAATTTTACAGAGAGTAATTTACTCCCACCACAACTCTGTGCTGTATTCAAATGAAAACCTGGAAACTGGTGTTAAGTTAGTATAGTACTAGTGGAAGGTACTAGACCTAATCCTGGAAAGATTTTACTCTTCATGAAGTCTGAATGGGATTCCGGAGGGAAAGGGTATTGTAAGGAATTGATTTTATGTTCACCTCAAGAAAGCAGGAGCTAAACCTCTCTCCATGTTCACGCAGAGCAAGGACATAAGTCTACTTGCTCTAATAAATTATTGATTTGAATCTCAGTTCCTGTTCCCACTCAGGAGTTGTCACCATAAATCTGAGTTAATGTTCAGTGTGATTATAGGTGTTAGTCTACAGTGATGAAGAAGAAACTGCATAACAGTAAGATGAGAAAAAAGGTTTTCTGTTTGTTTAGGTAACAAAAGATACTTTTTTCTTATCTTACTGTTTTTTCTGTTTTGATTGGTTTTAAGTTAGTAACTTTCAGCAGGGGCTACAAGACTCCACTGCTCCTGACCAAACCCCAGTACAGCAGTTACTCCAGTCCATGCATTTTCTAAAAGATAAGGATAAGAAGTACAGAAAAACATAGTTACTTTCAATGATAAATTACCTGTTTTGTTATCAGCTTAACACACTGGGCAATGTAATGCTATCTGGTTTTAGAACAGATTTCCTACTGGAGTCAATAGTGACCTCTTAAAAGCTGATAGAGTGTTAAGGGCCTTTGTAGCTTTTGTTCTTGATTTCTGGGATGAACACCATCAAGTACTGAGGAACTGTTGAAAGTAGTTTCCTGAGTTTTTCAGAACACTGATAATGTTTAATCTTTATGGCAAAAAAGAATAATCTCAGTGTAGAAAATTTCCTGTCAGTTACCTTCAGAAAGTAATGCAGTTATTGCCATCTCTTTTTCTTTGGTTGGCTCCTCTGTACTTGGTTTGATATATTCAAGAGCTTTTATTGTATAACTGAGATATTTAAACATTTATTTTTGTGTCTCTCTGTTGTATGTTACTCTTTTATTGCTTTCAGTGTGACAATGAAACTATGGCCTAGCCCACAAAAAACTCAGAAGTAGAGCATTAAGCCGAAAAAAATGTATATAAAATGCATAGCATCCCTTTAAAGTTTGTAACTCCAAGCTTTCTTCAGCACATTTCTATAGATGAACGCTTAAAAAACATTTTAGCATAAGAAAGTACTAGGATTGACACTGTCATAAAGTTCCAATTAGAACAACCTATTCAGCTGAATAGGTAAAATGTGAATGACTCAGTTTTCATTGAGCGTTATGAATCTGTTGAAAAAAAATTGAGATTTACCAAAGAAAATTATAAGGAATACGACTTGTGGCAATTCATCTTCTGTGAAATGAAACAAACAGCACATAAAGAGTGACAAAAGACTCACTGGTGCATGGTTACAGCTGCTGATGTTCATAGTGTGGAGCATTTACCAGAGGCTGTGGTTGCTTCAGTTTCAGAGTCTATCTTTACATGCTATAAATAATCACAAAGTTGACCATCATCTTCTTCCACAGTGTCTGATTATGTGCCGTACAACAGATCAAGTATATCTTGTCCTTACACCATCTGAGTAACATTTTTCTTATGGTTATTTTGCCATTAATGAACTTATCAGAGAGTTTCCCTATCCAGAAGAAAATAAGAACAAAATCTCAGTTAAATCTACTTCTGCTTGCCATCCCTTTGGGAAACATATTTGAACTGGCTGAAGAGTATCTTTGTCTTTTCCTTTTTATTTTTCTTTTTTCTTTTTAACTAGGTGGTCTGGATGTAGAACTCACAGATGACCGGTGAGAGTAGGTGGAAAAAAGCACTGAAAAAAATATTGATAGACGTTGACAGCGCAGCTTCTACTAGAACACCAGCAGGAGTTGGAGCAGACACAGAGCCACAGTCATAAAATGGACTTTAAGGTGTATCCATTTCCTGAATCATGTTTTAAAGCCCAAACTCAAGGAGCACCACAAATGGCTCTCTGTCAATGAATTCTGTGGCACTGATGTAGTTTATGGTCATTAGAAAAAGCCTAGATTTTGTGTGAAAAAAAACCCTACGGAATTCATAACTGGGGGAGGGCTAAATAAAGGACCATTGATTGAGACATGGGAACAGAGGTAGACAGGCTCTAATTTGGTCGTAGAATTTTTATTTGATGAAATTCCATTGCTACAAATCCCAGTTGTATACCAGTTTTTGCTGTTAAATCTATTTTTATTAACATGGAAAATTAAGTAATCTGAAGGCCCTGGAGTAATCTGCCCAGTGTTTCACATACACATGCAATATTTTCAGATTTGCTGAAAGAAAACTAATATGGATGTTTCTAGAATGTTCTCTTGCTTAGCTCCATCCTGCAGGATTAATTACAGTTGCATTCCAGTCCCTTGGAACAGAGGATTTATAATAGAAATACTGCACAGTGTGCCACTTTTCTCAGTTCTGCATATTCAGGCTGGGCTTGCTGCTGCAGGTTTCTCTTACATCCTAAAATGCCTTTCAAGAGCTGAAGCTGTTGAGGATATTTTCGACTATGTAAGTCTGCAGAGATCTTGAGTCATAGCCTTCCCAAGGCTGGTGGCATATACAGCAGCATGCAGGGGAAAAGCTCCGTGGTGCAAAGCTGGCAGTTTGAGCAGGGGCTGAACGAGCAGTGATGCTTCTGTCTGGGTCTAACCCAGATTCCCTTGGCTGCTTCAAAGGGCCAAGAGCCCTCACTCTCACAGGCACATCTCTCTTGCTCCTGCAATCAGTAGCTCATTTCTGACTGCTGGGAAGTAAGAATAGTCTCATAGTTAATGTATGAACCTTGGGTTTTATTTCTGATTGTACAGACTATGACTTTGGAGATCACTTTTATTTACGTGTTTGCTTTTATCTCTTCCATTGTAAAATGCAGGTAACAGCTATTCCAAATGCTTTGATTTTATCTATACTGCTGTCCAGAGCACTAAAGAAACTCTGTTGGACAGGAAAGCAGGGAGACACAGCAAAAGAGTCAGGGGAATCATAATCTGCTAACCACGACAAAGGAGCAATTCGCTGTCCCTTGGCTGCTCTGCTGCAAGCTGCCTCTATATTGCTTTTGCGGCTAATATTTTCTTGTCACAAAGAGTGTGTCTGTTGTTTCGCAGTGCCCTGGTTATCCCAAGGTCCGTATTTTCGAGATGGGGAAAATGAAATGGGAATCTATACTGAGAGTGTGCGATAGGTCAAGATCACTGTGCTGGGGTCCTGACTGAGGATGAGGGGACAGTGGAGGTTGTTGCATGAGACTTGAAGCAAGGGGCAGGGAGAAAAGTGGTGGTGGTACCTGCTGAATGAATTCTGGGCTTGAATTTCAGTGATGGAGGGACGAAGGACTGAAAAAAATACCTCGTTCTTGAACATCTCTCTTCCTTACTGGAATCTTGACATGTAGTCAGCTTTAAATATGCCTCAGCATTTTCTTCCTGCTAAATTAAAAGGAAGTTGCTGGAGGGTTTTCAGACTTCAGGAAGGACTGATACTTTGATGGCATCACTGCAGGTTGTGCATGTCAATACAGTTTTCCCTTCATGACATTTTGCAGTGCTGCCAACATTGACAAATTATTTCTAGTTGAAAAATAATACATCTAAGAATCATCTCTTAAAAAGATATTGTTATTTTTCCCTGTCTTAAGGGAAAATATAATTGATATTAAAAACGATGAAAATGTCCCAATCTTCTCTTTATATTTGATCAATTTTCTTTCTTTGCATTTACTTGTGTATCTTCAGCAATCTTTACTTGGGGTATTC
Source organism: Caloenas nicobarica (assembly GCF_036013445.1). Lineage (NCBI taxonomy): Eukaryota > Metazoa > Chordata > Aves > Columbiformes > Columbidae > Caloenas > Caloenas nicobarica. The sequence goes on along the minus strand of NC_088246.1, from coordinate 136,951,737 downwards.
AGAACAATGTCAGTCCAGATCCTCTTATTGATTCGCAGACATTGCTGTGAATACACACTAATAACACTGGGGCTCCATCAGGCACAAATATCTGTCTGCCTATTCTACACTGCAGAAATAACAGGTTTAGCCAGCTTTCCTTTTTCTCTCACTATTTCTAGCCTGTGCTTACACAGTAGCATAAGTTTTAACAAAACGCTAGATTTTCTTAGCTGGCAGAACAAGCAGAGAACAGATTTTGAAACTGTCTGAAAGTGTAACAACTTTTTCAGATCCCCATAATTAGCTGGGTCACAAGATGTGCATACAGCGTGTACCTATTTCTGTTAATACTCTGCTACCTTAAAGTTAGGCTCTAAAAGTTATTCCTGAATCATTCATTAAATGCAGATTAGACTTGCTGTCTTACCTAATCAAGCTTGCAGGCTGTGAATTTCCTGAGTTCGGTGTCATTAGCTCTTCAGTCCCTGGGAACACAATGATGAGGAGTGATGGCCGACTATGACAGAACTGCTTTTTACTTGGCTCTCTATCCCTCTTGGGCAATTAGCTTTGTTTGAGCCCTTGAAACATCTTTTAATAAAGATTTTTTTCAACCCTAGTGGGAATCTCTAGTTCCTGTAAGCAACCACAAGCAAATGTATGGTGTCTGAAGTGCATAGTATTTTTTTGCTAGAGCAGACATATGACCCAGTTTTTCCATATTATTAGTAGTGAATACTTCAAAGGTACAGTTTTGATCTAAGTGCAAAGGGTAGAAGACAAAGAAAAAGCAACTACTAACCAAATACGAAATATTTTGTTTGGCTTGATGTGGATTATTTGTTGTGGGTGATGATCAGTATATTGGTTTTCTATTTCATATCCTCTCTAAGACAAATGCTCTCAGAATGACAAAAATAAACACTTTTTCAAAGGTTTATATTACTGAAAGCACAATACATTGAAGGAAGAAAAGCTTTTCCTTCTCATGAATTGGGGTTGACATTTATCATGCAGCCAGATATATTGCAATGGTTAGATATGAGGCCCAAGGTTTAATAAAACATTGTTCCTGTGTTTTGTTATTATCATATAACTTTATTAAGCACAGTATGGTGGTTGCATGACAGACCAGATCGTTATTACACTGACATAGTTATTCCTCAGAATGAAAATAAACACAATTTTCCACAAGCTTAGACTTTTTCCTGTTTGCTATTTTTCTTTCTGAAAGGCAAAGATATTTCACAGTCCCCTCTCTTCCTTTAACCTAGTTAGCTGCTCAATGCTTGCACAATCCTCTGAGAAATAAGAATGGATTTTCATGTGGGAATGATCTGACATTTCCTTTTACCTGGGGACTTTGCAAGGATTAGATAACTAGATGGAAATAGAACTTAACAGAAATGAAGAGCTGGATCCCGCAAATCACTTCAGAGCATGGTCAGCTTTCTTCCCATGAACAGTCCCACCAGCCAGCTCACTCCCGTTCGGACAGAAGCCATCTCTGGAGTGACAAATGGAGAAAGAGATTTCTGCAAGGCTACATTATCCCACTACCTGCGAGGCTGTGAGTTTGTAAGACACTTGGAAAGTCAAGGTCCTCGTAGGAGGCTGAGGCCATGCAGAGACCATGTGTTATACAGCACTTCATTGGTGACCTCTCTATTGATTCTATAGGGCACTCTGGCAGCCTTGAAAAGCAGGAGCTCATGGTTTTCTCGTCCTTTAGCCATGACAATGGCTGTGAACTCAAAACTGGCACCTGGAGTACAAGGCCTGAAAATAGCCCTCCATGCATGTGCGATGCTAACGAGAGTAGCAGAGTCCTTGTTTCACATTCACATCTTTGGGGAACCATCTCTGAAGCTGGAGGAGAAATGAAGAGCGTTTCCCCTGGCCATCTTCATGACAGGTGATTCCTCCATCTTATCCTCTTCCCACTATTCCTCAGGATTAATTCCTAAACTGAAATCCAAAGGAACAGGGCAGTTGACCTTTCAGGTATTCAGCCTCCTAATTCCACTTGTCGTGGAAGGAAAATGGCCTTTCTTGCACAGGGAGTGTGGCAAGACAATTGAACTTCCATTAGTTGAAGGGATTACTCATGTCAGTGACTAGTCACATCAGAGTTTTCATGATCAGGCCGTGATTTTTTATATTGCTTCTCCCACACCCTTGATGATGTGATGAGTTCTCCAGAGGGAGAAACACAGAGCAGAACATGGTATTTAAGAAGTCTCAGTAGGGGCATTTTACTCATCCTGGGATTACTGCATTTTTTTTCCTGTTGGCTTTATCATTCATTGAGTGCTTGTTTATGTCTCTAAAATAATTTAAAATACTTCCATTTCAAAATGCCATCTGGGTATGATTTCCATTACTACTGAAAAAGCATTTCAGAGAGTCTGATGCTCTTCTGCAGAGAGTAGGAGGAAATTATGTTTACCACCCTCTTTTAAGATGATCTGCAAAATGCTGTCCACTCAAAAGTCTCCCAGGAACACATTCTGAGTGAGGATGGTATTTTTTTCAAGCCTTGTTTTTATCTTCTTTTTTTTTTTTTTTCAAAAATGCCGCTCTTGTGTTCTTTAATACTTCTATCTTCCTTCTTGGGGCACGGTTATTAATGACTAAAACAACTAAAAGACATGCTCAGTGCAAGTATCTAGAGGCCTTTTGGTTTTGATTTTGATTCAAGGAATATATTATTTAAGACTGTCATTTGAGAATAATGTAATTAGAGTATTCACAGTGACTTTTGGAAAAAATACGATCAATAACATGATTAAGCGATGCATCATCCAGGTTATAATATCCTGCATCACCTGATATGAGTATCATCCTATTAAATAGTCTCATGTTCTTCTTCTTGTGTCGAGTTCAAGTCAGGTGGTTGAAGAGGAATTCAGGCAAAGAGGAAACTCTTCCCTGACCTTTGAGTAACTCCAAAGAAGTATCCTGCCGCTATGGAGTTTTGCAAAATGAGAATGATTGGCTATCTTTCCTCCTTTTTTTGGAAAGGACACTCCCGTTCCACTGTCCTTCCCTGCTTAGGGGCACTGGAGCAGGCACAGCTGTGGAGCAGAGAGGGAGAGAAGTTCTTATGAGTCCTTAACCTAGCTTGCTTCGTTCCTCTATGTATGGGGTGACACTTGATCAGCAAAGATGATTCTTACTGATTATGGTTCCACTTCTTACACTGGTGAACCCTGCAGGTGGAGTCCTCCCAATATGCTGGACTGAGCTGAACCTTTAGACTTGGCCTTTGGAGATCAGCATTCAGAAGGAGAGCCTAGCTCTGCGTTCTGTGAAACCTGTCAGCCTCGGCATGTCTGACGTACCTCTGAGAGACAGCCTTGGTGTAGCACGGCAGACAGAGAAAGGTTTCCGCCTGTGTTATGCCTGGTCCAAGGCACCCAAGTGCCACATAGACTTTTTCCCTGATTGATCTTGGGGCTTTCCAGACAGAAGCAGCCAACAAAGCTGGTGAAAGGGCTGGAAGGAATGTCCTATGAGGAGCAGCTAAGGACTTTGGGCTTGTCTAGTATGGAGAAAAGGAGGTTGACGGGCAAACTAATGGCTTTCTACAGCTTTCCGAGGGGAGGACGTGGAGAGGGAGGTGCTGATCTCTTCTCCCTGGGATTCAGTGATAGGAAACGTGGGAATGGTTCAAAGCTGCACCAGGGAAGGTTTAGACTGGACATTAGGAATTATTTATATACTGAGAGGCTTGTTAAACTCTGGAAAAGGCTTCCTAGAGAGATGGTTGATGCCCCAAGCCTGTCAGTGTTTAAGAGGCATTTGGACAATGCCCTTAACAATGTGTTTTAACTTCGTCAGGCAGTTGGAGTAGATGATCATTATAGGTCTCTTCCAACTGAAATAGTCTATTCTATTCTAGTACTTTGTAGCAAATTTCCAGGTCCTTGAATATTGAATGATGTTATGGGACTCCTTAAAAGCCACTCCTCAAGAAAAATATGTAGCTGATATCCAGCTGTCTGCCCTAATCACGTGTTCATTGCATATTTTCTCAATGCATTTCTGCTACGTTTCAGGGTGTGAGTTCAAAAGAGCAGTGAGTACCTCTTGTCATGTGTATATACAATGCCTCATACTACATAGGATCATAAAATCAGGGCTTACATATTGCCTTTTTCAAAAAGTCCTGAGGATATCTTTGTATTGTTTCATATGCTGCAGTGCATTGACATCCTCACTATTCAAAACTGACTCTATTCCGGGATCAGGAGAAACACAGCTACACCATATTACCACTGAGTCCTGCTGAGAATTTGGGCAACACAGCTGCGTCCCTTTGAGCTCTGAACTAAAGCGAGCATCCTGAAGAGCTTGATGTTGGATGAACATGAGAGCTTGCGGAATCACTACACTGTAATCCTCACTGGGATGGGGACACACCTGAAATGGCTTTGGTTTGTGGCTTGGATAAAAGAACAGCGAAACTTGTGGTGTAAAATTAGTCAGGGATCCTTGAAATTTTTTATCATTGTACCTCTCACTGTCTGGTATGGGGCCATGGTGGCTTCAAACATGCGCCCGTAGCACTCGTACCTTTACCAGGCTGGTGGCTGGGAAGTCTCACAGCTTGAGCGGACCATCGATGGCACTGAGGCAGCACAGCCCTTTACTGTCATACTGAAAGAGGAAGGGCGACAGCAGTGGAGTGTCCAGTTGCCAGGTAGACTTAAAATATATCAAACACTCAGTGTAAGCAACTGTCACCAGGTGCTACGTGACTGCGTGAGATGCTGTGGTCTGGACGAGGAAGTGGCTGATGTTTCAATAAAGCCCCTGCCTGCACTTTCATCACTGCTTGTTTCTACAATATTAGATTTGACACAGCTGTTGCTTGCAGGGCTTTTCTTTGAAGAGCTAGAAAATCCTAAAGCTGTCATTTAATGAGTGATACTCTTCTACAAACTATCTGGACTTCTATAAATACTGCTGACTCCATGCAGGGCATTATTATCTAATCTCCCAGGGAACATCACTAATCACAGTCTACTCGCCCATGTCAATCTAGGACACATCCAACCCTTAGAAATAGCAGTGGAGAAATCATAAAATGTTCTAACACATGGAGTTGGCAGGCAAGTGCGAGACAAGATCACAAACTGTGCAAAATGAACAGTTTGCAAGTGAATGTGTTTCTCTCTTTCCTCCATCAAAGTGTTGGCTGAGCATCTTACAATGACTTCAGATTAACACACTAGCCTTCTTTCTTTTTTTTTTCCTTCTAAATAAATTTCCCTTTAATCAGAGCTGCCTACTTGACAGTAACACAATTACCTGCAGTGGAGCATCTTCTGTTCCATGACCAAAGTGGTCTCTTCTTTTTCATTATGAATTCATAAACAGTTTTGCAGCTGAAACAAGTCTTGAGTGTGATGTTAGAATGGGTGTTAAGCATGCTGTGGAACACAGCACCTAATTATAACCTCTTCAGACCTAATTATAACCTCTTCCTACAAGCAAATAGCAAAGGAAAATAGAAGTCACGAAGAAGAACTGGATGGTTCTGTTCACATTCATGGAATTCACCATTAAGGAAATTGATCGTGAATGCCAGGGAAATTGTTTTCTTCATTTCTGGGTTGGCCTTAATATACATGTCTTCCTTGAAAAGGCTATCCACTGCACAACAGTCTAACTGCAGAGTGTTAATTTGTGATAAGCCCATGTACCATTTTATGCTGGAGAAGGGGTTTTGTGAGGATTTTTGTTTGGGGGTGGTCCTCAAAAATTGTTCACTTCAAAAGAAAGGAAAAAAAATGGAAAATGAAGATCAGTGTTCCCTGGTAGACCACACAGGTAAGAGACACAGCAGGCTCTTCCTTTACACCATGTGTATGACGTGGGAACACCAGCTTGCACTGTCTGGCTGAAAACTAAAATACTTCATATTCTGCAAAGGCAAACATATGATACTGGCAACATTCCAGGTAAACAGGCTTCTGCAAACAAGATGATAAATATACAGCTGATGTTGGTTGTCTTTGCTGTTACTTCCTATTTATAGAGCAACCTTGAAGTGCGATGGAGTGTGAGATATGGAACTTTTTATTGCAGCAGTGGCTGGAACTTCACAGGCGTGTCCAGGTTTTTACCCTAGTCATTAAGCAGTTCACATCCTCTGTCACACACCAACCTGGATACTATTTAAGCTGTACAGGTACCAACGAGATTACCATTTCTCAAAAAGTCTTATTACCTAGTAGTCCAGGTATCATAGTTGTCAAGATACGGGTTTAAAATTCAAAAATATGGGGCTCTCAGTGTCTATTTTTTAATTTTAGGACTGCCATAACATGTAACCATTATGCAAAGAGTAGGGTTGCCACCTTCGAGACTAAGTTCTGGCATACGTGCACAATTCCAGGAAAGAGCTGACAAGTGCAAAAGGATGCTGCCTGCTGAAATAAGTGGGTCATAAGCCCATAAATTTCCATCCTTGGAGATACTGACACACAATCTGCTCTAGGTGGCCCTGCTGGAACAGAAGGGTTGGACCACATGATCTCCAGAGTCCTTCCAACCTCAGCCATCCTGTGATTCTGTAAAGCATTCCCTCTCGGTTTGCTTCAACAGCTTTAAGCCACAATGTATTGGATCTATTATATAACTCTAATTTTAGAGGTGTAACCTCCCTTAGATTGTTTAGGGGACACTTACATTAGCACTCAGGCCTGTGGGTCAGAGAAGTATTCAAACCACTCAATGTGAAGAACTTGTATTAGTCAGCACAGCTGTATGAAGAGGCAAGTACCTTCACGGCTCCATTCAGAAAAGCTGAACTTAGAACAAATGACCTGTGTCAAAGGAAAACTTTGTTTTTCTGTTCTGCTTTTGGGGGTTGGTGTTTTTGTTTTGGATGGGGGAGGTGTTTTAAATGGGAAGCTTTTCAGAGATTTGACAAAGTTTTCTGAAAATGATTGTATACACTCTGAGAAAGCTTCGTTCCCATCTCTCACGTTTCAAGATCCCAGCTTCCCAACTGATATCTTATAAATTAGAGTGATGCCTGATGGAGTAGGAAGCTTGTAATAAATTGCCTTAAAACCTAGGACCAGAATCCAATGAGATGAGATTTTAAGATGGCTTTTCTCACAACAGCCAGAAGCCTGAGAAGGAAGGTAGCCCCATGGCATTGTTAGGATCTTGTGGATTTAAAACACATTATCTAGTGCATATGTGTTCATGAAAACAGAAGAAATCAGCTAGTAAAGATCCAGCAACAGAAGTTATTGGAAGTTGTCTGCTCAGCGATATTTCTGTTGAAAAAAAGATCTTGCACTGAAAGCATTCATATATGATATGATACTGTTAGGCTAAAACCCAAATGCTGGGGACACAGTCTTGAAAGGTTTGGTCTAGTTGGAGAAACTCAATGAATAGAGGTTCTGCATAAAGATGAGGCACCTTGCTTTGGGGCTGTCACATAAGGGCAATGTTTAAGCAACTGCTTTGGAAAAGCCCCTTCTTCAGTGTGATTTTGTTCAAAATTCTTGTGACAGGATCTTTTCTTAGGCAGTCAACTTTGATGATAATTTGTAATGATTGCTCAAAACTAACACTTCTTTCTGCTGTCTATCAGAGAGCTACTTAGAGAAAATTTCCTAACACATCCATATAGTTTGCATTCATCTTCAGTGCCATTGAAACCAATTCCCAATACACTATATGTTCAGTAATTATGTTTAATATGCAATAATGCAAACAGATTAGTGACTCCTTTCCTGAGGTAAAATAACAGCATGGAAGCAAAAAATATAAGTATAGATTTATTAGAGAAGTTATCTAAAATACAATATTATTTTCCTGTTTAAATTAGAGCATATATTATTTCAATGAAAAGATATTTTGTATTATTTCTATGGTAATAACTTTTAGAGATAATACTTAACTTAGAACATTTTTAATTAAAAAAAATCCAATACTACTATTAAGACATAGTCAAGGTTTTTGATAACATGGGTAAAAATGTAAAACGGTCTCAAAAATATTTACACGTCAGTTTCTTAAAATCTAAGAACTCTAATTCTCAATATTCATTTTGCTTTACTTTCTCAAAATACCTTTTTTTTTTCCTAAAGCCTATCTAGATTCTGTATTCCTCTGCTTTTCACAAAGCTTCAAGTTATCGTTAGTTATGTGTACTATCACACCAGTGGATGAGGTTTCTTAAAATGGCTTATTTCACTATCCACATCCTCTCCCAAGTAGCCAACATGCTGTTTGACATGTTATACCCAAGTGTCAGTTGCAATAATAGTCACCAAAATGCACACAGCCATCCCTCAATGCCCCCCCCCAACCCCACACCTTAAGAACCCTTTCCTATTTGGCCAAGAGCCTTTCACATTTAATCAGCTGGCTTTTTAGATGCAAAGTGAAAGAAACGAAGAACAGATCTGGGAAACAAGATGTTGCGGCAAAGGTTTGATTTGTGCTTAGCGAAAGGGGCTCCTCACAAACACAGCAACTTCGAACGGCCTCGGTGCTGAGGTTACTGGAAGGAAGCTCTGACTTCTCTGTTCTTCAAGGGCTGACACGGCCGCCAGTTGTCCACCATATGGCACACGGGCTCATTCTCAGCGCTGAAGCAAAGGCCACGGAGTTTGCACATCTGTGGAAAAAGGCACAAACATCCTCAAACGCCTGCTCTTGTTTCAGCAGGGCTATTGGCATTATACACCTTGGGCCTCAGCCACAGGTCCAGCTCAAAAGTTTCACCCGCACTAATGAATGGTCTAGAAATGGCATCACCGCCCACCCATGCATCTCTGCATTTCATCCTCACCATTTCCTGACACAGGCTCTCCTGCCCACAAAATATCCCAGCAAGAAGAACTAAGGAAGCACAAAGACATAGGCACACACTTTCTGAACCCCATGCACAAAGAGCTGTTTGTCCTTGATCCAGATCTGAATTGAAATCCCTTCAGAATCCTTTGCAAGTTGTACTGGTTTGGCTCTTTTGAAAGTAGCATTTTTTTGTGTCCAGTTGATATATTAAAAACAAAAAACCCTTACCCTTGGGTCAAATTAAACCAGCCAAATTCATTCAAGATATCTTGATTTGCAAATGCTGTGAGTGGAAAAACTGTTGCACATCAACAGTAGCACCCTGCAAGCTTCTAGTGCTTATTCATGAAAAATCAGTGTTTGTACAGTCTGATGTAATGAAAGCTCTTTTATGTCTTAAGTTGGCATCTGCAAAACTAATAAAAAGACTGTGCCAAAATAATACGCCACCCCAAATACGGTCTCACAAAGACAGCTGGAACTGGTGACAGAAATATGTAGGTGGGATACAAGATCTCACGAGTCAGGCTGCAGGCCAGGCGTTCCCTCATTTGAGGAAGAAAGCCCCCAGCAGTGCCCAGCCCAGGAGAGGACTTCACCCTCACGACTGACCAGAACAAAGTTCAGAGCTCAACCTCTGCCACGAACTGCTGTGCCACTACAGCAAATGACAACGGGCTCACTACACCCTGCTGTAATATCCAGCTTTTATCTATCTTTGGAATACCAGTTCAACTTAAAGCCAATGCCAGTATTCTGCTTTGTGTTTTCCTGTTTGATCAGGTTTGGAACGAAAAGGCAAGCTGCCACACACGCTGTTTTGATCCCAAATCCATTTTTGAAACGTTGATGGTAATATGGAGGGTTGTGTGGGGGAGAAACAAGTGGTGTCTTTTACCACTTGTAGGTGGTTAATGTAGGTGTAGTAGGAAAAACAACTCTATTTTGGTAAATGTGCTCCTGCCCTATAATAAAACCATATTTGTAAACCTTGGACTATCAATAGCAATACCAGTAGTTTAGAACAAGTACACAGTGTCAACTTTAATGCTCCCTTGCAGATTATTAATGGTAATCATTGCTTTAATTATTATTTCCAATAGTTCTTACTTGTCATTTTTTCTATCTTTTATCACGTTAAGTCCCATGACAGCTCAGTTGCACTTTTTTCACATCAGCTGAATAAAACCCCTAGAATTATGTGTATATTGTTAGCACATCTACCATTTATAAAGGGGATTTAAGAGTTTGAAGGGTAAACTAAAGCCCTTCAGGGTTAGTTTATATTTATAGGCTCTAGATTCTATTTTTATCTCCCAAGCGCACAGATGGGAACCCGAGGATAGAATCTTGCCTCTATGCAATTTCATTAATGGATGGTGCAGAAAGCTAGGGCCAGGAGTGATTTAATCTGCACAATCTCCTTCCTGCTAGGAAGACTCTGTCCTCCTCGAACTGCTCAGCAGAACAAAGGATTTTTACAGGCAGCAGACTTCTGGAATTTGCAAGTTTTCTCTTCCAAACAAGGCAGTTTTGTTATGATTGTCACAATTCTGCGTGGGACTTCCCAGTCTGTTCTGCGCTGAGTAGAACTTGTAAAATGAGCTCTGTGTCCTGGAAATGCTGGAAGATCAACAAACCAACTACAGGTCTACGTTGTGAGGCTGTGGATGCAGAATACATGTTCTTCAGATGCTTGGTAAACCCAGAATTTTCAGGGCAAGCACACCCAGATAGATGATGTGCGCATGTACAGCAAACCTGCTGATGCTCACAATACATGCTAGGCAAACTCTGCCTGTGCAAATGGTCCTTTCATGGGTGCTACAAATTTCCCACATTTTTACTACACGGCAGCTCTAACCATGTCATCTGGAAAGCCTGATTACATTTTTAAACCTCCCCAAATTTTCCCTGGACTGTGTCCACAAATGCGGGACAGCCTTATGATTTACAGCAAGCTACTTCCACGCATAGAAGTGGAGTCCTACCAGAAAAGCATAACCACTCCACATATATATTTTTGACATGTGATGCCAGCTAATGCCCTGCATAGCTGTGCAGTAACAGAAACTGACATTCCCTGGATCAGCAGGAGGGCTGAACCACAGAAATCAATACGACCCCAGTACACATCTACTGGCACCAGCCATTGGAGACCTACCTGCTCGGGGCTGACAGTGATGGGTTCCTTCAGAACGTGCCAGATGACACATTCGAGCAGTGGTGGGGTGGTCAGCGAGCCGGGGTATGTCCAGTAGTCTCTGCATGCAGGAAGCAGCCCAGTAGGGTCAAAGTTTGTGAAGGAAGCTTGCTTCCCCTACAACAAAGAGAGCAGGTGGGCTAGCATCAGGGGAGAGATCACGTATACACACTGGGCTTGCAGTAATAAAAACTTCTACAGGAAACTTCATGTTTGGAGCAAGGCAGAAACTTAGTTTAGCGTGTAGTGTTGAGTGTCTCCTACAGCACCTTCAGGTTAAAGACTTTCAGTAATATATTTCTTACGTCTCAAGACTTTCAAGACACTGTTTATCGTTTCAAATGTCGAATTTATGCTCCTTGCTCCTAGAGATATGATTTGACCCTGCTTGAAGGAACAATTTTTCACATGTCATGTACACCAAAATAGAGAACCTGGGAGATCTGAGAGTCCACTGCAGTAAATGGCAACATCCATTCACCTCAAAGGGAGCCTGATGACAGATATGACCGTGTAGTCTCATTATTTTCCCTGCCCGCATTTCTCATTGGGACAGTCCTTTATCCACTATGAAGGTACCTAATTACTCAGGAAGTACTTTTCATTTCTCATTACTCAGCTCATTAAGACCACATACACACTTCACATGATGTTTAAATTACAGAAAGGCGCTTTTTTTTTTTCCGAAGAGTTATATCTCCTGATCAAATTTATCTGGACTCTCTCTAGAAATAGCCAAGAGGAGAAGGAAGGAAATTTATCCCCCAGACACAGAGATGAGGGGAAGTGCATTCTGCATCTGTCACCGCTGACTAGAAAAGGTACCTAGCGGAGTAGTTTAGATTCAGACACTGAATCTTACCCTATAGGTTTAAATGCAGTTACAAGACAGAGAAACATAGTCACAAAAATTATCACCATTCCTAGTATTCCCTGCCCTGTACCGCAACTTCATTTCAATCTCTTCTGCATTTAAGATTACAGGAGCGTTAGTGCTGATGGCAGGAAGATTTGTTTTACTTTTGTACATGTAGCAGACTGGGAAGTAGTAAATAAACCACTTTCTGGAGAAGACAACAGCAAAGTTGGGATTGGTGTCAATCAGAGACAGCAAATATTACCTTGGTTTGAATGGAGTTCAGAGCATCCACAACTTTCTGTATTTCGGGCCTGGCATTTCCTACCTGTAATACAAACCATATGAAAAGAAAATAACCATGCACTCTCATGATATGTTTAGTTTTCTGATACAGTTTTCAAGGAAACATTTTATAGCACATTTTCCCTGCACCGTTTCATTACATAACAGGAGTATTACAGCAAAAGCAACTGGAACTGTCTCTGTAAAATCATGCCAGTTGACAGTCAGCACAAATGGGTCAGCCAAGGACACTGGACAGAATGAAGATATTTTCTTTACAGTATGTGGACCTATTTTTGGACTTCAGCTGTTCTTTTTTTCACAGAAGTCACCCTCCTAATAAAATACAGTGAGGCCAGGACAGAGTGCAAACTGCTGGGGCACAATCACCTTCTCCAACCAGCTGTGAAGACAATTCCACTAAGACAAAATGCTCTGGACATTTAACAATGACAGGAAAGGGAAAATAGGTGTTATTTAGGCTGGTCCAACTGCAGATTCGTACACACACAACTTTGTCAGTTATGCGCATCACCTTTCACTGGCAAGAGTTATGGCAGTGTCATCGTCGTGGTGAAGCCAAGTGCTGTTCCAAGGCCACCACAGTGATGGATGGCAGTCATACTCCATTGCTGGTGTACAGCTTTTAGAGAAAGTCAAGAATTTGTAGCACCATCTAGTCTGCTATGGGTTTACGCAGTATAGCGTAATGCTGCCTTATTCTATATTTTAGGCCCTTAGGTCCCCCTGCAACACAATGAACATCCTGGACTCATCCAAATAATACGAAAGAAAAAGTTTAACTAACCTTCATGAAGACGCCCACCACAGCCAAACCATCAGGATGCTTCACAGCTTCAGCAAATTTACCATATTTTACATTCCAGTGAACAATATGGAGCTAGGAGCAAGAAAACAAGAAGAACTATGAAGATGATATTCCATCCACAATATTTTACAAAGGAGGATGCAGGGAAGTAATTTATTAAACATTAAGAGCAGATGGTGTTTTACTGCTGAGATTTAAAAACTCTTGTGTACAGTTAAGAATTTGTTGAATCATTCATCTACTTTTAAGTTTTATTTATGCAAAGAGTTTTCTGTCATGCATTTTATTTTGCTTCTCACTCTTATTCCCAGATGAGTTTTAAATGCAAACTGTGGCTGTATCATTCTGCTTTTAGTCTGGTGAAGCTCCTGTTATCTTCACCATGAGTTTTTCCTGCATGCAGACTGCAGGATTTTGATATAGTATTTTACTGCTATGTATCCTGGAGTTCTTATCAAAACTGAAAAACAATTGTCCAGTATTAGGGAGAAGAGGCATTAACTACAGATCTGACCTGTATTCTAGAGAGTTTTAAAAAACTGTTCCATCCTTTTCTGGAAAGCCTTTTGAAAGAATATTAAATGAATCTCCAGGTCATGTTAGCCAGGATGTTACTTTAATTCAAAATAACTCAGAAATTAAAAAATAAAGTTCATCTGGCTGTTTCCTTATATCTGCAAGTCAAGTTGACCAAGTAATTATGGTACTATGAAGAGATGTCGGGTAATGGAAAGTTTCTCAGATAACACAAAGGCTACTTTATCTCATGACAAAGCAGCAGAGCCAATGAATTTGTGGGGCCATTTCTTTTATCTGTCAATGCAAACGACAGGTTTATTCAGGCAATGTGCATTTATGAAAGGGTTAAAAAAAAGTCTGTCACAGCATCCAGAGGTAGATTTCTAAACAGGGGACAAGGAAAGGTGGGATGCAAGGCACTGAAGTCACTCAATTTCCGTAATGAGACTGTAATACAGCCTTAAGTGGCCCAAGGGACATCTGGAGTCCTGAGGATATCACAGGTAGTGCCTGCAAGGTCTCGCTTTGCTCCCTGCCCTCTTCGCAGCTCCCCTTGATTCTTTGCTACCAAAAGATTAAAGGGTCTGACCCCAAATTATCCTGTTTATCTAAATGTCTCTGATGTTAAAAACTCAAGCCAGGAAAGGGGATGTGCCTGTACAAAGGTGCTGCGATTCTATTTCTTCATCATTTTCATGAGTCATCGAGAAAGCAGGGAAAAAAAACCAGGGATAATTAATGTGGATTTTTCCACTTCTGTAGTCTCTTTGATATGAAGTAGCTGAAAAAACCAACCAACCAACAACAACAACAACACAAACAAAAACCAAACCAAACCAAAAACTACAACAAACCCACCACAATACAAGACTCCTCCAATTCTAACCTCTGCTACTGCAGGGTCCTGAGGTGGCATTGTACCAAAATCTTCTGTGGTAACCCCCAGAATGTCTTGCCCTATGAAGATGTGTAGAGAAGTTGCCTCCATAGTGGTTTTGTTGTTGTTGTTTTTTGGTTGGTTGGTTTTGGTTTTTTAAGTATATATATATTCATTATACACAAAAGACTGAAGAAGGTAAAGCATAACCTACCTCTGCATCACACTTCACACCATCCACGGTGTGCTCAGACCCTTGGCCCTCGCAGGATCCCCAGTGAATGTGAAACTGCACCAGCCTGTAGGCCCCATCCAGCGCTCCTCCTTGCAGCACTGCAAAGCAAAGAGCCTCCATTAGCATGTCCCACAACCTCTGCCGTGGAGTCTCACTTCAAACGGGAACATCCATCTCAAGTCTTCCGAGTGAGTTACAGTTCATTGCTCTGCATGCGGCCATGCTGCTCCAGATCATCCTCAATGGTACATTGCTGCAATATGCCAAAATCAGTAATAAATGTGTAAAAAACATAAGTGACAGAGAGTGTCTCATTGAACAGGCATGCTAATATTACAGGTGATGAGGGCAGAGCTAAGGATGTAACTTTTCTGTCACCAAATAAATAAAAAAGGCCAACAGGCTTTGTAAGACCCCCAATATAGTTATTCCATCAAAGCGCACCTGAAGGCCAAATCATCTTTCATTTACCAATGTACTGTGTCCCTTCGTTTTAGACTCTTTATCCATTTAGGCCTTAATCCTGCAAATCCTGTGGTGGATTGGATTGAGTAAAATGCTTTTGGTTCCACATTAAAGCGAAACACCTGTTAGCCAAGGGCTGCAGCAAGTCCAAGTGCCCAGGCACGGGGCAAGGCACTGCAGAGATGCGAATTCACATTGCTTGTCCCTCCCATCCTTCACTCCTCAAGAATGAGTTTTTAAAAAAACGATGGTGAGAATGGCAATACCCATGGAGGCAGATTTTTAAAAATATGGGTTGGAAATGAGGTGTTTACTTACGCTCTCCACTACCTGACATTACTCCTGCCATGGGACTGCTGTGAGCGGAATGCCCAGCCACACTTTCAATTATACCGGAGCGAGTTCCCCTGAGCTCCCTCGCTCTGCTTGTAGGTTTTAACCTTGTACTTAAACTGCAACCAACCACCATTACGATATGCAGGATCAAGCCCTATTACTGCAAAATGCGCACAGCACAGACAATGTCTCCTCCAGTGCAGCATAAGCGCAGAACAATAACAAATAGTTCTATTAAATAGAGCTATTTATCTAAGTTACTAGAGCAAGGTTTCACACTGGTTTGTGTGTTTTGGTTTTGTTTTTCTGTTGCTAAACATCTTAAATTCAAAATTAAATCTTTAAGATGTTGATATTTAAAAAATATTTTAAAATGTAATTTGAAGTTATATCTTAGAGATCAATATACATAAAAATATATACACAATGAAGTGACAGAAGAGCATTGACATCAGATATAACACGTATGGAAGTGTGCTCTGTGTATGTGCCACAAACAAAATGGTTCTGTGGAGTACAGATGCTTTCCTCTCCGTCTGCAATTAGTCTAGACACTATCGCAATACGTGCACATGTGAAAATATGCATCAAATGCAGATAGGAAGAGGTCACTGTCTGTTCAGGTTTGGAAAATTCTGGTTTTGTGCAAGCATGGACAACAGCAGCCATGGATACTTGGCAATAAGGTGAGAAGGATTTGATTAAACAACTGGAATACATGACAATTAAATATAATATATATATGAAATACATTTATTTTCACTGGTGTGCCTTACACATGCAAAATTTGGGTTCAGTGGACAAATTTACCATTTGCCTGGGGCTCCCTCTTTGAAAAATATATTTAGAAGCCTCCCAACATGTGTTTCTCTTTGAAAAATGTGAATATATGTTCCAGTGCAGTCTTTGTAATTTCCGATACTGTAGCCAACACTGAACAGTCAAGAGACCAAGACTTGCCCTACCTATTGCCAAGCTATGTGACACAAAGAAGAATGGCTACTTAAAGTAATTAAATAGGAACATGTCTTATTCTACTTTCATGTTTCTTATTCTACTTTTACGTGCTAGTTGCCAAGAAGCGTAACTGTTTCAAGCACAGGACTACAAATCATAACAGTTTTTCTCAGAACAACGACTGAATGTGCATTAGTTCCTTTTGAACATGAAGTAATTGGTTGCTATGTCTTTACAGATGCAAAATCATTTAATCCACACAATATTGTGTTTAATTTAAAAATAATGTAATGGAGTTGCAATGTTTCAGTTCCTTTGGCTAATGGACTTGCTGCTCATCGCAGGTACAAATGGACTGAGGCTCCACCATTCCTCAACCTCAGAAAGCACTAGCGCATTACAGGTTAGTCTGCCATTATTAATCAATGGAAAGCATGCTGAAAAGCAGAACCATGCAATCTCCTTAAATCCAGTTGCAGTGTTATTTCTCTACACAAATTTTGCTACATCTCATAAAACTCAAAAGATGCACAAAAAATCTCTTTGCAGTTTTTGCTTACTTTTCTCATTCTGCGGTTCTCAAATCCAGCACTAGCTTATTTTGACTCATAGCAGAACATTCAAAGAAAGTAATAATTAGATTAGTGTAAATGAATACAAATTCAACAGGCTTAATTACAGAACAGCCCTTCTTGTTCTAGCCTACATTAAGCAGTTATTTTTTTAATAGTTCTCAGCCTTTCCAAAGTAAGATTTAAAATTAAACTTAAAAGGCAAAGTAGAAATGTTAGAGCTTCATTTTTTTTTTCTAGCACAAGCTTTTTCAACCATGAATAAACAGTAACAGCTTTTGCAAAGTAAAAGTTCATCAAGAATCAGAGCAACTTCCTACTGGGAACTTCCCCATCCTTGTCCCATGAGACATGAGCACAGATTCAGGCCACATTGATGACAGAAGTCCAGTCTTTCCATCCCCATTTTTTGAAGGATGGGAAAATTCTGATCTATACTTGAGCACCTCGTCATTAGCTCACTTCCTTTTGAAATCAGTATTTGTGCACACCATCCTGGAAACAACTACATAGCTGTGCTCCCATTTGTGATATAGCACAGCTTCAGATGCAAGGTGAAGACAGCACAAGCCAACCTGGAAACCACATTATTTTCTTA
Organism: Caloenas nicobarica; assembly: GCF_036013445.1. Lineage (NCBI taxonomy): Eukaryota > Metazoa > Chordata > Aves > Columbiformes > Columbidae > Caloenas > Caloenas nicobarica. The sequence goes on along the minus strand of NC_088246.1, from coordinate 136,934,191 downwards.
CAGTTTCATCCTTCTCAACACAATCTACGTCAGTGACCTGGTCTCCATAGATGTGTAACAGCCCAAGGTGACAACTTGAAAACAAAACTTTTTTTCTATTTTACAGTTACTTGAAAAGCTACAGTGAGATGAATTTGGAGCTACTTTGCTTAGATTAAGAAATAGTAACTATTTTCAACCTTCTACCCTCTACTGAAGAAGTTACACTAGTAGCATCCAGTAATTATATTGCACTGCGTATTAAACGATCTCATAATATCTTCTAAATTAGGTAAAAATAAGTATTACCAGAGCTAATTTGGAAAGTCAAACCACCACATGAACCGTGTGGAGTTTCTTGAATAAACAAGGTGAACTAGATTTGTCTCCATTACATTTTCTTAGGATACTTGGAAACACGGAGAAATGAAAGGCCAATTTGCTGCATCTGGGCCGGCTGTTTACTGAGGCCACACAACTTCACAGTTCTGTGTAAAGGCAAGTCACTGGGTAGTTGCCTTTCCCATGCAGAACAGAACAGCTTTGTAAAAAAATACTGTGGCCCACTTCATACCTTTTTTCAGGGAGCAACAGATGCCACATGTGTGAATTTTCACAGGAATACTGTGGAATCACTGTTAGTTAGCTAGCTCCTGTGGGATGTTCTCTCTATATGGAGCACAAGACTAATAAATGTCATCAAGGCAATAAACCTGTCAAGGAAGTAATCGAAATGGCTGAACTACAAGGTAGTTTCATGAGGTAGAATGAAATCTTGTCATACAAATTATTAGCATGGTTAAGAAAAAATACTACTCTATCACTCTGAGAAAATGCAGAATGAGAAAACGTTCCTCAAATGGAAACCTCTGACAGCGAAGCTCCTTCCAGCAGCTGAAACAATGGGTCCGCTACAGCACGATGGACGGCCTGACCTCAAAACTTCAGAAATTTAGTCCTAATTGAAATACCACCAAACAAATACCAAGCAGCAGGACATTTCAAGCATCTGCCTTTGAGGACAGCTGGCTTGCACACACATTGCTTTGGCAAAAAGCCATGATTTTGTATCAGCCTACAGTAGATATGCACATGTATATGATGCTGTAGGTATGTGCGTAGATAAATATACACAGAGTATATACATAAATGTTAATGTTGTGTAAGCTTTTGTGTACACACAGGTATCTGAATGATAGAAACAGGCCTTGAGGAGACAAAGTAGACGAAGCATTACTTGAGGAAAAAAGAGCCTTGAGCACCATGCACTATTAATGGCACAAAAAAGGCTCTTATGAGGATGCTCAGGGATTAGCCTTGTGTTCTTATGCAAGAATGGGCTTCCCGGTCTGACAGATTGAGGAGTTCAGTTAGGGTGAGCTGCCACTTCTGTGAAATGTAAACTACAGAGCATCACATTTTATGAAATGTTTCCTTCTGCATGTTATCTCTATCGGACATCCCTCCTAGGACGTTGTATCATGACAAGCAGGAGAGCAAGGCAGCACGCAAGCACTGAGCTGTAGGGATCATACTTGTAGAAGACATCTGTAATTGGTTTCACCAGAAGAAGAACTACGTAATTGATATCTCATAAGAAAAACACACAAACAACCACAGCCTACTCTGACCTTGCTAGAGGGTTAGCCTGATAAGGCAACAAGGATGTTCCACAGAGACAGACCAGAATGAAACATCTGCCAAAATGCAGCAGGTCTGCAGACGTGTGTAGCGGCAGTGGGTCAGTGGTTCTGATTCACCTCAGTTGAACTATTTCATCCAGACTGGGTAGCAGCCAGAGAGACTCTGACCTGCTTAAGGAGACAAACCTATTTAGGTTATTGACTTTCCTCCCGCTCCCTGGGACCAGTGGAATTTATTTCTCATGTAGTCTCTTAAACGGAGATTCTCTGTGAGTTGGAAGGCGCTGTCCTGTGTCCCTGATCAGCCTTTAGTCCTCATGTTTTACCCCACACGAGCTGACAACTTTGTAAGAACTCAGTTGGAACATTAAAATTCTCTCAAAAGTAATAATGGGCTTAATTTCTGATAGTGATAACTGCTTACAGTACTGAAAATTGTGCATTGGACATGGTGCTCAGACTATGCTGAGATCTAACGAAGGATGAACAAACTCAAGGTGTGAGTATTGCCTCTAAGTACTCAGCAGTCACTCAGGCCCATAACTAAATGAACAAATACATCAGCTGGAAAGAGCAGTCCTGGCAACATCTGGCACAGAGCTTCATTGCATCTTAAAAATAAACTTTTCCAAGTGGCCCTAGCTGTTAACAGCTGACTTGTTTCTCCTGGATTTGCACTAAAAGTACCTCTAGAGGAGGAATTTGGAAGAAGGGAAGGATGTTGCCATGATTCTTAAATGCGCAATCCATGTCGAATTTCTGCTCAGAAGTTTTACGTTAAAAAAAAAAAATAAAATAAAAAGCTTATGTAAGTGAAGTGCACTTTTGGGCTCTGTAAAGAAAAGAAGGTCTGAAACATGCAGGACTGACCTCCAGCCCTCTCATCTTCCTTCCCAGTTCCTGGAAGCACCGGAGCGACACTCCACTCACCTGCTCCCATAGGCTTTGCAGCTTCTGGGGATCTCGGTTCACTAGAGAAACAACTTAATGATCACACACCCTCTGGGACCTCTGACTTTCTAGTCAGCCGGTGCACAAAGGTACTTGTGACACGTGGGCAAGTGTCTGAATACAGTCCCCTAAAGCTATAAGCAATCAGTTCCCTGATTTATGATTCCGAAGAGTCACCACATTGCTTAGGCTATACTGTATTGTGGACCTTTGATCCTTGACTGTATACTGATAACATGTAATATTATTCTGGCATAGGTAATATTACACCTTCGGAGCTGGGAAGCCTAAGAATAGCCCAGTAGCAGTGACTTGGATTAAAAGTTGTGCCTTAAGGACAGCAGACCTGCATTTCTTCCTCAGTTTACCTGCTGAAGCAGAACTGTAGGAAAATAGCAAGTGGCACAACTTTCAGAGTAACTCACTGCCAACCAAGCAATGCTAATGCACTGAATAACAAATAGAAGAAAATAAATTGGTTTGTTTACAGTGAGTCATAATTCCAGACAACTGAAGCTTCCTCATTAATATTTATACACAATTATAGGAAAAATTGTGTAATATATTTGATTACGACTACTGAAAGTCTCCCAAGGGGTGCTAGTTACAAGGTCAATACAGTTACATTTCCTTGGGTCTCCTCATAATTTTAAAGTTCTACTATGACCAAATATCTGCAAAACTGTCAGATTTACTTGGAATTCGGTCTTGGATTTTAATATTATCTCTAGCTCAGCAGCAACAAAGAAAAATGGAATAATTAACAGACTTGTCCACCAGCAGAAATTACCAGCACATTCAGTAATGCCTCTAGAGCCTTACCCCACAGTTGCAATTCACTTTTGTCAGATTCCGCAGCTAAAAATATTATATTTTAACATTCTTGTTATGGAATACTTTAATTGCTGATTGACTTCCTCCTTTTATAAGCTCATCATACTCATGATCAGAAAACACAAAATACAATGCCTACCGCTGTGAGAATTTCCTATCTGAATTGCAGGTTTTAGGTGAATTCTGAAAAGTCTTCTGTGAAACTTAACATAGAGAACACATTTTAAGTATGCTACAAATTCTTCTTTCAGCGTCTTGAGGCTTTCTTGAGCAAAGTCACTTCCTGTGGTTTTACAGCTCTGAGAAGTCCCTGCTTACTTCTGTCTTCCAAAGTGAGTGAAATGACACACATGGCCTTACAGCAGGCTATAAAGTGTTTAATAAGTACCTTTAATGAGACATTCTTTTGCTATAAAGTTCTTAAAATAAGGTGCATTATTATAATTTAACGATTATCAGCACCATTTGCTTCACTCGTATGTGCAAGGTCAGATCATGGGATACAAGACTGAATGAACTTGAATTTGTAGTTTTATTCCTAGTGACACTTTTATAATATAAAATTTTTGCTTTTATTTAAATTCAAAAATCTTCAAGAATAATGCTTATAAATACTTGAACTTTCACCATTATTAAAAGACAGTGGACATGAGAACTAAGAAAGCAACTGTAAGAGCTGAAAGAGAAGAGAAACTAAGCAGCAACTGGAAGAGGAAGTTCACTATTCAGTTTCTACATACAAGTCCAAGAAAATATGCCAAAAACTACAAGGACACAAGATAGAAGACAACCTTTTCTAAGAGAAAATAATGGAATTTCAGCAAATATAAAAAATGTTCATAAACATGGCGATGCTGATTTGTGAATTTTCTTTCTGTACTCAATTTCTACCAACTAGCAACTATGAAATACGAAGGGAATACACTTCAAGAACTGACTAAGCCTTTAGAAGTATATTTTGGAATATAACAGCTGTAACATAAACCAAGAAATTCAAAGGCTGCATTATAAGAACTGAAATAGAAGATTTGGGGGTAATTGCTTAGGAAGACAGCTTTTCTAAGCATGCTTAGTAACATCTAAGCATACCTAAGAAGACTAGCAAGGAAGTAAAACAAAGTCAGATTCTAAAGCTATCAAAGATTTTAACATAATTTCTCTGTTAAAACATCATTGTAAGAGAAAATGGTATAGGTCATAAGCATAATTACAACCTGAATCAAGAGTTATGTCTATAAAGCTCTACCTGTTAGTAATGAGATCTTCTGAGAACAGAGAAGAAAACATTTACTTCTGTGAAGATGCACTAGTTGCAAATGGCACATAGATTATTTTTGTTTAAAAAGTTAAACTTTTATTTTACATCCTTACCATGTTAAAGAATATAGATGGGATATCACTTTAAGAAATCCTATTTTTTCTTTTAGATTTTTAGTTTTTCCACTGATAAAGGCAGAAGCTTCATAATACATATTCTTGTATGCAGACACATAATGTAAGAAATACACATCTTGAGGAAGAGTATTTTACATCAAAGTTTTGAATATTCTGATATCTACTTCTTGTTACTTGTGATCAACAGTATTCACATTACTTATTTCTTTGATTCAGCAAATATATAACAACTACTTTCAAAGAGTTTTATCCAAACATGAATTTTAGCTTTCTTACCTATTTTTACTAAACTCTTGCTACCTGTATTTTTTTTATTGCAAGAAATCATTTTGCATACCCTAGAAAGCAGGAATCAACCAGACATTAATACCTAGAATGGCTGCTCAGTTTACTTCAGTGTCATTAGTTATGTGCCTGAAGATTCTTAATTAATGGATCTGCTTCTTTGGTTGTGAATAATCTTAAAGACATGAGTAATCACACACAATTATCTTATTACTTCATGTTGCGCCTACTACCACAGATAATTCATTACTGCATGTGGGACAGCTCATAGGAACACACGCTGCAGCCTGTGGGAAGTATTTACAGGATTTTGTTCCATTGTCTTCTGTAAAACATATCAGCACATCACATAATCTCATGTAGTTTCTCCTTGTGACTGTTGCGTGGTCTAACCGAGAATTCGCTACACTCATAGTTAGGAGTGAATCAAGCAGAGTCAAGTCAAAGACATCTCTATTTTGTGTAAGGAAAGTAGGTTACCTAGTTAACTGCATACAAATGAAGCCATTCGTGTGCTGCCAGGTAGATTCTATGCACTGTAGTTTTTAATAGGAAGCACGATACTGAAAGATCCACGCTTACCTGGCTTCATAGAGATCTGTTTAATGTTTTTTTCTGAAGAATAATCAGTTTCTGATTACAGCGCTACTTGCATCTCCTACCCTCCCACTCTGGAGCTGTGTTACTGCCTGTCTGTCAGAGGATCCCTGTCACAGATGTTCGATTCTGCGCCGAGTTTTCTCATAAAAAGCATTCTTCCTACAGACATTTCTTTAAATTATTATATTTTCCTGCCATTTTTTCCCCACAAGTTACTAAATACAAGCTGATTTTCAGTCTTTCCAAACTTACGCAAACACAGAAGGAAAATATAATAGTTTTGTTATACTGTGAGGTCTTGAACCTGTTTTCTTTGGGCTCAGTGAGAGACTCCTATGTATCTGGTGAAAACATAATCCCTTCTTTTGTACTCTGAATAATTTACCTTATTGCCCATGGCACTTAAAATAAACATGCATTCAGCTCCTCAGTGCTTTAGGAAAATAAATACTACGAAGTCAGAATACTTTTTTCCTTTTTTCTTTTATAACCATACAAATATTAATGTGGATGTTCTGTACCAATTATACCTATGTGCATTTACATGACTGTGAATACTTACAGCTGACCACTTAGTATTGTTCAGTATGAGGACTGCAATTAAAATGCAAAGTCGATTTCTTAGTACAACGCTGAATGTCTGTTATACTGTTAAATTACATTATCTGCAAAACCCTCACATTTTTAGTAGGAAGGGATCATTTGTTTTCAGCACCATTCTCTAAATGACATTGCCAACAAAACGCTTAGGAAAAACAGGGCACTTGCTCAAGCAAGTTAAACCAGGCAGTGTCTGGAGAAGACAGTGACTTACAATGGGATGAGTTTTCCTATCTAAATTAAAAATAGAGGCACAGTCATTGTTGTAAGGTGATGATTTCTGCAAATCCAGCCAGATGAAAAACTACAGCTACAAATCTACAAAACCATTGTTGCAATTGCGGCTTGGATTCCATCTCTTCATTCCTTTCAGAAAGGATTACTAAAAGGTTTGCAGGATTCAGTGCCTCATTTCACCATACAGTATGATGAACGCTGTGGAACAACTGCCTGCTAGCAAACTTCGTAGGAATGTGCCAGATATATCATCTTTATCTAGAAAGTCCAACGTCCAGAAATGTCAGGAATAACACTTTAGTAAATTACAGAACAAAGAGGTATTTTCTGATCATTCCTCTCTTTCTGAACTAATCTGGGAGCATACTGGCTTAAGAAATAAGAAATAATATTTTGATAACCAAAGAAACTATTTCCAAACTATTTCTACTCCAAGTTGTTAACTGCAATCCTTTGTTATTCTGAGACCAATTTCTTCCTATGATGTATTTTGCCTTTTCTTTTAATCATCTGGTCCATAGCTTAAGATGATATATGCCTAAACTGTTCTTGTCAAATAACCTTTTTTTCCCCCCCAGCTGAGCCCTTATCCAAATGCTTCTGACTAAAACAAAATAAAGCAATTTACTCTTCTCGAGTTCAGAGCAGGGCAGCTCAAAACTGCCCAGATGGGCTTAGTTTTCTTTTCGTGGGAGCTCAGTTTTCTTCTCATCTAAAGGAGCCATAGGGGATGCTGAATCCTAAGGGCTAAATCCCAACCTTATTGAAGCCAAAACACCGCGTTACTCTTTTGTCTTTAAAAACACCTATGGCCCCAGTAGAGATTTCAGTAACGGGGTTAGTAGCAGTTTCTCCCATTTCCATCCTTGCACCCGAAGAGAAGGTCTCACCTGACTTGTCAGAAGAATCATCGAACTCCACGTTGAAGGAGTGCCCGTTGTTGACGATGTTTCTGGCCGTGCTGGCATCGTAGCTGAAGCTGAGAGGCTTCAGAGAGGAGTCGTACTTGGCAGACTTGCTGCAAATGTCAATGGGGGACTGGCGCTCTCCATTGGCGATGGGGAAGTGTTCATGCCAGTGAGCGGGTCCTGCAAGAGAGTGTAAAGCAGCTCGGTGGGAAAAGACACGAAGCTCGGGGGACAGAAATATTAACCCTCACTCTAGAAACCGGGATGTTTTAACACCAGCATCAGCCTTTAATAAATGTACCACCTATGTGGGCTGCCGGGACTGGCAACACAGGCGGGGGGAAAATCCCACCTGGAGACCCAGGCAGGGGCCCGGCAGTCCCTGAGCCTCGGAGGCTGGGGTTTTACCGGGGAGTCCTTCTAGAGGCCACCCCGTCCTGCAGGAGCAGCGCCCCGTCCTCCCCTCTTCCTTGTGCAGAAGTAAAGGAATGACAGTAGGAAAGCAGAAGATGCTCCAGGCAAGTCTTGCGGCGCGCCTGGCTGGCAGCTCGGGCGCAGGTGGCATCTCAAGGTTAAAAGAAATAAAAAAAAAGAAAAAGCGCCACCGAGCTCATTCCCGCTGCGGGCAAGGGCTCGGCGCGACGCGCGGCGGGCGCGGCCCGGGACCCGCCGGCAGGTGTCCCGCCCGGCGCCCCGCTCCCGCCGGGCACTTACCGTCCTGGCTGCCGTACCCCCAGTGCTGGGACATGGTGCGTGGCTCGCCGCTGTCCGCGCAGGGTGCCGCAGCGCCGTGGCCTCAGCGCGCTCTCAGGGGCTTTTATAGGCTCCCGCCAACTCCATGCCCTTCTCTGCGGCCGGGGAAAGGGGTGGGGAACGCGGCTGGGGGCGGAGGGAGACTCCGCTGGGGGCGGAGAGAGCGGTCGCTCATAACCCGCGGTCCGCCGCGGCCGCGGAGCGGGGGCTGGGGCTGGCCCGGCCGGCAGCGGCGCCGGCAGCCGGCGGGGCCGGGGTGGCCGTGCGTGCCGCCCTCCGTGCCGCCCTCCGTGCCCGCGCCCCCATTGCGCGCCTGCGGGCGCCCGGCCGCTCCGCGGGGCGCCGTGACCTTGGGAGGTGCCGGCGGGCCGGGGCAGCGCGGCGGCAGCCGGAGCGGCGCGGGCGGCGGGTACGCGCGTCCGTGCGCGGGTGTGGGTGTTCGCGTCCGTGCGTGTGCGGCGCCCGGCCCGCGCTGCCCTGCTGCTCCCTGCCGGGGCTGCGGGGAACGGCGCGGCTGCCGGGGCGGCGGTTCCGCGGGGTCGTTCGGGGGCCGCGCCGCCAGGGTGCCTGTGTGCCGGCGTTGGGACGGGATTAACGGGGATCTGGGGGCGGGGATCAACGCAGCCGGGGGGAGCTCTGGTGACGCGTCGGAAGAATAAGGACTTTATCACTTATTGTGATTTTTTTTTTTCCCAAATCACCTCTGGCAAAGGCAGCAGGTACAGCTGTGCTTGTATTCACTTGTTAACATCTAGGAAATACTGTGAGAGCAGTTAAACCACCACTCCCGAGGACGGACTTGCAAGAGTAAAATTGAGCAATACATACTTTAGATGTTTTACTGTTGCTCAACACTCCGGTGTTTGATCGCAGGACAGGAGGGCTCGGACCGTGGCAACCCTTGGCAGAGGCTGAACCCAGCCCGGGGTCCCCGCGCAGCACTGGGGCAGCCCCAGCAACTCCTGCACAAATGGGTTTGCAATGATCCTTTTTAGATGCTTTTGTGTCCTCTTCCTCTGAACAATTTTTGGTATGGCAAGGGCATTGCAATATTCATTTATCCCGGTTTTTTAAGTTGGTTTATTCAAACATGTTTTTATTCTGTTGTGATTTGACCACAGGGGTCTCAATTCTGTTGCCTGCAAGGTCATCATAAATCTAGAGTACCACCAGAATGACTCCATCATTTACATTCAGCATTGTAAAATGTGTGGCGTTTTTTATTTAAGAGGAAGGGTGAAAAGTCTATTCATACAATGCAGTTACTGTTGCCCATGGCAAAAAGAATGAGCTGGGAAATTACTTATGAAAATTAAAAGCGTTTTTCAGACCCTTTTGAGTATAGGCAGAAAATAAAGTTTATTACTGATTAACACAGTGTGTGTTCTCTCACATTTGCACGCCCCTACTAAAGATGGTTTACCAATCAGTAAATGGAAACGTGAAGGCAAACTTTACACACACAAGTTACTGATAAGTGGCTGTAGCACACATGATGTAGACAGCAACAGGAAATGCTCACGCATCACAGAAGCTACCCCAAAGTTAATTTAGGCAGCCCACAAGCACCAAGAGTTCCTAACCGAAACTGTTTAGTAATCCAGAATTATTCAGTACTCTAACAACATTGTAAAACACAGATTCGGATACCAGTTAGGAATTACTACACAACCAACTCAAATTCAAGGGGATCAGACGCCAGAAAAGTGCTGGTTCAAAATGTGCATCTTCCCACTCTATGTCAAAGTGGGGACTTTCAAGGGTCCCCAGATCACTTACCAGTTTGACAAGGTGTCTCAGTTTCCCAGGAAATGTTTCTTAGATGGTCAGTCTAAAGACATGACACAAAACAGACTCCCTGCCCCAAGGAAGACCAACTCAGTAAGGGCAGTCTCTAGCCAGCTCTATTTATAACCCAGTTAAATCTGAGCTGTAGTCATTTATGGTAGTGGTCCAGAAACTTCTCTCAACCAAGGCATCTCACTGGTCAAAGGACCTGTCTGTCGACCAAGGGGTGTGTGCATGACCATAGTGGTCCATCACCCAAGAAGTTTTTCTTGCTGTCTGGGGGAGATATGGGGGATGTGCATCTGCTACAACACGCTAGAAATGTATTAGCAATTACTTGTTTGCTCATTATGGATACTTTCCTTCAATCACTTTTAAATCTGCCGGTTGTGCAGATTTATGTGTATCCATATAGGTAAGAATCCTTTAAGAATAAATCAGAAAACATACCTTTATGTTGTATGAAGGAATAGGATTTCTGTACATTTTAGAAGGCTTCCTTCCATTTAATCGCACTATAGAAAAATCAATTCAGCCTGATTCTTCTGCACTCTCATATGTCAAGTTTCCACTGATTTCAAAGGGGGTACCACATAAAGGACAAGTACAGGATTAACCATGACACAACGTTTAGCAGGATAGGGTTTGTAAGAGGTCTATTTAGGGTTCTTACCAGAGAAATGGAGTCGGTCAGCAGCACCATCGAGGGACTGGGTTTCTAATTACATTAACCTTCATTTTTGTCGCATTTTTTCTATCAGTAGGTACGTGGTACATGCTAAGCACATACAGACATACATCCACAAATAGAAGGTCCATGTTCTCAAAATCAAATACCCATTTCCATTGATCGTTCAGCAGTTAGTATTTGCAGGCTTGAGTGAGTGCCAAGAAGCTGCTGTTGAGAGCCTGACATTGATTCGGGCTCGTTGATTCCAGCCTCCTTCTTTTCTGTCTCCCACCTGCATCAGACTCCTCTAATCTGTGACTGTGGTTTTATGGCAGAACGCAAAGCCTCAAGGAAAGCCATAAGCTAGCCTCAAGAAGAAGTTAGATACTGGAAACAGTAGAGTCCAGATGATACTACACACTGGGGAGCTGCTTAGCAGTGAAAACAAGCAAGGCATGTAAGCGACAGCAAAACGACATAATACACGTCAGCACGGCACCTGCACTAGCTCAAGCATCTCATGTAAATCCACACTATGCTCCATAAATCTGCCCCAGTTCTGCTGAAATCCATGGAATGACGCATACCAGTGAGGCCTGCTTGCACGTACAGAATGTGTAGGAGCAGTTCCTAAAGCAAATGTTCACAAAGCCTGTGGCGACAGAAGCATTATAAATACATTTTAGGCAATACAAATAGAGGGAACAGCTTAGATAATTACTGTAGCCGCTTGATTACTCATGACTCTGACATTAACATTTTGAGTAGAAAAGATGCCAGTGTAATCTTGTCTCTCATTTCTGTCATTACTGGTGCCACATACTGTGTGGGTTTTTAGAAACTAATAAAAACGGATAACTTTCTTTATCTCTCTTCTATTTCTTTGTGTTAGATCACACCTGAATATGGTAAACAAACAGGTGCTTCTAGATTTGATGGTACTTTTAAATCGTATTAGTAAATACAAATAGAAGCAGCGTCAATAGTTTCAATAAGTGCAAACTGTTCACTCAGCTCCCTCACACGGTTTATGGTGCTCGCCCCTGGGAAAAGGACAGTGCGAGGCCTGTACGTTCTTCGGGCCCCACTTGAATCCTGCTTTGAAAGCTTATGTCTCACAACACATTTGTTGACCCTGTGCAGGGGAAAGAAAACATCCTGTTTGTGTATGTTTTATGAAGCTTCCTGAAATATATTTTTATGATCATCATTATTATTTTTGTGAAGCACCGCAAATGTCAGTACAGATGGAACCGTATCAAAGGTTTTTCCTCCTTAGTAGTCAGTTGCCAACCAGTAGGAGTGTTCTGGCTGCAGGATTTATGACAAGTCAAACATGCATCAACCTGCAAGACAATTTCAGCAGAAGTGCATACAATGATCATGCTGTAAATCCACCTTTTAATTTTCATAGCAATTTTCAACTCTATTTGCAGTCTTTTTTTTTGCATCTTTGTCTGTGTTTCTGTTCAGTGCTGAGCAAGATCCAGAACAACCCTGCATCATTCTGATTCATTCTAGCTCTTCTGTGAAAATTAAACGCAATTATGAAAATAAAAATAATTTTTGGTCCTTCAGTGAGGTCAGGTTAGAGCCCTTTCTTCTATTACAAAAATGGTGCTTTACTACTAATTTCTAATGAGAGAATAATACAAATATCAACAATGCAAGCATATCAGTGCGGTAGAAAAAGCCCGCCTGCCTTTCTGCTGACTTCTGGCCATTGCTGATACGAGCTGCTTTGAAATACACATTTTGATACACCTCGAATTATGCAATGTTTAAGTAATCTGGTATGCAAAAATGAACAAGCCTGACTACATGAATAAGCTCAGTTTCCAGACTAGGGCTATTTGTCATGATTCAATGAAATTACATCCAAATGGTAAAGCCCTATGCAATGTAAATCAAATGTCAACAAGAGCACTCTAGTCTTTTAGTTAAGTCACGTAACTTTAGGGAAATATTTGTGTACATGCCTTCTCATTCCAGGCTAAAGTATTGGTTCACTAACTGTATCCCATGACAGTCTGAACTGTCTCACAACTCCACCTTTACTTGTCTGGCGTTTACAGCTCCAGGTGCCATTTCCCTGCTTATGTGCTAGTGTGCCTTCCTCTCACCTATGTACCTTTTCGCAAATGTGCTCTTACAAACTACATTTTTGTTATTTCTGCAATTTGTGTTGCAGCATATGGTAAACTTCTAGCAACTCACACTGGAAGTCCATTACCAGGACACACATAAGAGTATTGCAAGGCAATGGCAGCACAAGCTCACCAGCATGACTTAGGACTACACTGTACAAGCAAAGGATGTAAAAGTGGTTTATAAACTAATCAAAGCCATCAACTTCCTGCTGGTCACAAGGCAAGTCGCTTCCTATTCCTCTGAGGACAAAATCTTGTCAAGAGATGCCAGCACCATTTGGAAGATACAGGAGGTAACCCACATGGCCACTCTAGAGTTCCTGTCCACCAAGGTGAGCAAGTTAAGAGATTTCTCGTTTAAAAGGTTCCCAGCAGCCAAAAGGTTCTCGCTTCTGAGATCCTCAGCAAGTTCACCTGGCACAGCGCAGAGCCCTCGCATGGAGGAGGCTCTGCAGAACACCACAATCAGCGAGCTTTTTAGACAGAACAGATTCTGGAAACTCCAGCTTTATGTTATTCTCTATACCTAGTCTGCAGAGATGATAGCTCACTTGACACAGTGGTCAGCTGGGATTTTTGCACAGAGGAGAACTTTATATAAATGCCATGCCTTGGCTCAAGTAGAGAGGAGGCTTCTGTCAGCTATTGATGCAGTCTGGGAATCCCAGACTTGCAGAGCTTTTCTCTGGCCCCAGAATAATCATCCACAAGATGTAAGTGCCTCAGCAGTACTATCTCCTGGCTAGTATTCTGCACACGATCATCTTAGTCTTCTTTCTCTCAGCTTTTTAGATGCTCCATGTGTTCCTAAAATAATGGATAACGGATAGCTGACATGCGAGCAATATTAGATGCTTCCCAGTCCAAATAACACAACGTGGCAACTGCTCAGACTGTATAGGTTGCGCAGGTCACGCATGGGACTGTGAGATGTCTATTGTGCGTCTGGTTTAGGGGAAGAACTCTTATGTGGAAATAATGAACCATATTGAGGTAGCAAGTGGCTTTTTGCATGCATTTATGTCAAACTGTTCTCTCCAAACTCCTAATTCAATGTTTTCTTCTTCAAAATAAACGTGTTCATGTCACCAAAATCCTAAATTACATACATCACCCAGGATTGGGAGAGTATGATTACACTGAATGAAAGTTGAGAACAGAAACTAATTGTAAGGGAAGATTTAGGTAGAGACAATATAAATACCTAAGTCAAAATGTCATTAGATTATTACCTCTGTACAGAACCCCAAAGCTGTGAACTTTTCAATTGACATCTGGACCAAAAAGTTACATCTTGTTAGACTATACAACATTTTTATTGTACTGGTACACCGACTAAGTATTGGTCCCAGTGAAAATGAACAGACTGTCTTCTCTTCTGGTCAAATATAGTTCAGCTAGCACATGGATGCTCATAGTTGAACTCACTAAATATTCCAGCTATAGGAACTCTACAGTGAGCACAGTGTGAGCTAGAATTCTCAAAAGACAACAGAAAGTTCTCAAGGAAGCTTTTGTATCTTTCCAACAACAAAGGAAAAGGTGGTAAATCAGTTTATGAAACTGAACTAAGAGGAGAGAAACAGAAACAAAAACGGAAGGAGTACCTAAGAATAAACGCTGAGAGAGCTGTGAGAAAAGAATGTAACCTCCCCTCTAAATACAGCTGAAAGAAATATTAGAAAATATGTTTTGTGAGAATGTTTAGTGTTTACTTTGGTATCAACTATTATCACACAAATGTTCATATACTTGAGTAATTTTATGTATGTAATTCCATTGTGCTCTTTGTTGAATTTATTTGTGCCATCTGCCTGCTAAATGTAAGTCAGCTAAATCACCTGCATTAAAAACAAACAGGCAAACAAAAAAATCCCTTTCACCTTCATTGCTGGTAAAAATGTAAGATATAGGAAGAGATGAGATTTTAACTTCTGTGACAACTTATTTTTATTTCAAATTTAAAACAACACAATGTGAAGTATTCTATTTTTGTTATTAGAGACCATGGCATACTCTGCTTTTGTTCGCTGAATGTGTAAACTGAAGACACTGAACACAGTATTCAATCAGATACCCCAGTAATGGGCAGTCTAAGATTTAATTTATATAAGATTCTATTCTAAGCTCTTAATGTGAACACAGGAATATTGCTTCTCAGGGTAAGAGAAAATGGTGGCATGCTCCTCTATTACTCTTTGAAAGAACTTTCTACCCCAGTTATAAACAGTGTCATGAAAATGTTCATGGATTGGGAAGAACAGATCTGGGTAGGCACAGGGACTGGACTGGTGTGTGCAGAGCAGTGACTAAGGAGAGGCTGCCCAGGAGCTCCATGAGGAGCTGGGATGGAGAGCTTGGAGAAATGGCTTGTGCTTGCACAGAGATGGATGGTGGCTGAACACCAATGACTGCACTGTGCCGAACTGCCCGGTGTCATGTTATAGAATCATAGAATTGTTTTGGTTGGAAAAGACCTTTAAGATCATTGAGTCCAACCATTAACTCAACACTGCCAAGTCCACCTCTAAACCATGTTCCTAAGAAGCTCATCTATGCGTCTTTTAAACACCTCCAGGGATGGTGACTCAACCACGTCCCTGGGCAGCCTGTTCCAATGCCTGACAACTCTTTCACAAGGTAATAAATACTCTATTGATTTTGTTAGTTTCTGTTGCTAAAGTTGCACACCCAAATGACCAGAAAATTTCAGACCAAAACCTATTAATAACAACAGACCTTCACCTAGCTTTGTCCAAAAGCCATTCACATGAATCTGTAATTTCTGCCATTGATGGGTGTAAACAAGAATGATGGATACGCACCCCAGACTTCAAACCAAAGCCTACAGCTGAGGCCTCTAGTTCCAATGAAAAATTGCAAATTGAACTGGGCAATCCTAGCAGCTCTGTGAATGCCACTGAATTGGATGTGGTTTCAAAGCAGTAATGAAACCTGCCAAGGTTGGCAAATACTTAATAAATCAATGAAATAGCCACATAATACATGCCTCTTTTTTATTTCCTGGGAAAATAATTAAGCTTTGTTTTGAAAAAAAAAATGTTTGTTGGTTTGTTTAAATTTCTGTCTAGGAGTAACTTAGAGTAAGATACTGAGAAATTTATTTTGCTATATATTTCTATGTCAAACTGCCACTAAATGACAGCTTTTGCATTCCAAATAAATTCTCTAATAGGCTAAATTTTTGAGTAAGGACCTCCAGGGTTTTTTTTAGTGTTAAGTATAGGTCTGGATTGTAACAGGAACTAAACCTCAAGCTTATGTCTCAGAATTAATCTTTCTGTCCCTATACTATTGCCTGCTCACTCATTCTCTTCTGCCTAGGTAAAAAGTTAACATTAGTATCCTTCTTGTGTCAGCATTCTATTAGATGCCTTACTCAGGGATAAGGAAACAACCCAGTGATTTCAGAAAGAATGCTTTGGAACTTTTCCTGTTCTAGTATTTATGTACAGATTTGAGGACTTTAAAGGCTACACAAACCATCAGGAAGTACCCACCTTATCATAGGCTGGTTTTGGTTGTGTTTCCTCTCGTCCACTTCATCTTCCTTTCATTCCAGAAATGTTTGAGACGTGCACACACACAGACATAACTTTTCAGATTGTTGCATGATTCCGGTGTTGGGCTTTTTTAAACTCTCTTTTAGGGAGGGGGGAGCTACACTGCATTCAGCAGCAATGAACAGTGACTTCGCTCATGAAAAATGAAAATAAACTTACCTGCTTCATTTTTAGTTCTCCTTTTTTTGGTAAGATCAATATCTGGCAATGGAAAATTTGGTATTCGGAAATCTGGCAGTGAAATATTGTTGATTTCAAAATAAATTCTATCCACTGAAACTGAAAAAGGAAAACTCATTATGGGTACTATGCATGGTTAAGGCTTTGTATTTACTCAGCCAAGGTTTAGGCCTAAATTGGTGGTTTTGGGAATTGAGTGTACTATCAGCAAGTTTGCTGATGACACCAAGCTGGGAGGAGTGGCTGACACGCCAGAAGGCTGTGCTGCCATCCAGCGAGACCTGGACAGGCTGGAGAGTTGGGCAGGGAAAAATTTAATGAAATATAACAAGGGAAAGTGTAGAGTCTTGCATCTGGGCAGGAACAACCCCAGGTTCCAGTATAGGTTGGGGAATGACCTGTTAGAGAGCAGTGTAGGGGAAAGGGACCTGGGGGTCCTGCTGGACAGCAGGATGACCATGAGCCAGCACTGTGCCCTTGTGGCCAAGAAGGCCACTGGCATCCTGGGGTGGATTAGAAGGGGGGTGGTTAGTAGGTCGAGAGAGGTTCTCCTGCCCCTCTACTCTGCCCTGGTGAGACCTCATCTGGAATATTGTGTCCAGTTCTGGGCCCCGCAGTTCAAGAAGGACAGGGAACTGCTGGAGAGAGTCCAGCGCAGGGCCACAAAGATGATGAAGGGAGTGGAGCATCTCCCTTATGAGGAAAGGCTGAGGGAGCTGGGTCTCTTTAGCTTGGAGAAGAGGAGACTGAGGGGTGACCTCATTAATGTTTACAAATATATAAAGGGTGGGTGTCACGAGGATGGAGCCAGGCTCTTCTCGGTGACAACCAACAGTAAGACAAGGGGTAATGGGTTCAAGCTGGAACACAAGAGGTTCCACTTAAATGTGAGAAGAAACTTCTTCTCAGTGAGGGTGACGGAACACTGGAACAGGCTGCCCAGGGAGGTTGTGGATTCTCCTTCTCTGGAGACATTCAAAACCCGCCTGGACGCCTCCTGTGCAACCTCATCTGGGTGTTCCTGCTCTGGCAGGGGGATTGGACTAGATGATCTTTTGAGGTCCCTTCCAATCCCTGACATTCTGTGATTCTGTGATTCTGTGAATAGTTTAGTACAACAGCTGCTATTCATCTCACAAAGTTCACATCAGTTCAACCTTTTGACTGGCATATGGAATCAGAGTAAACTGTAAGACCAGGCTTATAGGTCTAGCTAAACTGTTTTCAGCATAGACTGGGAAAAAGTAAAGCAAAGGTGCTTTCACATCAATTTTCTGAATTTTGACCCATGGGGCTGCTGGTGGCTTCCTCACCCCTTGACACAAAGTACCAGGATGGCTATTTCAGGTATGATATCTCTTAAACAATTTAAATTGGGAATAATACTTCATCTCCTACTCAGGTCAGAGCATGACCCTAGAATGTTCTCTGCAGGCTGGGGGCTGAGGTCATGTGAAAAAGAAAAGCAGTTTGGAGCTGGCTGAACCAGCTTTCAGTCATTTTTCTAACAGCTGTCAGGAAGTTATTGAAAAATCCAGCCCCTATGAGTGGATAACATTACTGGTTAAACCAACCATGTTTAAGGCTTTTTGTTGGAATATATATTGTCTGCACTCCACTTTATTCCTTTCTGTGAAAATCTGGTACCTGCTCTTCCATCCTAAAGACCAGTGGTGCCTCCTCTGCTTGCTTAGGATGAAAATCACTGTGCAGTTGCATTGCAAACAGCCAGGCTAAGTAAAGATATTAGTGTCACCCCGCAACACTCCTTGCAAATGATTAAAACACACTAGTGATAGCAGGTAGCTTTGCCACAGCTTTTCTGTGGAAAAGATGGGTTTAGGAAAAGTGAAGTTGGCTACTTGCTGCTATTGGAGGAAAATAGTAATTATCTTCAGAAACAAGCAGTGGAGTTACATTTTCAAACAGCATAGGAAAATGTAGGAAAAAAACCCAAACCTGATTGTTCGTGGCTTTTCATGTTTTTAGCATTTTAAGATGTTTACTTCGGGTACGTACCCATTAAAAGTAATGAAAAGATTCATGTTAGAAGCTCATCATAGTTCCAGACACTCTACAAAGTCAGGGAGTGTAAACTGCTTCTACAAAATTCCTTTTTTTTAATAGCTGTACAAGCCATACATTTTTATTTTTCAAAAGAAGTAGAAAATGGAGGAAAATTAAGAATTACTACAAAATTCATCTCTGGTTTATAGCCAGAGGAAGACCCTACTTGAACGGTGAATGCACAGATGTGGTCTTCTACAAGAATGAATACAAAGCAGAAGTTTTACATTTGGATTGATTTAATCAAAATCCCAAATTACAATGTTATCTGAATACTTCTAATTTATCATGTTTTGGTTTATGATATATCTCACAAAATGGACTTTTCAATTCAGAAATCGAAGTTCAGTAATGTAGCTACTGTTTTCGTATTTCATCATTTTTAATGATATTTCTCACATGCAGGTCTGAAAATTTCTATTCAGTAAACATTACCATTGCTCAATCTTCTTAAGGATTCTGATTGGATTAGTGTTCTCCCAGGACTGATATACTACACAAAACTGGTTTGAAAATGCAGCTCATGGTGAAGAGCCTTTCAAAATGTACAAATAACTGTACATGGTGTACCAAATTGCCTGCTATTACAGATATCAACTTCAAATAAATGATGAGCAGCTACCACCTATTTGATATCAAAACATTACACAAACTATGTTTGCCTTTAAATTTTAAGTATCTTTCTACATTGGACTGGCAGCAGGAAACAACCTCTTTCCCACCACTTGTTTTGACCTCGTTGTTCTTCAGACAATCAAACTCAAACTGAATTGAGACCATAGGAATTAATTACATCTCATTGCTAGAGTTCAGAGGAGAAATAGTGTTGATCCCCTGAAAGAAACATCCAGATTTCCCGGAACTAGATTACTAGCACTGAGAACAGCTGTACCTTCATCTTCTTGGTCTCATTGCTTACAAAAGCTAATTTCCACATTTCATTCCGTTATCAAGAACATGACTTTTGGTAGTCATGATTTTGTCTGACAGCAATTCCCTGGGAAACAGGCTTGGCTGACCAGTCAAACTATGTATGTGGCTTTGTCAGAATGTGCAGCTGACTTTTTTTTTGAACAAGTTTAATTTTAATATGCAAATTTTTGGCTACAAAAATGGTGAAAAAATATGTATAATAAGTTCACAGCAGTGGAGACAGCACAGTGATGTGTTGACCCAGGAAAATGTCCATGAGAGTGCTGTATAAACCATTATAGCTCTTTCAGTGGCAGTGATGTGTTGCAATTGCCAGTGCTGGGGACAAATCCTGTAGAAAGGAACGAAGACAGAAGGATGGTAGTGTGAGGATAAAACTGTGTACAGCCAGGCTAGCATACAGGGTACTGTAATAAAATTAATAAAAAGACAACAGCACTGTTTTGTGACTTCACAGATAACTTTGTATTGTGAATTAGGACTGCTGAGTAACCTTCTACAATGACAAAGAATTTTAAATGGCTTGTTTTCCTAGAGGACATCACATGCTGTCTCTCTGAATCCTTCCTTCCTGTGGTCAGAAACAAGCATTATAGCAATCCCAGCTACTGAAATTTCTGTACACAGAGGTGAAAATTATGAAACTTCCTTCCAGAATGCAAAGGAACACTGAAGGGCAACTGACATAGCTGCTGCACTGAATAAAAATAGCTGGTGAGGTTGATTCTGCAAAGTCACACAGGCTATGCTTTCTTTGAAGAAACTGCACAGATGAGATTTGTCGTTTAGCACAGGGATGGTTTTACAATATGAAGTGGAAAAACTGAAGCTGATTTGCTGGCAGTAATAAGGCCAGTCAATTTCTGTTTGAAAAGGGAAGAAGCACTCCTCAGACTGTGTTATCTTGGTCACACATACCTGCTGACAGACCACATTAAAGTCCATTTGTCAATGAATCCAGATCAAGTTGTATAAAATGAAAGATCTCTGTGGTACAGTACCAGTGTTACTGTATTCATATGCTGCCAACACTTATTTTAAGAAATCAAAAAGCAATTTTCAGGCAAACAATGGAACAATTTCCATAGCATTTATCACTACACAAAGGCAGGAAATGGAAGAAGTAAAACCTAGACTTTTACATAGCTTCCGTGAGCTTATTAAAACTTCTGATGCAATCAGAAATGCAGATTCTGAAGATTCCTGGAAAGTCTCTCTTGTCCAAGAGCAGCTATTATTATAATTTTGAAACATCTCCATGATGAGATGCAAGGTAAAGGTCAGTCAAGCCTTTCAAGCACTTTGTTGTTATAAGGAACATCAGAAGAGGAGATATATTAGACCAAATCCCGATTGTCCTGCTTAGGACACAAAGCATGACGATCTGTAATGTCCAGAATAGACCCTCAAACTCAATTCAAACTCCAAAAGTTTGTTGTTTTTTTTTGTTGTTTTGGTTTTTTTTTTCATACAGCTATGTAGAGGTATTAATAGGAGCTGTTCATGCTAGTGATTCACTTACTGATGGCCTACTCAGAGCAACATGTTATGCCTATACTTGCTCTGAACAAATCACTAAGATTACTTGCCAGAAGGTTCTGGAAAAGGGCGTACTTTCTGTATCCAGCAGTAGAACTGAATTTTAAGTCATTAATGAGTTCACTTACATTACAAGCGCTTTGAATGAGAACGCCATTAGAGACACATGGGCAATCTGCAAAAAGAAAGAACCATTATTTCTGGCAAACTCTCACAATGAATATGTGGTCAACACAGGATCAAGCTCTCTACTAAATTAAAGCTGCACCAAGCTATTGTAGCTACATCTCTGCCAGCTGAGTATGAAACCTGGCTATTGAATGGAAGATAACTTTTTTCACAACCAGCATGAGCTAGTTTATAAGGTGATATAACAAGCTGATCTACGATGAAGTTTTGCAGCACACTGACTGCATTGTCATCAAGACATCATTGATAATAGTTCCACCATGACAGGCAAAATGCATAAGACATTTTGATGCTTGAAGGACTAAGCAGCTTTTGTTAGGGAAAGTAAGAATGTCAAAAGATCTGTAGTTGGTAAGAAAGAGCTCTGAGAATCTGTGAGCTACAACCCAAAGCTTCATTTGAGTGGTCATGAGACATGCACCAGGTCCTTTGAAATGCTGAGGGAAGGGAGAATTCTGGGGACAGTTCACATAAGGCAGCAGCTTCTGACTGTGGGCAGGGCCGGGCTGTGCTTGCTGCATGCACACTGAGTACCAGTGTGACCGGCCAGGTTCCTCAGCTTGTGCTAGCTCACCTCTTCCCACAGCCAGATCTTATGCTAGCAGAGACCCATTACCAGTCAGATGGGCCACCCCTCTAGCCTGGAAGCTGTGCTTGAATTGTTTGCAGGTTACAAGGAACTTACATGCCAAAGTATGGCCATCTCTACCCTGAAATACATATTTGAATAGGTGTAGTTAACATCGATTCATATGAATTATTTGCTGCACACAGAGAAATGGAGAGTAGAATGAGGCAAAAGCCCCTCTGAGCAGGAGCAGCTTGCATTTGGACTGGAGGACACACAAGACTAATCCATAGTGTCAGCGGAAACGACAGCTGCAAACAGATGAGCTCTGAACACCATTGCAAATTGTGCAATACAGGGTGTTTATTGCATGTAGACCTGCACAGTCATTTGTACGCCCACTGACCTTGTTAACTCACCCTTTCTGTTTCATTATTATTCTTTACAAGTGATGTAGAACAACAGTCTGACATTTTGCCACAACAAGAGTTCTGGGGAAAAGGTTACCCAGGATCCACTGGGCAGTTAAACTGCTCCACACCCAAGAAGCTACCACTAAATGGAAAGACACTCTGGACAGTAACTATATGGTGTTTCACTAGCAAATTACTATCTTGTCAAATTGTATGATTTTCCCATTTACAATAATATTCCAGTGACAGCATCAGACCTACATGAATAGTGAACTGTCTTAATCATTACTTGTAGAAGAATCGGCAGTTGTGCTTACCAAAGAATTGCAATAATGCTAAGTTCAGAATCAATGGATTTTTTAATATGTCTATTATATAATGAAAATATGATCTATACTGTATTAAGGGCAAAAACATACAGTGACATTTCAAAGCCTAAACTGTCCTACATACAAAGTGTTTTAAAACTACCTCTTAAAATAATTTTATCAGAATAAACCTAAATTTAAATGAGGCTTAAATCAACATTCTCCAAACTTTCTGCTTGAATATATTTTTATGCATTATCTTTTTTTTTTTTTTGCTAATAAACTCCTTTAGCTGATAACCAGACTGAATTTTCTCGGAAAGAATCAGTCATCTCCTTTCCAAGAGATCAACAACCAACAGCACCCTTAAATCCCTCCCACCCCTGTGTTTGACTCTACCTCATGCAAGAATGATGTAGTAGGTGTGGATAGTTCAGAATTAGGTACATGGGATAATAGCATCTTGGTCTTCGTTAACATTTTAGTCGCTGGAAAGTAGATTTTATTCAATGACTTGAGTGTAGGCATTTCAGATAAACTTGTGTCCTCTTAAACACCAGAGTTAGACCTTGCCAGCCTTAGGTTTGGTCAGAACTGAGACAAGACTCAGGAAAGGAACTTATATCATCAAAGTCAATTTGTTGTACCTGTTCTACAGCCTACATATTAATATTTCCATGCCAGCAACAAACCTATATAAATGCTATGTTGTATTTATCTATCATTACGTACCAGGAAGAGTTTATATAATGGCAGCAGCACATGACTGCAATGACCTAATTAAAAAGGAATTATTTTTCCTTAAGAAGACAGATAAGAGATGACAAGGGATCCTGTAGTGTTAATAAAACACCTAAATAAACTTGACTAAATAGGATTTGGCTCTGAAACAAACTAAATATTTTATTTGAATACAAGGCATATAATAGCTTGTGGATATGGTATCGATCTGAGACAACTTCTATTTTATGTTAATATTTATACAGGGGATGAGCAAGGGTTTAAACTAAGTGTCCTTAATATGTCAGAATTATTAATAGCGTAGACACACAATATAACATTTATCACCTTTTTTCCTAACTGGCTCCTACTTTAATTTCCAGGATTTATGAACTACCAGCTTTCTCATAATACATGCTGGTATTAGTATTTCACATTTGCTATGAGTATTGTCCTTCAGTCCAAGTTGCTTCTACTTACAAATTACAGTTACTTAAGTAAACATTATTTTTTTCCCAAAAAAACACCTACACTCCTGAAGCATCTCAGTCTCTTTCTTGGTCCTCATTTTGATTCAGTCTTTCTGAACTCCTGATGCATTTTGTCCTCATTCTACAATCTAGAAGGGCCAATTTTAGAGCAGACATTTTTCTTTCTTTAAATCCTCCACTACATTGTTCTCTCTTTCCCTTAAGAATGCCTCTTTTTCATTTTCCACTTCAACTCTCCTTCTGTGGCTAATTCAGCCAAAACATCCAGCCTTTTTGTCTTTGTTTTTCTGCAAACATTCAGCAGTTCATCTTGCTCTGTTCTTCACTATGTTTTGAGGAATTTCTGTTTATTGTCACTTCATGCCTTATTTTTCAAGCATTTTAGCTTGGCTTTTGATCTTTCTGGCTGTTTCCCAGAGAGGTCAGTCAGAACTAAATGTGCATTTGTACCTTATTTCTCCCTTACATTTTTCACAGTGCATATGCAGCTTTTGAATCTTCTGGGAGGACATCTAAACTTTTCAAAGACTTGTCTACATTGCAAGTACTTGTCCTGTTACGTGACATCTATACTCCATTCCCACAACTAAGATTTCAAAACTTTTATATGTATTTTGATAGCAGCCTGAGTTAGCAGACTTACCTTCTAGGATCATAAGATCTGAATGAGCAAAATATTCTTAGGACAATATATCTGAATTAGAAAACTAAAACCTGCTTTTTTTTTTTTTCCCCAAAAATTTCTCAGGTTAAATGTAACAGAGAGAGGAATAACCAGAATCAGGCAGACTGTTCACATTTCTGTGTCTTCTGGACCTTGTACAAACTGGCTATTAATTTCCCCAAACACTTCTCTGTTTTCTGAAAATTGTATAGCCAAACGATAGTGGTAGTTAATCTTCATTTTACTTCAGAGATTTTCATCATTGATATTAATTCTTGCCCTCTCAAATCAAGGAGGACTCCCAGCCTGAAACTCATTGACAATGGAAGTATACCAGATTTCATCAGCCCTAGTACAACTTTTCAATAAGGACCTATCCAGTGCATGGAGCACAAAACTCCCTCATTATCTCACTGTCATTCTCTGGAAAGTCTGATTTACAAGAGGGTTTTTCTGAACATCAGACTACAATCATGTGAGATCATGTGTCTAATCAGAACAATATGCTTAATAAGTTCTTTACAACATTCTGCTCCAAATGGACATCTAACAATTTTAGGGGAGGGAGGACTGAAATTAGCGATGATCTGGGAAAGGAAGAACCACAAGAGTGTGAAAGCTCCGTAAGCTGTAGCGTTAATGGAGTCAAGCTTCCTACTTTCACAAAAGTTGTCTGTTACTTCTGTACAAAAAGTAATAAGCACTTTGTATGTGAAGGCAATCATTTTCTAAAAGTAGTGAGAGCCAGTGGGTACAGAAAAACTCAGACCATGACATGCAGGTCAGTTTCATATGTCACAGTTTTCAGAGCTACAGTTATCAGGCATCGCCGTCTTGGGTTGCATGGAAAATGCCCAGGAAGACAGGATGAGTAGAAGCAAGATAGTGTTGATAAAGTGGTTCCAAACTCATCAGTCCCTATGGTTGAAATGCTCCATGTGACCCACTCTCATGAAATCTGAGTACTACAGTCTGCAGGTTTCAGTCCTTATTCTTTTTTGCAGGCCCGAGCACCGTGGCTTTTCAGCCCTAAGACCACTCCAGACCATGCAGACACCATTGCACATTGCAAAGTGTGGGATTTAGCCACCCCTGGGGTTGCTGGGTAACCAGAAATTCCAGGCATCTGGGGAAGGGAGGTATGAACTGTGAAACAATGAACTTGTGCTCCAGCCCCTGCTGCGCTATACAAGGTGTACCAGACATTTCATGAAGGAGGAAAAAAAAATAAAATAAAAAACAAAAAAAAACCCAAACCAAACCAAAAAAACCCCACCACACGTAAGGGCTCTGCAGACAGAAAACAAATTGTTGCTATTATGTAACTGCTATTAGGCAGGCTGCCCGCAAGCCTTTGTTGAACTTCAGTTTCATGAACTTAGGGTTAATTGTTTCATTTTTGAAATTATTAGTATGTCCTGATTTGCTTGTATTATTTCACTGGCTATTCTTGCTATCTTTATTTGCTTAATATCTTTTGTTTTCTTGTGTTGTTTTAAGCTTACAAAAAATAAATATTGATACTTAAGAGCTTCATGAAAATTTAAGGAAATATCAGTGCCTTGGAGTATAAATCTAAAGGCACCTCCTTTACACAAAGTCTGTGAGAGAATCCAACACAAATTGATGCTAATGGGAAAAAAAATGAAGATACAAAAAGCGATAAAGTCTTTTTTCCATAAGAATGCAGAGACATACATAGTCACAGTTACAGCAGCTCTGTTTTTTAGGCTTCCTAAATAACTTGAAAACTGAGCAACATACAGATAAAATAACATATCAGATGTCCATTGTCAGTATAAACACAGATGTATTTGCATTCAATCACTCAGAGACTTCACCTTGTGCTGACACGTCTTACATTCCATGTCTCTGTTTCTTGACCATTAAAAAGTGTTGAATAGTATAAGCTATCCTGGGTGCACTCTCAAAACACGTTGGTGTACAGACCCCAAAAGTAACAGAATGTAGATTCTCTTCTTATAGACAAGGAAAGGAGAAACAGTGATAGTAAGCTCACGGAGGCACAAAGGCACAGATTTAAGGGAGACAGAGCAGAAATTGTGTAGATTAAAAAATCATCCACAAGAAATCGTGCTATATAAAAATAGGAATTAAATGCAACATTAGAAAAAGTGTACATACAGAGTTCCAACTCTTAAGTTTTATGGCATTCATTGTTCCTGATGACGGAAAAAAGCAGAAACTTGGCCAGCCCAGGTGCAGCCTGTCTGGCTCTGGATTTCCTCCTGCGTGCCCTGAGAGACCTCACAAATGAGAGAATGGCTGAACATTTCTCCTTGGCTGGGCAAAGGTCCCATGAGGACAGTTCTGTAATCACCTGCCACTGGCGTTGGACTCTGCCAGGGAGCAACTGAAGGGAAACTCTTCCTGCAGCTTTATTAGGAGCACTCCTCAACTGAGATCAAGTTTAATTCAATCTGGTTTATGCAAAGGAGATGTTGACTCAGAATTATTCCTGAAGTTACAGAAAATATGACCTGTCTAATAGTAATCTTTCCTCCACTATTTGGGGATTCATCTTGATTCCATTCCTTTTTTCCTTCCTTAGATGAAAGGAGTTACATAAATGTGATAGATACAACCATCTCCTCTTTACACCCTGAGACACAGCAGAACATGCCATACCAGACCACCCCCTCAGGAAGCCTGGCCCTGCTGGACCTACAGTGTGAGTTTCAGAACCCTTGCAAGTCTGTGTCTTTCCGGCCCTTTGACCTGTACCAGAAAAGACTTAGCTCTTCTGCTGATTAAGGCTTTGTGTGTTAACCCCTGCCGTCTAACAACAGTGAGTGTTTCTCCTGCCTCTGACAGAGTTTATAAGGTTTCATTCTGATTTCATCATGGAAGTGTAATTACTTGGATACAGTGTGCATAGCACAGGGCATACAGATTAGGAGAGAGCATCTGAAGGGCTATAGGGGAATGCACAATACAGCTGACCCAAGAAGACCCAAAAACAATGGAGCTCAAAACCACAGTGTATTCAGAAGGCACAAGCTCAGCAGCATTTGCCTGTGTGCTGCCTGCGTTATTACTGTCATTCGGATGTGCATATAAACACATGTTTATGTTCTATCTCCATGCAGTGGGTCTGTATGGAGCTGTATCAGTGATGACACCACCATAGTGATGAAAAGTTTCTCTGAAAGGTGAAGGCAAAGGACTACATTTGTGCAATGAAATCCAACTTGCATGTGGAGGAGGAAGGAAAAATTATATCAAATATAAACACATTGCAAAATCCTGCAGACATGTCCTGCAATTCCCTCTGTAGTGACTTCAAATCCTCATTCATCTGCTCCCTGCCCTCAGCTCACAACCCAATTACATAGAATCATAGAACAGTCTGGGTTGGAGGGCACCTTCAAAGGTCATCTAGTCCAACCCCCCTGCCATGAGCAGGGACATCTTCAACTAGATCAGGTTGCTCAGAGCTCTGTCCAGCCTGGCCTAGAACGTCTCCAGGCATGGGGCATCTACCACCCCTCTGGGCAACCTGGGCCAGTGTTTCACCACCCTCATTGTAAAACATTTCTTCCTCATGTCTAGCCTGAATCTCTCCTTTTTTAGTTTAAAAGCATTACCCTTTGTCCTGCCACAACAGGCCCTACTAAGAAGTCTGTCACCTTCTTTCTTACAGGCCCCTTTTAAGTACTGAAAGGCCTTCTTTCCTCCAGGCTGAACAACCCCAACTCTCTCAGCCTGTCCTCACAGCAGAGCTGTTCCAGCCCTCTGATCATTTCGGTGGCCTCCTCTGGACCCTCTCCAACAGGCCCACTTCTCCCCGTGCCCCCCGTTTCTCATGCCGTACACCCGGCCGTGCGCGGGCGGATGCTCAGCCACGGCCCGCTCTGCTCCCCGCTTCTCCCAGCCGGGCCGGTGGGAGAAAGCACAGCCCACGGCTCAGCCGGGGCCGGGGTTTGCGCCCACTCCCTGCCACAAGTGTGATAAACCAGCACAGTTTGGCATCAGGTAACATATAATGGGAACTGGTGAAAGTGTGGGATACAGAGCGTGTTTGCTCCTAAATCTGCCAATCCTTGCATTCACTTCTCCGTGTAAATGAAAATATCCCGTTACGACAGGCAGCTGGTGCTGTGCACAGACTGTCAGCAGCGCCAAGCTGACTAACCACGGGAGCTCCTAAGTCTGGGCTGCCCCAACCGCCCGACTCAGCCGGAGGACGACGAGACAGGCGACGAGACAGGCAACGAGCCGAGCCCGGCCGAGCACAACCGAGCCGAGCCGAGCCCGGCCGAGCACACCCGAGCCGAGCCGAGCACACCCGAGCCCAGCCGAGCACACCCGAGCCCAGCCGAGCACACCCGAGCCCAGCCGCAGCGGCGGAGCCGCCCGCAGCCGTTGTGCCGGTGCGCGGCCGTTGGGCGCTGCTGCCACCTGCCGAGCGCTGCGCGGCGCTGTGGCGGCCGCGACCTCGTTCCTGGCCCCGCTCAGTCCCGGCGTCCCAGCATCGACGTGGGAACGGGACGTGACACGAAACGACCTTCAGCCTCATCTCCTGCTGTGGGACATGCCGGCTGCCCGGCTCCCAGTCTTGGGTGACTCTGCTTTGGGCTGAATCTGTGGCAAGTTCTCCCTCTCAACAGGTGCCTGCATGAGAAATAGCTGGGCCTGTATGTCTGAAATTCAAAATGTCACCACGTAAAGTACTAGAAACAAATTGTCGTGAAGGACTTTATGAGTAAAAGGATTTTCTCAAAGGCGTTCTGCCCACCTGTGTGGGCCAGGTCGCCATTTCCAGCCAGAGAGAGATGATGCTTCACTGAAAAAATACGGGGCTCTTTTACCTGATGGATGTACCTGCGCTGAGCAGAATAACACCTCTTCATAATCACTCCAGCGGGTAGATCCTGGAGACTCTCCGCTCCTCTCATTTGGAAAGAGATGACAGGTGGAGGTGAAGAGAGGCATTCCATGTATAAATCCTGCCCTTCCACACTGCTGTGGTAGGTGCTCCTGGCAGTGCTGGAAGGTCATGAACAGTCCCGGGAAATGCACTTTTAACCTCCAACGTGGTGTACAAGGCTCAGGGCAAGACACAATTTCACCACGAGGAACAGAGCCAGAGGGTTCAGTAACAAATGGTAGAGGTTCTGGTGAAAAATCCCTTCCAAAGCCATGTATGAAAATACACACAGGACAGTGTGTTTGCTTCCATTATGCATGTTTATAAATGGATGCCAATTTATAAGACTAAATTACCATGCCTCATTTATCAAAATTAAAAAAAAACCAACAACACATAACCGAAGAAGAGGAGACATCACTTTCCAGTTCTTTCAGGCCATTTATTAATCACCGACCAAGACAATGGCATTTACAAAACAGATGAAATCTTGTGAATAAAAGTGGCCCAGAAACTCTCAGGACAGTCATTTTGTGTAGGATGCAGGAGCTGCTATGAGACATATGACATTCATCCCCATGACAGTTCATCGGGAGGATTTCTTCTTTTACTTACCTCTATAAGGCAAAGGCTGTGCTCTTTATCTGGACATTAACCTTGGAAAAATGCATAATCTTTGACATGCTTCAGCAAAGACTTTCTTCTGAAAAAGTGAAAAAAGTTTATTTGAAATGTGACATTTTGCACTAGGAGTGTGATATCAGTGGTCTGGAAATCTGCTGTGACCAAAAATGTTTCTCCACACTTGTTCGTATACTGAATGCTGCTGCAAAGCTCATTTTTTTTTGTTTAACCACCTCTACAACACCCCTACTTTTATCTGCCCTCTTCGGTTTCATCAACTATCAGCAACTACTTACACATTCAAGACCCATTACACCTGTCTCCTGAGCTGCTTCTCATCTATCTTTCACCATTTAGCACAAGCTAAGTGGCTGACCCAATGGACCAGTTCCAGACAGATCTATCTAAAAATTCGTGGTTTGTGGTAGAATAACTATTGGTCCCAGGGATAAGGAAAAAAACCCCACAATGTGAGGTCAGTCTTGCTGAGGTCCTAGAGAACATGAATCTGTTAGAGAACATCCTTGGAAAATAGATGCCGGAACGACCCAATTAGAGCTCACCTTTCAGAAAACAAAGGTAGAGTTGGCAGAACTGCCTGAACTATATGCTCTCTCCACCCAAAACCAAGATATGAGGAAAAAGAAGAAAAAAGCATTACTCCTGCATAACAAGGGTTAAGGCAGAGCTACCAGCGTGTCCCTTACTTCAGTGCTGAGCAGGGACAGAAGATTTATTCTAAAACAGTGCAGCACATATAGACATTATTATTGACTACAACATTAAAGCTAAATGGTGATTTGATGAAGCCTTTGAGCAGCTATAAACAAAGCTAACAGTTTATCTCATGTATATGAGAAAGGTTAAAATTCCTGAGCTGGTGGGGTGGAAGTCACAGGTAGCATTTTGCATCTCTTTCGTAGGACTTGTGTTACATTTTTCTCAGGTCTCATTTTCAGTGCAATCCATGCTTGCTTTACCCACTTGCTGTCACACTTCTGTGTATTCGTGGGTATGTGCATCTGCCATTGCCACTGGGACCACACACACAGAGGTGAAATGGCAACGACCCATCTGCAGACTGGGTTTGCATGTGGCACTGACAGACCAGCTGGTGTGAGGACATTGTTTCAGGAGAACCTGGTGCACAGCCCTGAAAATCTGCCCCAGTGTCCCAGGACTCTAAAAAGGCATGACATTATTTTAATCCCCTAAGCAAAGTCCTGAGCGCTTAAAAACTACCAAGAAGTCTGATATTAAAAAATCATCTGGGGCCTGGTGTTAGATAGGAACTCCTTTGAGGGCAAGGACCACATATTTATTTCACGTGTATCCAGTCCCTTAGTACCTACTGTATCTGGTTTATGCCTCATGATTGAAGGTGTTGCCACCATACATGTAGATAAGTATGTGAATGATGGATAACTGTCTCTGAAATAATTAAACCAAATACTGCCAAAATGCAATGAGCAATTGCTCATTAATTATTTTCCTGACAACAATAAAATTAACAGTTTTGAATTGCCTTTGGCTAATACCATTCTTGAGATCCTGTATGCCTGCATGCTCTATTTTGATTAGGATAACTGGCCTTTCCAGATCAGACTTGGAATATTATTTGTAATGTGGGTTTCACATTTAACCAAATAGCAGATATTTTGGGTTTGGGTAGAGCAATTAGAGCTCAAATATTCCCCAGGCAATTCTGGAGAAGAAAATTATTCCTATACCACCTGTTTCAAATATATTGATTGTTTTCAAAAATTTCAGTTCCTGAGTTGTCATTAATCACTGACTAATGAGAAAGGCTTTATTTAATCAAAACCTACCTTGGCACCTGTTGATCTCCTAAAGTTACTTTGCTCTTTTTCCAGCCCAGTCATCCTCATCCATTCAAATCCTCTCTTGCATGGCTCAGAACTGGAACCTGGACTTGGCTTACCCACCTCTCAGGAAAGAGGCCTCATCAGCAGTTTAGACAGTCAGGAAACAGGTTTCTCCTAATTTCTGGTTTTGGAACTCTTCCCTTTGGATACATTTAGTTAAACATTAATTGTTCCCGGAGAAAAAAATGGGGAGCGGGTGACTTCTGCTGGGTGAAAGTGGGAAAGTCTCTGCTCTGGTGAGTGTATAATTACATATGCAAACCAGAGCAGTTCTTTACAGGGAACAGAAACAATTCTGGGGGCACCTCAGGTGCAACAATTCAGCTTTCCACCAGTTTCTCTCTCACTAGAAATGTTTTCTCTATTGAAAGAACTGGAAGATACAGATGCAGCATTAATAGTGTGCTCCCGGTGCTTTTCATGCAGGACTAAGCATATTCTGAGTTTGGCACACAAGCCACAGTAGAGGACAATACTCCGTCTTTTTAAACACTGTCTAACCATATGTAGAGGGCCCTGCTTCATAGATAGCAACAGAAACAGGAGCTGACCTGTGAATATGAGAAAACACATCCATGAACTCCAGCTGATTCAAATTTTCCACAGAGCACTTTTTCACACTGAAAAGTGCATGGAAAGACTGCTTTGGAGCACTTTTACTTCTAATTTATCAGATTGACTTGGGCTCCCAAGAACTGAAACAGAACTTCAAAACAAGTCAAAGTGTTTCAGCTTGACATTTTTGGTTTTTTCCTACTTTTTTCATTCTGAAATATTTTGTTTAATTTGTTTTTTTCTTAGATTCAACAGGAAAATAGGGCCAAGGGTAAAGCAGCAAAGGTTTGCAAGTTCATTTTAAATAAGCATCTGTAAGACTGGGAACTTTATCCCAACTGACTGAGACCGCAAAGCAGAACTAGAAGTTACCTCAGAGCAACCTCTTTTATGAGCTTCCCAGTGCTCTTTCTAGGTCATGGAGCCATCTCTCAGCTCTGCCAGCTGTGGGCATGTGTTCGTGGAGCTGATGAACCAGCCAGCAAAGCCTCCTGCCAGGGGTGGGATGCCTTCTGCGCCCTCTGCACCTCCAGAACAAGGTGGAGGACAGGCAGCACAGGCCTCAGCACTGCCCTCACACCTGCGGTGTCACCCGAAGGCACTTTTTTTCTTTTCAGTCACCTCCACTCACACTTCCAGCAGGAGCAGGTTGTCCTCAGCCAGGTACAACATATTTGGCCTAAGGCAGGTGGCCAGATTGCTGGAGCTCATTGCGCTGGTGGAAAAGGTTTGCAGGCAGAGCAACCACTTGAGGAGATTGGCTGCAGGCAACTTGTTGCCACTCTGAAGGAACAACATAATATTAATAAAGTAGACGTTGTCTACATGTCACCCAGGATTGCCTAAGGCACCTGGAAGCCAGCGGCTGTGTTGTGCAGTTTTCCAGGTGCTCTCAGCCAACGTTCAATGCTTCTGCATATCAGGAAGGAGGCACAGTGTTCCTTCCCAGCTCCTGATCTCAGCCAAGCCACAGGAAGGCTCCTCAGCCACATGTGTGCTACATCAGCGGGATGACCTTTACTAGGATACTGCCACTTCTCTCACCTTGTGACACAAGTTGCTTCATGGAACAATCTCCAATGCCTTCAGAAAGAGCTCTAACTAGATAACTGTTTCTCTGCGCCATATTCCCCCAAAATCCAACCACAAAGCAACAATGGAGAGCTGGCAGAAAACATAGCTTTTGCAAGGAGACAGCCACTTTGCAGGCAAGTCCCTGGCCTCCACCGGTTCCTCTGGAGCAGGCAGGCCACTTGCCATGCTTCCTTTTTCTGTTCTGCCACCTTCTCCTGCTTGCTTGGCTTCTACAGAGCATGCATCCACCTCTCATATGGGTCAGCTGAAAGGAGCTCAAAGGGGATGTGTCGGAGAAAGTCCTGCAATGCCAAGGGCTCCAGGTGAGGCTTTGAACACTCCCACCAGCACCACAAGGAGCAACCCTGGGATTCTGGCTCATGAGGAGGTGGGTGGGTTTTCACTACTTGCTCTTGCAGGTACCCACCAGCACTGACAGAGCGAGGAGCTGCTAGGCTCCAGGGCAAGCATGCTCCTGTTCACCAATAACCAAACCTTGCTCTCCTCTACCTTCTGGCCACCCCTAAATCTCTGTGTGCCTCCCTGAGGATGCTGCAGAGGAGGAAAAGGACATGAAATTTCCAAGGACATGCCAGAAACTGGGGGTAAAAGGAGAGGAACAGAAAAGAAGACAAGACAGAGAAACACCCTGTGCAGAATTCAAAGTCAAACAACCAGAGCTGGGATACACTGTGGCTTTAGCTTGGGGGCTGGATGGTCCTTGCTCCTGCAGGATAGACAGTTGCTCCTTCAGGGGACACAAGATGACATTTGTTTCACTGAAGACAGGTCTGGGGCAGGTGAAGATCCTCAGAGACAAGAGCAAGTGAGAACAGCTCTGCTTTCATTGGCTGCATGTAGCCAATATGGGGAAGAGGTGGCTTTGGCTATGATCCCCACTTGCACTTGTCTGTGTGCTGCGTTAGCTGAAATTGAGGTAATTTTCCATGCAGTTAGAATCTTTTCTTCTTAGTAGCTAGCACTATCTTTTGTCCAGAGAGGACAGGAGGAGATCATCATGCCACACCACTCAGCCTTGCTGTGGGACATGGCATCAAGACTCACCAGAAAGGGGCAACGCAGGACCGGATGAGGGAGTTACTGTCCTCAGGGCTGCCTTACTCCTCCTCCTCTATATCCCTGGCTGCCTCCTTCCTGCTGCTCACCACCCACAGGTTGCCCAGGGTTAGGTGGAGCTGCAGGTTCAAGGTGGTGCCTGGTCTGCAGAGAGAAGCAGCAGGGAGGTACCTTGTGATGGCCTCCTTGGGAGCCCCTGGGGAGTCCTGCCCAGCTGTGCTGGTTTGACTGAAAATGGGTTAATTTTCTTCATGCAGTTAGAAACCTTTCTTTTTCATAGCCAGCACGCTCATTAGTTGGACTTAGTTTGAGAAGAAGAAGATAACACCCCAGCACAGAACTAATTTTTTTAATTGCTCTGGTCTGAGAGCCAAGGACACTCTGAGCACTCTGCTCACAGGTGTGAGGCATCATGGATGGGGCAGAGCTTGACTGATATGCAGACTGATCAATGAGAGTATTCCATTCCATTAGCATCATGCTTGAGATATAAGGAGAGCTGGGTGCTCTGCTTGCTCTCTCTGGGGCGCTTTCTCTTGCGTGTGTTTTTTTTTTATCTTGGCTCTTTTTTGTCAGAGCCAGGGGAGTTTTGGTTGGGACGTTTAGCCCAGCCTCTTGCCATTTTGGGCTTTTTGCCTCTGGGCTTTTCTGCCTTTTTCCTCTCTTTTCTCTCTCTGGGATCGGCTTTGGGACCAGGTGTGGCTTGCTGGGACTGCCTGCTCAGTTGTGGACAGAGCTCGTGAGGAATTGCCTTGAGTATCTTTTATTTCTATTTTATATATATATTCACTAATAATGTATTAGTATTTTGTTATTTTATTAAACTGTATTTATCGCAATCCAAGTTTCTCCCTTCCCTTTTGGTTCTCTCCCCTGTTGTGAGGGGGAGGGTGGAGGTGAGCGAGTGGCTATCGTAGTTGTATTGCTAGCTCAGGTTAAACCACAATACGGGCAAAGGCCCCCAGGCTCTGGTGACAGCAACTGCCCATGGGCACTGTCCCTTGGGCACATGCTGGCTGCTAAGAGCCTGGTCACTCACCTCTACTAGATGTTTGCCATTGGAGCAGACATTTGTGCATCCAGCACCAAGGTCAGACTGCTCCCAGGGTGTCCCTGTCCTAGTCTCAGGGCCATGGCTTGGGAAGAAGCAGCTGCGGCCTGAGAGTCTTTAACTTGGTGATGAGCAGTAACTCCCTGGTGAGGAGAAGGTGCCTGTCCCTAATCATGGAATCCCAGGTCACCTGCCTGCCCTCACTGAGCACCAGCTTGGAGCTGACGTTGGGTAATGCTGAGATGGGCACACGCTGCTCCATGGGACCAGAGCCTCCCCGCAGAGCAGACAGTGGCAGGCATGCGAAACATGGCTGCTGTGGGCCCTGGCTGAGCCGGTGAATCCCTGAGACACAGGGGAGCCCACCTGGAGCTACAGCAGTGGTTCACCTGGCCCATCCTGCTGAGGCCAGGAGGATCATCCCATAGAACACACTTGCGGGGCTCAGGACAGTGCCCAGCTGGCCCAAGCAAGGCTGGGAGGTGGGGTCCCGGTGCCAAGCAGTGCTGCTTGGTCAGAACCTGCCTTTCGCTAGTGCTGCCCCATGCCAGCTTGTTGCCGTCTCTGCAGGCACTGGGGTCATGGCTGGGCCCAGTGCCAGGTCAACAGAGAATCCTTTCTGACCTCAACGGTTACACTGAGGGTCCAGTGTTCCACAGGAATGGTTTTCACTTTTCTGTCATCAATTTAGTGATGGAACTGTGGCCTGGGTTTCAAATCAGCAGGGAAGTGGTGTTGCCATATGCTTAGCAAGGAGATCCATCCCTAAGCCACTCTGTTTTGTTCATGAGTATGTGTGGTTTCCCTGAATTCTTCGTGCCCGTATCTGTGCCATCCACAGTCAGTCCCACACTCTTGCTGCGTGTCTCCCTGTGCTGCTGCCACAAGCATCAGAATTGTGCATTGTCTCTAGCCAAAGCAGTGGCCCAAAATGAAAGGCTGTCTCTTGTTATGAGACGGGGAGAGAGAGGATGAACCTTGGTGATACAGTTCAGAGATGGAGTTTCTCCAGAACACCACATGTATCTTTTATTTCTTAACTCTGCTGTTTTAACACCAACTTTGTACTTCATATAATGTCCATGTAGAAGACAGTGGTAGGCAGTCTCATGAGTAGAGAGGAGTTTGCCTTTGCTGGCTGCAACAGAAAGAGCATCTGCCTCCAGAGATGCCACCTGGTTGCAGAACCCCAGTATCTAAAACAGAGTGTGTGGGGAAACTAAGAAGCAGAGCAGGCCCAAATACTGCTGCCCAGGGGACTGCAGACATGTCCTGCCCACTTCCCACCCTTTCTGGGATGCTGTACGTGGTGGCAGAGAGAACCAAGCAGTCCTACGCCTGCTCAAGCCAACCCTGTTGTCTTCTTCAGCTCAGAATTTATGAAGCACAGTAAGAAGTTAATGTTGCACCATATACTTTGCCCTGAAACTATCCTGGAAATAAATTACTATAACATTTGCCAGGAGGACACACTACCTGCTATGCCATCTGATTAAATATGAATGTGTAGATTCACATGCTTCTGTGATTTCAGTGTTTGATACCAATGTCTGTGTAAACAGCAGAAGGCAGGGGAAAAGCAGAGATGTGTCACTGGCCAGAAATTAGGATTGTACCAGTCAGCATGTCACAGCAGTGACTGTTGCTGATTTCTACAACCTGACACTCTGGGCCACTGTTTGCAGGGCTCTGCCCTGGTGAAATGCCTCTCCCAAGGAAGATTGCCATGATTGCCCCAGGAAAGCAACTTAGATGTCAATCCCTGCTCTGACTGCAGATGCGGCACAACCTTCTGGCTGAAGCACAGGGTGCATCTCAGTGAACTGTGGGAGGCAGCATCGAGAAGGCAGCATGTGAGCTCCTCTAAAAGGACAGAAGAAACTATCCACAATCTTTGCAGAGATGCTGTCCTCCATAATGCTTTGTCCTATGCCTGTGACATTTCCCACATGGCATGGCAGGATTTAGAAGCCTGTGTCTGTCTGTCCCATAGGTTAGTAGTAATGGGGTATGATGCTATTTCTCCTTTCCATTGAGGTTCTGGGAGCATGAAAGAGCTCTAGCTGAATGCAATTCTCTCAAGTCTTTCTTGACAATGAGACCTGTGGTGCCAAAGTTGGAGCCTCCTACTGCCTAATGCAGCCACAAGACCCAGCGACTGGGTCAGTCTGAGACAAGGCACCTGCAGCTGGTCTCCAGCTTTGTCCTGGTCACTTGTGTCTGCCACATTTTGCAGCATGAGCTGCTCTCGCTGGATAAGACCAGGAAAGGGGCTGACACTGGCATCCTGAGTTTGTCTCTGCTCAGGACTAGACAGAGTGTTTCCTTTTTCAAAACTTTGCTGTGTCCTCCTGGATTTCAAACAAGTACATACCATAATGTACAGTCAGTGCTTACTGGCTCCCTCCAGGTCTTCATGAGGAAAAACGGTTAGTACCAGGTAGAGATGGCTAATTAACAGGGATTGTGGTCGTCAGTTAAAAGTGAAGTCTAGGTCAGCGTCTAGAGCTCTGCTCCTGAGAGGCTGAACAAGTGTGCCCATGTAGACTCAAATCATCAGGCTGCAGGTCTGAGATTATGGACTATACCACAGAATCATAGAATGGTTTAGACTGGAAGGGATCTTAAAGATCATCTAGTCCCAAACCCCCTGCCATGGGCAAAGTCACCTTCCACTAGACAAGGCTGTTCGAAGCCCCATCCAACCTGGCCTTGAACACTTCCAGGGATGGGGTGTCCACAGCTTCTCTGGGCAGCCTATTCCAGTGCCTCACCACCCTCACAGTGAAGAATTTCTTCCTTACATCCAATCCAAGTCTACCCTCTTTCAGTTTAAAGCCATTACCCTTGTCCTATCACTACATGTCCTTGTAAAAAGTCCCTCTTCATCTTTCTTGTAGGTCCAATGGTTTAATATAGCATGAAGACAAGAAGATTGCTCTCCAAGTGGTTTTGGTAATGGAGGTAAAATAATGTGTGTTTTTCTAGGCATATGGAGTGCATTTTTTCAGGTGGCTTCTGATCATTTCATTTGGTTTGATACGGACTGCCACAAAGCACAGAGCAGAAGTACAGGCACATGGTTATCCCTGCACTGGAAACTTCACTGCACTCACAGACGGTGTACTGGAGGTGTGCTGCAACAGAAAGGGTTTCATCTCCAGAGAAGGGCTGAGCCTGTGCCAGAAGATATGCTTGGCTTGATATCTGTGGGATAAACCCACTCCCTCTCAAATGTTTGTATTGCATTGCTGCCTATTGAGCAAAACTGGATGTATAATTTTGACTAGACACTGAGCTCCCATCAAAGTAAAGAAGGGGAATAGGAATCCAGAAATCCAGTTGCTGTTGAATGAGGTTAACTCTCCTCGCTACCAAATTCCCAGTGTCTGAAGCATGGCATCTGAGGAGTGCTTGCGTACTACGCTAGATATATTGTGTGTCTACTGTTGATACACATGCATGGAAGAATTCACAAAACAAAGCTTCATGCTAGGGACGATGTCCATTAGGACAATGCAAAGCACTTTAAACAAAGTTTCATTATAGATTAATCCTAAGGGACACTATCTGTCTCCACAGCCATTGTAGGGGATACTGCAATTGTTGACATTTTATTAAATTCAACTTCTGGCAATTATTTCTCTTATTCAGATAATTCTTGTCCACTGAAATTTGAATGACATAAGTGCTCAAAAATTAAATACTCTGTCTGATACACTGGGAATATGAACTTCCACTTTCAGTTAAAAGATGTTTTAGATGCTTTTGTACAATCATGTATAAACCTCCTTGTGTCTCATGATAATTAATGGGTACTGTACAAAGAAGCTAGGGTCAGCATTTTTGCCATTGTGTAAAAATCTTGGCTCACATTAGTATGCTATAGAAGTATGTCTGCTTATTTTTTAGCAAAAAATCAATAACAATGGTATCACTTGAGTGCAAATGTAATGTGAACCGTAGTCTTTAGGGTAAAGTTAACATAAGCTAATGCACAGACGTGTTTAAATATCAGTAGTCACCTATGTCCAGGTTTCGGCTGGGATAGAGTTTTCTTCCTAGCAGCTGGCATAGTGTTGTATTTTGGATTTGGAATGAGAATAATGTTGATAACACACTGATGTTTTAATTGTTGCTAATTAGTCAAGGGCTTTTCAGCTTCTCATACTGGTCTGCCAATGAGAAGGCTGGGAGTGCACAAAAGGTTGGGAGGGGACACAGCTGGGACAGCTGACCCCAACTGACCACAGGGATATTCCACACCATATGA
The DNA here is from genome assembly GCF_036013445.1 of Caloenas nicobarica. Classification (NCBI taxonomy): domain Eukaryota; kingdom Metazoa; phylum Chordata; class Aves; order Columbiformes; family Columbidae; genus Caloenas; species Caloenas nicobarica. The sequence goes on along the minus strand of NC_088246.1, from coordinate 136,894,311 downwards.
TGTCATGCTCAGTATAAAAGCTGGGGGGAAAAGAAGGAAGGGGGGATGTTTGGAGTGATGTCATTTATCTTCCCAAGTAACCATTACACATGATGGAGCCCGGCTTTCCTGGAGATGGCTGAACACCTGCCTGCCCATGGGAAGTGATGAATGAATTCCTCATTTTGCTTTGCTTGTGTGTATGGCTTTTGCTTTACCTATTAAACTGTCTTTAACTCAACCCACAAGTTTTCTCACTTTACCCCTCCCATTCTCTCCCCCATCCCACTGGGAGGCAGTGAGTGAGCAGCTGCACAGTGCTTACTTGCCGGCTGGAGTTAAACCACAACAATCCAGCTTATTTGAATGCAGAGCTGATTGGACAGCATTTCTCCATTTCTTATTTGTGGTACAGGAGATAATTGATATTTGGAAACTTTTCTTTCCATGCAGATGTGATCTCATCAGCTTCTGGCTGCAAAACCCAGATCTGTTTAGAGCCCTGTTTCTGACTCAGCTATCTATGTTGCACAGCATCGGCTACAGATTCATCCATGACTCAGATGAAAGCAGAGTCATTACTGAGTCACTGCTGCCTCGGGGACAAAAATGTCAATATTCTGTCATCTTGCCCACCTTAGCAGATTCATTTTAGTATGAAATTAATTTAGAATATGATAGATAAGTGCTGACTCATTTGTCCTATTTTTTTCAACAGTTTTTTGATCTCAGCTGGAATTCAGGTAGTCCTCTTTTTTTTTTTTTTTTTCAGTATTATCCTCAGTAGGTTTGAAAGAGGAACGGATCATTTCTCTGGTCAGAACTGTGCATAGTGTTCAGAAGAACACTTGGCCTGATACAGAGAGGAAAATGACCACTTGGCTGGATATTTAATAAATGTATCTGGCGCTTTCACATCTATTTGGGGTTTCATTATTTCAGAGACAGTTATCCATCGTTCATATACTCATCTACATGCATGGTGGCAACACCTCAGTCATGAGGCATAATTCAGATATAGTAGGTACTTAGGTACTCTATAGACATGAAATAAATATATGGTCCTTGCCTGCAAGGACTCACTGTCTAACAGCAGGTCCCAGATGATTTTTAATACCAGAGTTTCTGGTAAGATTGTAAGCAGCCAAGACTTTGCTTTAGAGATTAACCCACTGTCATCCGTGTTTTAGGGCTGAGGACACTGGGGCAGGTTTTCAGGGCTATGCACCAGGTTCTCCTGGAACAATGTCCTAACACCAGCTGGTCCATCAGTGCCACATGCAAACCCAGTCTGCAGACAGGCTGTTGCCATTCCACCTCTGTGTGTGTGGTCCCAGTGGCAATGGCAGATGCACACACCCATGAATACAGAGATACATGGCTGCAAGTGAGTAAAGCAGGCATGGATTGCACTGAAAATGCTTTCCAGATGGGTGGTCCCCAACATATGCTGGTGCATGAGGTTGTTCCTCCCCAGGTGCAGGACTTTGCACTTCTTGTTGAACTTCATGACGTTCCTGTTGGCCCATTTCTCCAGCCTGTCAAGATCCCTCCGGATGGCATCATGACCCTTGGGTGTTTCAGCCACTCCTACCAGTTTTGTGTCATCAGTAAACTTGCTTAAAGTACACTGTGCCACATCATCCAGATCATTAATGAAGATGTTAAACAGGACAGAACCCAGCATTGACCCCCAAGATACACCACTGGCCTCCAACTAGGCTTCATACCACTAATCACCATCCTCTGGGCCTGGCCATTCAGCCAGTTTTCAGTCCACCTCAGTGTCTGCTCATCCAGCCCATTAACAGCTTTCCTGTGAAGATCTTATGGGAGTCGGTGTCAAAAGCCTCACTGAAGTCCAGGTAGACAATATCCACTGTGCTTCCTTCATCTACCAAGCCACTCTTGTCATCATACAACTTTATCAGGTTGGTCAAGCATGACTTCCCCTCGATGAAGCCATGCTGACTGCTCCTGATGATTTTCCTGATGTGCCTAGAAGTGGCTTCCAGAACTAGTTGCACCAGAAGCAGTTAGAAGCTGATGAGATCACACCAGCATGCAAAGACAAGTTTCCAAATACCTAATAACTTCAATACCATGAAGAAGAAATGGAGAAATGCCTTCCAGGCAGCTCTGCATTCAAACGAGCTGGGTGAATACTGATATTAATATTTAAACACAGCTGTGCAAAAGCTTGTATTAACTTTACCCTAAAGACTATGGTTCACATCACATTTGCACTTGATTGATATCATTGTCATCCATTTTTCGTAAAAAATAAACAGCCATGTTTCTATGGCATAATGATGTGAGCCAGGATTTTTATGCAGTGGCAAAAATGCTGACCGTAGCTTATTTGTACAGTACCCATTAATCATAGAATCATAGGGCAAATGTCATACCCATCTATAAAAAGGACCCAAAAGAGGACCCATGAGTCAATCCCTGGGAAAGTAATGGAAGGAGTCCTCCTAGAAACTGTCAAAATCAAATGACGCAGGTGATTGGGAAAAGCCAACACAGTTTAACCAAAGGCATGACAAACCTGATCACCTTCTACAACAAAATAACATCTTCTGTCAACATGGGGAGAGCAGTGGATGTTGTTTACTTGGACTTCAGCAAAGCATTCAACACTGTTTCCCACATCCTTCTCCTGGACAAACTGGCAAGATACAGGTTGGATGGATGGTTAGTGAGATGGGTAGGAAACTGGCTCACAGGCTGCACTCAGAGCGTGATGATCAATGTTTCTTCACTCAGGCTGGAAGCCTGTCACAGGAAGGGTGCCCCAGGGATCAATACTGGACCCCATGCTGTACAACATCTGCATAAATGATCTCGACAATGGGATTGAAAGTACCCTCAGGTTTGCTGATGACAGCAAACTAGGTGGTGAGGTGGACAGGCTGGAGTGGGCTGACAAGAACGGTATGAAGTTTAACAAAGACAAGTGCAAAGTCTTGCACCTAGGATAAAATAACCAAAGAGCCCAATACAGGCTAGGATCCTGTCCCTGAAACATGATATGCGATCGTATCAAGTTAAAAGCATCCTTTGTCCTGCTTTTTCTACCCTTTTTTTCTCAGGTAATGACCAAAGAAATGTTATTTGGAAATTTCATGTAAGCCAGGCCACCTTTTGTTGTCCATTGCCCTCATATTCCCCAACATCCACAATTATCGCATAAGTGATTTTATAAGGCACATTCCTGCTTAGTCCTTCCACTGCCCTTTTATAGACTTTCTGTCCATGAATTTGTCTAACTCCTGTGGCAGTACATTCTAGAAGTCATGAATATTCATAGAATTTTACATAGACCAAGAACAAATACAAACAAACATTGCATAGCAAGATTAGCAGTGTTTCTGACAGCAAAATAATAACGAATTTCACTTTGGACCATCTGTTACTTTGCAAAATCAAGACCTGTTTCTGTTGAATAGTTCATTCCATCCAGAATGTGATCAGTCGTATGATCTGTAAAGAAACCCAACAAAAATAAAGTTAATGCAGCTTATAGGTTTAGGGTTGGGCCCACCATAATGAACTTGTTTTCTGAGTATCTGGAGGAAGGACTTGAGGCAGAAGAAAATATTTCCAAAAAAAGGAGTAATTAAGGTGAAACAACAAAGACAAGATTTCTTTGTGGGCTTTCCATACTGAGTGTTTGGCAATGGTAGAAGGATGTTAGGTATAGACATGGAAATCTGTACCTGTCCTTACTAGATACTGTTAAAATTTCTACCAGTCACCAATTCTGCAGACTGAAGTGACAGCCCACAATTTAAACTAAACAGCAAGATTCTACAGTGTATAAAAGTTGTCATTGCACTGCTCCTTTACATATGAAAAAGGAGCTACAGAGTTTAAAAAATATTAATTAAGTACAATTAAAATCTAGAAATGAACAAACATTTGTCTCATCACAATCCTGTTGTAATGAAGAACACCTAGGGGGCACTTTGTCTCCCAAAGTTATTATAAAAATTAGATAGTAAAGATAAAGTAACTAGAAATGTCGAAGGAGCTACCAAATGCAATTCTACATGTTTCCCCTTGTTCAAGCTGGCCCTAGCTGCACTGGGATCATAATTAAGCAAAGCAGGAAAAAAGGATCATAATATACTTTGTCATTGCAATGAACACATGACCTTGTGTCCTGTGGTAATGGGTAAATTTTTGCCACTGATCACATGCAAGAAAATGATAAAAAGAACTAGTGAGAAATTCATTTTACTGTTGATAACAAGTGCAAACAATAATACAAATAATTTGTGTGGTTATTTATTTCACATTTGTGGTTACTGACTCCTCATGAGTGCTCAATTAATTTGTCTTCAGACAGAAGAAATAAAGGTTTACTTTTGACTTTGTGACCTGTTTTTAAGAGTAATGCTTTGCTTGGCTGTAGAACACCAAAATCCCTTATTACGGACTTGACTTTTTTTTTACACTAACCTGTGTAGTTTTATAGCTTTATGATGAGTGTTTCACAGGTCATTAACACTGCATACAGATTCCAAAAAGTTCAGACTGATGTGCTCAAGATGCAAAACTGGAAATTGCATATGTCTCACCAGAACACTCGTGCTTCAACAGATTTGTCATCATATCCCCAGATGTGCCCAATTTCTGACATATGAGGGAGTAAAAAGTAAAAATATATCTATTCAGTGAGATCAAAATCTTCTGGTCTACAGGATGTTTTCATTTATTCTGACTTGGTTTTTTGTTGGTTTTGGTTTTGTTTTGTTTTGGGGTGGGGTTTCTTTTGTCGTTTGTTTTGGTTTGTTTTCTGGAGAAAAAAGAATGATTCACACCTAGCTGAGAGGTGCTGCTCCTGCCTCAGCTTAGGGACAGAGAGATGAGGCTGAAGAGTTACCTCCTTCTACAAAGCTTTCAGCTGTAGCCCATGAGGAAGACACTGGAACCACAGTTTGGTCCCAAGAGCTGTCAGTGATGAACCACCTTGTTAGTTGTCCCCAGAATTAAAAAAAAAAAAAAAAAAAAAAATTCTGGCTCCCAAAGGCAAAATTTTTGAGTTCCTGGACTAAAATTCTTGATCTTAGCCATGTTCTGAGTAAAAAGCTCAAGAGAAAACCATGAAATCCAAAAAACATGAAAAGCTTCCTCAGACACACAAAATCCAAGGCTAGAAGGAGTGTCTCAAAATTATATGTGCATGTACACCAAGAAAAAGTCACCCACACACATACAAATGCTGCTGATAGAATTTTTCAAGCAATTTGAATTATATGAATTATTTTTAATAAATGTTGATAAATTTATTCATGCTTAAAAATAACAATCACAGAATCGTTCTTCAGATTATCTAGTCCAAACCCCCTGCTCAAGAAGGACCAGCTAGAGCAGGTTGTCCAGGAGCATGTCCAGTCAGGTTTTGAATGTCTTCAAGGAGACTCCACAAGCTTTCTGGGCAAGCTGTTCAAGGTTTATACTACCCTCACAGTAAAAATGATTTTATTGTGTTCAGAAGGAATTTCTTGTGTTTTAATATGTCCGATGCCCTTTGTCCTGTTTTTGTACATATGGATGAGATTCCCCTGAGCCTTCTCTTCTCCAGGCTGAAGAGTCTCAGCTCGCTCAGCTTCTCCACATATGGAGGATGCTCCAGCAATGCACAGAGAGCTCCCACTTCAACAAGAGCTGTAGGCTTTGTTTCTTTCTGATTAACTCTACTGCAAACCCTAACCCCAACATCAAAACTAGACCCTGAGTTGCCTGAGGTGGACCTCATAAAGTCCAGGTGGACATTAGTCCAGGTGAAAAAAAGAACAAGTTGACAGCCCTGACTGCAGCCTGTTTCTTCCATTGGCAGCTTCTTTGCAGCACCTCTCCAATGATATCTCTGTGCTTTGTCTCTCTCCCAACCATAGCTATAGTTGCTGGAAGTTCTCCAGCCAAAGCCCAGGTGCAAAAGTTTATGAGGGGGAGCCTGTTTTGCAGCTAGGAACAGTGTCTTAGCAGAAAATATGCAAAAAGACTTCTCCCTATGAATTTTTTCAGCATTGCCAGGATAGATGTTCTTGGTAAGGGTGAAGGTAAAGGCTGGAAGAGAGACAAAGCCCAGAGCTGCCATTGGAGTGGGGCTGCAAAGGGGCTGCCAGTGGAACGGGCAAGCTGCAAAGTGTTTTTCCCTGGAGAACTTTTTCCCCTGGGCTGTGTCTCAGTGTCCTTGTATAAGGCTCAGACGAGGCTGAAGTCTAGGGTTAAGGGTAAGGGTTAGAGTTAGGGATTAGGTTTAGGGCTGGGAGAGAAAGAGAAAGCATAGAGCTGACTTTGGAGTGAGGCCGTAAAGGGGCGGACAATGGAATGGGGATGACAGGCTACAAAAATATTTCCTCCTAGATTACTTTTTCAGGAGGGCCATCTTTAGCAGTCTGAGTTAAAGCTCAGCTATGGCAAAGGTCTAGGGTTAGGAAACATGCTGCATCTGGAGTTGCAGCCTCTCCCTTCCCTTGGCAGCCGCTTTACAACCCCCTTCTCATGGCAGCTCTGCCCTTCGTCCTTCTTGCAGCCCCAAACCTCGCCCTGAGCCGTGCTCCTCCTGACAGACTCCTCCTCCGAGTCCGGTTTTCGTGCCTGCAGGCACTCTTCATCCCAGACACAGAGGTGACAATTCACAGCAGCTGGCTCTGTGCCCTGTGCTCCGCTGTGAGGTCTCCTGAGGCTTCCAGCATCTTGTCTTTGCTCAGGGCCACAGTGTCACTTCAGTGGCAGAGAGGGAGACACAGTTACACAAGATGGCCGTCACTAGAGGGCAGGACAGCCCATGGGAATTCAGGGGCTAAGCGCGAGGACAGGAGTTGGCAGTCACCGCTGTTCCATATCTTCAAAACATTAGTGACACCCAGATGGGCTTTCTTCCTATGCTACATACAGACATCTTGATCCTTTTTCAGATCTGACCATGTTTTTGAAGAGAGGCCCTTTCCAGAAGGAGGAGATGTCCGTTGTGGATAATGCCACAGGAAGTCAGGCAAAAAGTGAGCATTGGCAGGAAAGTGAGGGAAGGAGATGCTGAATGCCCTGAACTTGCTCTTCAGGGTCAGAAGCAAGGCAGACAAGTGTGGACTGGGAAATCAGAGTGTCATGTTAGTGACACAAGTAATAAACAGTTAATCCTCTTCAGAGAATTTCCTGTGCATTTGTGTCATTTAAGAAAGGATTTCTTTCTTGGTGTGGATTAAAATCCTGTGATGAAAGGGCAAGCAAGGTCTGCAGCTCTGCAAAAGTTGCCAACAAGCCAAATGGAGGTCTGGCCTTTGCATGTTGGAGCTCTTCTGTTAGTAACTGTCCGCTTCAGAAACATTGAGCTGAGATCCTGCTTCATCAGAGCTTCATGAAGTCTACTTTGGGGCAGGGGACTGTGCAAAATGGGGATAAAACCAACCCAAGTGATCTGCTCTTAAGAGCAAAGGTAGAAATTTGGCAAGCAGTAGCTTACTACTCCAAGGAGGTCCTCGACACTTGTTAATATCTGTATTTTCATTTTAGCTGCCTGTAGCTTTGCCTCTGGTCACTCCAGAAAGTGTGGCAAAGTCCATCATGTGCCTTGAGCAACTGAAGACCTTGTCAGCAGAAAGAGGTCAAAATGAGCTGGCTTTGATTAAAATAAGAGTTGATTCAAGTTTACCATGGCTTTACCTATCTAACAATACTGTTGAATGGAAAGGTCGGCAGGCTCTTCCCAGGAAGCCAAAACCACAGAAACAGAAAGAGAAAACAGGCCTGTGAAGAGAGGAGTGAAAGAAAAACAGGGAAGAACAGAATAAAGAGAGAAAAGGAGCTTTCAGGGATCAGCAATAAAAATCGAAAGGTCAACAACATCAGGCTTATTCCTGCCTTTCTGGTTCCATCAGTGCTGTCTGACTTTCATAGCTCTAGATGCCAACCTATCTTTACTGGCTGGATTTCCCAGCTGAGCTGTGGCTCCTGGGCTACCAGGAGCGCGATGCGACCCTGGCAGCTTTTTGGCAGAGGCAAGGACGGATATCCATGCCCTGCTGCTCATTCGTACAAGACTGAACCGGAATGGAAAAGGGCACCGCAGGGAAGGAGCACTCCCCGCACCCGTGTGCGAAAGCAAGAGAGTCCCTTTGGATGACACCTTGTGTGCAAGGGCAGCGCTGAGGCCCGTGCTGCCTGTCCTCTGCCCCGTGCTGGGGGGCAGAGGGTGCAAGAGCCACCCTGTCCCTGGTAGGAGGCTTTGCCAGCTGCTTCATCAGCTCCACAAGCAGACGAGAGACGGCTCCGTGACCACACTGCAGCTCCACGAAGTCTAGGTTAATAATGTCCTGCTAAAGATAGTATGATTCCTTCACTCACCAGCATTTTTCAACATAAAAAAGAGATAAAATACAAATAATATCTATAATAAGAATACTGATGAAGATTTTCCATCAGATAAGAGAAATATCTCCAGTCTCTTTATCAGGGCCTGCCAACTAGTCTGTGAAGAATTTTTCATGTGCTAAACTGTTTTCTCACTAATCTTAAGAAAAGTAAGATGATGAGGATTAATTTGAGGCTCTTGGTATACTTTTCTTAAAGCCAGGCAAAAAAAAATAATGAAATCTGGTATTTGTTTTATTGCTACTGTAGCACTTTGTCTGACAGCTTGACATGAGAGCAGACATGATAGTGTAGCTCATTTGTCTGTTTATAAGATATTCATCTTAAAGGATCACAAAACAATTTTGTTCTCCAAATTATTAAACGCGGTCTGATTGACCATCACGGATCCTCTAAAACCAGTTTGGAAACGCTGTTATTGTAGCAGAGCAGTATTTTTTTTTTCTGGAAAATACATCTAAATGTTTTTATTAGCTAGCTCTGGATTTTTTTTCTGAGTTGTTTAATACATCTTTGAAAACTCTCAAGCCTCAAATTCTATCTCCTGACAGAGCAATCAAGAAAAAGCAGTGCAGCTTGAGTGGCATTTGAACAAGCTACTGCCCTGGAAAACTAAAAGGTGCTTGATAAGTGTATCTCGCTGTCTCGTAGCTGGTTATTCAGGTAGATTTTGGAAGCAGGGAGGGGACAGTGACCCGTGGGGTTGCCAGGATGGCTCTGAGAGTATTATATTGTGACCCCTGTCACAGGCTGGATCACATTAAGGGCTGCAAGAGGGTGCATGCTCTGACATTCAATCAGAGCATTAAGGCATATGTTAGATATGAGAAATGCCTTTCTGAATTTGGGGAGATAACTCACAGAGTGATGATTAATGCTTTTTGACTCAGGATCAAAACTTTCAAAAACTTGTGAGCCCAGTGACAAAAGTAGAGTTTTCCTCATCCCTTCCATGATATATACCAGAAGAAAAACACCAGGTATAGATATTGGGCCACTGGAAGGGCCATAAAAATGCTGCAGTGTTGAGGAATTTGTTAAAAAGCAACTTTGACATTTTGACAAATGAATAAAGTTCACTAGTTGAATTTTGCTGCTTTATGTGAAATCTCTTGAGTTTTGCATGTTGCAAATGTCAGGGACATTAGGCTGGTTTCCCAAAATGCTGGAGCGAAATAATAATAAGCTGTCAGATTCCCTTTTCATCATATACTTGCATAAGATCTTTTTCCCAGTTGATCTCCACTAGAGTTGCTGGTTTCTTTAGTTTCAGCTGGACTTACTCCTGTGGGGTCTTTCTGTAGTTCTGTAGAATGATAACAAACTGTTTGGGGTTTTTAATTTTTTTGACAGATTTGCTGAGAGGATACTACCTCCTTCACCATTTGGGTTTTTTTTCCTTGTGCCCCAGCATGCTGTTGACATCCCAGGTAATCCCAGCGTGTCTCCTCCTCCCAGCTCCTTGTCCCCCTGTGCCAGACACCGCTGCCTGCCTGGGACAGGGGAGAGGCTGTCCTGCTTTGAGACACGGTCTTGACCACCTTCTCCTCACCACCATCCTCCCTGCCTCTGCGGGAATGGGTCTGCGTAGGTGCGTGCCTGTGAGAGGAGCTGGAGAGGCTGGGAGTGCATGAAGTGGAAAATATTTAGACAAATTAATGAGCAGTTGCTACAAGTGAGTCACCAAAGAATGCACGCTGTCACAGAGAGGGATTTGTGTTCTGCTGGGGAATTGGCTATTTGGAGTGCAAATCTTTAAGCTTTTGCAACTACATCACTTAGCAAGCCTCATGTTGTCCTGCAGTGGTCTGCTCGTCTCCCCCAGCCCCTGTTTGGGAGTCCCATGCCTTCTTGCAGGAGAGACCACTCGGGGCTTAGCAGGATCCTGCTGCACACTGTGAACCCACCAGCAGATATGTGGGAGCACTGGGGCTGCACTGAGCACTGTGGAAAACTGGGATGGGGGACACGTGCTTTGGGAGAGCACTGGAGCTGGGGCTGTGCGTGCTCCCTGCCGTTGTACGGGAGCATCCTTTTGCAAGTTGCACAGGAGGAGTTAGGGGGCTGCCAGGACAGCATAGGCCACACTTTGGGGATCTCGTTACTGTAGTGCTGTGTATTTAATATTATCTGAAGCCTGTAATGGCGAAGTAGCACCACTCTGCATTTCGTCATTGATGAGAGCTTCTGGGAATTGCTCTCTCTTCAGGGCCAAGGGACGATAACCCTCTCCGCAGGTGGCTGCAAGTTTAAGCCGTTTATTTGTACTACACTCTGTAGATACGGAATTTCACTTCAGACACTCTGACCCTGTTCATCTAAACTCTGAACTTGAGTATTTTAAAGTATAGGATGCAGATAGTATTTTGTACTGGTTTTGGCTGATTTAATTTTTTCATAGCAGCTGGTATGAGGCTATGCTTTGGATTTGTGACCAAAGCAGTGTTGGTAACACAGGGATGTTTTAGTTACTGCTGAGCAGTTCTTGCACAGTGTCAAGGCCTTTTCTGCTTCTCACACCACCCCACCAGTGAGCAGGCTGGGGATGCAGAGGAAGTTGGGAAGGGACATAGCTGGGACAGCTGACCCCAAATTCCCAAAGGGACATCCCACACCATATAACATCATGCTTAACAATAAAACTGGGAGAGAAAGGAGAAAGTGGGGGATGTTTGGAGTTATGGCGTTTGTCTTCCCAAGTAACTGTTACACACGAATCTTCACTGTGACTGCCTTTGACATTTGATAAAATGCAAGCTGCTAGATGTGTTAGGAGATGTCTTCTGGGGCCTGGTATCAGAGGCAGCGGTTGGGCACACAGCTGCGATCTTATATTCTTTGTTGAAACTTGGCAATAGAAATTGAATCCATAAACAGCAAAAATTTTCTGTCCTTCATGTCCTGATCCCAGGTCACCTTCCATGTTCATGAGGAGGAGCTCAGGATTCCTACTGGACATGAATGCACACTGCTCAGTGGGACCGGAGGCTTCCCTGCAAAGCAGATGGTCAGAGGCATGAGCGACATCACTGCGATTGGGAATCGGGCTGTTCCCAAGGGCTGCAGACCTGCAGAGGGAGCACATCTCCAGCAGCACCAGTTCTGCTTGTCCATCCCGCTGTGGCCAGGTGGAGGTAAGTGCTGTGTAAGTGTGACCACCAGCGTTAAGAGCAAGGTTCCAACAGTCAGTTGTAAGAACTGAGGAGAACAGGGGTTCAAAGGGTCTCTCCCAATCCAGCTGAAGGCACTGCTTGCTGCAAAGGCTCTTGCAACAGACAGTTGCCACCACCAGTGCCCAACAATCCTGTTTGGGTTTTCATTCCCCATGCTACAACTATCCTATGCGAAAATCCCAACAAATCAGGGCACCTTTTCTTTGGTTTTCGCAAACTGCCCAGTTGTCTGTGCAACACACCGCTTACTGACATGCCGTCGGGAGATGCCAAGAAGGAACGCTTTTCAGACTAGCAGAGGTAGCATGTGGTGGGTTGACCTTGGCTGGACGTCAGGTACCCACCAAGCCACTCTGTCCCTCCACCTCCTCAGCTGGAGAGGGGAGAGAAGAGATAACGAAAGGCTCCTGGGTGGAGATAAGGACAGGGAGAGATCAATCACCAGTTACTGTCACAGACAAAACAGACCTGACTCAGGGAAATTAATTTCATTATTGCCAATTAAATGAGAGTAGGATAATGAGAAATAAAACCAAATACGAGAATACCTTACTCCCACACCTCCCTTCTTCCCAGGCTCAATTTAACTCCTGATTACCTCCTCTCCCCAAGCCACACAGGGGGACGGAGAATGGGGGTTGCGGTCTGTTCATCACACGTTGTCTCTGCAGCTCCTTCTTCCCCACACTCTTGCCCTGCTCCAGTCTGGGGTCCCTCCCACAGGAGACTGTCCTCCATGAACTTCTCCAACGTGAGTCCTTCCCACAGGCTGCAGTTCTTCACGAACTGCTCCAATGTGGGTCCCTCACAAGGTCACAGGTCCTGCCAGGATCCTGCTCCAGTGCAGGCTTCCCACAGCATCACAGCCTCCTTCAGGCATCCACCTGCTCTGGTATGGGGTCCTCTATGGGCTGCAGGTGGATCTCTGCTCCACCATGGACCTCCATGATCCCTGTTGAACATTCAAGTAAATACAATGATTCTAAAAGATAATAGAGCCCTATCTTAAAAAAAAAGTCAAGAATTTCAATGAGAATGTGCATGTGCTTTAATATGTATGTTTGTGTGTATATATATGTGTATTAACATTTTTAATCGTGATCCATGTGACCCACATAAAGTGAGAGGATAAATGTGGCCATTCCAATGTGGTAATTCTGCTGGCAATAACATGATCTTTCATTGCTATGTTGATAAGTGTCTGAGAAGAAAATTTATGTCTGGGGTTTGTTATGCCGTGCACTATATAAATCACTGTACATGTCAGTACCACAAAAAAAAAAGGCTGAATTATAGTTAAACATTTATTTGATCTTGTTCTTTTCTATCTGGTGAACACATAAATGCTTTTCTGCATAGATTTTTTTAAATTAATGAAAGCAATATATAATCAGCACCATGCATTTGTTATTTCTACTGTTACCCCTAGCCTTGTCCTCCACAGCACTCATCTTTGTATTGATGAACCTTTGCATCCTCTGTTTCTGTAGTAACACTGGCCATATGCAAGTCCCTATACATCTTTAAGAACATGTATCTAGCTTCTCTACATCATTTTCAGAAAGCTTATAAATTACTTAATAGCAGAGGAAATATATAAATATACCATAAAGAGAATTAACCATTTTTTAGACACTGAATATTACAGAAACTGTTTAATCCCATGTCCTCAATTTTTGCCTAGCAACCTCCTGTCCGAAAATTCACCTTCTCCCAGCAGTGCAGATTGGCTTTCTCATGTTTTTCAGATTGCACCTATCAGCATTTTCTAAAAGAAAAGAACACTCATGAGAGCTGCCATGGGCCATACGGAGTACAAGGTGGACTGATTTAGAGCTAAACACAGTCTAGTCAGGAGGTGATTGTGTGCAACTCACAACAGTGGAAGCCCAAGTCCTGAGGAGCCCTGAGGCACTTATGGATGTTTCTCCGCTGTTTTACTTGATCTACAGCCTCTGCTCCTGGATGAGTCTCTCCAGGGTGCTCTACCAGGAAAGCAGAGAATGCAAACTGAGCAAAACTTTTCCTCAAAGACACACTTTATAAAATCCTTAATATACACTCACTAAAACCCAAGAAATGTTTACAAATGTCAAGCAAAAGAAAAAGATTAGGTAATGTGTCAGTGATCCTCAACTTTTCTGTGAAAAGTGTTGTGCTTCATTTGTAATTACTTCCTTTAAAACAAAAGCACGCAGAGCTCCTGCCCAGCGCAGACTCTCTCTTTCCTTAGGTGGTAATTGCTGTGCCCTCATGTGTACTCACTTGAATGGTGTGTTTGCTGAAGCTCAAAGCTTCAGTCAGGAATGAAAATCTGAGCTGAGCTGTCTGCACAAATGTGCTCTGGCACAGTCTGATTGGAGTAATCCAGGAATGGAAGTTTGACCTGAACTTGTTTTTATCAACTCCAGACACTGTGAAATTCCCTCAGATTGGTGACTCGCCTCTCCCAGGGCAAAGCTTAAATTTGACAGATACTGACCTTCAGTTGTAGTCTGAAGGGAATATAGAGTCACACTGGAATAGCTCAAAGGAAGAAAATACAAAATGAGGGATGCAAAGAAGTAGCATTACACTTCAAGGCTAGGAGTGGAAGCAAGGCTATCACTCCATAATGCTTAGCACCAACCTGTCAAAAAAGGCTTAAGACCATGATGCTTACTGAGACTAGTAGAAAAACAACCTTTTCTAAACTTAAGAAATAACCACAAATTCTAATCTATTTATATAGTTTGCCAGTATAAATATTTTCTGTCAGAGGGAGCGTATTTCATAAACTTCAGTGCAACATCTGTTAGCAGGCATGTAGAATTTATATGCAAAAATAAAAGTAACATTTTTCAGAATAGTACAGCTATTGCTGTGTCCTCCCTACCTTTTTGAATGCAGGAGGACTGAAATAGAACAGAACCGAGACAGTTCTAGCATAGCTTGTAATGAGAAAGTGAATCCACTTTCCCTATTTGCTATGGAAAACCACTCAATGTAGTGCACCCCTGAGGAACCTAAGAAAAGAGCAAAAAACTAGAATTTCTATAGGTGGAACTATCCACCACTTGTGTTATTGTTACACACAAACTGTTTTAGACAAGAGATCACAGGGTGGATGTGCTTGAAACTCATCGTACATTCAGAGCTCACCACTGGAGGGTAGAGGAGGAGAACACTCCTAGAAACCATGAAATTGCTGTTCTGCCGAAAGGCCTTCCCTTGGACTGTGCTCAGGAGACGGGGTTATAGTCCACAAAGCAATCAGATGCTAATAGCTAGATTTTATTCATCTTCACGGTGCAAACAATTATAAATGCACATCTTGCCTAGACACATAGAACATAAGATCCATTAACGAAGAGCTTGCAGTAGCTAGAGACAAATACAATTGCAATCCTAGTGCATAAGGAGAGATAATTTGCTATCAGATCAAAGATAAATTTTCTTCTCGTGTATCTGTTGTTTTTACCTAAATACCAAACAAAGCTTAGTCAAATATATATGCCCAAGTACAAAATTTAAATAAAAAGAATACTCCAGAGCAAATAGAAAGGCTTTCATATCTGGACTAACAGTTATCCCCACATCTAATATTTCAACAGAGTGCAATGAATACACACACCCTAGGCTCAGAATTTTGCCATATTTCTTGCTAGAGTCCAGAAGAAGCCACATAGTAAGCATTTTTTTCAGCAAACCTAATACAAAGTGCAGAACAAAACCTTCTCCAGATGCAGATTTTGCCACTGTTCTTTATAAGGATTGCTGGGCCACTGTGCATGTATGAGACCGTGCAGTTGTCCAGCCAGAAGGCATTCGGTCTTAAAACATTTGCTAGCTGAGGTTAATATGCTTATAACTAGATCCTGGGTGATTCTTTGTCCTCCAAGAACTGAAGCTGCTGAGTTCCTGAAGAAAAGTGTGAAGTATTCAGAGGGCTCGAGAGAGTGTTAAAAAAAGCAAGCTCAACTCCCTTCCTAGGACAGGTAGCCTACCAGCTGGGAATTTCACAGGGACATGAGGAAACCCATGTCCCAGTTCCCAGAGATGCTGCGTTGATTACGCTCAGTGACTGCTTACCACGTCATTCCTTGGAGCAAGTGTGGGCATGGCTCTCCATGCCTCCTCCTAGGAGATGTTCCTGTGTTCCAGCGTCCAGATGAAAAGAAGAACTTGCCAAAGGTCATGAAGAGTTAGTGGCTTGATCTCGGGCTCCACTCTTAGGCTGGATAATTTTGCAATGCAGGACTAATATCGGTGTTAGTCTGAGGGCTGTGTTACACTCTGTAAACTCATCCTGGCCTGGCCAGACAGAGCAAGACACTGGGAGACACTGAAGTATCTGAGGTGAAACCCATCGGTACCTCTTCATAGGTCTACCAGAATAAACAAAGGAATATATGTCAGTTATGTGGCTTCTCTGTAGAACAAATATACACTTAATCTTCTCGTGAATCACCTTTTTCACACAAAGATCATCAGTGATCCCCAGCAGAACAGCTGCTCAGACACATTCGGCTCCGGCCTCAGAAACCTCCCACACTAATGTCATGAGTAAAAAGCTATAAAAGAGCTGGACTGCCAGGTTGGAGGGTCAAATAGCGGCCTGTAAGTGCTTGTAACAGGGGAGACTGTGACTACCAATATTCATTCCTCTTTCTTGACGGTCTTATGCAGAAGCAAATATTTAGGAGAAAAAATTTTAGGCGAAAGCAAAAAATAGGTGACCTTCACAAGAAATGAATTGTTTCCATCACACTTTCTTATTCGTATTGCTGGAGTACGTGCCTCAGCCAAAAATTTGCCTTGATTTTATTATTTTTTATTATGAAAAAAAATATACATTGGAAAGTGTCAGCTCCTGAAACACTAATCTAGAAAGATATGCCTATTATCAGAGCCTTTTCTAAAGAATCCCAGTATTTTTATTTCCTTATAAGAGAACCAGGCAGGGGGGAAATGAGAGTGATTTAAAAATCTCAGTAGCAAAGAACAGGAACTTACCAGTTCCAAACGAGGATCATTAACTAAAACAAGCTCATTCTCTATTTTATGCCATTGATTAAATGCATTATTTCATGCTTTGTATTCAGCTCTACAGAAGTTATATTATTACAGTTTGAATCCATAAATTTTAGCAAAACAGTAGCCCACAGAAATAGTGTCCTTATCACCTTAAAAGAGATAGAAACATTTTTGCAACCATGAAATTTCACGTGGACTGGCTCATATTTCTCAGTTCTTTTTAACTGACATTTTGATCTTTAAGACCTAAGACCTTGTTTTGTTTACCAAAACAAAATGTTCTCGTGCGCATACTCATGTGCATGTATCTGGCAGCCAGCCACTCCTAGACATGTCTGAATTTATTGGCCAAATTTGATAAAGGAAGAAGTTGTCTGGGTTTTTGTTTCCTGCAGGTTACATGGAGCAGTCAAGAAGAGGGAGGAGACCCACATGTGCTCCCTCTGGGGAAGGGCCACCAGCTTTCCTGGAGTTCAGAGAACCCATCTGGGGATTGCAGCTCCTGGAGCAGCTCTGCAGGGTACAAAGCCTCAGTGGTTTTCCTGCTCTCAGTCATTTATTTCAAAGACAGGCCAGAGCAATCATTTCCCCTCATAAATCTCACAGGTCACAGAGGCTTCTGAAATTTGTGTGTAGCTGGATTTTACTCTGGTTCACTGCAAAATGAATTATTCACGAGCGGCCCAATGGTGTTATCTTTCACCTGAGATGTACAAAATGTAATCAATACCAAAGCAGTAAGGAAGGATCTAAGAGTTAGTTGGTCCCCATGGGGTAGCATTGACAGAGTGTTTGTCTGTCTGTCTCTCTGGTTTTGCCTTTATCATTAAATAGGCAAAATAAAGACATGACACTTTAAACTGTGTATACAGGTACCTAGAATAATTTTGCCTAGGTTATCTCTGCAAGCATCTCTTCAGATACTCTTCCTGTAGCTTATTATACATTACTTTTGAATTGAGACCTACTTTAGCCACTGTTAATGAAGACTATACCAGGAATACCAACATGCACGCCAACTTACCGCAGCAGCTATCATTAGCTGAGTGACCAACTAATCAATTTAAGTAGAAAATAGACAGGTCAAGAGTTCACAGTCACTTTGCAGCCCTTGTCTTGTTTCATTAAATCCATCAAGGATTTAAAGCAGTGAGTTATCTAACCGGGCAACTTCCAGAAGAAACATGATAGCAAAGGTCAGAGCATTTCAAGCAGGGACAGGACCCACTGCTGAAAGGTTTATGAACCTTCAACTAAGTAACTGACTTATCTCTCAGTGTTTCAGGTCCAGATACATCACAGTCATTAAAGAAAGTAGCCCCTTCTCAACTAACAGTATTTCTATGTCCTTCTCAGCATCTGAATGGCAAGGAAGGCAGAAATAATTTAGAGGTGAGATTTGCAAAACTGGCTAAGTAAACTTGTGATTTTGAATATCCTTCCTATATGTGAGGGAGTGGAACAGGAAAGAAAGGAAGAGTGAGGATTCCTGCCTGGAACAGAAGATGATGACTAAGGACATGATCCTGTACTCTAACCCCAAGCAGTAACAGCCTAAGAAATGTGGTTTGAATGTGTGGTAAGATTTAGTTTGAATGAGTAATAAAATCTATTTGAATGACAGGCTGGGACTGCTAGAAGAGAAGCTAAAATTGAAAAACAAGACCAACAACAAAAACTAAGAAGGGCATTTCTGAAATGAAATGGAGCAAAGAGGAAAACACATTTCAGCAGTAGCATTGGTGTTTAGATCTGAAAATATTAGAAATGTCAATATTCCTTTTCTGATGTTATTTTTAAAATTAAAACCCAACATAGGCTAGATTCAATAAAGGTTACATATGGAGTTTTACTTTCCATAAACTGTGTCTGCATTATAACTATAAAGATTTTGATGATATAACGTAGAATATGACTTGAGAAGTCTTTTTGTTGTGGCTTACAGATTTATGTCAAAGTATTGCAAATACATGTGACACAAAAAATAAGCTGACTTGTTGCTGATGTGGTATCTTGTCTCTGAAGAACATTTGGAGATCCTCACCTCCTCTCTGCACATGCAGGATAACAAAGAGCCTGCAATTGTCAGGCATGTTAAGGGCTTGAAATAGCTTTTGCACTTATCTGCAACACAAAGTAGTCATCCATACATTGGACAGCCATATACACCGTTTCTGTGACTTTGGAAAGGAAATTGTTTAGCCAGAGTAGAGAGTTGCTCATGTGCTCTACTTCTGTGAATAATCTTGCCTGACATCCACTTACAAAGAAGCAAATTCAGAACTATGAAATATTTCAAGGGTTGTGTTGTGTTGTATTTTCAGGGAATACTCCTCAGCTGGCTGATCGCTCCAAGCCTTACGCTGATCTTCATGGCATTTCTCTGTGTATCTGTTCAGATGTAACAAGATAATGTTGTGCTGCTTCATCTGATCTGTTTATCTCTAAAGGTCAGATAATATTCTAATGGGGTATAACAGAGGAAAAACCACAGGCATTACTTTAAGTATTAATGGGGCATAGCACCTTCCCACATCACAGTCTCTAAATGTCATTAGCCCCACTGAGGATAATGGGGCTTCTCACTTCAATGAGATGGTGAGGATATGGACTTGTGAATTCTATTTAAACATCTTGGCCCAGAAAAAAATATGAAGGAATGGAAAATTGCTAATGTATAAATATATAAATATATGAAAAAAGCTACAACTTTTTGTTTAAGATACCCAGTGTGTATATGAGTATGAAAGAAGCATGTCACATTGTGTCAGACTGTGAATTGCCATTGCCAAGGTATCAGGTTATAGCAAAAAACTCTGATGTGTGCCAACTATGGAAAATATCACTGACGTATGGAAACCTCAGCAACAGCCAAATACTTTCTGGAATATCTGCCAGAGCAAAAAGAGCTCGAGTCTGGTTCTGCACGGCCAGTCTGCAGAAGTGGTGTTAGCTTTCCAGCAGACCTACCCAAGAGATGTCTGACAGGTATTTCCTCTCTTTTCGCTCCTTTCTGTGACATGGTGAGAGCTGCTCTGGAATAGACCTCTTAATATTCTAGACCTAACAAGATCTACAGCTGCTGTTAGTATGGATGCTGTTACATTAATATATATGGTCATTGACGAGACTCTTCTCAGCTCAATTAGGCGAGTGAAAATTCACATGCTCAGCACTATATTGTCATAAGCCAGACATACCCTGGTGAGTAAAATACCGTTACTGGCAGAGAAAATCTGTTAACATAAGAATAAAATAAACACAGCACCAGTGCTGATCCATATTCACCTGCAAAATGAATCAGTTCAATACAGTACAGAACTTCCATAGTACATCCACTATATACACACAAGGCATGACAACATTCAATGTCTGGATCTCCAAGACTATTATGATTTTGTAAAAATAATTCACTTGCACTGAAATTCAAATCTTCATCCAGAACAGGAACCTGATCTGTATCTCTTTTCAAATATTCAGGAACAGTCTAATCGGAAAAAAAAAAATCAAGAATGTCAAGAATGAAAATGTTGCTGTCTGATTATAAAAACATAGGATGCATCTATTATGAGCTTTCTTCAGACTGACATTTTTTCTCTCCTGAGTTATGTTTGATCTTGGCCCTGGAAATCTAGAATCGATGTTCAACCTTGCACCCAGAAAACAGGAATATTCAAATACCTGAAGTTAGTTCTAATAAAAACAAAGAAATGTTGTGGTAAGAAAGTCCAATAAGATCTAGAGAACCAGAGCTGCTGTCAGAAGACAGTATCAATGTGACAATAGGAGAAAAATCTTAACCTGGCAGCGCAGATACAGATGAGGAAATACTTGCCTCTTCTGAATTAAAGTCAATCAAGATAAATACAGGATAATGCACAGCAGTGAATAATAGCTTAGCTAAGATTTTTAGAAGTTAAGTGTTCTGCTTCCTCTTCAAAAACAGTTAAGCGTTACATTGGCAAGAGATATTCCACAGGATATTCTCCTTTTTATTTGCCTGGAAAGAGGAATCATCTCCAAGATGGTGAGGAACACATACTGCCTGTGATATCCATCCCTGAACAATACTATCCGTGTATCTTAATGAAATTTTGTCCTTATCCAGGTTCATGTGTCACCTTTGTTGGAAATTCCAGAAAGCTCGAAGACTCCCAAAGAGGTACTACGGAGAACATACCTGTTTGAAATACTCATGTGGTGTCAGGAACACACACACAGAGACTCTAGGCCTCTCAATAAAGATTCCTGTCGTGCATTTCACACCATCAGACCATTTCAAGGGCTCCCACCAGAAACTACCATGCTCTACCATTTACTGCATATGGATACAGGTAATACACCTTTGTTTTGTATGCTGTAAGTAAGTATTTATTCTCCAAATAAAAATCAAATATTATAAAAGAAAACACTGTAATTTTGAAACTATTATAACAGGAAGAAGAGTTTTCAAAAGAGTATGCGGTTCTTATTCCCATCTATCTCCCACACCCTCATTCGGATTAAAAGTTTGGTCAGACGGACTTGTCCAGAGTAAATGAAAGGGGATTCAGGCTAGATGTGAGAAAATAAAATCTTTCTCCCTTGATCCTGATGGAAGCTTTCACTAAAAATTTACCAGTTTCCTCAGAAATACAAAAAAGACCATAATTCAGAAATACCATTCTCTGGTGATAAAAAGTATGATTAGGAATTAATAAGCATAAATCAACAATATCATGGTAGATGTATACCCTTCCAAAAATACAGCCACCAAACACACATAATGTACCATGAATTAGTATTAGAAAAGACAGTTAATACATAAGATCATCAAATTTTTATTATCTCTGGAGAATTGTATACAATCATGAGACAATTTTGGACATCAAAAAAAAGGTAAATTAAAGTTCTGTTACTATCAGTTTTGGGCAACATGACTGATCTAAGAATTTTTAAGAATTAGATTTTTTTTTTCTGTTGGACAGTTTTAAGGACTTTTCTGCATGTTTTTTGTAGAGCTTCTCCCAAGCATGAAGTGATGCTTAAATTCATGCTTGCTTGAAAATGTAAATGGACACTTGCTGATCAGAGACAAGAACTGACACTTTGAGTCTGAGTCTTGGCTAATACGTCAGGAGAAAGAAGTCTACAAAGGACCTTGAAAGTCAAAGCAAGTTGTGTGTGTTTAATGTGACAGAGAAAACATGTGTGATTCAAAGAGATGGTGAAGTCTGTGTCAGGTTTCTGGTTCATTAGAAGTACAATACCTCTGTGAAATAACCATGAACACAGCCAGAGAGAAAATAAAATTGCATCAGACATTAATATCTTCTAAATGCTGACAGCCCCCGTATTTCCTCCCTCGCTGCCTTGAAAACTCTCCCTAATCTCCTCATACTTTCAGTTTACAACTCAATTAACAGTGTCCCTGAAGTGCCACCCCCATACTTTGGCTTTTTGTTTTCCTTCTGCTTGTACCTTTCCCCTTTTTTTCCAATACCTGCTGAACCAGTTTTATCACTCTATCATCATTACTTCAGACAGTTCCTTAAACATTGGAAGGGGGTCTGTAAAACAACCACTAAAAATCCATATTCACAGACTTTCTCCTATCTGCAACTAAGTCAACACAGTCCTGAACCTAATTTAGTCTACCTTTTACTAATTATAAATACAGATATTCTGAAACCAACTACATTAAAAAGTCCAATGACACTTTATTTGGCGTGGTTACTTTGACTTTAAAAGTTAATAAACATGGGTCTAGAGGATAAGGCTGACCTCAGCTTCGTTTCCAAAACCCACACAGCTCCTTTGCAAAGTGCAACTGGGAAACCACCATATCGCTAGAACACTCCTGAGATTGCATGTTGCAACTTTGTAACATCATAAATGGCAAGAAAGATATGGCCTGCTCTAAGATATGCAACATAGTTTAATAAAGCACATTATAAAATAACTTCTATTGTAATTCACAGCAAATTACATATTTTAGAAAAATAATTTTTGCTTCAAAATCCCTTTTTCTAATGAAGCAACATATAAACAGATATGTGCTGCAGAACAAGTAGAAAGCAGAAATATGTTTATAGTATTGTTTTCTCCTATTTTCACACATCAGAAAATTGCCATTTTCACCTGAAGGCAGGAAGCACCTGGTATTCTATCGGAACCCTGTCCTGCATGGTCAGTGATGTTCTGTGACTTGCATTCCTGTTCAGAGTAACATCAGTTACCAGATACAGAACACCTCCTGATTTGTTTTGGATATTTACTTAGAAGTTTATGAGATAAATCTTTATGGATTAAACCTTCCTTTTAAGTATAAAGCACAATCCAGCAGCATATTCTGATCCCTACAGCTAACACTCTGTTGGGCACAGATGGTCAAACACAAAGCCATGCTTTGAATTGTCCTGGAATGACCCAGCTGGGAAGAAATTACATTTAATCAAGTATTTTAAAAAAAAAAAGTTTTCAAACATAGGTAGGGACCTGCATAGGCTTTGCTGGTGTGAGTCACCCATCTGAGTAAGTGGAAGTATGTAGATGTAAGACAATCTGTATCAAAGTCAGCAATCTGTGGGTGCAAGGTAAACTGGTGTTAACTCATCTGAATAATTTCACAATGTGGCTACAAATGAAAAGCACAAACACGAACAGCACAATGCAATCCATCTGGGAAATTATTTGGGAAATACTAACTATGACTGCATTAAGTTTCCCAGGCAAAACACCACCTGTTTGAAGGAAGAAAGCAAAGTGAGGACACAGTCTGGAAGCTTTCACAGTGGGGAAGCTGGAGACAGGGAGCATAACCCATCTCATCCCCAAGCTCAGCGACACCCTCCTGCCCTGGAACATAGCACTGGGAGTCCAGCCACCTCCAGAGCAGCAGCTGCCTTGTATTTCCAGAGCTCAGTGTGAATTACCATTCAGATTAATGGGTTTAGATACAGATTGAACTTTTCCACTGTGCAATCAACTTGCGAAGCAGTTGATTCATATGACATTATGAGAAAAGCCATTTTCAGAACAGAGCAATCTTACTAAAAGAATAGATGTGGATGTCTCAATGATGTCGCCTATTTAAGATGCTATTTCCTTGCTCGCAGTCACATGAAGTATTATCAATACTCTTGTAGTTCAAATAAACATCTGAAAAAGATACCATCCATCATCAATTTCCAGGAAGGTGTATTACAGAGGACACTGACAAGTCTTTCTTTAAAATTCTGTTACTTTTGCATGTTTCTAAAATCAGAAAAAAAACCCAGAACAAAAATTCTTAAGTAAATGTATTTATTATTATTATTGGATTTTTTAATGCAGAAATACTGTTATTTCAAGCATAGGCTTATAAATCTGTTTCATTGTTCTTTGTGCCAAAACAAGGGACAAGAACACCCTGGTCAACTGCATTTTGATCAGAAGAGTCAAACCATGTTTTCAGATATTTATGCACAAATCTTACTGACAGCAGGATCAACTACATTTGCCCATGAAGTGAGAATCTGTCTCCAAAAAAACCACTAAAAGGATTAAGGATCCTTGCTGTCTTAACACCCTTTTTACAACGAAAAGCCACTTGCACACATGGAGAAAACATATATTCAGGATACAAAGACCAAGTTCTCAAAATCCATGTCACTTTGATTGCTACAACATTAAAATGCACATTAGCCTTTTAATATGGACAACCAGTTGTGACACAATCAGAAACAGCTCTTCTCTCATTCCAAAGTTTTAACTACATATAAATCAGTGAATGCAGTTTTCAGAATAGACCTGTTTCACCACAGTCTTCAGAATAGACCTCTGATTCACTTGTCCATTGTTTTAAGAAGTTAAATTCAGCTTTTTTATCAATGGTAATGAAAAAATTGTCTGTCCTTTATTATTTTATGAGAGTATCAAATACTAAAAAGAGCTCTCATTCAATTCCAAGAATGTCTTGTGCATTAACTGGTGCAGCTCAGAGCAGGATATGGATAATGCTGAAAACAACTACTGAAAAATACGGTCTTATGCTGAAAACAATTACCTCTCTTAACTTCAACCTCTTTAGCACAGAATAAGGCAAGCTTCGAAGGATGTGTAGGCAATAGCACATGGTTTTGTAGTTATTAGTACCATCTTCTTTCTTCCTTTGCACTATTAACAAAAGCTAATGTTAACGCAGTTATGAAGAGCCAAACAGATTCTCTACTTCATTTTTAATGACAGGATTTGCCTAAGTAAATGTCATCCTCTGAAAGTGAAATTCACATTTCACGACTCAAAAGTTTCAGCCTCTGGACCTACAGCTGGAGTTCTGTCTAAATGCAACAGAGGACACAAACCAAAACCATCTCTTGGTTCTAGAGGTCACCACGCTCAGGGACACCCAACCTGAGCCAGACCCTAGAGGAATGATGCGCTCACCATCCTGAAATACCGAGGCTGAGTCGGGCGCCAGTTATCAACCAGGGGGAGATCAGGTTCATTCTCTGCATTCTTGGATAGGCTGCGGAGCTTTGCCATCTGCGGGAGAGCAAAATTGAAATGTCATGATGGAAATCCTTTGGGATCAAACCCACAGACCAACAACTAAACACAGGAGGCTGGCCCAGCCCCAGCAACCAAGGAGAAAGCCTCCTTCAAAGTTGTGAAGATGTCCTCCAGCCCATCACCACAAGAACTGTACTCTTGCTCTTTTCCTAGCAGTAATATTCCTAGAAATAGTCAAGGCAGAAAAAATGGGTCCTATCTGAACAGGATTGAAAAATGTGTTGTCATTTATGTACTGTCTACAGAACTGTTTACAGCCACAGAAACTGTGGGAAGTCATCAGAAAATGTGAATAGAACAGCCTATGCCCTAATAAACCTCTGCTACTCTAACCCTGCCTTACTGTCTAATTAAGAAGGTTCTGGAAAGGCAAGGCGTTAAAGCTAAATTATAAACTAGTCATTCATTTCCATGGTGGGTCTGTAGCAGAGGATATATTCTGTCTGCTGCAGTGACACAAAAACATCCATTAGTAATAACAGGAATGTAAATTTCAATAATGACTTGATCAAGGTTTCAAATGATTTGTAAACAGGGTCTTCAGCTTGACTCTCCTTGGCCATCTTTTTTAACCCAGGTATGGGTTTTTTTGAGGGATGCCGTAAGATTTCTACCCATACTCTTCAAAACTGTGTAATGCTCTTTCTCTACCACTTTTTGATTTTCAAAGGATGCAACACATATAGCCAGTTACAGATACGTTATGTTTATTTGTTGTCACTGCCACGCACAGCACTAGACAGAAAGCACATCAGCTGTGATTCAGACACTTAGACTTCCCCATTTGAATGGCTCACTGTGAAAAGGATGCAGATGTTTCCCCATGTGCACACATGCAAATGTAGACCTGTTCATTGCAAGCACCAACTTTGTTGACAATGAGCTTCAATAAGCGGATGTATCTGCCTTTTACAGTACAGAGTTCAAGGCCAATAGAAGCAGAACTTCTGTCTGGGCTGTCAAAGCTGGGTTCACTGTGACTGTACTAATTCCAGTTTACAGACTGAGCCAGCTCAGCATCTCAACATTGCTCTTCACTACACAGCTCAGGAAAGCCAGCTGTCTCAGCTTGCCTGAACAATGATGAGGTCACATTTATAACCAGTACAACATGCGCCAGTGCGATTATTCATCTGAAATTAAATTTCAGATTTCAGATGAAGAATAATTTGTACGGGAACAGTAGGAGATTAAAATAGTTCATCAGTTCATTAATACTGATAAAGTACTATTGGAGAAGACTGCTGTTTTTTGTGGAAGATCTGCCCTACTTAGTAAAAAACAAAAAGCATATTTTCAGGCTACAGCTATGTAAAGGTGAAAAAATTAGTCTGCACTTGGATAGAATTATTCCATAGTTAAATTCCAATCCTTTCATTGATAGTAATCTGAGCAGCTAGGCTGCCCACTCTACATCTCACGGGATTTCTGGTGAATTGATTTTTCCCGCAGAGTACTGACTCGCAGTGACTGCACTTATCCTTGTGGCTAATATACTATTACCATCTGGCTGCAAAAGCATCCAAGTGATCCACTGTGAATGCACACACACTTAAAATCATTACTACTACTGAGGCTGCCATGGTAGTACGCTTTCTAGGATTAGAAATAATTGGTAACACAATCCTCTTTTATGACTACATTATTTAGACTGCAGGCACTCTGGAGTGAGGAAAGTCTTTCTATTGTATTTGTACACAGCAGCTCACATACACTGCCAATTCTGCCTGAAAAGCAGTTGTCTCAGGGTAAGAGCTGATGTCCCATCCATATGTAGTAATTTCCTTTTTACCTTGAATGCTCCACTTTTTCTGCAGTAGGGCCAGTCAGAGAATGGTCAGTATGTTTCCCAAAACTCACTAACTTCATAAAAGCTGAAAAAAAGGCCATGACCCAAATACAGAAGTGATCAAAAAGTCTTTTCATGAAGCTGGATCAATTATGTGATTAATCATTCCTTTAAAAACACATTTGAAATCAGAGATCCTCAGTAATGACTTCACTTTTCCCACTAAAATCTGTAGTTGATCTTCTGTAATATGGACATCTAAGCAGATTTTTTTTGTGGAAACCACTCAGAGCATATTTGTATCTTCCACACAAGTACCAGCTTCAAAATAGCTCATGTATTTTAATTTTCAGATGAGCACAGAAACAGGAGGCAAATCAATTCAATAAGCTGAGAAAACTTAAGCTGTAAGTTATATGAATACATTACCATATTTCACCTCTTGCCAGCTAAGGTTCCCATCATACTTGAGTTCTATTATTTAAAAGATGAACAGCCACATAAATACAAAGTACTAGAAAATAGAATTTTTTTGGTGATACACACACATCAATCAAAACAACAAAACACCTTACCACCTCGAGAGCCTAAATTGAGAAGTGTCTACATATAATATCTACATAATATGTCAGTCACTTGATTAATGAGAAAACTGACTTGTGTGGTATGAGTAGAATCATAGGCTGAAATGCGATGAAAGAGGGCATCACATTACTGTAAATGGGACTGACAGGGAATGAGGATTAACAAGAAATACTTCTTTGTGGTAAGTGACCAGAGAAGGCTTTCAAATTAACAAGAAATAATAGTTATCTGATGCTGCTCATGTTTGTGAAAATTCAGCTGGTAAACCTTCCAGAAACATGGGGATCAAGCACCTGATACAACCCTTCTGTAATTTTCTTGGTTACGTGATGCCACCTAGAACATGGGGCAGATAGAATCACCAATCTCATTAAATTTGTATTCTGGTAAAAGATGCTTTTGAAAGAAGCATGCTATAAGAGACACATTTGCAAAGCAGAATGTTCAAAAAATTGGAAATGCTCAGCTGCATTAGGCGAGAACAGTGGCCTCCTGCTTCATTCAGTGTGCAATGTCACTAAGGTACCTGACTGTGTTTTATTGCAGATGGTCACTTTTTCACAGCAGCTTTATCTCATAATTTGCCCAGTGATTACCCTCAAACATACATCACACCAAGTAATGAATACTTTACATGAGGAAGCTTGAGACAATATAAATGGTTGAACAAATCCTGCATAATCAAAGCTGTTAGTGCAAAGCTAACAGAAGCTTTAGCTAAATGTGTCAGAATTCTGATTTAAATGGTTGCATGAAAACATCAGTTAATGACTTGAGCTTTCCTACATTTGTTCTTGGTGTAATGCAGTGTTTCGAGGTCTGTGTAAAATAAAAGGTGTGAGCCACATCCAGCTCCATCCTTTCCTACTAGCAAGATTTAGCATCGTGGGAACACAGGGACCGGCAAACAAAACTACTCTTTTCTTTAGCTGATATTGCAAGAGGCCTCTTGCCCCGGTGAGCACTAACTCCCATATGTAGTAACTACTGCTTGCTGTCAGTCACACGCCAAACTGCTATAAACCTTTACCATCTACACTGTGTTGTGATTTCTGTGGATTTGAACCTCCACAATGTCTGATGTGGGCTAGGAGATAATGAGCTGTTCCAAGTAGAGAAAGTCGTCATCTCTGCTCAATTAGTTAATGGAGGAGTCACAGAGAAACAGACAAAGAGATGTGTCTAACAGGTTGATTGCACATACTAGGCTGTTGACTGCAGTTCTTTGAAGATTTTTACAGATTCCCTGTGGAGTCCAAAGCAGGATTTAGAGCATTCAGTTCTTCGCTGTCCTTTTAATCATATAGTTTCTCACAGAATCCAATGAGTATTTTCCTTGTCAAAAGAGCATGATCAGATGATGGCATGTAACTAAAAAGAACTGGGTAAAATATTATCTATTTGAAATTTACCTGGTCTGAGCTGACTATGATAGGCTCTCTAAGAATAATCCAGGTGATGCACTCTTCACAAGGTGGAGTAGTGAAAGATCCATGGTATGTCCAGTAGTCATGAGATTTAGGGAAAAGAATTGAAGGATCAAAGTTTGGAAAAGGTGCTTCTTTCCCCTTAAAAAACAAAACAAAACAAACATAAAACCAAACAGAAAACTCTTCAACAGCTCTAGTCACGATTAGGTAAAGATGGAGCTCTGGTATTTTAAGAAACAGAGAGTGACTGCGATACTTCAGAGGTACAAACTAAGGAAACTGCACACTTCTACACAATACATGATGATGTAAAGATAAGTGGACTAAAAGACCCTCACAGGTGGGCCCAGAGAAGCACGACACAACATACAACTCCACGATGCTACTTATTGTACCTGAGCCAACCCGTGTGAAGCAGGATCCAGTACCAATGTGCTTCACTCACTCCTGTGCAGAAACACTCTTCCTTCTGGTCTCCTTTCTTATGGAAATTCTGCCTGTCTACTGAGTATTGGATTAGGTCACCATGTAATGAAGTGAGAGAGGTAGTCTATGTTTATAATATCTGCGCTAATAACAACACAGCCTATGAAATGTGAGATTCTTATCACATACTGTTACCTGAGACACTGATGCCTAGTCAGTGGCATTTCCAGAGGTCCATTAGGCAGCCTATTTCAAGACCAAATGGACCAATTTCCAAAGGTGCCTTTCTTTTGCCACTGACCACTCAGGGAATAAGACTCCATGCCTAGTTTTTAGGTGAGTAAAGTTTGGTGAGGTGACTCTCAGTTTTACAAAATTACAAGGCCCAATAAAGCCAAAGAAAACTCATACGTAAACGGAAGAAAGGATGGTTTTTGTTAAGGAAAAGCTACCTGTGGTTTTATCCACAAGTATCTTCTGACAATGTTGCTGAGCAGAATTTGAAAACTCATGCCTCTCGGGGTAGTGTTTTTTTATGTGTGTGTGAGGTTTTTTTGTTGTTGGTGGTGGTGGGTTTTTGAGGTTTTTTTGTGGGGGGGTGGGGTTTTGCAGTTTTTGGGGGGTTTTTGTTTGTTTTTTGGTTTGGTTTGGGTTGGGTTTTTTTGGTTTGTTGTTGTTGTGTTTGGGGTTTTTTTGCTTGTTTGTTTTGTTGTTGGTTTTTGGGTTTTTTGGTTTTTTTTTTTCCCCTCGAGAATTTTCAGCTATCTTCCTGTAATGAAAAGACCAACTTCATTACCTTTGTTTTGATAGCATTTATTTCTTCAAGAATTCTCTTCATCTCCGGTTTGGGAGTTTTCCCTACCTGTAAAGAAGAAAGCATGAGCTGCACAAAGAGTTCTGCTTGACTAGTTTTCTTCTTTCTCCTATTTTTATACGTGCATCTAAGCATATATCAACTACACAATTAAAATGCATTAGCCTAACCAATCACCCATACCAGCTGAGTAAGCCATGTCTTCTGTCTGTACCCTCTGTCTGTATCCCAACAGACATTGTGATCCAAATAAGGAAATTACGGAAACTCAGCATCACAGATAATTTCACAGTACAGCTATTCCTGTTGACATTGAATTTTAGCCTAACAAACAACTATTCAAATGCAAGTACAGAATTTAGGAAGTTTCATTTTAGTTTAAAATCCAGATTTCATGGTCTGATTACTGTTTGCAACTGTTGATCTCTATACGGACATCTATCTTTCTATCCCTAGTCAATATTAATAAAATAAGACAGAGCAAAGGCGAATACTCCAAGCTAAGACTCCATGCCCCCAAAAGGATTTTTAGAAAGGATGAGTTAGTTTTGCCTGGGAGAAAGTTCACAAAAAGTCTATGAGTGGCACCTGTCCTTGAAATGAGTCCATGATGAGCACAGAAGACAGCTGGCTGCTGTTGGTCAGAGGGCCACTCCTGACATCGTGTCCCCAAAGCGGGGACAAATACATCTGGATTTACAGCTTCCACTAACCACATGGTGACACAATGGCTACTGGGACAAGTGCGTGTAGTATTGGATACCACTTGAAATAACATGACTCATGCTCTATAACTTGAAAAGCATGCATTACCGGAAATCAAGACCTTTAATGTGGTACCATCCCTAGAAAATACATCCAGAGGGTTTTGCTTCTTAAACTCTAAAAATAGAAAACTCTATAGCAGCAGTACAAAGAAGGGCTGCCTGCTTCTACTTACTTGCAAAAATATGGCCAAAACAGCTATTCCATCAGTTCTTCTCACAGCATCAAGGTAATTACTATATTTGGGATTCCAGTGTAACAAATGTAGCTGGAAACAAAGAAAAAAAAATCCATTATTGTATAGCAAGCCATCAGAGGCTGAATTTAGAGTTCTTCACATACGCAAGAGAGTTTGGGGCAACAGAGAATTAGGATTAGGCCTTCCAAAAAAAAAGACAGCAATTCATATATGAGTTATATCAGCTATATATTACCATTTAGACTACTATTTGCTTTATAACAAACTATAAACATCTTAATACAGAAATTGCAAAGAGGAACAGAAATCTCATTTTAAAGCTGAAGAACACATAAAAAAGATGCTTGAGTAAGCAGGTAGAGCATGAAGTTCAAAGTCATCTGCTGATATGTGATTCATTTCCATTTGGCTTTCAAATTACAGCAATTTTAGCAAAGAATCCATACAAAGATAAGCTATGTATATTATTAATCTACAGTTCTCATTTTCTCTTACAATCCTGAAGTGGTAGAGTATCAAGGTAACACATTCTTCCTCCTTTCTGTTGCCACAATTTTATACTTCTGCTATAATACTATACTTTCAGAATACTGTTTTAATAAGTTTGCATTGCTTCTCAGTAATTCAGTCTTGCTGTTTTATGTTTTAAACCACGTTGGTGTGAGAACATGGAAGCTTTTGTTTCACATATCATTTTTCTTCTGCTCTGACAATTGGTTCAACCTGATTCACATTTACAAAAATTGATGGGAGTAAGAAGAAAATGTCACAAATAAATGAAGTTAATAGAAAGAACGCCTTGAAAATCAGTCAAATGACAAATTTTGTCCCACCTGAACGATAATGACAAATGCTATTTTACTCCCTATTCTAAAGTAAAAAGTGGTGAGTCTTACCTCTCCTGCGTATCTCACTCCATTCACAACATGCTCAGAGCCATGGTCATCAGATGAACCCCAATGAAAGTGCAGCTGACGCAGCCTGTAGACTCCTGAAAGCGGCCCACCTCTCAGCACTGCAAGTGATAATCTGCATCAGCATTAGACTCGGGCATCTCCCAATTTTTTTAAAAGAAATATACATATTTTTGAAAGTATTTACATAAATATTTACTACACAGATGTTCTACATTCTAAGTACTGAGTACCTCTTGGAAACCTGCACTGATTTTAGCAGCACTTCAGGCAGCCATCTTCAGCTATATGCACTTACAGGCAGATGAAAATTATTTCTCTCTAGGCTTCCATTATAGTCAATAGAGATCATTGTTTTAATTTGGCTGTATAAATGTGCACGTAGTAGCTTCTGGGATATTCCAAACACACCTGAACAGGACTGGAAGATGTGACATAAGATCTGTAGAACTGTATTTTTCTAAAGCAGTGTCTGGAGGCAAGGCAAAACATTAGGTTATCAAAAATGGCATGAGATGCCAATGTTTGGGTAACTGAAATAAGACCAATCAAGCCTCTAGAGTAATTCTGCTTGCAGATGCTCAGCAGATGCTGACCTGAATTGCTCTTTGGACTCCACTGATTAAGTGTGACTCCATCTCTTGACCAGAATGGGAGTTTAGAGACATAACCCACCTACGTTTAAAAGCCCACATAAGACACCTAAATTTAGGTGTCAGAATTCATTCTAGCATCTGCCTATATCAAAGCACACAAAAATAGCCATGATTAAGATCAACTACTGAAGTGCCAGATGATAAACATTCCCACAATTCCCACAAAACGCTACAAATTGTGTCTCTTACGGCAAGCTACAACTTATTTGTTTAAAAAATCTCTGAAATTACTGGTGCTGCTTCTGCTATAATGGCTGCTCTCTCCGGCTGTGGAAGAGGAGAAAGAAAACAGCAAACCAGCAAGAAAAGCAACCACTGAGAATACAAACTTATTTCCTAAAGAGAAGTTCAGCCTGTGATGACCAATACCCTGTATTCTAAATAATCTTAACATTTTTACATTATACACCAAATGAAGGTGGTGTATTTGAAAGGATCCCACAATAAAAAGGGAAGAACTGCTTCACGTTCACCAAATATTAATTAGTAATCAATTCTCATTCACTTTATTTGGAGACAGAAGCTACAGCATTCTTATAAACCATTCGGCAGCTTCCAAGAACAGGTCTTTATATGCTAAAGAAAAATATCCTTAAATCTGAAAACAAAAAGGAATGAAATCCATGATCATCCCAAGAAATAAAGTACTAAGAGTATGCTTTACCGAACTTTAAGAGCAAGCTCTTATTCTCAACAAATTCCTTTTACTTGTTCCCACAGACATTCAGTACTGTGGCCAACAGACGCAGTAACAGTAGTAGCTGACAAGGCCATCAATCCTCCGTTAAAATAGATCTGCAAGACCAAATAATCCAGTTTAAGGTAAAAACATGTCATTGTTTCCACTGATGGGCCATCAGCAGACATTTTCGACTGGGCATTAGGTGAAGCTCTGCATCACCTCATGCCAACACAATCCTGCTTCATTAGTCTATAAATAGAGAGTAGCTTTTACTGAGCACACTTTAAGCAGACAGATTGATGCAGAGACTAAGATGCCTATAAAGCAACATCTCCTGAAGGACAAAACGGTGTTTTCTTTCATAGAAATACCCGAAATGTCAACATAAGTAAATGAAATTTCCCTATGCTTTAAAAAAGGTAAATGAAAGTTACAAGAACAAAGTTCTCCAATATCTAAAACATAAAAAATCCCAAACTATGTCTGCATAGCTCAAAGTTAGTAAAAGAAATCTTTATTTTTTCAAAAACATGTGGCTTGAAATCTGAATTCTAAAAGTGTCTTTATCGTCTTGGCGTTTTGTTTTCAGAAAATACTAACACAAATAAATATGCATCCATATACCAGTTTGAAAAAGAATATGAGGTATCTTTGTTTGTCAGTGTTTTAAGTGGTACTAAAATATAGCTTTATTTTCATGTATTTACATAATTGCATGTACCAGGGAATTATCTAATAATTATTACACTGGAAATGTTCACCTTAAATATCTGAGGGTCTCAGTTTGAAGGCTGTGATCGCTGTTCTCCTACCACAAAACACTTACAAAAGGATGCTTTTCTAGAAGGCCCCATGACTCACTCTGAGCTTCTACCTATGAGACTGCATGAAATGACAAGCAAGAGCTTTACAGAAGGAACCTGCAGGCTCACTCCATCATGCACGGGCAGACAGCTTTCCTCTTAGTGCTCTGCAATACTGTGTAATCCTTTTCAGGCGGCCAGCTGAATGGCTGGACTCGCTTCTGAATACTGGAAACGTGGCATTTCTGTTGCTGTTACCGCTTTGCGGGAAGAAACATGATGGCCACAGCAGACTTACCAAAACGTAGCCCCCTTTAACTTGCTGTCATTAAGGTAATGCAGGAGTCCACAAACCAGCCCAAGAAGACAAGGGAGAAAAGTATTCTCTCCTTTTCGGCACCTTATCATTGCAAACTCTATTACCCCGTTGCTCTGACTATGGGTTTGCCCATCTCCCTCCACCAGTGCCTAACACCAGACCTAAAAATGTCCTGTCAGTCTGAAGTGCTCGCTCAAGTTCCGTGTCCCTCCAGCCACGTTAAAGAACCGTCTATCACAAAGCAATCCCACATGGACACACATGTGGACATCAGTCCCAGCAAAAAAGCTCACCCTTTATTTGATTTATCATAAATTGAGCAGCACGAGACAGAACCAGCTAATAAAAGAATGCGGGGTTTTTTTTCCCCACCCTCAATATAATCACCGAGGTAGAAGTTTGCCCCAGAGAGGGCAAGTGTTGCACTGGAGGGTGTAACTAACATGAGAAAAAACTCTCTATCTCACTCTGCATGTTTACACAGCAAAATGAAGGTGTGATGTAGTCTGAGTGGTGATGGCCACTGCACTTCAGCTTAGTTAGCAGGCTGACCTTAGCAACAGAAACGTGCCAAGAAGGTTATGAAATAAATCCATCCACTTCCTGAGCAGTTTAGGTAGGGGCCTGGTTGTTAATCTGAGCTAATGGCAATTGTCATATATCCTCACTGAACTAAAACTGGCAAAGTTATGCCCACACAAATGCCTTCCCTGTTTGCTGTGAAATTCAGGTGGAAAAACTCAAGGAGCACTAAACAGACTCATGAAGTGAGTTGCAGTTATAAACATGAGAAGAACTAACTGTTCTTGTAAGATTTATGATCCTCATATCCTGCCAAATCCATAAAATGAACTAGTAAACCACAATTAAATTCAATTACTATGGTATTACTACATGGCAATTGAAAAAGATACATTACTTTCGTTATTCTGCTTTATAACAGAATCTAATAGTGAACTATAAAACCCACAGCTTTTTAATGTCAGTGCCCCATTTCAGATGTTATAAAAAGACCTCGTTCAAAAGAGGATTTCCACACCAAAACACTCGGGCTAACTGCAGGGATAACATGTATTTCCTGAAAGCTTTTGGAACAATTTACACAGTTCTCACTGAAATGTTCTTTAAGCAAACACTGAATATATATGCAGAAGAATGACTTTTGTTTGTATTTGAAGTTTGTACTCTTACAGGGACACACTGGGAAAACAGAAGTGTCTGACAGAATTCTGTCAGCGTGCCACCCACCCTCACCTGCCCTGCAAGACACCTTTTCCAGTGTCATGCCCATTGACCAGAGCCTGTTCACCAGCGAGCTCCAGCATCATCTCTGTGACCTATAGCAGGGCTGAAATCCCCATCTCCAGTGGCAGAAAACTGACAGCCCGCGGCAGAACTGCAGCCTCAGCAGGCCCTTGACTGGTCATGAATATTCCTCTCTAACAGTCGCATGGAGGTTCAGTTAACAGAAACTCAACTCCTGAATGCCCTGTGCCCCAGCTCTGCAGTGCTCCTATTAACACTCACAGAATCACAGAATCACACAGAGTCACAGAATGTCAGGGGTTGGAAGGGACCTCAAAAAATCATCCAGTCCGATCCCCCTGCCAGAGCAGGAACACCCAGATGAGGTTGCACAGGAGGCGTCCAGGCGGGTTTTGAATGTCTCCAGAGAAGGAGACTCCACAACCTCCCTGGGCAGCCTGTTCCAGTGTCTGTCACCCTCACCATGAAGAAGTTTTTTCTCAAATTTAAGTGGAACCTCCTGTGTTCCAGTTGGTATCCACTGGCTCTTGTCCTATCATTGGTTGTCACCGAGAAGAGTCTGGCTCCATCCTTGTGACACTCACCCTTTAATATTTATAAACATTAATGAGGCCACCCCTCAGTCTCCTCTTCTCCAAGCTAAAGAGACCCAGCTCCCTCAGCCTTTCCTCATAAGGGAGATGCTCCACTCCCTTCATCATCTTCGTTGCTCTGCGCTGGACTCTCTCCAGCAGTTCCCTATCCTTCTTGAACTGAGGGGCCCAGAACTGGACACAATAGTCCAGATGCGGTCTCACCAGGGCAGAGTAGAGGGGCAGGAGAACCTCTCTCGACCTACTAACCACCCCCCTTCTAATACACCCCAGGATGCCATTGGCCTTCCTGGCCACAAGGGCACAGTGCTGGCTCATGGTCATCCTGCTGTCCACCAGGACCCCCAGGTCCCTTTCCCCTACACTGCTCTCCAACAGGTCATTCCCCAACCTATACTGGAACCTGGGGTTGTTCCTGCCCAGATGCAAGACTCCACTCCACTCCATACCCTCATGCAGACACTACAAATAGTAGATGTGTAAAACACTGCAGAAGAATTTAACTTTGCTGCATTTTGCACTGTGCAGTACAGCCAACAAGTGGAACGTGCCACAGCTACATCAGCACTGAGATTTAGTGGTGCTACTCTTGTAACGCCAACTGACTTCTTCCAGTGTGAATTCAGTACACAAAATGTTAAATAAATTTTTGCAGGAATCAACCAAAATGTGAGTATCTATGGACAAACTTCCCCCAGTTTTAATTAAAGTTCCTGGGATTTGTCATTGTTCTAGAACTAGTCAACAAATAAATGTTTATTCACGGGAAGCTGAGAATCAAAATCTCATTTGCAAAGATAAATGAGATTTCCCACAAAGTGATACTCTAGGAAATGCTGCCCACAAGCACCAGTCATGCTGAAAGAGACCGATAAGCAACAAGCTTTCACTACTTACAGTAACAGCCTCTTTAGGTTTTTTTTCATCATCCACTTCCAAAGGCACACATTCCTTTGACAAGAAATTCAAAGATTCTGCAAATAGCATCAAGGTAACCTTGTAAGAAAGTGTGCCTGCACTGAGGTACTCCAAGCCCTTAAATGTCACCCATCAAAAAGTCAGTAAAAAGAGAAGTAGCAACCTGTTTGACTGACAAATTTCTATAGGAAGTGTCAAGGAGATAACAAAACCAGACAAAGTGAGAAGATGAAGGAAGACATCCCTTTGACATAGTCTTAGTGTGTCTCTCCCCAGCTGCTGTGTCTGGGTTCCAGTACAAGGCTTATTTATCTTTACTGTTTACCAAATGATTGAATGTTTTGACCTAACCATCTACCTACAGGTATTGTAAAGAAAGCCAAAGAGTTATAAATTGTAAGGAAGTTACGAGCTACAGATCTCATAGAACATTATGCAGTGATTGCACCAGTTAGGCTGTCCCAGGACACTTCCCTGGGACAAATATTTTTGGAATTTTAAAAGCAAACGGACTCTCCAAGTAGAAATAAGATTGCAGCCCTGATTCAAAACAAACTCAGAGTCGCTGTTGGATCTAAAAGAGTATCTGAGTAGCCATTCAGGCCAAAAAACATTGCAGAGGTAGGCTGCCAAAGCACTCAAATCCTGGTATGGGCTTTATTGCGGCCATCACAAGGTGACACACCTACTGAGGAGGTTTTGATTTCAGCTCCCAGCTCTTTCCTGGATTTTGAGACTCCAGCCTCCTCCTGCAATGATTTTGCTGTGCCTAAAGTCCTTCTTCCACACAGCTATGGTGAGACAGGCAACAGAGTCCACAACAACCCATTAACGTGTACAGACAGGGAGCAGAGGCACGACACAGC
Organism: Caloenas nicobarica; assembly: GCF_036013445.1. Classification (NCBI taxonomy): domain Eukaryota; kingdom Metazoa; phylum Chordata; class Aves; order Columbiformes; family Columbidae; genus Caloenas; species Caloenas nicobarica. Next base: position 136,856,201 of record NC_088246.1, on the reverse strand, counting down.
TCCTAAAGCAAGTATCTGTCATCAAAGCCTTCAGTTGTATTGCAGATTCTTAAAGCCCACCAGACGTTATAAACAGCTGGAGATGAGTTCTCTGGTTCCTTCCACTAGACTAACTCCAAAGATAACACGAATAAGGCCTTCTTAAAGATAATACGTCAATTACGTTGGGTGGCACTTTTCCTGGAAGCTTCTCTCTAATCATTTGAATTTAACTGTCCCAATGGTGAATATTTGAAGTATTCCTGGCAGAGAAGACACAATAGAAGTGAAACTCAGGGACATCGAAAGTAATTCATTTTATCACTCACCTTTGCAATCTATTCAGCAATGTATTTAATCTATCAATAACGAAAATCTACATATAGCTACAGATATGCGTACGACCACTGTAACTGAAAACGTTAGGATTATAAAGGAAGCCCTTAGTTTTCTGGTTAACTCAGAAATAGTTCAGACAGAAAGACCAAGTGATTGATAGGTAGATAGATAGATAGATAGACAGATGATAGATAGATAGATAGATAGATAGATAGATAGATAGATAACGTCTTTGTTCCAAAGGAACAAAAGCTTCATTCCAATATGATTGCTATTATATATGCACGTACTATGCAGCAGGTGGTTCCTTGGCACAAAAAAAAAGTCACTGTGCATATCCTAAAACCATAAAACATGCTCAAGTCAGTAGGAGTATACACAGTGGAATTCGTCCTGCAATTAATATTATGTTAGGGAAGGAACAACACCCACAGACTCTGCAGGCAATGGTATAATAAAGGAGACATAACAATAAACACTGAAGGTTTCTTGCCTTCAAAGAGTTGAGAAATACACCTACTTTTTTTCCAGTGAATCACTTTATATTTCTGAGATCAGAACACAACAGTTACTGAGTAGTTCATCTGAAAAAAAATTCAGAACACTCCAAAACTTTCTGCTCTTTGTGGCCACACTGTTGCATCCGTGCTGCAGAATGCTGTGCCTAAATACTCATTCCTGTGCAAAACCTGAGTAAATATAACAATAATTATTTTGACATTTACGACGATGATGCAATCATTGATAAATTTGATGCTGTTCAACAAATAACACAAATGGTAAAAAATGGGAAGTAATGGTCATGGAGGTCTTCTCATATGCCACAGCTACATCTCTTTACTGATGTATCGTGTTATGTGACATTAATCATATTTTTATTCAAATAACACTAAAGATTCCCACTTTGCAAGACAAGTAATCAGACTCTTGTCTGCATAGTCATTTGTGAGTTTTGATAGTGCACTAGCTAGTCCAGCCTACATATATTTTGATCCTCAGCTCTCATGAAAATCAAGTCATTCATTAAAACCATGCCCATAGGTATACAGCTGACAATCCTAATTATATTGTAATAGAAATTAGAATTTGTAATGCAGTTAAGAAATACGTCTCTACACCATAGAAGACAGATTTTTCAATATTTTACTGAAATTGACATTTCATTTTCCTTTTCTTACCATCCCATGTACTATAAACAATTCTGTTGACCTTGATACAAGAATAAAGAGTGAGGTATACATTTGTTTTTTTCCTTTTTATCTCAGTACTAATGCAACTTCATACTTCTATTAGTAACATTTTTTCCTTTGAATTATAGCCAACAGTATTAACATGAAATGTCAGTGGTTCTGCCAACAGAAACTAAATACTTCTAGCACCTGTTAAACAGAAGAGACATATCTCTTCAAAATATATAACTCTCTAGCTCTTAAAAGCTATGCAATATATATGTAGCACATTGTATGTTGTCATAACTACGAACAGATAAAAGGTTTTGGACATTAAAGCTGAAACACTGGAATTTCTCAGCCCTGTAGTCCTCATTAAGAGAAAATCTCATGAATGCCCAGGGGAGTTTTAACTGATTAAATACTGTGACTTTGTGGCAACCTCTGGTTCATTGCTTCATTTATCAGAAATTATATGGGTACAGTTTTCAAATATTGTACCTTCAGCCATATACACAGTAAAAGATATTCTGCTGGGCATCTCAAATAGCCTTGAATGGAGAAATTCAGTCCTCAGAGGCAAAGCCTGGACTCCACACTCCTGGAAAGCAACACAACTGCAACGGCTTTTGTAAGTGCAGAAATTTGCCTTATACCTTAATACATCCTGCAGCAAACTTCTTTGCAGCTCTCTCCACCCCCTAGGATTTAACCTATGGACTTTCGGAAGTAGTCACAGGCCTTTCCCAGCAGCTGTGCAGGGCACTGGAGTCACAGAAACCTGTACATCACACGCGGGCAGTACATAGAGACCTCCTGACAGCCATGAGCATTCACAGCGCACTCTGTCTTCCAAGCAACTTGCGAAATAGTCACTCATATCTAATGACAGCTTGAGATGGAAACAAAACTAACCTGATCTGTCGAAAGAATCGTCAAATACAACTCTGCAGGTTTTCCCATTATTGAGGATGGTTTTAGCTGCACCAGGATCATAACTAGCAAACCACGGTAGTAGGGAGCGATCATAATGCACTTCTTTGTTATTTATTTCAATAGGTGACTGATGGCGTCCTTTGGCAATTGGGTAATTCTTGTGCCACTGATCTGGTCCTAGAAAGAATACAGACAAATACCTTGAAAACATTTTCCAGTTAGGTATGAATCGTACTTGTATTACAATAAATGCAAGCTTGGCTTTGCTTAGCTATAGAACATCAATAAAATTTATTAATAAGTAGGCTATTAGTCACCTGGCTGTTAGTCATGACCTGTCAATAGTTTCATTGTATAAAAAGTAATTAGATCATTGTATTGGAATATTAGGTACTGAAAGTAATTTGACTAAACCAAACCTCTCATAACAGCCTCAGGACTCTACACGTGAGAAGACTGACAACACAGCAAAGAGGGAAACGGGAGGTGTATGCTCCAAATCCAGCAGTGGCTGGAAATACGACGGGATACACCTAAAGATTCAACTGTGCCACCATGTACCCACATGGCCAGAGAAAAGGCCAGTGATGTCTGAAGAGGGCAAAAATTTGAAACGCGGATTTAACTATCGCAATGGTTTTAACAAGACCTTCACGTGACAAAGGGGCACACACGGGCACTGCTCCTCCCGCACCAGGGCTAACCTAGCGCTGGGTTTGAAACCTCTGCTCCCACTCACCGTTGTCGCTGTCGTAGCCCCACGGGTAGTAGTTGGGGTTGATCATGGTGCCGCTGCCGCTCCCCGGCGCTCAGCCTCAGCCTCCCCCGGCGGCTCCGGCAGGACGGTGGCCTCGTCTCACGGCGGCTTTTTATAGACTCCCGCCAACTCCGTGCCCTTCCCCGCCGCCGGCGGGACGGCTGGGACGGTGGGGCCCGGCCGGCGGGGGCGGGGAGCGCCGCGGGGAGCGCCGCGCCGCCCGGCAGCGCCCGCCCGCCGCGCCCGCCCGGCAGCGCCCGCCCGGCAGTGCCCGCCTCGCAGCGCCCGCCCGCCGCGCCCGCCCGGCAGCGCCCGCCCGCCGCGCCGCCCTGGGGCGCCCGGGGGATTCTCCCCGGAGCTGCCCGCAGGGTGCGGGAGTCGCGGGGGTCCCGCTGTGGTGTGTGGGGTGCAGAGGGCGATCCCGGCGTGGGACAGCAGCTGGGACCCCGCCTGGCTCCCCGGCTGAGCTGGCCACCTGGGACTGCGGGGAAAGGAGCCCACGGGGGCTGCGCTGGGGAGGGGACAGGGACGGCTGCCGGCCGCCCCGGCGTTAGAGCAGGCTGCCCGGGGCGGTGGTGGATTCACTGCCCCTGGAGGTGTTTAAAATATGCGTAGATGAGGTTCTCAGGGACATGGTTTAGTGCCGGGGTTAGGCTCTGGGTGGACTCGGTGATCCTGACGGTCTCTTCCAACTGAAATGATTCTGTGATTCTATGAAATGGGAATACAGAAAAGCGGGGATGTCCAGAACTAAGTGCAGGCAATGTGGGAATGTTTTCCAAATTCGAATATGTATTACACACACAGACAGGCGTAAAACGGGAAGCTTAACCTGGCTGCTTTCAGAAACGGGATTTACAGGTTACAGGCAGCTTTTTATGGCTGTTTCTTGAAACCTCCTTTGCTGTAAGACCCCGTCAGGTTGGGAGAAGACTGTGTTTGCGATGTGTTTCCCACTGGATGTGCAGCACAGCCCTGCTCTGGAGGTCAGCTGGGGCCGAGGGCTGAGTCCAGCAGCACCTGTGTGCAAATGGCTGTCACAGGTTCACACCCTTCCCCATCGAATTCCCGCATACTCGCTTGGGTTCCAGCACTGCTCTCTACTGCGCTGTCTCCCACCGCCTTCGTTAACAGCTCCCCTGCAAAAATCCAGTAGCATTAATTGCCCCAGCCTTTAACAACGTGCTGCTTCCTACTGCAAGGATTCTTGGAAGCTGGAAATCATTAAACTAGCTGAAGATTCAGTTCCTGCCAGCGCCAGATGAAGTCTTTATTATCAGATTAAGCATAGGATCTGTTTGTTTTGCTTCAACTCTAATTCTCCTTTCATTTAGCAGGGTGTTATGCATCGAATTGAACTTAAAATTGTAAGCGTACTTGTGAGTGTGCACGCATTCCTTATGGGACTCACATGTGACACATAGAAATGAAACGACTCCTAAAAATATTTGTTATTCTGACACATAGGGAATTATGGAGCGAGTTAGAGAAGACAGACATTAGCACCAGTGGTGTAAAATGCATGAGGGGCTGACTAGGCAGAAGACAAGACGTTGGACTGAAAGATGAATTGTTGTGATTTAAATTTTGGTAGACTTTCTGAATAAGGAGAAGTGAGATTACTTTATTTGATAGTAATGAAATGGGGACACAAGTAAGAGTTGGTTAAAGAAGAATGCAGATGACATAGGTTGTAAGTTGGTGTTGTCATACAGGAAAGTCCAATAATCCTGAAAATTGTGTAAACTACGATGGGTAAAATTTAGTGGGAGGAAGTGCAATCTGCTGGTCGTTAATGATGGTCTTGGCTAATATGTTTTTTCTGGTCTGAAATGGAAGTGAAAGAGGGGTTTGTTGGTCATAAAATGCAAATAAGCATTACCAGGCAGGAAGTGCTCACTGAAAAACAGGCACAAACTGGGGCCATGTCACTGGACCAGGAGAGATCCTGGAATGACCTCATCTGAAACAGGTCTTTCATCCTCCTAAAGCTGAATTAGGATGAATTGGAACAGGTGCAGGTGAGACCAGGGAACCAAAGAGCCTCTTTTACAAGGGGAGACTATAAAAGCTTAGTGGGCTTTGCAGAGTGAACAAATGGTAAGTGGGGAAGTGACAGTTGTCTGCATACACACATCAGCAGAGAGGGAAACACCAAGAAATGAGAAGAGTTGTTGAAGCTGAAGAGCAATATCAGCCAAGGAACAATTACATACACATTCGCCATGAACAACTGAGGCAAGATAACAGATGAAGGTTTGGAACCACCCAAGATTCCAGTAACTTTGCAATATTAAAAGTGGAGAGGTGAACAAGGTACACAGGAACTATGTATTTTTGCCACACAGAACACATACTATTTCCCAGCTCTTCCTCAATTTCCACTTCCCACCATCTTCTCACTGCCATGATCCACAGGGAAATCTCCAGATCCTGAGCATCTCCCAGTGACTCAGTACACTTGCTCATCTTCTGGATAGACTTATACTGCAAACATGACCATAGCCTACCTGTAGTAGCCCAGGGCTGTGCACCTTTATTTCCAGTCCAACATTTGCTCAGATGGAACCCAACTCTCTTTACTTTTTCAAGTTCCTCAGTTTATTTATATAAAAACAGCTTTATTTTGCTCCTGAAAATCAACTTAGTGTTAAGTCAGGGAAACCATGAGAAAATTACACTGGGAAGAGGAGAGGAAAATAAATAAGAAATGGAGTTCTGATGCTTCCTCTACTCATGCATTGAAGTTGACCTGTTGGTGTCATCTGCAACATATAAAGCATCTTCACTCTCCCCATTTTTCCCATATGTGCCCTGCACCCACCAAAAGAACTTCCTTGCCCAGCCAGAAGGAGAAAGATGGCAAGAAGACAAAGCCCTCAGCAATGTAATGTAATGTAATGTAATCTAATCTAATCTAATCTAATCTAATCTATTAAATTCACTCTGCTTTAAACAGGAGCTGTTCTAGATGACCTTCTTCCACAGTGATTCTTTTAAAGATTTTATTAATATATCATAGAATCATTAAAACTCTCCCAAATGAAATTTGAAGACTTATCACCATTTCACACCCACACCAGGACAGGAATCATGCTAGTGAATTATCAGGCACAAGGCAAGTAATTTAATAAACCTGGTAGGACATAAACCAGTTTTGTGCATAAAGGCATCACTTATTATGCCAAATCCTGGAAGACTCCCACGTGGAGGAGAGGCATCAGTACCAACAGGATCCGCAATGGAGTATGGAAACTAGCAAACATCATAGGTAAGCAAAGACAGGGATTAGGGTATTTTGAAAGAAAAATAGTGAATGATATGAACTAAACTGTAGCTCAGCATGGACAAATTTACCATTACAAATTAGCTACCAAGATTGTTTTCAGTATCACTGCTCATTTATTTAAACCTAGTCTCCTTTAACACTCCTCCCACTATCCATAATTGTACTCAGAAGAACAATTAATAATGTTCACTGATAGTTACTTACCCACATTTGAAAAGGAATTTTTTTTTTTTATGTTAAGGATAACAGTAAAGAAAGAAAGAGGGGGAAAAAACCCAGACCCACGCACAACAGATGTTTACTTTCATTGTTTTAGAGCCATTAGTAATTTCTAAGGAACAAGATATAGCCTCACCCAGTTTTCTGAATAAATAGCCAAATGTAATATAAAGCACTGTATCTTTTACACCTACTTAAACAGACAAATTTGAGGTTGCACTTTACTGGCTGGCTAGGAAGACTCCGTAAATACAGCTTTTTCTGTCCACATACGGCATTTTTCCAGAGTCACTGTTCTGAACTCCTTGCATTTCAACGACCTAAAAGGGACTGTGGAAAGAAGAAGCAATCTAAGAAAAATTTTTGACCTCTGACGGTTTAACTTAACCTTCAAATCAAATAAGTAAGTTACTCCTGAGGAAGGAAAACAAACAAACAAACAAACAAAACCCCAGAAAAAACACAGATGTCCTTTATGCATCTGCTTTCACTGAGTTTCTTTTCTGTGGGACCTGAGGGTCACCAAAAATACCAGATTAGACAGGGGACTTTCTTCTGTCTTCTTCCTCTCTGATCCTCTTTATTTTTCCAGACAATGTTCTTACTCCTTCCCTCTGGATTTCCGTCCTTTCTGCTGTGTCCATGAACACATCTCCTGTTGAAATAGTCACTCACTTCCTTCTCGGAAAAGCCCTGTGTAGAATCCTTTAAAAACACTGGCCTTACCAGCTGGAGATCTCCTTTTCCAGCAAAAGAAAGCCTTTAAAAGTCTTTGCTGGGCTTTTCCTTACTGAACATGGCCTAAGTTCTGAACTGAAATATTTCTGCAGTATAGCTAGTGAGAGGCAAGGTCCTAGGACAGAAGGTGTAGCATGAATCCACATTCCTTCCAGGTCATGGAGAAGCATCTTCTGTGTCAGTAAACTAAAATCCCTGAGGCACACGGTGGGAGGGTAGATCTGCAATTGTGAGGATCCATCAGCCAAAGCCTTGATGCTGCTGATGGTGGTGGGGACAATGATAGAAAAATGACTTCCAGAAATAGATAAGAGATTGTGTTTGCTCATGTTTCATAACCCACTTCCAGAGAGTGGAGGAGGTCACTATTTCTAGCAATCCTGACATAGTGATTCCTCCCCAATGACTTTATTTAAGCTTTGCTCAAGGGACCAGGAATTAGTGCAAGGTCCTTGACTGGTTAGCAAACTATCACCTCTTTATATTGATTCCATCCCTCATGATTGTTTACTTCTCTTTACAAATTGCATAAGACAAAAGATCGTTAACCCAAGAGTATGTAGTCTCATTTTGAACTAGTACAAGCATGATTCCAGTTCAAAGAGGCAAAGGCGCATAGTTGGCCAAGAGATTTAAGTTGGACAGTTATATTTACTTCTCATACATATGCTTGGACTTTACAATTCAACTAATAATACCAATCACATTAAACTAGGGCTTTTTCAGGAGGCATGAAGAATTTACTTGAAGCTTATTCTGAATTTAGGTCCAGGGCCAGGGCATGCACAAAAATGTTTTAATAAAATGCTATGTACATTCAAAGTATCGACCTAAGAATTACTATATTTCTCCATAGCATAATTATGTCTTTATACCTGGATCTAGATATATATATTTCCAAAACTCATCAAATCAAAATGTATTCATTTTGCTTTCATTATAAATATAAAGGTACATTTATTCTTCCAGATTGATCACATATTTCACAGAAATCTCAGCAACTAAGATGCTTTCATCTCTAACTATAGAAATTTCCCATACTGACATTTTGCTGAGAACATGAGAAAGAATCTATGAACCCATGGCACTAGCCAGCCACACAGAGAGGTAAATTGTAGAGCCAGTGAAAATACTTTTAATGTATAACCATATAAATAAATGTAATTGCCAGCCTCCTTCTTTCATAACAAAAGTGGTACTTCTGTAATTACTCTTTTGAGGTCTAGGAAGAATCAGCGTCTGCTGTGTTAAGTTATTAGAGGATACTCATCCAGAGAGTCTTGTTCCTTGCATGTTTTCTTTGCAGAACTAAGTGAAGAAAGAAATATAAAGTGTGATTGAGAAAGTGCACTATTAAGACAGAAAAAATCCTTCTTCCATTTCGAGGCAGACCAATAGCAATAACAATTAAGATCAGACTTAATCTTTTATCACATGCTGCCACTTATATAGCACGCCCCAACCCCAGTTTTGGCTTATTCGTATAAACACTGAAACATATTGCATCTTTAATTCAAGCATTTTTTTTCCCCAGACAGTAATTATTTTCTTCTCTCTTTGCCTCTTCCTCCTCATCCCTACATTGTTTGTACAAGGGAGAACAAGACAATGGAAGAGCATTGCTCTTCAGAGCTGAGCCTTTGCCAAAAGGCTATGCTTGCTAAGGCCATGCTTAATTCTCTAGGGTTATATCTATCTTTATAATACTGAATTGCTTCTGCAAGAGACTGAGAATGCTAACTCACACATTTGCATCTGTTTCACCCCAAAATAAACTTTTCATATAGTATTTACAAAATGGAATACAGAGCAGAAGGAACAGATTAAGAGATCTGTGCGAAAGTTATCCAACCCATCTGTGGTTCCCAAATTGTAAGAACTGAGACTACAGCAGGTGCTTCCCACCATCTTCAGAGATTGCATCCAGAGCCTTCAAATGTGAAGTTTGGTGGTGAGTATATGTAACAGCTTAAGCAGAGACAATGTGAGAGCTGAAAGTCCTCTGGATATTTTGTGGATCACCAGAAGAGAGCAAAGAAGTCATACTTCACAAGAATGGCTATCAGCTGCTGGCAAAGTTAGCTATAATTTTACATGAAGAAAGGAAGATGCACAAATACTTAGTTGTTTGACTGTTATTTAATATAATCCCCCAAAAAACCTCAAAAATGGGCTGGTGACACCCAGAAAAGTAATTGGCTTAAGAAATATTAAGTAGAAAATATTTTTCCCATTTTTCATTTCGTTATTGAGACTCAGCATAGGGATGTATTGGTGATAAAATGTAGATAGAAATGAGGATTTCAAATTTTATCTTCAAAAATAAACAGAAATATTGCTACTAGAAATGATGTTATCTTTTAAGGGAGTGAATGAAACACTGCTTTTCAAAAGGATATAGTCAGAAAGTGTTGTATTAGTCTCATATCTATACATGAAAGGTGTCTGAGGAGGATAAAATTCCAGTATTTTTGGCTACTAGGAAAGTCCTCTTACTGAACTGCTGGTGAGCTACAGTGCTACAGGTATTTGTAGAGTAGGCATGTTATTCAGTATGTGTGGAAAACGCATATATGCAATAGAATAAAAATATGAGGGAGATGTCTTGCTGACAAAAGGGAGGCATTTCATGCCACTTTATACATGTAAACTAGCCTAGAAAGATCTGACCTCAGAACCGCAGCATATTTTAAAAATGCGTTGGGATCAGCATCACAAAGCCCAGTTGGCTGGGTGTTATGACATCATCTTGATGACATTTCTCTGTCTGTCTGCTCGTAAGTAATGTGATAACTGTGGAGCGGCTGGCACCGCAGCACCCCGGCAGCTCAAACTCCCCTGCGCTTCTCGGCAGGTCGAATAAACAGCCAGCTGGTCGCGCCAGTTAATACTACGCTGCCCAGCTATAAACTGAATGTTTTCCCCAGTCGTCTTCCCAATTAGGCATATTTACTGATAAATCACTGGGTGATTTATTGACTGAGCAGGGAAAAAGAAGAGGGAAATAAAGGGAAGAAGAGAGAGATGAAACCTCTATTGTGTGGCAGAGAATAGCCCAAGCAAGCGACATATGGAGCCCTTGCTATAAGGAGAACAGGAGCTGAGTATGGGAAAAGGATAACGGAGACTGATATAAATTCCTGGGGCAAGCAGAAAAGAGAAAGGGGGCTGAACAGGAAGGAGCAGTGAAGAAAAAGACAGAAAAGGATTTGTGGCACAATAATTATTTGCATGACAGAAGACAGGCTGGTTTCCAGGAGTCCATAGAAAAGAAAGGAGAAAAGAAAGGCAGCTTGCAACGTCTGTGAGTGGAGAAGCAAGAAAAACCAATGGAAAGACAATAAGTACGTCCTGTAAAAGCACTAATGCATGGGTACAATCCTCCAGGATACAGAGTCCCCATTCTTGAAATTTAGTACATCTGTGATCAAAAAGAAAGAGGAAAGTCAAAGAGTTTATGCTAATTTAAATGAAATGAAGGTAGCTGGTACTATGAACAAGATTTGGTAGAGTATACATTATTGTCCTGGAGTGAAATTTCATTTATTTACTGGCAAACTTCAATGGCTTGAACAGTGGCACAAAATACAACCCCGGCAAGTTCAAGGATGAAATCCCAGGCTGGTATCCAGGGGAACCCAGACAGGCTGGAGAAATGGGCTGACAGGAACCTCATGAAGTTCCACAGGGGCAGTGCAAAGCCTTGCACTTGGGGGGGAACAACCTCCCAGCACCAGGACGTGCGCGGGGCCAACTGGCAGCTGTGCACAGGAGGACTCGGAGATCCTGGTGGACGGTGAATGGGACATGAGGCAGTGGTGTGCCCTTGCTGTGATACACACTGAGCTGCAGCAACAAGAGTGTAGCCAGCAGGTTGATGGGAATGATAATTTCCATGTCTTCAGTACTTGTGCAACTGCTTCTGGAGTCCAATTTTGAGCCTGCTAGTACAAGAAAGACATTGAACGAGTGTTGCGAGTGCCAGCATGACAGTCAGACGGCTGGAGCGCACAACAAGCAAGGAGAAGCTGGGAGTGCTGGATTTGTTCAGCCAGGAGCACAGGCTAAGACGTGCCTGGTTTAATTCTGCTTCACATCAGTGCCTGCCTGCAGAATCACAGAATCACAAAAGGGCTGGGGTTGGAAGGGACCTCTGGAGATCATCTAGTCCAACCCACCTGCTAAAGCAGGTTCACCCAGCGCAGATGCACAGGAATGTGTCCAGGCGGGTTTCGAATGTCTCCAGAGAAGGAGACTCCACAACCTCTCTGGGCAGCCTGTTCCAGTGCTCTGTCGCCCTCAAAGTAAAGAAGTTTTTCTTCATATTCAGATGGAACCGCCTGTGCTTCAGTCTGTGCCCATTGCCCCTCATCCTGTCGTTGGGCACCACTGAAAGGAGTCTGGTCCCATCCTCTTGACATCCACCCTGGAGATATTTATAAACATTGATGAGATCCCCTCTCAGCCTTCTCTTCTCCAGGCTGAATAGACCCAGCTCTCTCAGTCTCTCCTCATAAGAAAGGTGCTCCAGACCCCTCATCATCTTTGTAGCCCACCACTGGACTCCCTCCAGTAATTCCTTGTCAGATTGCACCATTCCTCATCCAATTGCACCATTTCACAGAACAGTTTTAGAATGATTGTTTTGTGCCTAGTACAAATAATAATATAACATCCATTCGATTTTAATTAGGAATTTGTGGAAAATAATACAACAAAAAAGAAGCTGCAGAAAGCATCATATTGTTTTGCAGCTGATTTGGCATAGCATGCCTGGCAGTGTGCAAAAGACATTCACACGGTGCTTCTCATTGAGCATGCCATTGTTGGTGTGACATGTCACAGCCAAGAAGCCAGCTTGTCATATGCCTTCCACTTCACTGAAATTCATGCCAGGCTATGGAAAACATGGGAGGCATGAATGGAAACCTAACAACAGCCACATCTTTGTGTGCCAAAATAAAAAGAACGACATACTGAATTAAATTATGTTGTTGTTATGTCACAATTCCTATTTTTTTCCACAGTTTCTGTTGTCAAAGAGCAGAATCTGATACTTACAGACTAAGAGTAGCTAGCTCTATAAAATCTCTTTCTGCCCAGATTTATTCTATTTTTATTGGTACTTATCTACAAAATCCCAGAGCTGCTATGGCATACTCTGCTCCACCACTTATATTGTTTAAAAGCCCACAGGTACAAAAATCTCCACTGAAACAAGAAAAAAAATGCAAATTTTGTCAGTAATTTTGTCACATTCTTAGGTAAAGGTTTTTATATGTGGATGAACTAGGAAAAAAACCCCAAGTAAACACATCTAGGTGAATGTTAAAAATGTATTGGCACTCTTGGCTGGAACGCTGGCTAAAACACTTGCCATATTTCAGCATATGTTCCTGTCTACCCACTTTGCAATGCAGTGCAGCTACAACACATAATTGTGAGCTCATTTGGATACTTTCTGAATGCCATCCAGCCACTTTTGTCGACTGCATTGTTTTGCCTTCTACCTTTCAATTCCTTTCAAAGCCCTGGAAAATATTTGCTTCTGCATGCGCTCACATTCACACACACACACACATTGCCCATGTTTAGTTGCCAGAGTCAACAGGTTGGTTTCATTGAATATACAGCAGGCTGGGTTGGACAACCAAAACATGCTCAAGAAATATATTACTAGATGGGCAGAGGACCCCATTAGGTTTGGGATAACAGCTTATATCACTACAGTAGTGGAGATGCTAATGCAAGATAAGCCAGAAACATGTGTTTCCATAGAAAGATCTCATCTTCAAAAGTCTACCCATGAGATGGGTCAGCCAGACTGGTGCATAGTGCAAGGAGCTCATAAAGTGCTCCAACAAGTCTGGTAACTCTTCATCTGCCTGCTTCTTCGAAAAAATCCAACAAGTCTGTATTTGCTGCTCCAGCACAGTTTGCAACCTGCAGTGACCCGTGCAAAGGGAAACACGCATTTTCAGACCAGACATAAGTAAGCAAGAAAACATCACCAAGAGAAAGACTGATGGTGGAAGGGCCTCCAAAAATCCCTCCAAAATTTAAAGAAAAAAAAAAGATGAAACTCTAGAACAGAGCCTGCTGCTAGAGACTGTAATGGCACAAGTCAAGCAGTGAGACACATAACCATTGAGACAGACTGGTGAAATATACTGTTGGTCTTATCAAGTACACACACATAGAAAAGCACAAGGGGAACCTTGTCCACAGCAAGACCTGATGCTGGATACATAATGCTGAGCCATAGATAATTTTGGAAACGTGAGAGGGGTTTTGGGCTGTGGCCAGTATAATTATGTTTATGGAGATGGACTTAGCTTCTGTTATGGCAAAGGCTGAGACATTTCTTTCCCCAGGTGCAACCCGGAGCATATTCCAAATGGAATAATTGTAAATAACAAAGTTATTTGTATGCTCTAACTAAGTGTCCATATAGTGATGGAAAAAAATAGAATCAAATAATAAATTCCAATAAATACTAACAGGATAGATGGTTTGTACAGAGATTCCCAGTGCAAGGAGTAGATGGGAAAGGTTTCTGCAGGTAATACTGCCCTGTGCCCTGTCCATCTGGGCTGTTTGGCAAAACTCCACATCCTAGTTTAAGATTATGTGAATGTTCCATATATTAGCTCCACCATTTCAGCTGGGGAAGCTTGACATTTTTTATGCATCTGACAGACCAGTCAGTAAAAGTCAGAAGCTGAGACAAGGAGATGTTCAACAGCTTGTCTTCTTCTGACTAGTTATAACCATGCATTGCTATGATGCTTATTTACCAGTTACAAACTTTTCTCTGTGCATGCATAAATGGACTTAATCAACTCCTTTTCCTGTCACATAAGGTATTATTGAATTGCCTTGCTGACAGGGAAGTGTGTGCACTTAAAGTGATAATGTCTATCCAGGTAACAAGTTTCAGAGGATGTCTTCTATTCAACAGCTCAGTCACAGTAAATATTGCCAAGTGAAGAGGTTACTCACTTGAACAGGCACGTCATGAACTGGACCTTACAATTCCATAATATGAAGATACAAATGCAAGTATTAAGAAATGAATTCACTGTTTAACGTAAAGCTCTATGGTTCTATGTGGAGTGTTGCCTAAATGTTGCTGTGAGGCTGTTCCAGGCAAATCTGAATCACGGGACTTCATTTCCTGATTAAAGACATTTCAATACAACAATTAAAAATTAAAAAAAAAGGAGAACTCTAGTGTAGTGTTGAATTTTGTTCAGCATTTAGAGAATTACAGAGCAAGAGGATACCAGAAACATTTAAAAATGGCTAGCCCTTCAGTCAGATCCTGTGACAAGTGAACACCCTCCTTCCAGCACCAATGACAGAGAATAACGAGGACAGCCAAGCTCAGCAAAGTAGCATGAGCAGCAGATTTTGTCAGGTTTCCAAAAATGACTATTGGCTGGCAATGCTTTTATTAAATTTAATTAATATAATTTTAATTATTTTATACTATTATATGTTAACCATCAAAAGTTCAAATTAATTGGAATATAAACCAACAGAAAGCAAAACTACGTGTAACTCAGATCATGTCCATGCGTAAAAGGTCACAATCAGGGTCCAACAAGAAGTTGCTCTTACAAAGAAATGCCAGGCAAGATTCTCTGCATTAGACCTTCACTCCACATCACCTCTAAGAGGAGGAGGAGATGCAAATATTTTTATTTTTGTTTTTTTAAGGCTATTGAAAGCACCTATAGGAACTCTGATTGTGAGTGTTCAAAATATTTTATGGGACTTCAGGGCCTTGAAATAGTCTGTGATGGACAACAGTATAAGAATGTAATTATTTGCGCTGTTAATTAATAACATCCCATATTCTCTTTAATCAGTCCTAGCAGGATTACTTCTTTAAAAGAAGACATGTTCCATATCCTCAGCTTTACTCAGATTACACTGACTCTACACCTTTTTCAGATTTTTTCAGTGGTGGAAGTTATAGCAAAGTGCTCTAAGACATTAGGCATGGAAAGTATTGTTTCTACACTCGCATCACCTTTCCGAACAGACACAATGAAATCAGTATTTCATTTATAGGTCTTACACACTACTGGGCAACAAATCAAATTTCATCTGTTTATTCAGGGGTCAGTAGCATTTGTTTAGCTATAAATTTGGGTATGCTGCAGACACTGATGCCATCTGTTGCTCAGTGGTATCTGACAAGAAAAATTATTCCTTGATTATACTCTTTCTCCAATAGAGATTTATTACACAGACAATGCCCAATGCTGTGGGAGCTCTTAAATTAGCACTTCATGGCTGGCAGCCTGCAGTGTTAAGAAAAAAAAAAAGAAAATCACTGTTCTCTGAAAGAAACCAACTTTAATGGAAACGTCTTTGTTTTTTAATTCAGCGGGGAAATTATCATAACCATGAAGGATGATTGAGACATCGCATACAGAAAGAAAAGGGATATGTAGACTGAAACAGATAATCAGACAGCTTATCACTAGTAGGCAGAACAACTTGTCCTGCAGTTCTGACCTCATGATTATTGAAACCAGCAACCAATTTGGTGCATATCAGTGAGAGATTTCCATCTGTAACTCCTCTTACCTTGTGATAGGATTCTTTGGGACTTTAGGAATGGCATTACAGATCCTAGCTGTACTTTTCTCAGCCTATAGAAGCAAAAGCACTACTATACAGAGGCTTTGCGTGCATAAACATGCTTTTTACGTAGAAATGGATACAATGGACACAAGTCCATTACTGTCAACATTTATTTAAACACAGGATCTTATAGCTCAAGAACAAACTGCATTTGTTTCAATGCTTCTTTAGTTACTCCTACTGGACTAGAGGGATCTGCACTGTCTGTCAGCTCAGGCCTCCTGTGAGCTGCAAGTGGTGGCAGAACCGCGGATGTTGAGGAACGGGCTCCACCCTGTGGACTATGGAAAATGAACATCAGAAATCCAGCAAGAACATCCTTCACTTCATTTTTCAGTAAGGATGCTTGCATTGTCTATGGGGTAAAGGTAGGATGGATAGTGAGAATGTCAGTAAAAAAAAAAAAAAAAAATACTGGGAGGAATTGGAAGAATTAAAAATCTTAATCCAGTAAAGGTTTGATATCACCACCATACAGGTCTGAGGGACCATGGTCCCACTGGTCCCGCTCAGCGAGGAAGCTGGTCTAACTCCAGGAAGGAGTTTTGAGTTCTTCAACAATTCTCTGACAGATGTACGAGATCCTAATAACAGCAAATAGTGCCAGTGTGCTACTCAAATTCAGCAAAAGCATATTTTTCCCTAACACCTACCACATTCTCTGCATACCAGTGGCATGGCAGAACTGGAAAAGTGGGAGTTAATGTAGATGTCTGGCCTGGAAAATTAATGGCACAAGCAGTGAGACTTACTTCAAGTATTCCCGTGGAGACACGGTTCTGTGTAAGTGCTCCTGCTTGTGCTAAGTCCAGCTGTCGTTCAGTAGAGCAACCGCTTCTCCTGCAGACCTGAGGGCATCACCACTCCTGACCTTCCTGTGGGATTTTTCCTACAAAGGCAGGATACTGTCTCCAGGGAGATCTTTGTTAAACAGAGTTCTTAACAGAAATGTTGCCATTTATTATGCCAATCTTTTCAGTTTTCTGAAGCAGAGACAATTCCTTCAACTGGATCAGGTTTGCTCTACTGTCCTGCTTAATTTATCAACTCACTCAATGATCGTTTTCATTCTCATATTCTCATATATGTTCCTATCAATCCTTCTTCATTTGCACCCATGTTATTCACAGTCATCCTTCAGTGAGGTCTTCATTTAGACCATGGACTTAGGTTATCTTTGCCTCATCTTGATTGCGTAGAACCTGCATTTCTTTCTTCTCCATCTTCCTTTCTCATGGCTGATTTTCCATCTACTATGTATTTTTTTCAAAAGTAAAATTCGACATGACTTCTGACAAAGTTCACTTTACTTATCTGATCTCTGACATCAAAGATAGACCTTCCTTGGCTAATGATTTGCCTTTTTGTTTCCTACTGCCACTTACTCCCAACAGCCTTTTTGGTCATTATTCACCAGTAAGTGCAGAGTTCCTTTTGTGTGCTTTGCAATGTAAGTTCCAGAGGTTTCAGAAGCTTTTCCTTTAAAGAACAGCATGTGGTTTCCTCATTTAAGTGCATGGACTTGTTATTTACACAAATACTGAATATTTGCCTTTTTGAAATCAAAAGCTTTCAAAATACAATTTTGCTTGTTCTTCTTTTAATTTGAATGGCAGCAACTTGCAATAATCAATGCAAAAGTCATTTCAAGAACAAGCGCACTTGTTCGCTGAAATCCAAACTACAGTTGCATAGCACATCATCTCCTGTTGATTTAATGATTAACTGATAAAGAAATCCGGGATTTATTACATACAGGATTAAGTAGATTCTACACATTCTTGCAAGTATTTTGCTGTCTGGTTCAAACATAGGAAGTTAAAATTTTCTATAACAGCAGTACTCTGTTGGTGTTTATTTTCCTAGTAATATCACAACATCTCCATCCTGTATTCAAATCTGTTTCTGTGTCTCAATAACATAAACCTTTACAGCCTTTCCGTCTCTCCCTCATAGATAACCCTGGACAGGTCCATTTCATTTTGTTGCACATTTTTGCAGATCAACATGTACAGCAGCCCTAAATTGAAGATACTATAAAAAGTATGTTCTTAAAGAAAAGGTAAGTCCAATTTGATGTGTAATTCATCGTTACCTGTACATTAGCTGTACTCTTTTTTTTGGGGGGTGGGAAATGTTAAAATATGTTCTATTAAATTCTTGGGTTTGGAAATAAAATGATTTCTGAATACATGCTTCGTGCTGCAATATTGACAAATTGAGATGAAAGGCAGATAGATGAAGCAGAACACATATTATAGCTGCTTCCTTTGCTGAGGCATGGGGAAAAAATGCCACAGGAAGAAGTAAGTATTGTTTTATTTTGCTAAACAGACAGTATGAACATTCGTTAACTCTGATTACTCAGCAAAGAAACACCAGCAAGCATATCCAGGAGAGTCTTTCTTTGAGGTACAGTAAAAATAATATATACTCTTTTCATTTTGTAGTAGAAATGCATAACCATGTGTGCTGGTCTTCGCTGGGATAGAGTTAATGTTCTTCACAGTAGCTTTTATGGCACTGTGTTTTGGATTTGTGCTGGAAACAGTGTTGGCAATACAGGGATGTAGGCTGGGCATCGGTTGGTTCGTGGTGAGCAACCGTTTTCATTTGCATCACTTGCCTTTCTTGGGTTTCATTGCTGTTATTTTCCTTTTCAATCCAATAATATGTCAATTATTAAACTGTTCTTATCTCAGCTCACGAGTTTTCTCACTTTTACCCTTCCAATTCTCTTCCTTATCCTGCTGGGGGGCGATGAGTGAGCGGCTGCGTGGTGCTTAGCTGCCAGCTGGGGTTAAACCACGACACCACAGATGGTTGTACACTTGAGGTCCTACCAGGAATTCACAGTTCAGTTATGAATTTACATCCGACTGAAAGATGGCCACAGCTGGTGGGAAACTTGTTTCAGTTAATAAAAAGGCTTTGAAACTATAGGAATAAGCTTTCGATTTTCTTGTAATTGCTCTTGTGAAGTGTGGGAAGCTGGGAGGGTTTCTGTCTGTGAAAACCTAACAGGTGGTAATTCATTTCAATCATTTGCCTGCCCTGCTGAAATTAATATATGCATTATATACATTAAATTAATCAAGGATTTAGTGTACCACACTGATTAGGGTAATTTTTTTTTTTTTTTTTTTTTTAAATTCACAAGTGCCCAGAGGCTTTTTTCTCTATTTAAGATGGATGAGACAGCAGAATTAGAGTCCACATAACATATTCTTAGTCTGTTACCAAGGTAATCAATACTGAGCTACACTATTCATCAAAGGGAGAAATGCAATGGAACAAAACTACGTATGCTTTATTCTTCAAGAGAAAAACAAAAGTTTAAAGCACATTTGCAATGAGGTTGCTGCTTTTGTGTAGTAGTAGTTTGGAGACAGAATGGAATCAGAGCAAATGCCATGACAGAATAATATATCTTTCAGAATCTATTTTCCCTTGGGCTGACATACAAAGCACGTGTTTGGTGTTGGAACCCAAACTATGTCAGTAGTTGATGAACTTCTATCTATTCTGTCTTTCAAAAGCAGTAGACGAAACATGCAAATAAAGCAAAGCACACTCTGTCGGATTTTGTGAGCAATTAAGATATTATTTCACTTTAACACGTTTAATTTGCTTGCTTAAAAAGTGTATTGTATTACAATCATATGTATCGAAGAGAAGAGTAGCAAGGTTTTCTAATAAGTTCTTGTTACTTCCGTCATCACTCAGCATTAGAAATAAAACCAGAAATCAATTTTTTATGTAACTCAATTTATTTGTTCTCTGAGGACACAAACACTGTTATTTCAAGTGCAGGCAACTAATCCTGTTTCATTGCCCCAATAACAACAGATTAAAACATCACAGTCAATGGCTTTTAGGTAGAAAGACTCAAACTTGTCTCAGTTATTTGTGTTGAAATTTTCTCAACACCAAGATAAACTGCATATGGATAGGAGAGGAACTTTTACATGTAAGACATAGTACAGTAGAAAAAAATGTTGCTTATGAGCTTTCTGTAGAAACATTTTTCTGTGTTGAGAAGATGTGCAGATTCAGGAGTTTAAAGACGATCTAAGAGACTCTCAAAATCAATACTGTTGCAAGTGCTGCACTTGTAATATCAAAAGCTGATCTTCTGATAAGATTAAGCCAATGCCAAAACATTTGTAAACAGGATTCAATCAAAACTTTCGTTTCTGCTGACAGTAACTTGTTTTTTAAAATGAAACTGCTTTATACTAAGCAAAATGCTCTTCTAATAAACTGAAATATTAATTCTCAATGGGAATTTGGCAATTCTTTGAACATTTCCAAATGAATACAAAGGATCAACTCTGCCTTCAGTTTCATTCCTGAATTGTGCTGGTAATAACAGCAGAATTTGTCCAATGTTGCTAATTCATTACTTCCCTGTTGGATCACCATTTTTCTAGTAAAGGTGAAGAGTGAAATAGTGAAGGAGAACTGGGAAATGCCTGTTCTAGCTATTTGTAATCCTGCTTTTTTCAGACTTCGAAATATCCCTTATAAATGTTGCTGTAAATATGTTTGTAGCAACATCTCCAGAAGAATGCTCTCCGCCACCTACTGATCAGTTAGAGGAATACAGAGAATCCAGAAGCTTCATTTGCAGAAGGCTTTGTGCACCAACTGTGACCATCCAGTCTCCTGTATGTACAATACTGAACAATCACCCTGATGGGGAATATAACATAGCAGGTCTTCACTCACATACTCTGCATGTGGGTTCAGACTAGATGGTACTTGATGAAGGACAAGGGAAGATCATAGAATCATAGAATAGTTTGGGTTGGAAGGGACCTTCAAACCTCATCTAGTCTAACAGTCCTGCAATGAGCAGGGACATCTTCAACTAGATCAGGTTGCTCAGAGCCCCGTCCAGCCTGGCCTTGAACATCTCCAGGGATAGGGCATCTACCACCTCTCTGGGCAACTTGTGCCAGTGTTTCACCACCCTCAGTGCAAAAAATTTCTTCCTCACATCTAGCCTGAATTTCCCCTCCTTTAGTTTAAAACCATTAACCCTTATCCTATTGCCACAGGCCCTGTTGAAAAGTCTGTCCCTGTCTTTCTTAGAGACCCCTCTTAAGTAGTGACAGGCCACAATAAAGTCTCCTCAGAGCCTTCTCTTCTCCAGGCTGAACAACCCCAACTCTCTCAGCCTGTCCTCACAGCAGAGCTGTTCCAGCCCTCTGATCACCTTGGTGGCCTCCTCTGGCCCCTCTCCAACAGGTCCATGTCTTTCCTGTACTGAGGGTTCCAGAGCTGGATGCAGGACTCCAGGTGGGGTCTCATGAGACTGGAACAGAGGGGCAGAATCACCTCCCTCGACCTCTTGGCCACACTCCTTTTGATGCAGCCCAAGATACGATTGGCTTTCTGGGCTGCAAATACACATTGCCAACTCATGTCAAATCTGTCATCCACCAATGATGATGATTGAGGTGTTAGTATCTGCCAGGGATTCCTTACTCGAGTCATATGTATGAGCTGACATGTCTCACCAGAAAGTAACAAAGCTGAACAGACTCCACATAAGAGTCTCTAGCTACACGGAGTCATGATAAACAAACACTCAGGTGACTTAACCTGGATTTTTCAGTATTGGGGAAGACAAATAATACATGAGTCATGCACAAAGACCGTCTCCATATGCAACAAAGTCCCTAATGGGTGAAATCATTAAAACGCAGACTAAGATGTCAAAAGTGAAAAAAAAAAAAAAAAGAGGCAGAGCATCAAAACTAAAAATTCATCATCCTAGGAGGTAACATAGAGCGCAGAAGAAAGGCACTTCCCTCTTAGCAGTCCTAAAGCTGATATACAAAGTACAAGGCAATATGAAAGCAGCAGCACTCTACAGGTGAATGGGTGAAGTAACAGCAGCAGTGAGAGAAGAAAAGATCGATGGGCAGCAGCAGGACATAGCAAAGACAGCAAATGCTGAAATAACAGTAAGGGATCTTCACATACAGAAGCTGAGTACACCTGATGGTATCCCCAGAATACTAATCTAACCTTGGATAACAAACTCTGAACAAGAAAGTGAAGTAAAAATCTGGCATGTTAAAGAGGAACTTATTCTTTGGGTGTTTGCACTGGAGGTGGGATATCTGAGGAAGATCGCTATTAGAGATGCTGCAGGGGTGGGTGTTTTACCTCCTGTTCATGTACTCTTGACCCACTGTTATTTCTGCTTTCCTGAACTACTGGTTCATTTTTCTGCTTTTACGACATTTCTTTTGAAATTAATTTTAAATATTGAAACTGACCCCATTTTTCTTCCAAGACCACATGGCAGAGAAGTGACACTATCACAAATGCTGAGGCATTTGTGGTAAAAAATCACGTATATCTCACATTCCCTTATTAAGGTTAGTATTTGCATACAGTATTTTTTCTGCTTTCAAAATCAGATTCAGTTTTACCACTCAGAATTTCAAGCTGAGAAACACAGATCTGGTTCCAGAGGAAAAGCAGTAGACAGCAAAAACTAACTACACTTTGGGATGCAGGGATTTTCTCACTCGGGTTCAGCAGAGCGAGACTTGAGACTTCACTTGAACGAGGCTCTCACTATCCTGCCCTTCACAGGCTGAGGTGGGCGCCAGTTATCAACCAGTGGATTCACAGGTTCGTTCTCACCGTTCTTGGAAAGGCTACGGAGCTTTGCCATCTGCAAAGAAGAAAAATTCAAGTGTCCACGTGAATTCACCCGGAAGCAGTGTGGACCTTGATGCCTCGAACAAACTCTCAGACAGTAAAGGAATTTTCTGATATAATGACAATCATATTGGTAGAGATTATTGGTACAGATCACTGCAGCCCAACAGCTGGCACTGCTTCTGTGGATCTTTACACTCTTCATGCAAAGAAGAGTGCATCGCCTGACTCTCACCTGGGCTTCTTTTGGATTTTTCCCTGATCCACACGCACTATGCAGAAAAAGAGTAGTGGCCTCCTGTGCCCCTGCTGGAGCGGGGCTGCAGTCAAATCCCTTGTGAAAATATGGCTATCCGTAAAGGTATTCTGATAGAAAAAGCTGCTCTGCAGAATTTTGTACTTTGTTCTGTAAGGCAGAGAAATGTTTGCCAACTGGATGATTCAGTTCAGTCATTAATTCAGCACTTAGCTGTTGTTCTCCAAATTAATTTAAATCCAGTGTTGCTTTGTTAATCGTTGGTCTTCCATCAGAATGCAAAATACATCTGTTCTGAAAACAGCCAAATCAGTACAAGGGCTATACCCTGACTCGTACTGCTGAGGCAGGAAATCGTATAAATAACCAAAAGTTTTAACACAAGAACTAAAAAGAACATCACCGCACCCAGACTTGGTCTCCATTCTTTTCCCTGTGTAAAGGCACATTTGAGCTATATGAATACAATTAGTACATTAATTTGTATCAACATTCAGGTTTGCAGGTTCTAGCTAGTTTGATCCTTCTCAGTGGCAGCTTTTAGGAAGTCAAGATCTGGACCAGCCATTTCTTAAACTGGGAAACCAGCTAAGTGTTAGCCTCACTTGCCCCTCCATGTTGAAGCACAGAGTATGAGCTGAGGCTGCTGTGATCGCTGAATTTTGTGGCTCGGGGCTCTTCTGCCTATGCAGGTTTTCAGGATCCCAAGAACTCTCCTGCTGAAGCTGTTCCAGGAGGTGTCTAGGAAGACAGCCTGGTTCTCAGGGTGAGTTTTACAGCCCACTTCAACAGTCCATTCTGGAGGCAATTTCTCACAGCCCTCAGCTAAAGCTTTCCTTATCAAAAAATGCAAGGAAACATAGAGCTTGCAAATCATCACACTGAGACGTTGCTGAGAACTGCTGAAGCAGTAGCACGAACTGGCTGGAGTTACCTGGTCTGAGCTGACTTCAATTGGCTCTCTCAGGAGAATCCAGGTGATGCATTCCTCACAGGGGGGTGTCGTGAAGGAACCATGGTAGGTCCAGTAGTCCCGAGATTTGGGGAAAAGAATTGAAGGGTCAAAGTGCTGAAAAGGAGCTTCTTTCCCCTTAAAGAAACACAAAATAATTCTCTGCAGTAACTCTAAGGATATGCAACTTATAAGACATCAGAATCTATGTTATTATAAAGGAATTAATTAAGTATCAAGATTAATCCAAGAGATCAATCTCCTTCCTGTCAAGCATTCACCCTGCAATTAATAATGCCATTTTTATTCCACTAATAAACTGATATTTTTATTCCATTAATAAATTAAAAGAAATTACAAACTGAATTTTATGGCACCGAAGCAAATTCATTGTTACATTTTTCTATTCTGGAATTATAAAATATTTGGATTATTTCGAGTAATTTGGGATAAAAGTCATAGGCTGCGGCACTGCAGGTACTGGTACCACTTTGATCCAATAGAAGAGTGGCCAGGCATTTATCTCAGATTCATTCCAGCCTTCTCCTCTATCTGAAGGAATTTAAATCTGCATCTCTCCCAAAACTGTGCTCCTATTCCTTTGTCATGGTGACAGTTTCAATCTTTTTGTTGGCACTATTACACTTAATGTGAAAAAATAAAGTATTTCCTGGAAGAGTAGTGGATCTTTAGTGTCTTCAACTAAAGGTGATCATCACCAGACAAGGGAGAACAGCAGGCATCAGACAGCATTTCCTGAAAAGTTTTTATTTTCCATTCGATAGGATACTCAGGAGAATATCTCCATGCATATGATGAGATTTCCTTGTCCCCTCAGGGCAACAAGAACTAAACAAGCAAGTTCAGTTCTCCAGTGGTATTTAGGGTGCAGTTCTGGAAAGTAAAATCTATTATTCCCAATTCCTTCTGTATTGGAGAATCTTCTCTAGATCGGAATAGAGTATCACTCTACAAAGTGCAGTGGGAGGAGCTGAAATCTTTTCCACACATCCTTGCACAAAATATGGGTAGAAAGAATAACATCAAGACTCCAAACATATTTTCCTGACAAAATTATTCTGTAAGTCTGAGTTTGCAAATAACTTCACAAACAAAACCGTGCTTTTTCAGCAAATACAATAGTGTCCGGGAAAGTCCTCTGTCTGTAATGTATCACAGCAATTGAAACTGCATGTGTGACAAGTATACTGGTGATAGCTCCCATTAATCCTTCCTGAAAAATAAGTAATCTTGGTAAACTGTATGTGATGATAGGAAAGAAAATAAGAGATAAAATACAGGATATGGTTGTTTGCATATGCACCTATCTTTCTCTGCTTTTCTTCAACTGCTGTTTTTCTCAGAGCCACTACAGAGAATATCTTTAAGTAGGAAATCAGACTTCTATTTTTTTTTGCTGTTAAAAGTCATAAAATCTCCAGCTAGGCAGTCTCAGATACAGAATGTAACCGAGTGGGTATCACCGCCATCCTGACATCATTATATGTCAGTGTTTCACAGGGTGATTGATCAACATCTATTAACTGTGGCAAAGCTCTTCTGTGTGTAAATGGCCAAAAAATTGCTTTCAGTTCCCTCAGCGGAACTGAGTTGTATCTGAAGATTAAGAAAAGGTTGAAAAAATAAAAGTAATGTGACTCTGAGGGAGAACAGATTTCAGGCTCAGACCCACACATCAATGGCAGGACATACACACATAAATTAAACACTAAATTTGGAAAAAAATTCTCAGAAAATTTGTAAAATTCAGTCCTGGTGATCTAGTGATATGTTAAATGTCAAATAAAAAAGTGACTTTTCTTTTAGCATCATTAGAATCATAAAGCTTATAATGTAGTAGAATTGCTAATCAATACCCAGGGGTTAGGTTTATGTTAAATAATGTTAAATAGCAATAGATGCAGCATCACAATTTTCTGCAAAGAACTCTCTTCTGTAGTTTTATCTATGCAATGGGTATGGACTTTGGTCCTTAGACAATTGATCAAACTGAAAACCAATTTAGAATAGTCTTCCAATGCTATTTATTCTAGTTCTAGTATCATAGGAAGACAGACAGACTGGTGCAGAAACTGTCCCGTGTAATCCCTTTTATAAATTAATTCAGTTCCATCTTGAAACTCATGAGGTTTTTAGTCTCCCTTATGCTGACTGAGAGCTTGCTCCATCATTCCTATCAGTTTCTTCTCACTTCAGGCTAGCTAAATTTCTGACTCAGTTACATGGATTTGTTTTGGCCACCGTTGTCCTCAAATCCAAAAAGTTTTTCATTTCTTCTTGGTATTTGCACACAAGCACATATTTGCAGACCGGTATCAATAGGACTAGCAACTGTGCATGCAAGGATTGACACAAAATCCCCTACAAAAAGAATACTTGCAGAAATGAGGGGTTATATGTTTACTTAAGTAAAACAAAGTGTCCTCCTCCACAGTCCAATATATCACCTCTGGTCCTACTGTTAAGTATCAGAATGACACCAAAAAGAGTTAATCTGAACTTCTGATTTCTGCTTTTGCTGCTTTTCACCTACATTATATCACAAAAGCTGTTTTGATACCTTAGTCTTAATGTTATCAATTTCTTCAAGAATTCTCTTCATCTCTGGTTTGGGAGTTTTTCCAACCTGTAATGCAAAGTACAAGTCCTGTATTTTTTCATCATGTTCCACATTATTTGAAAGAAATTCAGTACATCCCACCTGTCAAGTTGGGCAGCGGTTCTCTCAGAGCATCTGGTACAGACTGACACAAAATTACACGTGTTAAAAGAACATCTGGAATAGCAGTCAAGTAACTGACTTTGCAATTAAAAAATGCATAGAAAGGCTCGACAAGGCATTCACACTGCCTGAGGAACAAACTACGCACTCAGACAGTGTCATCTACACCCTCCAGGGCCCAGCCCTTGGCTCCCGGTTTGAAAGCAAACCCACAGCCACTGTGAGACGTATGAGCACTTAGCAAAGTGTGGATACCCTGAAGAGCTGCAGCCCCTGCAGACACTTCAAACCTTCTGCAGCACGTACGCAGTCAGATCAGACTTGATGAAAGACATTACGAGATTCATGTCATGACCTCCTCAAGCTATAGGGTCACTTTACACTTGAGTTCCTGACGTTCTGCACCTCCAGAAGTTTTGACATGTCTCTGCATCCCAGAACAGTAAAGGCAGCATGCATAAGACATGCTGTTATTGCCATGTCTTGCTCCAAAATAGATTAAATTCTTTTCTTCTGGTGATAATTCCATCTCCGGTTTAGCAATATTCAAAAACTCAATCATGAGAACATGACAAACCCAGAGCAAAACAACAGTTCCTATGCTGAGCAAGAAGGAAACAGCAAAAGGCCAGAGAAAATATAGTGATACTACCTACATTTCTAGACCTTTTACCTGACTTTAGCATGGTTAATAGGAAGATAATTTTACGCTTTGTAAATTGCGTTTTACAAGATAAAGCCTTAGCCTAAAATAGACCAAAAGAAATTACAAAGGAAGAATAATTGAAGGACATAGTCATAGAGGAGAGTCTGGACAGGCGCTGACCTTCAGTTTAAACTAACCACAAGAAAAAGGTCAGGCTGGCTCACAGTGTAACAGAATTAAAATGACATCGGATCTACCCTGTCCAGGGACACTGTCGCAAAATTAATTACATCCACTTGCTATTGCTTGTACAAATGCAGCTTACTAGTGATAATGCAATAAAAGGAGAGCTATTCTCTGATGCTGTGTTCGACCTGAAATGCCCACCTGCAAGTGAAATGACAGCCACGCAGCTGAAGCTTGCATAATTTATGACTATTATGTTGTCTGCCTGTTAGTGTCTCTCAGTGCCCTAGACCACAGGCAGATTTGATGCTAGGATTGCTTTTTTTTTTTTCTGTTGAGTTTATAAAAAAAAAAATCAATTGGAAAATATCAGCAGAGTATTATTTTGTTATGAAGCTGCTGTATTTCAAGGTTCAAATGTTCAGTGAACTTCTTTCACCATCAACTCTTTCGTTTCGAGGCAAGTTCGTTGACCTCCTTTTGATTCCCAGCTTATGTGGGGATCAGCAAGAGACCAAGGAAGGGAATCAGCCAACACAACCTCTCTGGCGGGCAGACACAACACCTGCAAACTGACAAAGGGCAGCAGGAAACACTCTCCCTATGCAGACTGTCCTCTCCACTCAACACACGACACAGCACAGAGCTGGGCAGCCACCAGGGACAAAGCCAGCAAGTGTCCCAGGCGTGAAGTTGTGTCGCCTGTTCAATACCACACGTGCCACTGGTGTCACGAATGGTGCCAGAAGTCGGCTCTGAACGGGTTAGTGCATGGAATCTGGAGGGCACAAGGACATATGTGACTTCAATCTGTGCATCGCTTCGAATGCTTTCCTGTAAAATGATACAGTGCAGGGAAAAACAATGGGAGCTTTTGCACTAGAAAACGAGAAAGATGGAAAACATAGACAATAATAAATACTGAATATCTGCCACTTACTTTCAGAAAAACGCCCACAACAGCCACACCATCAGGTTGTTTCAAAGCTCCAGCAAAATTACCATGTTTTGGATTCCAGTGCACCATATGTAACTAAAAATCAATGAAACCTCAGTTATAAATGCAATAAATTGCCAACAGCACAGTCTTACAAGCTTTTAAGTTACAAATAGTTTCCACTACACAGTAAGTAAAGGAATGGACATGAAAAAGAAAACTTTATATAAGTACTTCCTATTGCAGCTCCCATGCTTCCATGCACTCACACTTTCTATAAAGCACTATTTTGCATTTAAATGAAGCCTAAAAGAAAAATAATTGAGTTTTCTACACAATACATTAAAAAATTAATCAGATAATGCAACTATAAACAGTTTAACCCAAGCACAGGACGTGCACACATACAGTGCATAGAACACCTACTGACACAGACTTCAGCTCAAGTAGATTTTTAGATCTTAAGGTTATGCAGATATCAGCTCAAGGATTTAGACTGGATTGTACGCAGTGCATACATTATTTTTATGTATCTCTTACTACTCTTGGCACATTGTACTGGAAAGGAGTGGAAACAGCAACCTGGCATCTTTCTCAATTCTACTTTCACCAATGCTGTATTTTCAGGATATATTTCAAGTTTTCACAACTGCTTCCAGAAAATCTGTGGCTCCTACACCTAGCTACAAATGCTGTAACCAGCAGTGTGGGATCTCAAAATAAGTAGCATCTGTAACATAGCACCATAAAAAAAAAGAGGCTGGTACATATTTTGAATGCAAATTTTTGACATTCTTTTAAGCACATTAATGTTAATTTAAAATAACAACCAAATAATTTGCTCTGAATATAAATTAATGTATTGTTCTCTGTTTCTTTTCTCTTGAGCTTAAGGATATCATTGCTAAGGATACAGATGGCAGCCATATATCTTTGGTTACATTCTAGCAAAATTTCATACATTCCAGATTTTCTTGTCCTGACAATAACTGAGTACTTCAAACAAAAGCAAAGTAAAAAGTCTGTGCTTGAACTAACCAACAAATAACTTGAGGAAGCACAATTTGTCTGTTTAGTCGGCCACAGACAGTAGAGCTCTAACACAGTTTGGCTGTAGCTAAGGAATAGGAAAAAACAAACCAAACCAAAACAAAAACCATCACCCACAGTCATCTCTGCAATGTTTGTGCACACTGACCCTGTAAAATACCGGCCTGAATTCTCTCCATGACGGGCAAAGCCCTGTAAGCAAGAAAAGCCTACTGCAGGCTCAAATAAGATGGAGGGAGGAGTTAGGTAACATTCGCTGGTAATTTACTAGCATCAATAGTGAATTCACATGTTTTTATTACCTGAAGAAGTCTTCAGGGCCTAAAGCAGCCATTAATTTTAACAAACAAACATCTGTTTTCCAGATCCCAAAGATAAACACAAATTTTAAAGCACAGATGTTCAGAAATGAGAAGATACTCCTTACCCCTCTGAATCAGTTTTAAGGTGGATCTAATTTTGAATGTCATTTTATCAAATCTGCTTTCAGCAAGTTTTTCTATTCATTAGTAATTCTTTCTGAAACTAACTTAGTAATTTAAGCTGCACCACAAATGGCTAAAAGTCAAAAAGCATCAGAAGAAAACAGATCTTCCTATTTGGAAATAACAGATTGCTTTGTCTCAAATATTTTTAAAACATTCCAAAATACCAGCAAAGCTCTAGCTTGAAGTAGTGAATTACACGTTAGTATATACTTGCAAAGATACATTTGTTGGCAGATGCAATTTATCCCACTGCACACTCATGAATATTCACAAGTTTCATAGGCAGATTTTAGAGAAAAATCTGTAGCTAAATACTTGTAAAAGGGAGAACGGTTAATTTGTTCAGATGCGCAGTCAGATTCCAGTTAGTACTGAATACGACTATTAACAATAGGTCCTACCTCTGCTGCATACTTCACCCCGTCTATGACGTGCTCAGAGCCGTGGTCATCGGAGGAACCCCAATGCAAGTGCAGCTGTCGCAGCCTGTAGGCGCCCGTGAGCGGCCCCCCTCTCAGCACTGCAGGTGACAACCTGCGTCAGCACCAGCCCAAAAAACGCTGACACACACCCTTACCGAATGAGGACCCACACTTCAAAAGCATGGAGCACCTCTTGTAAACACAGCTGATTGCAGCAGGGGTCACAACACTCACCGGTTTACAAGACTGGGGCCGAATTCTGTTATCACTCAGGAAGAGCCCTGTTTGATGTGAAAACTGTGGAACCTGCTGGGAGTCAAGCGTAGAATCCAACCCCTGCTGCCCAACAAGCCCCTTTTCTCCCAGCAAGTGGACACACTATAGTTCCTGATGTGGAGAGAGAAGGAAGGTATTCACAGCTGAACCTTGGCAAGAAATGGTCTGTCATGAAATGGTTGGGGATAGGACTGTGACATTAACCCAAAGGCGCTTTGAAGTGACCTCTAGCCCATGCCTGGCAAACCTTTTACAGTTCAGACAACTAAACAATGGTTACAGCATAGTTTGCTGCTTCTTGGAAAAAAAAAAAATCTATTTCTTGAAAGTGAGGGAAGAGAAGAAAGTTCAGCTCAAATAAAATACAAAAATGTTCTTTAGCAAGCAAAAGCTATAGTCCACATTTCACATTGTCACCAATGAAACAAATTAAGACGCTATTATTTCTTTTGATCTTAGGCACATAATGCTGACCATGCGTCAGTCTGACAGTCTACATCAACTCTGACTTTCCAAACATCACACCTGCTCTTTCAGTTCGGGGATTCTTCTGAGCAGGGACTGCTTAGAGGATAAGCTCTCAAATATATTTTTCATTCATTACCTAAGGCAGGAATGAGACGTGTTTCCTTACACAGAAAGCTGATAATGCAATTCACAACTGCAGTGCCAGAAGGCCTTGTTTAAATAGCATTCAAGTTTGAACTTCTACCAATAACTTTGAAGTTCAAAGTCAACACTGGAATAATATTTAAATCCTCTTGTGCCCAGTGGTCTCAAATTAATTCTTGATATCAGATGTGTTGGAATACCTACACAGAGCAAGAGGTTTAACTTTGCTACTAGTTTGTAGGTATCTCAGACATTGGGGGCAGAAACAAAGCACTCTGTTGAGTTTTAGGCATATAGTTCCTCTTGGTTTTTGAGTTTGTTCATACAGAAAATAAATTATAACTATCTCAATACAGGATTGACTAAGTCTTCTGTAGAAGCCTTCAGTGGAAAATATGTCACATTATTAATTGTTGTTGTTGTTGTTGTTTCACTGTTGAATGTAGGAAAAATAAGGCGTAGACTCTAAGGCCCAAACCCTCACAAGTATCAATGGGTGGCAGGAACTTTCAGAAGCTGTATTTATGTGCTCTACATTTACAAGCTAAATCAATATCAGGGTTGGAAACTCATTTAGCAGTCATTTCTTACAGGTGGCCCTTTCCAGAGCTCAAATACTGTGAAGCACTTGGAAACAGCACTTCATAACTATGTACAGATCTCTCCAGCATAAAAATAAACCTTTTTAACATTCAAATTTTTCCATGTGATTATATAAAAAAAAGCTATCTTAAAGCTAGATTCCTTTTTTCAAATTAAAATCCGGTCTGTGACTATTACTTATCCTCAGCTGCTGCCACTGCAGAAGCCAACAAATGAGGTAAAGTTTATGAAATGCTCTCTCAGGTGTTTTTTAAAGCTGTCAAATATTGTATTTGATTCCAATCAGACACATCCCTGTGAAAGGCTGGAGTCCAGCAGCCTGCAGAAAGTCAGTAACAGCATCAGGGTGGGAACATGCACACTGGGTGTGCAGAGGAACAGCAGAGATGATGGGGAGGGAAGAGGCAGGGGGGGAACCAAAGGAAGATGGTTTAGAGGAAGGGCTGCACCAAGGGCTGAGCTCTGCTTGGCCAAATCAGTGCCTCTCTCCAACACAGCTCCCTGGGCAGAGATGTTCTTGAGCAGCCTGTCTCAACATTTCAGCCTCAAGGAAGCTGCAAAGAAGACAGAGCAGAACTGCCATGTAAAAAGGCTAACAAGCAATCTACTTCCCATGCTTTCAGTCATGGCACTGATTTTATGAAGTGTTTGTGGAAGGGCATCCTGCATTATAACAGAAGTGCAATTTATGATTCGTCTGAGGTCACTGTGTAAAAACTCTGGTAACAAATACTAAAGCACCATACAAATATATAACAAAGAGATGGTCTCTGTCCTGAATAGCTTAGATTCCATCTGTGAGATGTGGAACAGTAACAGGTAACTGTAACAGTAAATAAAGGAGTCCCATGAGCTCATCACGATAAATGAGAGTGATCCTTCAATGTACTGCAGATACATTTCATTAATTATATAGCTTACTAAGAACAAAATCCCAGTAAAAATGCCATCAAAGCAGATGCAGAAAAATACAATGGAAAGTAACTCTGTTTTCCATTAATTAGATTGCTTTCCTTCTTGGTAAAGGACTGATCAATATTGCATACTCTTGAGATATCTTCACATTATACTGTATTGTGAATTTATTATTCATTTTGACTGTTCCTGCCTGCCTGCATCCAGAGCTACACATTGGTAGAGCTCTGGAATCAAGTTTTGAACAATTTAACCTAGACATGCAAGACTGCTCTCTCCCAAATAACAAAGCTATTTCACAGCTTTGCAGAAGCTATGGAATGCTATTTTCATAAACGTTATTTTCACAGCTTTTCCAGGCTATGGAAGTTCTTAAGACTTCCCATACAAATCAGGATCACTGCCAGGGGAAACACATGAGTTTTGTGTTTATGAAGTGGCTCAGAGCACACGCTAAACCCTTCCTGGTGACCTTTTTTCCCCTTACACAAAACCTGAGCATGTGGTGCCCGCATTGAAAGAGGGGACTTGGGGAGGAGAAGTCTGTATTTTAGGGATGCTCCGTTCCTGTTCCACCTATAGTGGATCTACACATGGCTGAATCCACCCAAATAATCTCCGGGATCACCTTTTTCACATACCCAAATGACTTTTCCCTGCCAGCCTCTCTAGGCCAGGCACCACCACAGGTTTTGCTTCCCAGTGCTTTGCACACCCCAGTTCCCAACAACCCCCAAAAGCCGAATCAGAACCCGACCTGATCGATCGAAAGTGTCGTCGAACACGACCCGGCAGGTGCGCCCGTTGTTCAGGATGGTTTTCGCTGCCCCAGGATCGTAACTGGCGTGCCAAGGGGCGAGAGACGAGTCGTGACGCACGTCTTTGCTGTTGATCTCGATGGGCGACTGCTTGTCTCCCTTGGCCTGGGGGTAGTTTTCATGCCACCGCTCAGGTCCTGGGGGGAAAGGCAAGGACATGTCGCCCCGGCTCGGCCCCGGCCGCCCCGCGCCCCCACTCACCGTTGTCGCTGTCGTAGCCCCACACAGACTGGGCCATGGTGGAGGTGCCGCCCGCTCCCCGTCCCCGCCGGCCGCCGCTGCCCTGCGGGCGCGATGCCCCCTCCCTCCTTCCCGCCCGCCCCAGGGGGCTTTTTATAGACCGCTGCGGCTCCGCGTCCTCCCCTGAGGGGTGGGCAGGGGGAGGGCGGCGGCGGGAGGCTGCGGGGCGGCGCGGGGCGCGGGCACGGCAGTTTTGTCGCCCACCCGTAGGAGGCGGAGGGCTGCCAGGGGCACGCACCGGCAGCTGTCACCCCGCTCCGGCGGGGCTCGCCTCAGCCCGCCCTGCCGCGGGAGCGGGGCAGCGGGGCTGCAGCGCCCTGAGGAGAGCGAGCGAGCGCTGGCGCTGAGCCGGCGGCAGCAGTGGCGGGAGCGGCCCGCAGGGGCCGTGCCGCCGGGCTGGGGCGCAGGAGCCGCTGCGGGGAGGGCTGAAGGAGGGGGGACCTGCTGCACAGGCCAGGGCGGAATGCAACACCCAGCGCGGCCCAGCCTGCGGGTTCTCCCCCGTTTGCGGTGCTGAGGCCGTAAAGTCTGCCCGGACGATTCGGGGTGAGCTCCCAAGGTGGGCAGGCTGCAGAGCTCTGGTTTCCCTGCTCTCACAAATGCTCCTGTTGAATAGCTCCAAAATACACTGTGTCTGCCTGACAGATTACCTCCCAGCCTGCAAAACCATCCAGTTACACAAATGGGGCCCCTGCCAGCTCCGAATGAGGCCGTTCCTGCCTGTTTGGTCAAATTGAGGTCTGACGTTGTCCAGTCGATTCTCCTTTGTGCAGGGAGCTTTAGCCTAAGTGCATTTCTCGTATTAGTCAACTTAGCAGTCAATATTTAGGTCAGGAAAACATCTGTTTTTCAGATGATGAGGTAGTGATCGGTACGGTTGCGTTAGTTGGCTTTGCCCATACGTTCGTGTTGAATACTCAAAGCTTTTCCTTCAAGTGCCTGCTTCACTGCTGTCTCCCTTGGCTTTGTCGCTCCATGTTACCACTGCTGCCAGTGCATCTACATCAAGCTAAATACTGCCTCAAAATACATACCTCAAGCTAAATAATATCCCAAGCTAAGTATTTGTGAGTCATCCAAGAAGCATAGTGAACCATCGTGATTTCCAACATAGCAGCGAACTTGCTCCTTGTACCCACTGGAAAGTAACACAGAAATAAATCTGCAGCTTTGAGAGGTGGTAAACCCTTTGTATCGGTGAGGTACAGGGAAAAGGTTGAGAAGCTGCAATATACAGAGCCTAAGATTAATTTGGTCATATTTCATGTTCCAAAACCACCTGGAAGATAGAAGTTCCCCTTCTAGCTTATTTATATAGCTAGGCTAATAAATAACTAAATATGGATTTCATTTAGGGTAACTGCAATGGTTTATTTAAACTTGTTTAGTGATTCTTCTTGCTCTAAAGTTAACCATAAGTAGACATTCCCCCTCTGAGAGAAAGGTGGGGCAAGATCTCTCACTTAGGAATCTGCATCTGGGAAGACTTATGTTGAGATGTATATAGTATCAGTGTCAGATTGAAACTCACTAAACCTTAGAAATGTAGACAATATCATAAGAGCCATTCCTCTGACCATCTTTAAAGACAAAAAATTGTGCTCATTATCAAAATGTCCTTCAAAAAATGTAGTTCCTCATATCTTCCTTAGGCAGAATTCAGTTAACAAAATACTAGGAGGTGATTTAGGTCCAATGGTATGGAAAACGACATCTTTTCACTTTCAAAAGAGAACCTCAAACCAACAGAAAATACAGTCTTTTACTCTGTCATCAATCAAATGGATAATGTCACATTTGTTGCAAGGACAGGCATGTAAAATTGACACCTGCTGCCATTTTAATTCAGAAAGCTTCGACATTAATCCTTTTGAAACGGTTTCTACCTCATCTTCCTAGAGAGAAACATTTGTGAGCTCATGAAATTCTAATTGGAGCGGCTCATTTTCTGTCTGTATAAACAGACAGTTTTAGAGGGCTTGTTTATCGAAGGCTCAAAGAGACTTTTAGTCAACTTCACCTATAAAAGTAATGTTTATTGGAGCCATTGATGGAAGTAAAGAACATTATTTGTATTGCACAGAAAAAGGTGTTTTTTCCCTGGTGTTTCAATTCATTTTTCTATGTGAGAACTTACACAACATTCTCTGTTAAGGAGCCCCGTGACTACAGCAAAAGTCTCCGTGTTTGAGCTTTCCAGTGAGCAGGTCCTGCTTCACCCAGAGGAGCAGCTCTTTGTCAGCATCTGAACGTCGCGGCTGCGGGGCACTGACTTATGCGAAAGCGACAAATACTGGCATCAGTCGTGTAGGTACTTGGAGTCAGCCCCAGACGCTGAGTCATATCGCAGCATCTCCCTGACTTTGTGGTACTGGTATTGTTTTCCTGTTGCTTTCATCATCAAAGGCAGCACAAAAAGAAAATGTAGTAACTTTATCTGCATGAAGAGATAATCACAAGAAAATTATTTTTGCATCCCTTAGGACCTACCTTTGCATTTATCCTTTCCTTCTGATATTGGCTCAGAAATTCATTATCATCTAACTTGCATAACATTGCTTTCTCTAGGAAGTGAATACTTCTGTTATGAAAAACCCATTATAACTAAGAAAAGGTCGCAGTTTTAAACATTTAAGAAGAGTGGTGTTACCTAGTGCATTCACAGCTGCATTGCAGCGATATGTTTCTATTTTCTAAGTCTCTGACATGTTTAGAAAATCAACACCTATCTGAAATATCAAAGGTGAGAGCATAACAAGATCAACCTATATCATTCATGAAAAACTTCAGGATTTCTGCAGTACCTTCACACACGGTGCCACACTGTGCCGCTAATTAAAGCATCTTTGCAATATCTTCTGGAAAGAAATCATATTGTATCCATTGTTCAAGGGGAGAATTGAAGTACAACATTTTTAAGGATGACATTCATAGAAGTCATCCTATATCTCTTACACACTTTTAAAAATCCTAACTGAAATTGTTTACCTCTGAGTTGGCAAGAAGAGTGCGAAACAGCAGGGCATCCAGCACAGCCCTCCTTACTTTGTGCTTTAATCAGGTCATACTCAGGAACATACCTGCAGTAATACTCGGTTGGTAGCACTGACATAGCAAGTTGACATCTCTTTCATCAGAAAGAGGAGGTTGGAGAAGCCAGGGAAGGAAAGGTAAGAGGAGAATCGGGGAGCAGAATTAAACTAACCCAAGTGAATGGCAGATTTCAGTAGCATCATTAATGGCTAGATCTAAACAGTATTAGTAAAATCATTAGCTGTGGTTTTAGTTGTAGAAGGAAAAGTTGTGCGTTTGTTCATAGTGTTCTGATTTTGTCCTTGAAGGCAGAAGTGATCTGAGCACCAACTGGAGATTACTAGCTGAAGTACAGGCTGAATCAATACTAAATTTGGCTTCTCTCAGACTGTCATTTTAGAATGGTCCAAGAATACAGCACATATAGTGCAAGGACTTAAGTGAAAAGCAAGTGACGTAGCCTGGAAAGTGATTTCATTAAGAATGCAGCTGATGTTTAACTTTGAAAGATGCCTGCCAGAATCTCCCTATCACTGCTGTATCTGTAAATACACGACATAAAAAAGTAGCAGAATCTGGTCCCAGTGGATATAAACCAGAAGTCTTCATGCTAAACTGCTTCTCTGTTAATGGTAATGAAACCACGCATGCAAAGCAGGGAAGCACATACATCATATACTCCTGTAACTGAAGACAAATGCAGTGGGGTGAATTGAGACTGAAAGTGAGAGATTTTAGCGGACATAGCAATTGCAGACACGCTCTTGTCTGAAGCTGGTACCCAATTGCAGGACCACAGCTGGACACCTGGCAACAAGCTTACTTCAAAAGCTTGACAGAATAAATAAAACATGTTGGTCCTGTTGGGTACCTAACCAATAAGGATTTTGTACATTTGTCACCTAAATGAGAGATCAAATCAGAGAGACTAGTGCTAATTAATGGGCTATAACTATGGGACACTGTCTGTTGGACTTGCGATTCGCATGCAGTGTTTCCTTCTGCCAAACAAACAAAAGGCATAATCATGCTGATCTCACCAAAATACCTCACCTGAAATCAAAGACACATTATTTGAGTAAGGAAAGCGGGAATAAGCAGAGCCTGGAAAATGGCTGAGAGCTGTGGCTTTACCCAGGGCACACCAAGCATGTACAGAAGAATAATGCATAGGAAACTGACTTACAGCAGCTTGGGACTCTGCCAGCCATGTCTGGCTTGGCCAATACCTTGACATAAGCAGAACAACCAAAGTGCCGCTCTACCTCAGCATGCTGATTTCCAGCAGCCTCCAGGGGCCAGCAGGACAGCTAGGAATGGCTGGCTGTAAGGGGACACACAGAAGTAAATATGCCAGCAGGACGTAATTCAAGAATTCCCCTGCTTGAAGCTGAGCTTTCCAGGTTCCACCGTGCTCAGGGCTATTTCCCAGGGGTGATTTCATGCAGAGGGCTTTACCAGAGCACAGGATGTGCCCACAATGAGCGCACTGTTAAATAAGCAAAAGCATTTACTCAGTGCCTGTGGCCAATCTAAATATAAAATATATTCCACTATATTTAATAGCTTGTGGAAGAAAACAATACACAATATGGAAGGAGCAACAATGTTTTTTGACATATTTCACATTGCATGCCAGGCAGTGCAAGAAAGGCATGTCACTCAGTGCTTTTGATTGAGGGATGCCATGGTGGCATGACATAGCCAAAAAGCCAAATTGTCATATGCCTTCCACTTTGCTGAGATGCCATGCTATGGAAAACATTGTAGGCATGAATGGAAACCCCCATTGACGGCCAGGTCTGTGTTGGAAGATCTGCCAAAGGAAAAACAGAAGCATATTGGGTCAATTGTGTTGTTTTTATACATAAGTTCTTTAGCTACATTTACTTTATTTGATGAAAAGCAGAAAGTAGCATATCTCAACAAACATTAGGCAGACTTTTAGT
This sequence comes from Caloenas nicobarica, assembly GCF_036013445.1. Classification (NCBI taxonomy): domain Eukaryota; kingdom Metazoa; phylum Chordata; class Aves; order Columbiformes; family Columbidae; genus Caloenas; species Caloenas nicobarica. Next base: position 136,817,307 of record NC_088246.1, on the reverse strand, counting down.
GCATCTTTCTGTTTCAGAAGACATATAACTATTCAGCAGTCTGCAGATCAGACTTTAGGATCTTGCTTGCAAAATCTCATCTTTCTCCTGTTGTGGCTGAGAACCTACAATACCATTTGCAGAACTTAATATTTAGTTCATGAGATACAATAAACATGGAAACAATAAGCCAGACTTCAGATTTAGCAAAAGGCACTAAAAGGTAAACTTGTGTCAGTCTATTATTAAAATGAGCATAGACTTAAAAGAATATTGGTAGGGAAAAACAAACAAAGCCCAAACAAACAAAAAAAACCCCTAAAGTTATTAAATATCACATACAGATCTCATACAACAAAAATATACTGCATGTTCAAGGTAAGTCTCTGAAAAATAAACTGATAAACTCTGCTGGAAGATGACTGTTCTCTTTTTCCCATAGGGATCTGCTTGTATGGCATTCACACTGAAATCCAAATCTGAGCCGGGCTGTCTACTTTTATACACACTGGCACAGTCTGACTTGAAATAATCCAAGTATGAGAATCTGACCTATACTGTTTGCTTTTATAAGCTCTGGACGTGTCTGTTTGGAAATTCCAGCAGTTTGGCAACACTTTTGTATCAAGGTAGAGTTTTATGTCTGACCTTCATTTTGCGTGCTACTCTGGCAGTAACATCTACCTGGGAACAGTCCTAACCAGGCCACAGGAATGCCAAAATGAGGCTGGACGAGTTCATAAGAGCTTTACATCTTGATGATGTATGTCACATAGTTAATGATGCAGCAAATCAGAAATACTTCACACATATTTTCCAGTGAGACACGTCCTCCTAAAAGAGAATTTTATAAGAGAATCATTGGGTGCATTTCCAGCCCTTGAAACATGCCCTCTTCAAGCAGTGGAGTTTTCAGATCTTATCTTCTCCCAGGAATCCCTTGAGATGCTTGTCTCCCAAATCCCTGAGACAGTCACTCCTCATGAATCCTTACCATTTGCGCACTTTGAAAGGTCAGAGCGTAGCATCCCATTTCTGTCAACACCTGTGCTTCTCTTCACTTTAATGGAGTTGAGATTTCACTCTGAGACCACAAAACATCTCTGAAAGCATCATCTGTAGGGCATAAAAAATAACTTGATGTGTGGAAGTATAAACACTCATATGCGTATAGCAATTGTAAGGAGTATGTAATTAAAAAGGAGTAAGTATAAGGAATCCCATGCTTTTCAAATATAATACACACATTTCAGCCACACAAATTGAAGAGCAGGTATCACCAGAAGACAAAGGGGGAAAATGTATAATAAAAAGCCTTCAGTAACTGAAGAGCAATATTGGTTGGAAATGTTAATGTTTTTCTTAGAAGAACGGTTTAAGAAATTAACAATACATCAAAAGTGTGAGGTTTTTTAACAAACCCCACAGAAGGAGACTAAACCAATGATACACAGTAATTCTAAAATGTAATCTTTAAAAATCTGCCTGAGGATACAGTAATAGAGCAGTACATTACAGTCTTATGGACAAAATCCTCAGACTCCATCCTTTGCTTTGCAAATCCCATTTCTATTAATTTATATCGGTGCATGTCTATGGGCTCCTCTGCAATATTTGACTTTCTTTAGCACAACTGCTTACAAGCTTGGGCTGTGGATTCTGCAACACATCTGCTCTTTAAAGCTGGCAGTACAACTGTGAGATGCTGTTGGTCTGACAGTTCAGCGTGACTCCGTACAGTGGTCTGCCCACCACAAAAGATTTTACTCGTTTCTCTCTCTCCATTCCCACTTTTCTGTGTCTTTCTGTTCCTCGATCTCTTTCTTCAAATTTCTTTAACTTTCTCTGTAGTGTTACTCTCCATTCTCTACAAACGTGTTGGTTGCCTAATGCATCTTTATATGATGTGTTTTGGAAAAAAAATACTCTTTTTTCTCCTGAATTGATACCAAGACTCCATGATTGATTTCAAGGATCAATACTAGACTTATGTCATGTGATCCAATCAAACTCTGCCATTCAAATCCCATAGTCATTTTAGTGATCCTACTTACACACCCACAGTGGTGCTGAGGTATGGAAATACATTTGAAATATGGAGCCAAAGTACTCATGATGTTTGACCTTAAGGATGCTTCAGTGCTACCTATAACAACAGTAAAAAGTATCAAAGTAATACCTTCTGCATATTTTAATAGAAGGGGTTTTTTTAATTAGTAAACCCTTCATGTCATTGTGGAGCTGTTCTTCCTAGACAAGGATAGAATATTTTCTGGCACAAACACTCCACATCTTCCTGACTCGTCTGCAAAGAAGACTAGTAAGGGCCTTGATTTGATAAGATAGAGGCAAATAAGGAAACTATACTTCACGCTTGCAATGAAGACAGTGACTATTATTGTATTGTGCTGCCCTTCACACGTTGTTTGAAAGCAGTAACAGCATCATACCAAGGAGTGACACTGAGAGATGCCCTCTGATATTTGCTGCTTCTACCACTACAATAATGGTTGCGGCTCCTAATCAACACATCAAGAACTCGGTGAACACTGAAACTCTTTCTGTTTCCCTGGCTTGGGACACCTGACATGCAAGCACTGTCCACTGGTAGCCACACATGGGCAACCTGGAACTACAAACTTTGGCCTTCCCAACAGCGATTGTAGATCCTCCCCATATTGTCACAGGCACAGATCCTAGTCACTGTCATCACAGAAAAACACAATTTTGACTGCAGAAAGTAGCTGGGAACACAATTCTCTTTGGTTCTTCACATTTGCTGGGTGCTGGGTTTCTGCCTTTCACTTTTGTAGTGATTTCAAGAAACTCTTTTTTGCATAGTCAAGCAATCATTCTAGACTTTGGAAATGCTTTTCATTTGCTGAGTTAAGATCAATGAAACTTCCCCGTTCAGATACACACTGAGGTGCATCCCCTGAGGATACGAATGATGCACCGGTTCACTACTGCACAACCTGGATACAAAATGTAACCAATAGTCGATCTTTCCTATTTGCTAGTTTTAAGAAATATGCTGGTCTGAAATGGAGAAATGAGTATTAAATATATGATACTGAAGAATCATAGATCAGGAAATACCTATAAGAAGTCTCAAGCCAGTTTGTATAACCAAACAGTACCTGCCAGCTTCTCAAACATCCCATGTGGACACAGCAAAGATTTCCCAGCTATTTGGAGAGCAAATTCCTCCAGGATAGCACAGCTGTAGTGAAAGGCACATGATAAGAAATGAAAAACCATTAAATCTAGTCCAGTCTGTAACAGTGATGTCCTCTGAGGATCTGTGGATGTCACTCCCTGGCCAGTGTTCGCATTGCTGTAGTTGTGCAGAGAGTACACCACTCTGCTCCATATCTCACAAGACCGTTTTAAAGATGAATAATATGATTCCTGCAAACTCCTTTACTGAAGGGGGGAAATCTGATCTCCTGTGCGTGCACCGCACAACATCACCAAGCTATTTCATTGTTTCCTTGTAGAGTTGCGGTCTGCAGGAAGCAGGAAGCATGCTGGGTGTGGAGAACAGCAGGTTGAAGGCCCACGGCAACCTGAAATTCATGTTTGTTTTTCTCAGTTTTCGTCCCTAAACAGTAGTATTTGTAAAGCAAGTCTCACTATTCAGTCATCTTCTGTGTGCTTCTGGCTGGGCATTTTCCCAGCTTCCACTACGTGCTTTTTGCAAAGGTTCTCCACAGAAATTATAGCGAAGTATTTTAAGGCATTAGACATGGAAAATATTTTTCTAACCTTGCATCACTATACCTTTCTTGACAGAGGGAATGAACCCAGTGTTTCAATTATAGGTCTTACACACACAGCTGGGCAACAGGCCAGCAATTCTCATCTGTGTATTCCAGGACCAGTAGCATTTGTTTAGCTATAAATTCAGAGATGCTGTAGGTTATGATCTTCTGTTGCAACTGGAAGAATATGTGCTATGATTCAGCCCTTTCTCAAAACAGTTTAATTAATCACTTTCCAATTAAACTCCAGAGATTAAAAGCTAATGGAATTAGGTATTTTCTGGTGAGAGATAAAGAAGGGAGCATATGCATGTGCTATTGCATTCATTGTCATCCAGTCCAGCAGCAATGTCTTGCATCTCACTGCTACACACAAGGAAAGGTAGAGATTATGTGAGAGGATCATTGCACTCATGCAACGTCTGTGTTTTCCCTCTCACCTGGGAAGTTTAGTATCAGTTTGAACAAAGCAGGAGTAAAGTACAAAAAATCTTGAATTCCTCGGGAGATTAGGACTGGATGATATTTTTGCCTCTGGCTTTTGTCTTTTTATCGTTTGGATATACCAAACTGTGAAGGTAAAGCCAGTCCATCTTAACATGTGGATATATCTTCATTTTCTGGTAACAAATTTTCACCTGCAGAGAACACACATACTTGTGTAACCAAAATAATGTTTGCAAGTGTATACAAGTACCTTCTTACTTCTGAATCCTGAGTAATGAAAAATGTAAAATTTTGAATAAACATTATTGGCATGAAAAGTTATATCGTAAGTCAAATTCTCTGAATTAATAATGTCAGATAGTTGCTAAACAGAAAATTAAAAGCAAGGTAAGAAAAGATATTTTGAGTTAAACCAATTTTAAAATCCACTTCTATCACTGACATAATTTTCATCATTTGGTTTATTTTGAATTATTCGAATAAATTTATTTTGAAAAGACAATGTTGCTTGACAAAATGAGTGTGTCAAAACAAAATGTTTTATTTTCTAGTCCTTCCCCCATTTCTTTCAACAATCTCTATCATCTTAAAAACGTATCTCACAAGAGCTGAAGAAAATCCTCATCGTGCAGTGCCACCCTTCTTTTTAGAAGGTTTCTGTTCTAAACAAGTTTCTCAGTTTGCAGATAATCAGAGAACCTAAGGCAGAAAAGAGTAACAGCAGGGAGTTTTATACTGTTGGTAGAAAATTTGATTTCCAGATAAGTCTGCAGAATATTAACAACAGTTTTTTCAATAAAAGAGCTAGTTATGATATGTTCTAATGCTAATATTTTATTCTGAGGTAAACTCAGCTCCCCAGTGTGAAAGGGCAATAAACCAAACCTGATGTTACTTTCTCACAAAAAACCATAAGATCACCATTGTCTTGCATTAAACAAAGCCTCAAACTTGCCTGTTTTGTTCAACAGGTGGTTACCCTGTACCCTGCGCGGGTAACTGCAGTGTTGGGGGATACTGTGAATATAACTGCTGTTGGGAGGAGTGGGAAGGGCAGTATTTTAGCTTTATAAATAAGTTCTGTTTTACTCATCTGTTTTGTTGTAGTACTCCAGATTGCCCTGTGCTCAAAAAAGAAAAAAGTTTAAATAATTTCATCATCTGAGTATCCAATGCATTGTTCTTAAGTGTTTATTTCTACTTCTCTGAGTTTAATGAAGGTCTATGTTTAACTGTAATATGTCTTTGAGTATAAAAAAATAATAAATTGTAATGTTGTAAAAAAATTGTATTTAGTGTGATAAAATAACATACAACCTACCCAAACCACAGAAGCAAATACAAAGAATTCCATTTAAATAACTGGATGCCTAGTCCGTGAAGTCAAGTAACCCTTACCCAATACAGTCACTAAAGCTGAGGGCTTAAGCCATCTCATGCGGACTAGCAGTGCTCGAATCCCAAAAGTTTAAAAAAAAAAAAAAAAAGGTATCTTAAGTCTCCTTGTTTCCTTATGCACGGGACAACACCTTCATTAAGCCCTCTTGAATTTATCAGCTTTGACAGTGGTCTTTTGCTTTTGGTAATAATATATGTCTTTCCTTTTTTGGGTGGTAGCCTACTGACTAACATCTAATAACACTGGCTACTAATCATCCTGAAATACCAGGAAGTGGACATTCTGGATGTGCAGAGTATAATAATTTGCTACCCACACAATGTACTGTCATTCTGCACATGTTTGAGCTCTCTCCTGTATTGGGTGTACAGCGGGTTGACTGTGCATGTGCAGATTGGTAGTGCAGTACACATGTGGTAGGTTTGACATCATAGAATCATAGAATACCAGGTCGGAAGGGACCACAAGAGTCATCTGGTCCAACCTTTCTTAGCAAAAGCACAGTCTAGAAAAGATGGCCCAGCACCTGTCCAGCTGAATCTTAAAAGTGTCCAAGGTTGGGGAATCCGCTACTTCCCTGGGGAGATTATTCCAATGGCTGATTGTTCTCATCATGAAAAATTTCCCTCGTGTGTCCAATCACAATCTTCTCAAGAGTAACTTGTACCCCTTATCCCTTGTCTTTTCCATGTGTCTCCTTGGAAAAAGGGAGTCTCCATCTTCTTAGAATCATAGAATCTTTTCAGTTGGAAGAGACCCTCAGGATCATCAAGTCCAACCATAATCTAACCTAACTCTAGCACTAAACCATGTCCCTAAGAACCTCGTCTAAACACCTTTTAAACCCCTCCAGAGATGGTGACTCCACCACTTCCCTGGGCAGCCTGTTCCAATGCCTGACAACCCCTTCTGTGAAGAATTTTTTCCTAATATCCAATCTGAGCCTCCCCTGGTGCAACTTGATGCCATTTCCTCTTGTCCTATCACTTGCTACTTGGGAGAAGAGACCAACACCCTCCATGCTACAACCTCCTTTCAGGTAGTTGTAATTCTATGATTCTATGATTCTTAGCATTGGCTCAGAAAGACTAAGATTTGCTGTTACTAGATGGTCAGATATTCAGTGAGTTATTGGCTTCTATGGCTTAATAACTAAAGCTTTCATTTATTTAATATGAGGAAAAAAAAAGTAGTTCAATGGACCACTGATACACTGGCACAGTGACAGGTTTGTGCTATGGAAGACAAAATACTTGAAGATAGTCTCAGACCTTCCTCTGCCTCCAAAACTAGAGAAAAGAACTGGTGCTGGCCAGCTAAGCCACCTAGCACACAAAACGAACCTAGCAGAGAATTTAAGCACGTGCAGAATTTTAAGTCTATAACCAGTTCTTTTGATTTCAGTTGAAGTGCTCACACTTTAAAGATGCTTGTACACTTTATGGACACAGTTCAGGTGAGTAATATTTTTGTCACAGATATTGGAGTTTTATTTTTAGTAACAGCGGTCTGTTTTAAAAGTCACATAAAATTTCAGTTTTAAAGAAACTATGAATTTGTTTCAAAAACTCATAAACTTGATCTTGTTATGGAATTACCAGGTGTTCTTTGGGTGTGCTGGGGTGGGCTTGAGAGAATCAAACCTGCACTTCCCTATTTAGTCCATGCGTGTCTCAGCAAAGCACGTTACTTGTGTTCTCCCGCATCTCTAACAGATGGAACAAACTGTCTGTCCTTTGTAAGACAGCATTTATGACACTCCTGAAAATACTTTGCATTGCTAGTGGTCCTGCTTCTTCTCTGGTGCTCCCCTCTGTCATCCACATGTCAACGGCAAAGGCCAAGCCACATTTGGTGGTTGTTTATGAGAGCAGGGGTCACCCATGCCCCTTGGCTTCTTCTCCATCAGTGTTTATGTGTGTACTTCGAAAACTCTGGGGACAGAGAATAAGGTTCATGCAGAGCAGACACAGTCATCCTCATCGGGTTATTATGTTAATACCACAAATCCTTGTAAACAGTAAATAAAGCAGCAATGAAACCACCTCTGAGAAAAGCAAGCTTCCTTTTAAGAGGCAAGAGATTCTGTTGTCTTCAGGAATCCATCTGCTTTCTTCAGAATTACAGCATAGATTAGAGATTAAAGAAGCATCACCCATGGACATGTAAATAAAATTCACATAAATTGGTGACAATTAATTGTGATGTGCTTATTATATTCCAATATAAAAATTAAACAGTCCTTCAGCAATCACAGCGTCATTAAAGGAAAAGTATCTGTTTCAGGGAGTTTACAAGATTGTCCTGAAATAATGGCAGACAATATTGTGTTTATAAGATTTGTTCCTCTGTCTACACTTACTACATGATACTTGATCTCACTATGGTATTGCACTTCGGAATGGAAAAAACGCAACAGTTTTGTTAGGCGTTTAGGAAGTATTAGCTAATTATAGCTTTTATAATTCACTTCATTTAGAACTAGTCTCCTGTTTGTAATAGCTGAGATCATCCCCATCTTGCAACATCCCACAGGGTCACTTGCTGGATACCCTGTTTTTCCTGCAAATATGCATCTCTGAACTCTCAATTCTATTAGTTTATCTTAACAAAGTGATAGATTCTGGGCTGATTGCTGTTTTACTTCATTCACATGATTGATTTCACCACAGACAAAAAAATCAGAGAATGGCCATTACTATGTATGTCTTAATTCAAATGTAATGAGTTATAAAAATCATCGCACAACAATGTTCAAAATTCCCTAGGCGATGCCCACATCTCTGACTCATTCTTCTTATCTTTAACTCTGGACATATTCTCTCTACAACACATTCTTTGATTCCTATATCTGATCATAGAAAATAAACAGAAAATAAACCAGCTTTGCTGAAACTCAGTATAATTCTTATCTAGTGTTCCAATATTTTTCATAGTGACAGGGAAATGTTTTATAACATGCCAGACAAAACTTCACTCACAGAACCATAAAAAACACTCAGATTGGACCAGGGACCTTAGGTAGTCATCTAGTCCAACCTCCTGCACAAATAACAACCCCAAAATATCTCACGTTTCAGAATATACATTAAAATGACATATATTAGTTTCAGTTAGCACATGACCTACTTGCAAAATTTATTCTTAAAATGGTTGCTAAAAATTAATTTCACTTACTGATGCAAATTTTTGAAAGAAGTAGAAGAACTAGTGGTTTTGGTAGTCTCTGGATGAAATAAATATACTTCCAGATTCGTTGGCCATGTAAAAAAAAATATACATATCATTAATGTACAGGAACCATCCAGGTACACCATATGCTGATGTTCCGTAAGAGAATAGTGAAACAATAAGGGAAAATAATGTATCTGAGGTCCAAAATCTTGCGTTAGACGAGGTTAACCTTCTTACAAGGACAGCAGGCTTTAGTGCAAATGCAACAACAGCATCACATGGACAACTAAGAAAACACCCAGAGCACTACTTCTGTAAGAGAAATAGTGAACAGAAATCTCATGGTTGCTGCATTGGGCAGAGAGCAACACAAAGATGAGAAAAAGAAGGTCCAACTTCCACTTAACATTAGCATCGCCATCAAAGTACAGAATTATTAAGGACAGAAATATTTTATTGCCAACATCAAGCAGCGCTAAGATAGCCTTGTTCTGTGTGTCTAAATCGGAGGTGCTCAAGGTGTGTGAGGGAGCCACAGGCTCAAACTCTTACCCCACCAGGTTCTCCTACACATATGTTTCCTTCGCGTCTTCCCATGTCTTCAGTTCCAGTCTGGCCTTATTTTATTCTGCACCTCTCAGATTTTTTCTGCATCCCTGATGCTTCTGTAGGTCCATTTCCTGTTGGCATCTTACAGCCTCTCCCCAGGTTCTTCACAATTTCTTGTTCCGTTTCCAAACACAGAATCCAAAACATCTTTATTTAGAACTGTTTTCTTGTCACTTCAGAAAGCTGTCAAAGAGTGCTGTTATTGAGATAATCTGAGTGGTTTTACTCTTCCACTGCAGAAACACGAGGGTATGGTTATTTTGAACAAGAACAGGCATTTTTTAAGACACTGCTATGGTGAAGTGTGAAAATAGGGAAAACTGTAAAGAAACCCACAGAATGTGAATTCTTCAAAAAAGTAATAATTCCATTTTTTTTTTAGAGATATTCTTCAGGGTTGAAGTGAAATAGCTGGGAGACTCTTTCATGATCTCCCACATCCCTGCTCTGTCAGCAATGGGATGGGCAATGGCCAAGGAGATGGCATAGGACAGGGAGACTTTTTTAGGACTTCTTCTTGACTTCTCTGAAGAGGAAAGAGCAAGAATGCGTGGCCGTGCCATCATGCACTTGTGTCCCTTCAGCAACACTCTTGCTTTTTGTCTGTTGTCGCACGGACATCAACTCCTTGGCTCCTTTCCTGCATCTCCATCTGTTTACATTGTTTCAGGTTTTCAAGGCCATCTCTGCATAGAAAAGGGCTGGGAAACTTTTCTTTTTTTAAACTGAGAGGAGACCTGCAGTCTGCTCCATTGACCTGGGACTCACGCAATTCTCTCTGATCCTTTGCCAGTACACCAGAGTTTATTTTTTTTGTTGCCTCTGTGAGAGGAGTAAGATAACTAGGTAGTACGGAGTGTGATTTCGTGGTGACAGGGAGAATGGAACATGCAGTTCATCTAAACTCCAGCAGAATCTAGGGAAAATGGGGCAAGCAGATCTTCAGGCACGTCAGGCTTTTATCAGAAATTTGAGAAATCTGCTGTTCAGAATAGAAAAGATACCACGATTTATCTATTAAAACAACTAATTCCTCTTAGTCCTGTTTGGCATCAGTTACATCCTAGTAGAATGTTCAGTAGTGAAGATGGTTATGGAGTAAATATGTATAGTTTCTTGCGAAAACCTTGCTCGATTTCTGTACAATTTACATCAAATCTTGATCATTCGTCACAGTCCTGTACTTCTGGTTTACATGCTGGGATGGCCCAGTTAAGATAACTGCTCATTTAATTTCTGCAAGAACTCTACACAAGTATAAGTACATAAGTATAAGGTGGAAATTTTTTTGTGCAAATACAGAAATGACATGTCTGTAGGTGGCAGAGCTGCTCTAAAGGCTCTGGGGTACTAATGAATTCTGTGGCATTGCTGAAACTATTTCTGTTTCTTAACAGATATGATTTATAGATCACAATTGTTAAGTTGCAGTAGGTTTCAAACATGCCCTGGTGAAAAAGCACACACTGCACCAGCCGGGCTACCTACATGCCAGCAAGCAGCTGGTACTTCTGCAACTTTCTCTGTGCTTGTGGAGTTTAATGTGGACCATAAAAAGAGGGATTACTGCTAGCACAGTAATATCTTTAGAATGGAAATCAGTGAAACTACATCTATGGTACATAAGCATGCTTATTTGTGTAGCTACATATCTGCATTTTACATTTGTCACAGAACTTGCATGTGTGATTTGTGCAGGTGTTTTTTCAGCAGTTCAGTATCTCAGAAAAAGAAATACTTTTTCAGAACAGCTGACACGGAAATTATTAATTTTTTCCTTCTCTTTGTTATTACGAACTCTTTTTGAAAAACTGTGACAGAATCCCTGCATCCCTAACTGGCTCACAGAAATTACTCTTCATGAGTGTCGCTGATGTGGACAGTAAAATTAAAGTCATAATAGCCAGCCAGAAATATAGTCAAATAAGCCTTGGACTGAGTTTTAAACAGTATTTGACGAAAAAAGGTTCAACAATAATGAAAAGGAAAACAACCTTTTCAGTAGCCATATACCATTTGTTTATCTACTGCTGTTTTGATGTAAGAGTTGGTGCTTTTTTATCCACCCTTTCCAAAGAAAGCGTGCATTTTAATACTTTGTCACTGACAAAAGAAAAAAAAAACTTTCTCAAATTTTTGCTGTTCCTGTTTTTCATGGCTTAGTCTTTCAGGAGACTGGAAACAAACAAAAAATGTTCTCAGCCACTCAATGCAGCTTGCTATCAAACACAAAATAAATATTCCTGTATTTGAATTGTTCCATTTCACCCATGTTTTGGGTCGAAGGTATGCTGGGTAAGTTTCTTGCTGCTCTTTTTTCACTGTGCTCCATCAGGCAGCAGAGGGCACAGCTCCCTGCGGAAACTCCCGAGCAGTTGACGTGCGACTGCGCCTCTTGCTGCTTCGAATGATTTCTGTCTATCAGAGCCAGGTTTTGATTAAAACAATGCAATTCCCACAGGCAGTAATACCTCTGAAAGAGGGCGTTTATCTTTCTTTGTTTATCCACCAGTCAGTTCTGTGCAAGATCATGAGATTTATTTATGCCTAAGGAAACTTCCAGAACATAGGTATTATCACAGATCACTGAAGCGGTTATTTATATACTGTTTTGTACAGAACTTTGAAAATTAAATACACTTGAAACAGAGAATACTGGTCACTTTAGACAAGTATCTGTGCCATACATACAGCTCAAATTTGTTCACAAGTGATAGCAGTAACACTTGACAAAGCTATTAATATGTTCAAACTGATCAGCAGCTCCAACTGAAGGGTCCAAATCCTGAAAATGTATCACGCAGGTAACAATTTTCAGCAGTCTCATGGCTCTTCTGGCCCCAAGTCCTGGGGTCTGTAAATTCTTCTCAAGGTGAAAGACAACCGAGAAGGGCAAGCCTGCTTTCAGAAGGCTTTGATTTCTCTGTCTTTGCCAGTAGATGTTTAAGCATCTGGAAATCAAAGGGCTGAAAATCCCTAATGTAGGGCAAGTAAAACATACCATCACAGCAGTCTATCTTTCCCTTTTATATGTTATATCTATAAACCATATTAAGTCTGTTGCAGCTATATGTGCTTCTGTCATACTAAGGTACAGAATTAAAAGGAAAAAAAAAACTTCCATAGAATTACCCCACCGTTCCTGATATAGATTGCTTAAAGTTGTATCAGTATAATTGCAAATAACGAAATTTGTATTTATTACCATGCCATGTCCACCATGTGAGTTTGATTTTTGGCCATCATTCCCTCCCATAAAAACCTGTTCTGGTATTTAAATGTATTAGGTAAAATTCAATACATTCCCTGAGTATGAGGTGCATAATGACACTTATAATGTTTTGTTAGTGTTTGCTCGAAAATATGGACTACAAAGGCTCACAAAATACCTTGTAACAAGAAAAGTTTATGGATACTTCATTATTTGGACACAACCTTTTTTCTTTGCTTTGGACTTTGGCCGTTCTCCTAATTGGGACAGGGAGTTATGGGACAGATAGTTTTATATTTTATAGGTCTCTCTGGAAATAAAAATAGAGATGTATTATCTTTCATCACTTGAAATCAAGTGCTCAGTTAAAAGCCTGAAGCTGTAGCCCGCAGCAGACGAAAGTCCTCGGTTAGGCTGGCACTTTTCCCCTCCCGAGGAGGGGCCGGGTTGATCCCACCACAGTGACACACTGAGCTGCGTCTCTGCCCTCAGCAGAGCCCGGTGCTGGGAGCAGATGCGAGGTGACGTGAGACAACAGCTCTTTCACAACCACTGGGGTCCTGCCATCTCCCACCTTTATGCCACAGGCCAATGTTTACTACGCCTTATTTCATTTGGAAGGCAATCCTTATCTCTTGCACCCTGTGCAATGCTTTGCACACATATGGCCTGAGCTTCCTCAGATCAAGCGATGCCTGGTGGCTTGGGTGAGCCCTCCTCCTAGTTCACCCAAAACTTTCATAACTTTGCAACTGTCCTACCACTGTTTTATTTACAATAGCTAGAAGTGAAGATTATCTAATACATCTTATTTAATTTTGACTAGAGCATTACAAATAACGATATCTTGATTCTTTCTCCTTCTCTGGAGACATTCAAAACCCGCCTGGACGCCTTCCTGTGTAACCTCACCCGGGTGTTCCTGCTCCGGCAGGGGGATTGGACTAGATGATCTTTCGAGGTCCCTTCCAATCCCTAACATTCTGTGATTCTGTGATTAACTCAAAAGGATCACTATGAGAGCTAATGAAATATTTTTGAAGCTTTCTGTAGGATTTTTTTCACAAATTCACTATCAAGATCTGTAGTGTTTGACAGTTAAAAAATGAAAAATTTCCTGTCAAAATTCATTTAATCTAATATTTTTCAGAAAAGTTTATGTATTTTTCCTGGTCAGTGTCCTTAAAATAAGACTATTTTTTATTCATTCCTATAGTATGTTCATTTTTAATTTCATACTCGCAAATAAGGTGAATAGAAATCCTGCTATGCATAAAATTAAACAAATCTCTAGTGGTGTGCAGGTTCAGAGCTTTAGACATTAAAACTTTGTCAACACTTGTCTGGAAAGCCAGGGATCCACTTCTATTTATATTGTGAAGGTTTTGCCAAGAATATCACATTTCTTTAATCCCAGTTTCCTGGAAAGGTGCTAACACTTCCCTGCAGTGTGGATAGCCTAAAATGTGGAGGCAATAATCAGGGGTTGATGGAATACAGGCTTGTGTTTTAAGAAGCTCATTACCATCCATGATCCTCAGCCTTCTCATGCCCTCTGCTGCTGGGACATTTTTTTGTGGTTGCTGTCTCAGCAACTTATTCCTGTAGTTTTAATGTATGAGTATAATGTGGCAATGTCTGGACTACAAGTACTCTGGAGGAATGCATGAGAGCCACAAAAATAATTGTAAAATGCTTTAAAACATTTTAACTTACATTTATAGATAATTTACTTCAATCCCTATAGCAATTTGTAAAAAGCTTTTATTTTAGAAAAAAAAAAAAAGTGCTTTTTAGTTCAGCCTTTCTGTCTAGCATGAAGTTGTTACAAAAACCGTGAAATGGTTTTGGCAGGTGGAAAAGGGACCTGAAAGAAGTTTCCCAAATGGCAAGTGCTGTGCAACTAGCAGTAAAGCATCAACCATTCTTCCTAAGTTGCATCACCTTAGTTCCTGGGACTTTGTTTAAAGCCAAACCTAATTTCTTTGTCGTCTGGAGAAAGAGTGATCATATGGCCACATTGTAACTTCAGGAATTAAAAAAAGCGGTAAGTCTATTCAAAGAAACACTGGATTATTTTTCTTTGAATCCTGGTTCATGAGCTCTTCATGAACTCAAGAACTCCTTCATAACATTGTCCTTATTCTCTACATTCATGCAGAAAAAAAAATTGGTTTTGACAGGTTTTACTTTGAAGATGAAAGAATCAACAACTTAGGCTTTGAGAAATACTAGTAATTAAATATTTTAGCAACAGTGATAGGTTCATAGTTAAAAGCTGAAGTGCACTTAGGGATGAATAAAAGGGTGTAACAAGAGGAATCATAAGCCAGTTGTGTTGGGTTTCAAGAAGCAAACCAGTTGTTGTGTCAGTCACATGTAGTCTGCTGCATTTAAATCTGAGGTCTAGAATTACTTTAGAGCCTGGCTGATGAGACAGTAAAAAGGTCACAATTCTGAAATCTTGGCTCCTCTTCCAACAGATCATTTTACTGAATCTCTGCCATGCTCACCTCGCACAGAAAGAATATTTTTCATAGTCAGAAAATTGACATTGATTATCTGATCAAGCAAAAGATACTACAGCAGTTTTTCCACATTAGATTCTCATTGCATCTGCCTAACAAGACAAGATTTATATTTCCTTTGGCTATTATTCCTAAAACTTCGTTCATTTCATTGTTAGAAAATTCAAAATTATCTTGCCCCACTTTTCTGTATGCTCTGTCACTGAATTACTTTGTATTATCTGCATATCAGGCTGGAACGCACCACCTGTTTCACTCAAACCACAAACACAATTTCAGATCTCTCTGAATTAGTCTTATCTAACTGGTCACTTGTTTTTTTCAGTGGTCCAGCTGATAGTTCTTGGCCACTGATAGGAGGTCTTTGCTATTATCTATATAACTAACTTACAGTGACTAACACTGTTTAAAGATGACTGATAGCACACAGGGAACTGAGGGGTCTCTGGCTCTTTCATCCTGCTGTGTGATCAACTGCAGTTGGTTTGGTGCTGTGGTTCTCACAGGAGTGAAGGAACTTATCCTATGTTATTCCAAAGGAACGATGATAATTGACATCAGATCTGGTCAAAAGTCAGGATTTCTCTTCTGCAAGAAACACATTCAGTTTCAAAACTGTTCTTTAAATAATTTCTAAATTTTACTGAAGGCTGCGAAGTCCCCCCACAAATACATCAAAATGAGTTCTGATTCTCAAAGTGAAAAACTGTCGAGCCATCAACACCTGTGCCCCAATGAACCGGGCTTATCTGTCCCTCCAGAACACCGAACTGTCCCAGGGGACAGGTGGGAAGCTGGGCCGCTTCCATGTCACTTGTAACCTTCTAACTTGGGCTCAAACTCCAAATCTTCTCCTGCAGGAGGAGAGAGGCTGCAAGTCCTGAGTGCCCAGGCCGAAGGTGGCTTTTTCAGGGCTCTTGGGCTGCCTGCTGTACGGCTTGGTTCTCCAGAGCCGTGGGCTGCAACTTTTTAGTGTCTGGTGCCCACTTTGGTTTTTGAAGCCTCGAAACATAGTCACCAACACCAGCCTGAGCCTGTTTCGGCACTAAACATAGCAGTAATTTGTCGCAGCCATTCCAGATGGTAGCAGCCAAGACAGGGGCAGGCCTCCCAGTTCCCCTCACCTCAACAGGGCGCTGAAGGCCCGATGCAAGCCTGGTTACTGAGATCTTCAAACTCCTTGTTGCACAACTACAGGATATTTACTGGCCAGGTCCAGCATACTTAATATTTCCAGCTGACCTGTTAGTTTTGCTGTCTTCGTTTCTCACATACTTCTTGTAGCAAGGTTGCCCAAGGACCATAAATTGTGCACCCTGCAAGCAGAAATTTCATGAAGTAGTGAAACGCTGATATCATCTTAGTAATCTGGCTAGGAGATTTGCCAAGGACTAAGCAAGTGAAGCTGTCTGTCTTTCAGCAAAAGTTTGTGGTGATAATTTTCCTTTGAACACTTTCCATGCTGATAAAACATAACTTTTGAACGACAACAAAACATTAACAGAAAGTTGCAGTCCACCTATAACTGAGAAGCACTTAAAAGCTATCATATTTCTTGACATCAATGCCACAAGTTTTACAGGTTATAACATTACTTGCACAATGGTATCTGAAATTCCTGACGTCAGCTGCAGACATCTGCAAAGGCAGATATCAGTAGTTTCCTATTACTGAGAATAGTCTATAAGAAAAACAGAAAAATGTCAACAGGTTCCATTTTTTGCAATGCAGGATGACAAGGCAATGCTTACATAACCCGTGATAAACCTTATTTTATACAGAAATAATTACTCCATACACTCAGTTCAAATGGTTACAAATTTAGATACCACAACTATTTAACTATGCTGCAGTACTTATCAAGCATATGGTCCTAAAAATACAATCCTGCTTTTAAGCACGTATGAGACAGAGTTTAAGCCAGGCAAAATCCCATATGTATTAGAAGAAGTTAGTTTTAAAATAGAGTCGGAGCATAGTATCTTATTGCTGAAGAAAGAGGTGATTGTGTGTAAATATTCTTGAACTACAAGATAGGACCTACTTCAGGAGAAAACTTTGGGAGCTGGATTCCAATCATGCACTTAATCAGGTATCAGTCTCAAGGAAGATTGCCTTGGAGATTCCCAGCAGTACAAAAATGGCTTGAGATCATTCCCAAAACATCTGAAGCCAGTAGGACTCAGTAGGCCTTGCATCTCCTCTTTTATTAATGAGAGCATTGCTAGTCTTATTTGTTATTTGTTGTTGTCTTCCACCACTGAAAGATACTGAGATTGATTAGTTTTTAGTGACTGTCAGAATTAATGTTCTAAAATCCACACATAGATGTCTTAAATCATTGCCATGGATTTTCAAAGAGGCTGAGCATCCATTGCTTTCTATGTAGTCTGCACTTTTATACCATAATTATCCTCTGGATTGGGAAGATTTAGTGTAAAGGTCATTGGACAACATTTGAACAGTTAGAATGATGTATGTTTTCATTTGGCATGTAACTCATATCGGTCTTAATATATGTTCTGAATCAAAAAGTAAACATTGCGAACCACACTGTTTCCTTATTACAATCCTTTCTCTTACCACAGCTTCTCATGCCATTCCGAAGTCTTATTAAATCAATAAAAGTTGGTTAGAAAATATTACTATCTTTACAGTTTAAGCAGGCATATAAAAACCCAGGTGCAAGTTAGAAATTCAGCAGAAAATCAAAGCAGAGGTCTTGTTTTAACAGCTTTCATTAGCACCAGTATTTTCTTTTTAAAGAAGACAGTACCTTGCAAGGATTAAAAAATGGCAAGTTTGAACTGGAGTTATCAAGGCAACAATGGTAAAAGCTATCTTTAATAGAAAATCAGATTTATTTATGATTTATTGAATATTTCTTTCCTTTACTTATAAAGATTCTTCAGACTTACATGGATTATGAACATATCAAGTGTCTGTATTACGTATGCAATTGGTTCCAACGGAAAGTGTCATGAATTCTGTATTGCTACAGAATTTAAAGTAGAATACTTTATTTATTAATGTATTTATTTTGCCTAGGACCTGATCACTGGCACAAGTTATACCTTATTGCCAATGGAGACCGTCAGTCTCCTACTGATATTAAAACCAAGGAAGTAAAAAAAGGTGCATTTCTGGGGCTTCCCCAGATCACTTGGAAACCTTCCACATGCAAAGAGATTGTCAATGTTGGACATTCATTCCACATGAATTTCGAGGATAAGGACAATCAATCAGGTTATGAAAAAGGAGACCTGGAGAGGGGGATGTGACGTTTTCATTTTTTCATTCTCTAGCTCTAATTTATATAGAAAACAAGACTAGTTGCCTTTCAGGAGTATTTCTGTAGATGAGGGTATGCTCGTTAATTTCATTATACTGGTTGGCAACACCCTTTAAGTGTCACAGAAGATCCAAATTATGTTCTCTAAAATTAGGACGTGTTGGCAAGTGTTCTTATGTTAAAGGCAAAAGGACTGGTAATTTCCCAGTAGGAAATCTCCAGGATAATCACTGTTTTGAGAAAGGGAAGATAGGAGCAGAGTTTCTAAACACAGTTACACAATTGTGCCCTTTTTTCAAAAAAAAAAAAAAATCAACATGTGGTGGGAGATTTATACATATGTAAAAGTTACTCACAGCATAACTCCATGTGAAATCACTCTGGGCTAGTTTCATTTCCTCAGAGAGTCTTATTACCTTGATGGCAAAGGAGATTTCTTTGTGCTGATGTATAATATTGCAAGTGTTGCAAGAACTCCAGGCACATGTTTCTAAGTATCATGCACAATTACAGGTGCCTATCACTACAGTGAGAATCAATACACATTTATGTGCTTGTAAGCAAGGAATTAATGGTAATGGCCAATAAATAGTGTCAATAACATCTGAGTACACCAGTGGTACCTCATAATCTAAATTCAGAAAATGGTCAAGTACAATTGTTACTTCTGTGAAGAAAGAGACATTTAAGATACTGTCATAAATAATATACATTTTAGAGGGAAGTTAATTCCATGAAGTAGGACTGTTCCTTCTGCAGTTATTGAAGTCCAATTACTGTTTCTGGCAAACTGCTCTTTTTCTGCATTACTTTTCCTTTTGTTTTCTCTCCGGAGTAGAAGGTGTATTCACATATATTTAACCTGAATTTTGGAACCATATTTAGGAGACATGCAGATTTACTACACCCAGTGCACTCATATTCATATCTAGACTTAAACCCTTCAATAACTTTGGCTTAACTGCACAAACTGTTCAGGGTTGTTTTTTTTTTCCTCCAAATGTTTAAAAATATTCTAATTTCAAAACACATTAACATGGAGAAAACTACTTGCACGTTATAAAGTCTTTGAAATTTATAACTTGACTGTCAGGAAGACTTTACTGGTTAATGTTTCTACCTTATTTCATGCATTTGCAGTGCTGAGAGGTGGACCTCTCACTGGAACATACAGATTGCGGCAGTTTCATTTCCACTGATGCCAAACAGATGAGCAAGGTTCAGAGCACACAGTGGACAGAAGGAAATTCACCGCAGAGGTAGAGTCAATGAAAGAAAAGTCAAAGTCAAGTTTTCAAAGTCTGGTCCTGTATATCATCCCTAGGAAAAATAAAAGCATATGTAGATAGCCTTGACAATTATTTTATTTTGCAAAAGTAATACCATCTCTGTATGTGCAAAGTTGACTTTGCAAAAGCAAATTGGGCTTTGTGATCTAAATGTAGATCATCTAAATCCATATTTAAATAATGAAATAGGGCTGAAAGGTGCAGGTTTAAAAGTAAGTAATATCTGATAAATGTTCAAAAGATTAGCTGTACAAGTACATTCAGCTTAATACTAAATCAGCTGCTTTTTAGAGAGTCAGATCACCCAATGCCACACTATAATTGTAGCTGGAGCTCTTCAAAATTACAACTATGCTGATCACTGTAAGGTGTTTTGTTGTTGCCATTGTTTCTTTGTTTTGTTTTGTTTTGTTTTTCCTCGGCTCTTCAAGAACAATAAATAAGAAGGAAACCCAAAAGAAATTAGTGAAGAGAAAGAGGTAAAAAAGTTATCTAGTAAGGGCCTCAGCAGCTGTCAAGTAGATTAAATGTCTTCAGAAAAAATGAAGCAAGGTCTGTCTTACAAAAATTAAAAACCACTTCTAAAGTAACAGATTTTATTTGTCTTCCAGTGTCATAGTGTGCAGCTAATAGTCATCAACATGCCAACAAACAATTAATGTTTAATGCATGCAATGTTATCTTTGGCAGCCTTTTAGATTTTAGGAACATTACAACATGACAATCTAATGAGATGGATTATACATTTTTAATTTAGGCATTAGGGGCACACAGCCAGAGGTGTGTTCCTAATAGGAAATTTTCCGCTGTTGAGAATGCTAAAGCTATCTCATTTGATACAGCCAAGATTAGAAAGGAGTGTCACTTTAGAATTGCTTTCTGCTGTAAAGAGATAGTGCACTTCAGTTGTGTTTAAGCAGCGCGCTATTAAGTGTTTATTAGTTTGCTTTGAATCAATAGTTTAAATATGTTGAAACAGTAAAGATGTTAAGTTGAAAAGACAGGAATTTGGCTTTAAAAATACCAGAATTTTTTAAAAAATATTATTTAAATCAGAATTTTAAAATTATATGCATTATACGGTAATTTCTATGTTGTCTCTATGTTTTAGAATCTCCTTGTATTTTAAGAAGTTTTGATATTTTCTATGACCTTATTGCTGAAACATTATACAAATAATCCTGGACTAGACTATTGCCATAGAGGTACATAGTTGCTAGGGAACTGTGAAACATATTCATAGATGAGAAGGCATTTAAAGAAATTATTATGATTTCCAAGTTCAGTAATATTTTGGAAATCTGTATTTCCCACAAAAATAGCTCAAGATATAATTAGTAATTTACTGGGATGAACAAAAGTCCCTCAAAACTCTAATTAAGCAAATACTGTCAAAACTGAAAAGTTATTGAAACATTGGTGTTGAATATAGACCATCCACAGCCATGATATTCACGGCCATACCACCAATCTCTTGCAGCAAATGGGCCTATTGTGAATAAATATTGCACCATGTGTAACAAAGTGGTTACACTCCTCATTATGCTATTTCATGTATTATATTTTTAAAGGAAATAAAAGCACGCACAGGAGACTGTTAGCAGTAGAGTTAGAAAGATGTACGTCCCTTGTAAGTTGTGATTTTCCACATCTCTGTGTGCTTACCCCAAAATTGCTTTTGGGAATACGAGCAGTTCTGCCTGCCCCAGGACAGAGCCTGGGTGTGAGCCCTGACACCATGAATCCACAGGTATTCGCAAGCACCTTCTCCGTTTCACACTCAGTTCTTTGTAACAGAACCAGCAAAAGTGAGGCTGTCAATTGCTTTTTAGCTTCATCTCGTTCACTGGAATGTGGACAAGTATTCAAATGTAGCTGAGGCTTCCGACAAGCCGGATGGCTTGGCCATCGTCACTGTTTTCCTGAAGGTCAGTTACTGATGTGCTGAAAACATGCGTCTTGCTTCCCTTTCCTTATCCAAACTGCAGTCAGTGATGAGGGCTCAGAGAAACATGTCTTTGTGTTAAATCGGTGGTGGCGACTGCCTATTATCCTGTGTTAGCCCATATTATCAACTTTGCGCCTTAAAAGGGGCCTATAAGAAAGATGGGGACAGACTTTTTAGCAGGGCCTGTTGCAATAGGACAAGGGGGTAATGGTGTTAAACTAAAAGAGGGAAGATTCAGGCTAGACACAAGGAAGAAATTTTTTACACTGAGGGTGGTGAAACGCTGGCCCAGGTTGCCCAGAGAGGTGGTAGATGCCCCATCCCTGGAGACATTCAAGGACGGGTCAAGCTGGACGGGGCTCTGAGCAACCTGATCTGGTTGAAGATGTCCCTGCTCATTGCAGGGGGGTTGGACCAGATGAGCTTTGAAGGTCCTTTCCAACCCAAACTAGTCTATGATTCTATTCTACATGAATGTTTTACCCAAATCCCCATTTCATCCACAGAGCCTTCAAAAGCTGCGCTTTAAAGGCATGAGTGCTGCTGAGCCTGTCGTATTTCATCCACCTTCGCAACAGGCAATGCTCACACTGTTTGTGTTTGCTTTCCACTCCATTTGCAATGATGTGAAGTTTCACAGAAATGCAGTTTGAGTCATGTGTGCACATATGATCAAAGCAATCATATACTTCTGAACCACAGATTATTTTTGCACTACTGTTAGCATTACTCTGAAAAGCAGAAGAAAAACTTCATGTTCACACAGAATCACAGAATCACATGTTATTTCCTCAGAGGTTCTAAATTTTGTTTTGTTCATAGTAGGTTTGCAAAGCTAAACTGAACAACATTTATAAAGCATATTCTTACTCTTGATTCTGTTAGAATAAAACTATTATTACATATTTAGGATTTTAAAGTATTTTTTTATTTACAGCTTGGCTTGTGCAATGAAAACCTGAAGGATGCCTTGAAGGCCTTGGGTTCAGTAAAGGCTAAGGTGAACATCGTCACAGCCTCATCATGATAATATACAGAGGAGCTGAATTAAAATCTATGTAGTCTCTCATCTGCCTTTTTGAAGACTTCAGAGTAATGCAGGGTTTCAGCTGAAGGAGTCTGTTGAGACGTGGGACCTGAAAGCATGATCATGGACGTGAATTTATGGGATCCCATAAGATATTTTGTATTGTTGGTGCTCCACCCTGAAGAGAGCTACATGCTCTTTGTGCAACAGTAAGAGTACAGAGTTCCTGATTCCTACCTAATGCTACGCTTCCATCCATTTGTCCGTCTATTTAAAATTACCCCTGATGTCAACCACCAACACAGCCTCACAATAACCAAACTGGAATTTCACTCAGTTGAAGGAGGGAAAAAAAGGGAGAAGAATGAATACCACAACTGCACTTTTCTTAAGCTGTCTTGCAAAGAAATGACTGTTTCCACCAAGCCTCTTATAAAGGCACAAGATAAGCAAAGGTAGATTCTGAATATCTGAATTTTAGTGAAGCATGTTAAAAGTACAATGCAGCATCTCCCACAGTATTTTAAAAAGGAATGTAGCCTTGACCCTGAACATGGAAACGTTGTTAACCTGTGTGAATCCTCCCTTTAGCGTCAACAGACAGCTGAAAATAATTATACACTGAAGTGGTTGTTTGCTCAGGAGCACAGAGTTCAGTATTTAAAAAAAACCAAAACAACAACAACAACAACAACAAAACTCTTCAGTCAGTGGTGACAACTCTTTGGTATCTGATACCATTTGGGGAGGAAGCTGTGTTATGTTTTGTTTCATGGGTTGTTGTTTGTTTGTTTTGTCTTGTTTTGATGGGTTTGTTTGGTTTTGGTTTTGGTTTTTTGCGTAACACCACTCATTGTCAGTGGTGCCAGCCTAGATGTTTCTCAGTGTCAAACTTATCACCAGGGCGAGCAACTCATCTCTGATGCTATGAGAAAACACTAGTGTTTTGAAATGACCTCTTATGGTTTAGGAGCATCTTGTAGCCTGAGATGTAAATCAAGTCTTACTCATTGGTTTCATTAACCCAGTGTATCTTCCACCGGGTAAGTAAGCTCCCTTTTCTGATTTTGATCCTTCAAGCCTATTGCCTAAATCCTTGGATCACTGGACCTACAATGGCTCTCTGACTCATCCTCCCCTCTATGAGAGCGTCAGCTGGATTATCTTTAAAGAGCCAATTACTATCAGCTCAGAGCAGGTACAGTATTACAAGGAACAAGACCCTTCTTGTCTTTTAGCTTCAGGGACGGTATCACTTTATATTGCATTGCTGCATTTTATTGGGTTCATTTGTCTCATTTTTCCTGTAAAATCAGTAGTACCTTTAGATCACATTATTGCTCTTAATAAACATGATTCTGCCTCAGCTGGCTTAGGCTACTCACATCTTAAAAAGTCTTGTGGAAAGTGAGATAAGATGATTTCAGATTGGTGGAGTTGCTTCCATTGCTCCAAGAAAGGTGATTTGCATATTTAAACTTCCTTGCATTGCTATGTTTCCAAAAGTAGAAGCCAGGAAGAAAGTGAATTCTTCCCGGCTTCATTCCTACAGGAATCCCCAAAATAAATTCATGTTCTCATCAAATCTTAGCCAAAAGCTTGCCTGAGCAGGGTGTTTTGTGATGTGCCACAGGATCAAATAGCCAGAGTATAGTCCTCCTTTCAGTGTTATGACAGAGTGGTTAGGAGTTGTACCAATTGCTTTATTATTGCATAATTTCCTAATAATGTCTGTAGGACAAGCTAAATACCCCTCACTGGCCTTACTGAGGTAAGTATTCTCTCTGTTCTAAACCCTTATGAAACTGTCTTATGCCATTAAATTATTGCCACCCGTCCTACCAAAAGTGTTTGAATTAATATATTTCCAGATAAGGCTAGTTAAGTACTTTGAATCTTCAAAAATAAAAAGCATGCATGTAGTAGAAATAACCTGAATATTATCAAGATCCTTAATATTTGTTCAAGATGTTATTAACTGAGCTATTCAATGGATAGGGGACAGAAATTAAGTACAAACAATTTAACACAAAAAGCAATGTTTAAAGTACAGTTGAATTAGTACTAAGGCACTGTTTTTAACTTTCACAGTTGCTGATACTTTTAATTTAACAGACCCCCAGGTTTTTTACATAGGTGATAACACAATGTTACCAGTGTCTGAAAGTTTCTGTGATAGTTCAATATAGGTGAGAATAGGATACTCAAAGATGGTTGTTAGTTCCAGTAATTCTGTGGCAGCACAAAACCTGGCTCACCACTGGATCAATTCAATATTATGACACTTAATTTTTTTTAAAAAAACAGAGTTGAGAAGTATAACGATTTCTCACTGATATGCAGCATAAAAGTGCAAAGCTAAATATATCCTTTCCTCACCCCATTTAGCTGGCTCAATTCTGCACAATCTTGTCTTCTGCTGAAGGGGAAGCACCTTGTCCCATACTGAGCAATCACCAGGAACCCCAACCACTGAAAGGCAGAGTGGCGAGAGGCTAATTCCAGACAAGCAAAGCAAATCTGGAGCCCAGTCTACTCAGCAGGAGCAATACATCTAGACAAAGACTGTGGAAAAATCTTCCAAAGTAATGAGAATGTCCATGTGTTCTTAGCTTGCAAAATTCTTGTCCTGCTGGAAGCTGCTGTAATTCACTGTGGCGTTTGGCGAGTGCTTTTACTGGAATTAGTCTATATCCTTTTTGTGGTAGGCAACTAATGTGTTTTAGTGCATGACTTGTAATAGTGAAATGTACTTTAAGCATTTTAATGAATCTTTACTTTCCTTCTGATGTACAAAGTAAATCATGGTGATAAGAAAAGTAACTGTTCAGTGTGAAATTAATCAGTACTCAGCTTCCCACAAGGAGAGTTTATCCAACTGTATGAGATGCCTGTTATATTTTGCAATGAAATTGCTACTGTTGATGACAATTACTAATGGGTTACTGTTGATTCGGCTAATATAAATGGTTTCTTTTTCTAGTTTAGCTAATATATGCCTGATTAAAATTAAATTAATAAAGAAAGCACCTTGAAATGAAGCCATATTATAACAGTGCTATGCTATCAATGTTTTTAAATAAATTGTGTGATAATTGCTGTTATATATCACCTGCAGCATCTATTAAAGAATTATAGACATAAATCCATGGAAAAATAAAGTACCAGGCTGTACATTTAAGCCACACACTTGGGACACCAGTTTCACTATTTCTCAAGGAGAACAGTACTCAGCTTTGCAAATAGGTCCAGCAATGATAACTGCATGATTTAATAGCCAGCAATGCCAAAGGTCTGAAGAAGATAAGATCAGAGTCTACAAGGAGCAATGTAAAGCACTAGGACAAAAACTAGGTTTGCATTTGACCCCATTATGTAATCTAAATGTTATCTGACTGAACCAATGAAGTGCCTTCACTGAATTACGTAAGTGACTATTATCTATTGGAGTTTCGCAGCACATGTTGCTACAGATATAGTTTCTTCTTTAACATTTGCCTGTCTTTGACTATACAGTAAAAGTGGTGCTATAAATATTTATAGTTCCTCACACTTCCTCCATAAAGTAGAGAAAATTTTCAAATCTAAGTTCCCAACATGTTCAAAACCTGCATTGCTTTAAATGCAAAATACCACCTCTGCTGCAGTCAGCTGCATTTAGTGGGACGTGCTCCTGGTCCACCTTTTCAGCTAAACCAGTGTGTGTACCCAGCAACTGGATCAATAAGGCCTTGGTCTGTGACTTCCCACCATAATGTCATGGCAACAATTATCATACCAGAACACATGAAATGAATTACTAATTTCTTGCCCCAATGAAATTATTCTATACCTGGTTGGCCTGTGTATCCTTGCTGGCTTGTGCTATTAGCCTGTTAAGCACGATGACAAAAGTCAAGACTTTATCTTAACTTGATGCAGTACATTTGTAAGAAACAGAATAAAAGACCTTTCTTTACTCTGTTCCAAAACAGACACCACAATTATGGCTAACTTTCCGTGTGAACTAGGTTTTGAGATATCATGAGCAATTTACACCTGAAAAAAAAAGGAGACTTCATTTAGCCTCCTTCTCCTAGCTTAGAACTGAAGGGAAAAATGTTAATTGAAAGTGCAGAAGAGTGAGCACAAACTGCAGGTAAGAACATGGTTGCTAAAACATAATACTTCAGCTTAGTCTTAGACCTTTACTTTTATGAACAAGAATCTCTCTTTTGTCAGAAAAGGTTCTTTCCTAATAATATCAATCCCTGATGCAGAATCATGAACAAAATGGGATCTCGCCCATGAGCATGGGAATGAGGCGCTCAGTATTCAAAAGTAGTCTCCACTTCCATGCTAATTTAAAAGCAGGCAAATCAACATTCAGCCAGATATTCCTGCCATTCTCATCAGCAATGTCTATTCCTATTACCTTATTAAGCAAAGCTAGTAAAATGCTTATTTCTGTTCTTAAGCTTATAAAAAGAATTACAAACATGCCAATAATTCCCTCAGGTAATTAATACCTTCTTAATGAGTGATCCTGAAACCACACCGCTTGCCTCTGCCTTGGTGCAATAACTGCATCATAACTTTGCCATGAACAGGAAGATAATAATTTTCACTCCTCTCAGTTCTCCAGAAAAAAAATCTGATGGTGCTTGTGAGAAAAATGAGAACAGAGACACAGCTATATCAGTTCAACTGGCTTCAGAGGAGGCATCTTCCTTGTGATGGAAAATAACCCACAAAAAATCAAAAACAAAACCAACAAAAAACCAACAAAACACACATACAAAAAACCACAAACAAACAAACAAAAACAACCAACCCCCCCCAAAAAAAATTCTCAAAGAGATTATAATGGGCACAAATTTGAGAAATGGGAACAAATCTGTTAGGTAGAACAATAAGTTCCTGTAAGGAGCTGTTTCATTCAGAATTTCTTTAAAAAACTCTCTAACTAGTGTTCTGACCTATATCTTGTAGTTTCTCAGATTTAGAGTAGGCCTGAGCTGCAGAGCTGTGGGTTCAATCTGCTGGAGACCTTTACAGGTGTGCACGAAGGGAGACAAGAAGTGGGCAGCTGGATCTGCTGCTTTGTCCCGAGTTCATCTCTAACATTAATTACTTCACCCTGCTTCTCTTTGTGTAACTCCTCCGGAAAATTACTTTAATAAAATACAAATGAAAATGTCAAGTACAAACAACTATGAAAATCAAATGGATCTGGTTATAACAACCAAGAAAATGAAGAAGCAATTCATGGTCTAAGAGAGTAAGGCAAAGGAAATGTCCTTGACTTGGTCAAGGAAAGTCAAGATAATTTTGTGGTATCTCTAGACTTTGACTACTAAGGAAGGAGAGATCTCTTATCTTCATAGCAAAGAAAGGGAACAGAATATGAACAGGATTTTATTTTAGGACATAAAAGTGTAATTCTATTGGCATCTAATGGTACTTGCTGGCAATATAAAAGAGATGGAAAGGAAAATTACCCAGTGCAGTAGTTTGAATGGGTGATTTCTCAATGCCAAAGACTTGAGGAAATGTCACAGAAAAATATAAATATTTTAAGTTTTATTTAAGAATCCAGTTTCTGCCTTTTACCAGAATGAATTGTTTTCTCATTTTCTGCTCAGTATTTTATCCACACATGAAAATATTGCTGTGTACTGTGCATCAATAGCCAGAGCCCACAGTAAATCACCTTTAGTCTCAAACAGACAAATGCAAGCTACCACGGATGCAACTCATCTAGAGAATGTCTGCTAAGCTTCTCCTTCTCTTGCAAAGACCTTGTACAAGAAGTCTCACTTCTTTCACAGGACTTTCTGGGAATCCTCTGCATCTCTAATCCCATCTATAACAGGGGCAGTAATGCAGGTCTGCAGTGCTGGGGAAGCCCAGCAGCACAGCATGTGAAACGGGGGGCTTGGAAGCAGCAATAACACCAGGCAGTGGAAGAAGCCACTTGAAATTGAAGTCAGTCACAGCAGACCATTTCAAAAATGTCCAGATGTAATAATACATCTTGAAATTTTTAAAATTATTTTTTAAGCGAAACTGCTTGCCAAAATCAATGCATTTGCTAGTTATTTTGAATGTCTCAATAAAGAAAAGAAAAGAAAAGAAAAGAAAAGAAAAGAAAAGAAAAGAAAAGAAAAGAAAAGAAAAGAAAAGAAAAGAAAAGAAAAGAAAAGGAAAGAAAAGAAAAGGAAAGGAAAGGAAAGGAAAGGGAAAAGCTGAAAAATATCCCACCAGGATTAACGGTATACTGCTGCCTACATTATGGTAATGCATTGTAACTTCCTTGCATGCCTTATGCATGTTTTTCTGCATTAGCACAGAACTCAAACAAAACACATGTATTTTTGCGACTGCTGAAGCCATTAAGTCTTTTGCAATGCTCTGAGATATTGAAGAGGTCACACCATAAAAACTTAAAAATCAACAAACTAAATTGTGACACCAAGTTCACCATAGTGTAGCTAGAGCCAAGTCAGCTTAAATACTATAACATATGTGTAGAAAAACCACACCTATGGGATTGTGTTCACACCAGTGCAGTGTACCGTGACTAATTTCTTTAAGGGCTATCAGTTGCAGCACTAAGTCAGCCAGGGGTGTAAGGTTCCTCTCGGAAGGGTGCTAAAGGACCCTGGGTGACAAGAAGGCACCTGCTCCCTGGGGACCCAGTGTCTTTTGTCCCTGGGGCTTCCCGGCGGCCTCCAGTGGCTAAGCAAAGAGGGGTGCTGCCGGGGGGTGCTGGCCTGCTGGGGTCCGTGAGGCTTGGGTGGATGCAGGACCGAGCTGTGACATTTTGGGAGCAGTGACAGCAGCAGCGCTTTCTGTTCCTGCAGCCTGAAACGGGCACTTCCCTCACCAGCAAACTATCGCCACCTGATGATCCCCTTTTAGATATCCATTACGTTCACTTCCTATTTTGTCTGTGGAGAGCCACCGCTCACATTTGGATAAATCCGTGAAATCAAGAAGCTGGAATATGCTATCCCTGATATTCACTGTGCTGAGCAATGCGTAACCTCTGCTTAATTTCTCATAAATACACACACACACACAATCCAGTGCAGAAATTTAACAGTGAGCTGGAGAAAGCTCCAGGCTTCCCTCTTCCCACCCCAGTGGGGCAAATCGGCTTCATTCCTCACTCACCCTCACTCACACCTGTGAGCTTAAATCCATCCCACCCAAGCAAGAGAGACCCGAGGATGGCCGGAGGGCGACCGCGCGTGTCGCCTGCTCTTATTCTCACTGAAATCTTTAGCAAACTGCCTGTTGGCTGAAGTTGAACGGGATAAAGCACTGAATGAGGCTGAAGGACTGGAAAAAAAGAGTGCCTGGCATGGAAATATCTAATGCAATAAAACCTCATTTCTATCTGGGACATTTGGTTAGCAGAGCAATGTAATAACATGAATCAACACAAAAGACCAAGTCGTGTTCTGCCCATGGTTTTATAACAGGTACCTCTGAACATGCCCTCTCCTGCCCTGCTGCAAACCCATCCGTCAGCTGGAGGGGTGTTGATCAGGAGAGGGCTTAGGGCCAGAGCAATCTGGTCATCTGGGCCACCCCTTGAAACCAAACTGCTTCCTCACGATAAGGAGACACTAACCCTTGGCACACCAACAACGTGCCGTCAGGAAATGTTTAGATTTAACCTTGAAAAATGTGTTAGGACAGATTTGGTAGTAGTGGCAAAAAAAAGCTGTCAGCAACTGATATGATAGGACCACCCCTGTCTTATCGGGAGGTTCCGCATGAGGAAGAACGAGGAAGGGGACATCCACAGCTGCTTCTGTGCAAGAATTGGGTTTCCCTGACATCCCCTGGGGGAGGCCACATCTGCATGCCCCCCTTTTTCCCCCACCAAACTGCGTGCTCTGCCATTGATTTGCACTGTTGTGAAATGTGGTCTAATATCCTTTCACAGAACCTTATTTCTTAATTATCTTCATGTAACCATGCAGGCCATTTCTGCAATGGCAACGTACTTTGGAGGCATGGTCCAACGGAGCCATTGTGTCTTCTGTCTGTGAAAATGCACATATGCAAGAGGAATGCCTGAAACAGTCACACTCCTACTCTCCAGAGTGCTTTCAGCCCTTTTACAAGTCTGTAGAATTAACATCTGGCAGGATTTTACAATGATGTTGCATTTTACTTTTCCATTACATATCCCACAGCAAAGTTCACAACATGGATTCTTTTGTTATTGGGTTAAGGGAGAGAAAGGCTTCAGGGAAAGCCTCCAGACAGCTTTAGATAATTATTGCAAAGGAAAGTTCTGCCAAGACCTACAGAATTTTTTCCTATTTCACTCATTGTACGCTGCCTCTGACCTCCTAGGTTTCCCTGGTATGAACATTGCTGACCTACCCTGTGATCCCTTAGCCCTCCTTCCAAGTATTTGTTGTATGCATATTTCTTTTTTCAGGTGACATTTTAACTCATTTGAGTGTATCTGATTGATGAGAGGGAGGCGGAGAACAGATATTTGGCTTAAGCAGTTGCAAGACCAGACTCTTATCAAGCTCTAGACCTGCTTCTGAAATCTCATTTCTGTGATACTACAGCAAGTTGAGCCAGTTGTGACAGGAGCATTGACTAAATTCAAATAAATTATTCAACAGAACAATATCGTAAGTATAAGGAAGTATATATTAAAACTCAATTGTGTTCAAGGCTGTGACACACACAGCGTTCATATTTATGTTCTTCTGTAGATCTGCAAACATACAGTGATATAGTTATTCCAATGGGATGGTTAGACTGATAAGATTCAGCAGCTACTCCTGAGCCCTGGTTCCCAAAAGTTATGCTTTGAAATCTCTAAACATCACAACAGAAGTGACCCAGCTTGTCACAGGGCTGGAGCTTCCATTAACTTGGAGATTTATTAGGTAGTCAGTACTTCAAGGAAATTAAAAGCATCTTGTAAAATGGCTAACCAAGGAATTAAGTACCAGTTTGAAAATACTGATGTGTTGTGACTACTGCAAAACAACAAAGAAAAGTGGTGCAGAGTTAGGAACAGAATGGAGTTTCTGTGCAGGGCTCCCATGTTAAGAGGTAGCACAGTCCCCTAGACTAGACCTACCGTTAAAACACAGCTTTCCAAAAACACCTTCCATTGCTCTCTCTGAGACAGATACATGACCTGCCCCTAGACTACAGTCATCTCCTTCTACACATCCAGTTTTCCAGGCTGCAAACCAAAAGGCCCCTCTTTCCTCATAGAGGAAGAAGAGGGGCTCAATTTCTAATGGCTCCTATCCTTCTTAATCTCACCTGCGTGCTCCTGGCTTTGACCACAGGACCAGTTGGTTCTAGTTTGACCATATACCTAACAAAGATGGTGGCTGTTTCCATAGTTACATTGGCATTCACTTATGTGCTGGCATCTGTGGCACAAAAGTCACAAAAATCTTGAATTTCTGCTGAGAGACAACAGATTAATGAACATAACAAACATTAATGCACCTGTTTTGTAAATAAGGAGAGACACAAGAAAGGCTTACCATAGGATTCAGAGGATGCATTTTGGCACCTATAATGAAACTTGGCATGAATGCCAGTGGCTAAATTCAGTTGAGAACTCCAGAAAGCGGACACCAACCTGCCTCTCTTATTTAGGAGACATCTAAATAATGCAGGAATGCCACGTGCAGTGGTGTCCACAAAGCAGCCAGCTTATGGAGACTTAAGTGTCCAGACTGCGTGGTGGCAAGGTGCTCCAGTGGAATTCTGAAAGGAGAGAGGTGCTGGTGAAGCCTTGGATCACGCTACTGCACATGGCACTCCTAGCACACACCAAAAGTGTTAGCTGTGCCCATACTTGGAACTGGGGAGGGTCAGGACTTGGCCATGGTCAAGTGGAAGCTCCCCAGCAAATGTCAGCTAAAGCTCTCTGTGAGAGGGCCCAGACCAGGTGAAGTGATGGTTCCCAACAGACCACATGGAAGAAGGTATGCAGGAAATTTCAGCAGTCCAGCAGGAAGGTTCAGCTCTACAGACTCAGGACATGTTATGGTCCTTGTTCCAGGACTAGAAAGTGGGCCCTGTCTTGTTTTATTTACCATGATAGGCACTGCTATTAAGTTCACTGCAAAGCACAGCAGATATACTTGATTTCCCCCTGGAAAGGCAGAGTGTGTTGGTTGGTAACACACTGATTGAAGAAGTAGGTGGCTTTTCCCTGATCAGCCTGAGGGATCCCTGTTGCCTCTGCAAGTGCCCTGATGGGCAGCATTTGAACTAGCTACACTAGTTTTAATATTAACTCTTCACTGCTGTAACTGGGTAGTACTGACATTGGAGTGCGATATTATACCTCTCTGTAAACTCAGAAAAGACAGCGATATCAGCAATAATACGCAACTAAAATATTTCTTTTCAGCTTCCCAGCCATTCATTTGGTTAGTGTTTTTGTGTCTTTGCTGGGTAGCTTTTTCCCTGCCAAACAAGAAAGGTAACTCTTAGCGCCACTAAGAAGCATTAGCTAATGTTTGTACAGTGCCTACCAATGCAGGAGTGCTAAGTACTAAAAGTGAAGCACATCTTAGCACTCAAAGACCTGCATACTGAATAGTTGACCCAGTGCCCAGACTGGGACAACTACTGACTCTGAAGAGGCTGATTACAGCATTAAGTCATACCAGAAAAAAAGTCCAGTACAGACATGTAAGTAACAGTGTGTAAAGCACAACTAAACAACAATACACACTTTTTAGAAAACAAAATGGAGCTTCCTCCATGTCAATACAAAGCAGCTCAGTCAGTCACATTTTCCTCTTGCCTGAATAAGTAGATGGAGGATGCAAGAGAAAATTCTTTAGTTTAATTTTTTTTTTTTTTTAAATCTCAACCCATTTTGGTAGGACCTTAGTGCAAGACACTCTACAAACACCCCTGAACACATGATGCAACCCACCTGTGCCGGTCACTAAGGAAAAGCGAAGCACAATCATGAGAGTTTTAAGCGATATCACACCTGAGCAGTGTGCATACCCAAGTGCTGTTCAGCTCTGATATCCTGGGTGTTCCCACTCTGCTATCAGATGTCCCCGCTGCAGGGCTAGATTACGAGATTCCTTCGTGATTGCTGGAACCCAGAGGTGGGGGCACTGTAGGTTGTATATACCCCCTCTACACTGATACACAGAGTGAAATCCAGATCAATAAAAATGACAGTTATCCAATAAATTAAAAAAAAAAAAAAATTGGTAGTGCATTTTCCTGTCCATAATTGCAGCTCCTATCTTTCTGTAATCACAAAGATCTTTTTCCAGTTGACACGGATTAACAGTGTGCTTGTGTGAACCAGGAAGCCTGCCTTGAGTCCTAGCAGTGATATTTAAATATCTCCTGCCTGAGAGAGACAGGTAGGCAAACACTTTCTGAAACCTCCCACACAGAGTGAGGTGAGAGTGGTGCCACGGCTGAAGCGAGCACCACCATTCATCTGAACCAGTCAGGAGACCGAGGCTGAAACTCATTTCAAATAACTGCTCAGGTTTTCTTTATGAATCTTTACCTTTGCAAAAAACCTGCTGGATGGTGATCACCTAAGCTCAGTCGTACTTACTGCTCGTGTGAATTTGTCCTTGCGTGGAGCTCTCTCCCAGAGTTTCAGGTGCGGGCACAGCCTGACCTGCTGCCCGTGCTCTGCCCAGCGGCTTTCCCTGTGCTCGGGGAGGTCCAGCTGAGCCCGAACAGGCTGGACCTACAGAGCCGGCTTGGTATTGCTGATGTGGCCGTGCACAGTCCAGGCTCCCCGTACACAAGTGGTTTTCTTCTCACTTCCAGCTAGAACACAGAAAAACTTACCTTGCTCCTATAGTGGTTGCTTCTGGCATGTGGCTTTCAGGCATGTGTGGAACGATGTGATGGTAACTGCTTATGGAAAACAGGGGAGCACTTAAGTGCACAGATTCAGCTAAATATGGCCTTTCGAATCTGGACATCTTTTGTTATGTATCTGAAAGTAATATTTTTTTTCATAATCTTTTCACTTTTAAGAAAGGGAGTAACTCACAAGCAACAGCACATCCTTAATAGGTGAGTTATATTGCATACTCTTCCACAGGCTGAGACTTCAGGACACCGTGGGTGTTGTTCGGAATGCTGTGGCAGTGTGAAGGTGACACCCAGGCCATTGCCTTATTTACAGTGACATCTACCGGCAAAAACAATCTGCAAATGGCCCCCTTTCTATCAGAAAGTTTTTTCGATGTTCACTCTCCCCTCTTTGGCATTTTTCTTCGTTTTCTTCCCATCTCACCACTTAGCTCTTCAGTCAGTTAAATGTTTTAGATTATTGAATGTAGTTTAGTCTGTTATCACCTTTTCAAACCCAATATCCCTTACACTTACCTAACATGTATATAGTATATTGTGTCTCTACTGATAAACATATATACAAAGAGAATATATATGGACAGTTTAGTATAGTTGCTGAATATTTTAGGAACAATATGTAGGAACAGTAATTACATTAACACCATCGGACTGTGAGTACAGAAAACAATATTTCAAGGATTTGCTCAGGATACCTGCTGAAAATACTACACATCACGTTACAGCTACTCAAATAATGTTAATTAATAAATAGTGTTTTGATGTTATTTTGATATATTTAGTTATTGCTATCTATCAGTCAGTTCAAAACTAATTCCGTCAAACAGGCTGGCTGCAGCAGCCACTTGTGAAGGGCTTTGTTCTGGGCTTTGCTTCTGGCTTTGTCCTTCTTATGAAGGTCCCCTGAAGCACTCTTGAAGATGCACTAACTATTTTGAGAGATTAAAAGTTTCTTTTGGGCATTGGCTCAAGAGGCTGGAAGTTCTTTGACTAGTCTCTGCAGACATTTGTAACAGACTTCAAAATTAATATGTTGTTGAATAGCATGGTACCATGACTCTTATATTATTTTGTTTGATACAACAGTAAGATATTGTTCTTATTTATAACTGTATTTGCAATGAAAAAGGTAACAAATACTATCTAGATAATCTTTGCAATTTCTGGATTGCCGCTGCCATCTGCAGACCTGGGGACACAGCATTCTTTCAGCTATTCACACACAGGGACCTATGCTTTCTACACAACCATGAGAATTTAAAACCAATTTTGGAATATAAGTTTGGATGCTGAGATTCTTAGTGATTTCCAGATAAAATGTTTATTCATGAAATCACAAACTAGATAAGAAACTGGAGCTTAAACAGGGAAAAGGGAAAACAAAAATCAAGAACAAACTCTCTGAAACATATCAAGGGTGACAGTTCTTTTTTTTCCTCAAAAATGCCAAAGTGCTGGGGTTTTTTTTAAGAAAAGCATTTTATTGAGAGTGCATTTCTGTCTGGTGTTCATACAACTGTAGGAAAGAGAAGAACTGAAGGGAAACTTTCGACACGTAAACAGCCAATGCTTTATTCAAAATATTTCAAATCAGAGACAGAAAAAAAATTAAATCAATCTTCATAAAAAATACATTTAATTTATCTGTTGAATGCAACCTGTACAATTTACATCTGAAAACCGAAACTGTCAGGATCATCTACAAATTATTCAAATTTGTGTACTCAAGTATATGGGTGAAATTCAATAAAACAGAAGTGACACAGGAATTGACTGTGCAGCACACCAGTTCTATTAAGCAGAGGCAGAAAATCTTTGTTTTCACCAGACAATCCAGTACTGTCCTGTCAGAGACATTCCCTGTCCTCAAATTCTGGCATGAATGATGGAGAGGTTGACAAAAATAGGAAACAAAGCATTAATTTAGAAACATTTTTGTTTAAGCACTTCAGCATTATCTCCTGTCTCACAAAGGCAGCAGACACACAGCAAAGGCCACTTGTCTACAGAGTAAATACTTCACTAATAAAATGTATGAAAATAACAGTATCTAATAGACTAAGTCACAGACCAAATCTCTATTAGGCTAGATCTGTGCAAACAAGAAATAGCAAGACTTAAGATGAAAAATAAGCAGGCTTTCTATATGTGCAGAACACCGGTGGAAGTATGACACTACTATATTTTTGTAGGATGCTTTATAAGTTAAGGTTTTTATCCTG
Organism: Caloenas nicobarica; assembly: GCF_036013445.1. Taxonomy (NCBI): domain Eukaryota; kingdom Metazoa; phylum Chordata; class Aves; order Columbiformes; family Columbidae; genus Caloenas; species Caloenas nicobarica. The sequence goes on along the minus strand of NC_088246.1, from coordinate 136,780,553 downwards.
AGTCCTAAAGACCTGCCAGGGAAGAAGAATCATAGAAAAATCATGGAAAAATGAGCACAGCAATGGCAATTCAAAACAAAAATGGAACAAACTCTTTACTCCACAGCTAAAACTACAAAGCAAGATCAGACTGTAGGGGAACAAAAAAATATAACAGGTCAGAAGTTAGATCTGGTCTGTCTAATAGAATCATAGAATCATTTCAGTTGGAAGAGACCCTCAGGATCATCAAGTCCAACCATAACCTAACCTAACTCTAGCACTAAACCATGTCCCTAAGAACCTCGTCTAACAGCCTTTTAAACCCCTCCAGGGATGTTGACTCCACCACTTCCCTGGGCAGCCTGTTCCAATGCCTGACAAAGTGATAAAGGAGAGAGTCACACTGCTTTTTTATACTAATTAAAGATAAAAGAAAAACCATCTCTAGAGCAACATTCCTCTGGCATTTATACCTTTATGTCGAAGCTGCAACCTAAAGGTGCTCTGTGTCTCTCAGTTATTTGCAGCTTTTAACATCTGAAAGGTAGGAGAGATTGATCTCTAGCAATCTGCTGCTTGCCTGCCTAGAGCTATAAGAATCTAACCCCCAAATTTCCTTTTCATTAAGTTTATAATATTACATATTTCTTTCTGTTACTTGATTCATGTGCCATATTCCACCTTTTTTCAGTAAAGTTATTTTGAAATGGATTATTTGGAAAACTTGGGTTTTTTTTCCTGGAATTGATTCCTCGAATTCTTTTAGGTCCCAGTTCATGTCTGGAAAGCCAACAAAGTCCTGTTTGCTGAAGCAACTGGGAGACAAATCTCTGAAGGGACAGAGAGAGCAGAGGCACAAAGCAAGTGGCTGTACTGCAACAAACAGATACATCTGCTGGATCTTCAGTCCACCGTACTCCAGAAGGAAAGACAGCTACTTGCCAAGTTTTTTCTTTGACATAAAGAAAATTCCCAGATGATGTTGAACTCTGTCTTTGCAACATGAAAGACATAATGAGCATGACTGGCAAAGGTTATAAACACGGCAGAGCATGCTGCTCCCCTCCTGTGCCAAAAACAGCAGGGCTGACCCCTACTGCAGTTTATTTAATTCTGAGGATAAGTTTATGGGTGACCAACCATCCAGCCGTATACAGTTCTTGACAGCTACTATTTTCAGCAAATAACCTATATGTTTTTTGGTCACTGAGCGTTTCATTCTTCTTAGTACAAACGCTCCAAGTGCGTCAGAGGGTAAACAGTTGATCAAACTGACCTGCAGCTGGGGGGGTGACGACACATTTTAGCCTTGTTTGCTCCGGAGCCGTCTTAGTGCAGCACAGACCCCAGAGCCCCCACATGAGATTTAACTCCCTGGGAGCACATCGTGTCGTCTGGTTGAGATTCAGTGCAGCCTGGGCACAGAGTAAGTTAGTGACTGAGGATGCAGCCAAGTGCTCAGGGCTGAGAACGGGTCCATGTTCTCACCTTACAGTTGCAACAGATGGATAACCTGGGAAGCTATTCCCAAGGGATTCCAGGCAATTGAGCATTTCTAGTCTTTTTCATAGAATCATAGAATATCCCAAGTTGGAAGGGACCCACAAGGATCATTGAGTCCAACTCCTGTCCCTTCATGTGACAACCCCACAGGTCACACCATGTGTCTGAGGCCTTGTCCAGTCTCTCCTTGAACACTGCCAGGCTTGGGGCCGTGACACCTCCCTGAGGAGCCTGTTCCAGTGCTGCGCCACCCTCTGGGGGAAGAACCTTTTCCTAATGTCCAACCTAAACCTCCCCTGGCACATCTTCCTGCCATTCCCTTGGGTTCTGTCGTTGGTCGCCAAAGAGAAGAGTTCGGCACCTGCCCCTCCTCCTCCCCTTGTGAGGAAGCTGTAGACCACGATGAGGTCTCCCCTCAGTCTCCTCTTTTCCAAGCTGAACAAACCAAGTGACTTTAGCTGCTCCTCATATGGTTTCCTTTCCAAACCCTTCACCAACTTCTGGACACTCTCCAGTAGCTTTATATCCTTTTTATCCTGTGGCGCCCAGACCTGCACACAGTGCTGCAGGTGAGGCCGCACCAGTGCAGAGCAGAGCGGGACAATCCCCTCCCTGCCCGGCTGGCCATGCTGTGCTGGGTGCACCCAGGACACGGTTGGCCTCTTGGCTGCCAGGGCACGCTGCTGGCTCGTGTTCAACTTGCTCTCGACCAGAAGCCCCAGATCCCTCTCCATGGAGCTGCTTTCAGACGCCACCACTAGCTTTCAGTACCATGCTAGGTCAATCTAACATGAACACAGCATCTCCCCATTAGGGGAAGTACTGTGAATGATGTTTTTTTCTAAAACTTATTTGCATAACCCTATAAAAATAGTCAATATTTTGAAAAAGTGCTATCAGAAACTTTGTGTACAATTGATTGCATGTCTTACCACTGCCAAAGACATTTTACTTGGAGCATAAAAAAGATACCCAATACCACACTGCCCAAAGACAGACTTCAAATGAAGGTGACATTTTTTTCCAAAAATAGAGCTGCAGGTGCTAGTTATAAAACTGCAGCCTTCTCTATAAAACTTTAATCTCTTCAACAGAAAATACAAGACATATTCATAAAATCCATTTTTTATTTTAATAAAATCCTTATAAATATCAAAGCACTGGATCGACTCCACGGTTTTGAATATGTAAACAACATGTAAAACATTTATTTGTGCTGTGAATCAGTAGCCTTAATACTTTATCTTCTGAGGCAAACAAACTTTATAACCTTCCTGCAATTTGTAAACATTTTGTTCAAGTTCTCCAGCTACTCACATGACATGGAAACATATCAGATCCAAAACTAATTCTAAAAAGGGGTGTGAAAACGTGCAACACACTCCTGTTCGTCTCCATGCACACTTTCCAGTCATCCTCATTCAGAAAGAACCAGCCTGAGGTCTTTTTAGCTGCATTCTTCTCCCTCTGCCAGAAAACAAAAAGTGTCTGCAGATTTTTCCCCTTTGGTTAATACTTGTACCTGCTGCTGCTGCCAAATGACTTTTATTTCTCCCACGGTCTATTTGTGTCCTTTCCTTCAGAAGGCATTGTGAGGCCTTGCAGCAATAGTAGCTATATTCTGGGGAGGAGAAAAGAAAGTCCACCTATCTTAAACTAAGCTAAAATATCTATGTCTCTATGTCTAATTTATTCAGTTATAAAAAAGGTATGTAAAGTCAATCCTGATTGTGATTTCTCTCATATTTGTCTATCTAAGATCAAAAGACCTGTTGAGGTAAAAGGCACAGTCTACAAAACCTATTAAAGAAAAAAAATCCAACAAATTCATGGAGAGCAGCTATGCAAGATGAGTTGGTCAGAGGTACTACAGAGACTGGTGGTAGCTGCTTCCCATGAAACCTCTAGCTGCCTCTTTCTGGTATCACTGATTTCCACTATGTAGTTCTCACAGTTTAAGAGTTAATCTAATCCTATACTAAGCTATATCCTATGGAAAGTTCATTAAAAATAATAAAAATAAATTTGGCATAAAACAAACAATTATATTCAGATAACAAAAGCTCCTGAGAGAGACACAGGCTCAAGTCAATTCATAAAGACAGACATTTCAACACATTGCTATTGAGGGCTGATCTTTTATTAGACATTGACCTGGTTCTGATTTCTTCAGCTTGCTCTAACTGCTGTCTTTGGTCTTGGAACATCCGTGCAACCACCCAAGTTCAGCTATGCCAGCAGAACATCAGCCAGCACCTAGAAGACATGACATACCTGAGTAGTGCTGTGCTCCACTGCATGATGTGAGGTATTCAGCATGTGTTTTGCACTGCAGCATGTAACCTGTCTTCTACAAAACAGCCTGCAGCAACAGCTGCTGCCCCTGCCTCCTGATTCTGAGTGGTAGGAGTCTGATGCTACATGGATATAGTGTTATAGTCCCTTCTTGTTCATCAAATGCAACAGAGTGGATTTAGGAACAGTTCCCTCTGTGCCCTTCCACCTTGCGGTTTTCAGGTTTCAGGACAATTTCATCACTATTTGTGGTGGAATTCAGGAATACCTAAACCACCTGACATGATCCTGCAATATACAAAATCCTCACTGTTTGCTTTCTAAAAGAAAATCAGTCAGTACATCATTACTGCTATGATGCAGTGAGAATTACAGGATCACATAAATATCTGTTGTACTTAAATGCTGTTAGTCATTACTGCTTTTTGTAGGAAGGTAAGCGTGGTATTGCAGAAGCCAGCAATTAAATTATACCAGCCTTGAAATCTCTTTTTCTCGAGAATTACAGTGTGAAGTCTTACATAGAAGATAAATGTTATGTTAGAGACCAGAGCAATAATCCCAGAACAGCCTTTAGTATCACGAATCCTGTTCAGTAATTTGGTGGCAAATTCCAGCCCTTCCAATTAGCAGTGCGCCCCGTGCAGGCGACGCCAACGCCTCAGTGCTCCTAAACCAATGCACTCAAACACAGTCAGACCTGTTAACATCGACGAACCTGCAACAACTCAGGATGTTTTTGTCTGTGAGAAATGACTGCATGGTAACCAGTAACAAAAAACCACTTATTTGTTAAAACAGCTCACCAAAAAAAAAGAAAATTTAAAAATCACAAAGTATATTAACTATTAAAATTAATTCAGCCTTTGGTTTCAGAGGGAGACTACGCTAGCTTTACTCCTTTAATTCCTTCTGACTTGTCGTCCCTTCAAAGGCTGGGGAGGCCGGTAGTTTCTCAGCAAGCAGCAGGCGACCTCATCCTCAGCGGTGCTCAGGAGGCTGCGGAATTTGGCCAGCTGCAATCGAGAGAGACACAAGGTTCAGCAGAAAAACCTCACTAATGAAAAAGCATGTAGTAAATATTAAGGATACTTGTCTACCTTTTCTCCACCAGGAAGAATGGAACTGTGCTTTTCTATGGCATATGGGGAATGGCAGTTTCACTGTTCCTGTCCTTGCAAATGAAGAACGATGACTACCAAGAAAATCTTCCAAAATACGTGTCAGAATGAAATTGTGCATAGGTATTATTTGTTTCCTATATTGACACTTCGTCTTCCATAACCTGATTTAACCCAGGATTTTTTATATTTTTTAAATTTGATTTTATAGCTTGGAGTTTCTGGAGTATTTTGTGCCAAAAGTTAGATTTCTTATGTGCACTTGTGTACATCTTCTTGTGCAAAGAGTATACTCACAATTAACCCGGAATAGTTGGTGTGGTGCTATAGAAAGTTTCTGTAATTAGCACTTCTCATATATTAAACACATACTCCAAATTTTTCCCTTGTGAAGACACAGAACAAACAGTTATTCATACCTCAGCATAAGCTTCTCTGCTTAAGTTGATCTCAGCAGAAAACAAGATCAGAGCTTCATGTGTCAACCTCAGGAAATCTGAGTCTGATTCCTGACCTGAAGTTTAGTATTTTGTCTAATTTCTATTATTTCCCATATTGTATATTTCTATGTACCACTTTACTTCCCTTCTAGGTTATCAAAGGACAGCACGAAAATCATTCCATTATAATAGAGCATTTAGTTTTACAGCACATTGCATCGCAATTGCATTAAGAGCAAAAAAAAGTCAATACTGTCTTACTTCATTCCATTCTAAAGTTAACATTCGTGATTCAGGCTCCCTGTGATTTTCGAAAAATGTTAAATTTATTTTTAATTTCTTTCAACCTGAAAAGTGCACCAAAAAGTAGGTAATAAACTGTAAAGCCCTGAAATAAAACTTGAGGAATAAAATCAAATGGCAAAATGGTATCAGTCATGGTGATGACTGATCAATTAGAATGGTGGACATTACTGGGAACACACTATTTGATGTTGTTTCCAACACCATGTCCTCAAAACCTGTTACACATAGGTATTTCCACATACTATTTCACATTTTAGAATGTATTAATTATAGATTAGCCCAAATAAGAACATTTTAACCTGAAAAATGGCTTGTCTTTAGGCCTAAAGTTGACGTCTTAACACAAAGGTTCAATCCTAGATCCCTATGCGTTGCAGCGAGTCTTACAAAGCCAGACTGAGGGGAGCGAGGAAGAGACACAGATGAGACAAATGCACACACTGAGCAAATGCATTACTTCATATCAGTTACAAACAGAATTTGAGGTCTCCTGACTAAAAAGCATTCCATTCAGTGAAGAGTCTTAACATTTTGCAAAAAGTCACCGTTTCTGCCAAGTACGTGGCCTAGGGTAATGAATTTTCTGAGGTCTTTGTAATATTAACCAAGAATGAGAATAATGCTGCGGTACAAAAATCTCAAGGTTTACGGTGTGCCCAGAATATTCGTAACATATTGCAGGTGATGTACTTATCAACAGCCAGTATTAGAAGCTATAACCTGACATAATTTCAGTGTCTTCAGTGGGAAAAACTCTTCATACCTGAGATGATCAGCCCACTGGGTGTCACTGTTGCAACATATATGGCATTGAAGCTTAATTTAGCAAGAAATGTACACACTCTCATATGTGGTATCACACTTTTCCTAAGAGAGCCTAACATAAATCCCAACTTATTAAAGTTGTGTTTGCTTTTCATTATTTTTGTAAATTCACCAAGTTTTACACATCTGGAATGCAAGAAGAAATTTACTGTTGATCTGCCAAATAAAAATGCCAGAGAAGAGCTTTGAGCAAGATCTGCAAATCATCAAATTGAATGGAATCCCAAGATTACTAAGTCTCACCAGAACCATGTTTTTTCCGTAAGTTCCTTGTGGGTTATTTTTGATTGTTATTTTTTTAAGTATGCAGATTCTTTTTTAAAAATGGATAATAAATACCTGTTACACAAAGAAAGGCAATGAGAAGCCACGATAAATATGATGGACATATTTTGTCCTTTGACAATTTGATAAAGTATGCAATGCCAAAGTCTGCAAAAAATATATTTTTGGGTGGCATTTACAATATGAAGTCTTACAAAAGCAACATTTCTATAGCAGTGAAAAATCAAAATTACCTGCTCAGAACAAACACTTATGGGCTCTCTCAGAACAATCCAGATGACACTCTCAAGAAGAGGTGGAACAGTCAGAGAGCCGAAGTAAGTCCAGTAGTCCAGGGACTTGGGAAGCAGGCAGCTGGGATTGAAGTTTGTGAAGAGTGCTCGTTTACCCTGGAAAAAATAAAACGGAAAAAGAGGGCAATATTGCTTAAAAGCAGGAGGCCCAGATAAATCATGCCAAAGGAGCTAGAGTTTTTCCACCGTTGGGTAGGCTGGCAGCATCCTGGGTGATGGCGGCAGCGAGCCAGTGCCCTCCTGGTGAGGCGTCACCTCTGCGACAGCTTTGCTGCTGCTGTCCTTGGCGCCAGCAGGACGCCAGCAAAGGCGCCGTGTTCACACAGGCTCCCGCGGGTACGAATGACCATGAGATGGGAGTTGGAAGGAGAGGTGAGAAGATGTTGGACTTTCCACGTGGTCTCTGTGGGACTGGCAGAGTGACCCCACAGGTTCCTGCCACCTGCTCCCCTCCACATTCACTCCTCCCAGGCCCACTTCTTCTCCCTGTTCTGCCTACCAGGCCAGAGGAGCCTGTATGAAACACGATTTTGTGAGTCTGGCTGATTTCTCTCACACAGACAATAGGTTATTTCTCACCCTGTACCTCAACAAAACAGCGGAGGAAACTTTTCCCTCACCTTTTTCACAACTTTCCATAGTGTATCTTCTTCCCCTGTCACTATTCTCATAGCAACAGATTTGTCAGAGACTAGGTTCTGTGAGGAATTCGCCTTTTCCTCTGATCTCTTATTGTATAAAAATTATTATTTGTCTGCTTAGTTTTCAACTTAACCTTACAAGAATACTCCCAAACTCTCCCAAATCAGTTAGATATGGATAGCTATGGAACTAGGGAACATGAAGGTGAAGGGAGTAGCAGCCAGGTTACCAAAAAAGACCAAAACAACAAAAGCAACCACCAATATTAGTATTCTTATAAAAGCATTTGTTCACCTTGATTCTGATGGTGTCCAAGCGGTCAGTGATCTTCTTCAACTGAGGGTTGCATTCACCAATCTATTAAGACCAGAGAAAAAAGAAATACTTGAGCTCCAGAGAAAAATAGCAAAAATAAATAATCAAAAAGCAAACGCATAAAGAAACTGTTTTATACAACTTTACTTAACTGACTGTAAGATCTGATGGATTTTGTGAGTATAAGCCTGTGACTAGCTGATGCTTACGAATAGTACTGGTCGTAAAGAAGATGCACTCCCTCACCGGCAGTATTTATTCTGCCTGCTCATAGTAATTATTTCAGCTACAACAGACCCACAAACTTTACACTGCAGGGGAATAAAAGTAATTCATTTTTCGTGTTTTATACACAGGATATTAAAAGTTGCAGGATTACATCTGAAATTTGAATTGCTCAAAACAGTGAAAACGTCATTCTTATGTATCCCAAGGAGAATTCGTGTGCTAAGAAATTCAGTGAAACTTTCCTTGAATCGTTATAATGTGAACTGGAAAGACAGAATTACTGAAGCAGTTCTTTGCAATGGCTCCCTGACTGCACCAGCACTGGCTGTGCTCAGGAACCTGTGGCGGCCAGGCTGAAACCATAGATTTGACCAAAGCTCTATCCTTTGTCATGGACTGTGTGAATTCTCCATCTGCTTCTTCATGCAGAAGTCAATGAAGCCATTGCAAAAGTTTAATTTCATCTTAGAATGGGTACAGAAGGCAAAGAGGTATATAACAATTATAAGGAAATTCTCCAGTTTCTGTTTTTGGGGTGTTTTTTATTTCTATTTTTGAGAAGAAACTACCAGCTCAGAAACAAATTGTTAAAGAAACGTTCAAATCAAATCAGATTGCCCTCCTAAAGAAACCTGTTAGTCATGTACAAGTTATTGGGATCCATATAGGAGCAGCTGAACTAAGCTCCACATCTTATGTTGTAAGGGAGTGCAGACTAGCCAAACTGAAGAGTCTCACTGTCTTGAAAATGTATTAATCTTATATTTTTAATCTTCAAGGAAGCACAGCTTTCTGTATTGGCAAGTAAACAGTATGAAGGAAACAGTATAATTTAATGCCCATTTGTACAAGTATGTCTTTAGTGATAATTACACCAAATATCACCATTATCCCTCTGGGCTTATAACGCAGATTTATCAGGCGGGCTGAGGCATTCTGTTCTTACCTTCAGAAATACAGCCATGACTGCTAATCCATCTGACTGACGAGCTGCCTCGACAAAACTGGAATACTTCTCTGAGTTCCAGTGGACCACATGAAGCTGAAAAGCAAGAGACACAGACAGCATCAACTCCCGCTGAACTCAAATAGTCACAAATTAGTACTACAACTTTACTGGTTTGGATACTCTACTTCAATCTTTTGTATTCGGAGCCATCCAGTTTTCTAAATGCAAATACTTAATGAAATTGGTAAATATATAGTTCACGTAAATGGCAAAAGCATTTCCAGTGGCTGGGATTATTCAAAATTTAGCAGCAATCAGCATGCCACAGTGCCTGGCAAACTGCTGTTAGGTCCCCAGATTTTGAACAGAGAAGCCAAGACGAGATATCCCATGGTTATATAACTAAAGCTTTTAAATCCATTTTTAGTACAGCTGATTTTAAAAACTGATTGTAAATCACGAGGATGTCATTAGTGTTTTGCTCCTCTTTTTCCTTAATCAAGCTTCCAGTAACATTAATCAGCCACATAAATAGCTAGAAAAAAGGCAGAGGAACACACATTAAACTTGCACTGACCCCTTTTCCCTTGTTTAGTTTAGGTTGAGCATCAAGGTTTCATTTCTGATACCTTCCAAATGTCACTTTCTGTGATTACCAGCAGTCAGGCACTCACAAACAGCTTGGTTATCTCAGGTTTGAGCATTTGCATTTCCAACATGCATTATTCTCGAACTGTCCTGTGGTAGTTGCTTAAGCAGCTTAAAAACACCACTTAGCCAGGTGGGGAAAGAAAAACCCCGGTGTGTCTACTCCCATCCCACCTCAGCCCCTCCTGCTAAGCCAGGTTTTTTAAGTCCTGGCCATGTTCTGCAGCAGGAGCTCCTGGATCCTGGGAAGCGCCAGGACATCCCAGCCTTGAGCAGTGCTCCGACCGCCGAGCGGCAGAGAGCACGAACGCTCACACAGCGCTTAAGATTAAGTACTTCACAAACATTAATTACTCCCGTAAGTTCTCAGTGGATTAGTAAATCCTACCACACATAGTTTTTTTTTTAAAAAAAGAAAGAGACGGTTAGAAACAGGGCACGGGACTGGCTTTTCTAAAATCGGTGACCATCTTGTCAGACTTTGAGCTTTAGGAGTGCTGAAAAGCAGCTCCACTGAATGACTTAAAATGAGATGAATCCCTGGGGGCAGGCAGGAAAAAAAAGGCTCGCTTTTGGAAGGTTGCACTTTAAGGCCTCTAAAGTAAGAGCAACTTGGGAAAGCTGGAACTTGCTTTAAATGATTTCTATGGGAAGCAACACAGCTGCGTGGTTGAAATAGGGATCTAGGAGTGTGAAGATTTTGACTCTAAATCTCAATCCCTGCCTAACCTCTATGAGATTTAGTTTTCCATATCTGTAAAACAGACCTGTTACTTGCTGTTATTGGGTATAATTAATGTTTGTTAACCACTTGGACTCAAAAGTGCTGAAACATTACTTCCAGCAAGTAAGGGATCCCACTGAAATCAATAATAATACATGTATGCTCATGACGAAACGTGCTGGCTCACAGCTTCAGAGATCCTTGAAGGAAAGTTGCTAAAAATATCATAAATTAAACCAGGAGAAGAACACAGTTCACTAAACCATTCTCAGATGCATTAGTATCCTGGAGCTCATAGCGCCTGCATCACTCACGATTACAAGTTCACAAAAGCTACATTGAACAACTTTTAAATTATTACATTTTTACATACACAAAAAGGAAACAGATACTCTCAGTCAGAATTTACTTTTATTGTGAATTTAAAAAAACAAGAAAACAACAAAGAACCATAGGCAAAATTCCCACAGCTAAATAAAGCCCACATCCCCCCCTCATAGCTTTGCCACCCTCCCCCAAACCAAACCGCCCCGCCCAAAGACCAAAACCCCCAAACAGAGCTGTGGAACACTTTTGGGTACAGCCCCATTCTCAATGGCTTGTGACTTCTCTTTAAGGAATATATCCCGTCTTACCACCGCTCTGTCACTGCAGCTTGTGAAGAGACCTTGATCAGACCATACGTTGTCACAAATAATGGAGCCGTGGATCCCTTCTGCTTCCCGGCGGGATTAGGGAGCTGAACCTTGCAGTCTTCTTTACCTATACGCTAATTCCTTCTTCGACTTGGTTGATGCTTTTTCTTGAAATCTTACGCATCTTCCTTATAAAGGTGAGCACCGAAACCATCTTCATGTCTCCTTCTGAGGTATTTTCTTTTTTGCGAACAGTGCTCAGAAGACTTGATCTTAATACTGGGTTTCTTATCTCAAAGCCAAAGTGCCATCTAGAGAACTTCTTGTGGAGGGTTACCCAACCAACGGGTAACGGAAAGGTTTTTAGACTGGCTAGAAATTCTGAGATATTTTCTCCTTCCATTTGGTTTCTTAGATGGGAAACATATATATATTTTCTCAGCTAGAAATTTGGTTTTGGTACTTAATGGTTTTAAAGCACCTCTATTAATTCTTTATATTCCATCTCACCTGGTTCCTGTGGAAAACATAAGCCTTTAAACACTGCAAATGTCACTTTTCCCCGTTAGTTTTAGAAAACTGGTTTTTTTCTGACCATTATGTCTTATAGCATTTCCAGTAAAATCTGATCACACCACTGCGCATACATTTCATTTATTTTTCTTCTTTAGTATTATGTCTTTTATTTGTCCATTACCATTTAGTTTTATACTTTTTACTTCTTTTTAACCCCAGAAAACTCTTCACTGTCTGAATTATTTGTTGCTAAAGACCTCAGTCTCATCAAAACACTCCACGTTACTTCTGTTTGCAAAGAGGAATCAGATACTGAATACTTTTTGCTTCAGACTACTCAAACGCAGCGGAGGAGACAGAGCAGGAGCGGACTCTCCCTGCCCGAGCAGAGGCTGCTCCTCTCCCTGGGGCACGCCGCCTCCACCGAAACGCTGCACCTCCAGCAGGCACCCCGCCGGTGTTCAGGTGCGGTTCTCAAAGGAAGTCATAACCATCACATCGCTAAACGCACCGTGAGATGCAACGCTCCTAAGTCTTGCATAAATTTTACACTGCACAGGCCCCAGATCAAATAATTCTGTGGTTTGTAACTGAAGCTGACTTTGAAAATATTCTCCAAGGAAGAGACAGTGAAAGACAAAGTTTAAGGTAACTCTTGAACATTAAATCTTGCTCTTATCAAGCTCTTGTCTTCTGTACTCTTTTTTTTAATCCTCTCCAAAGCTTTCAAATACTTTCTTTTTTTGAGAAAAGACCAAACATGTAACACTTCAGGAAGACCGCCTGTCTTTCAGCAAAACGGGGGGAGAACAACGAGTGGGAAGAGGAGGGGCAACATTATTCTCACAACAGAAAACGAGTCACAAGCTTAGAGGCAAAGCCTCACCTCCGCCGCGTACTTCATCCCATCCACCGTGTGCTCCGAGCCGGCCTCGTCGTTGGACCCCCAGTGGAAGTGGATCTGGCGCAGCCTGTAGGTCCCGCTGAGCGGCCCCCCGGTCAGCACTGAAACCCAAGCAGAGGACAAGGCTTCACCGCAGGAACGGGAGCCCCGACTCACGTCCTCTAACCCCACACCAGACTTCAGCCTTCGGGCAGTCCCCTCCTTCTCAAACGCGGTGTCGGACGGCTTCTCATTTCTTTGAAGTACTGCAGAAACCCCCACTTGTCCAGAATCTGACTTTCAAAATTGCATTTATGTGTAGATTAGTGGATTACAGCCCACTAAAGGGTTTGTTCTTATCAGCAGGTTTGTCTTGCTATGGGCTGGATATTTCTCAGAAGATGGGAAAACATTTCTGTCTTGCAAGTGGTTTCCTCTCTTGAATTATATAAAAGATTCACTAAGAAACTTAGCTTAGAATACAGGTTTTATGAATAAAGGGTAGGATCAGTAAAACATAATGTGAACAGAATTTCTTCTCTTTGAAATTTGGAGGAAAGTTGGTGGAGCTTAAAAAAATTTCAAGGCTCTTTCCTTCATTTGCAACTAGATCCAGTTACATCAGGTTGAAGTCTGAGAAAACGGGGCATATACTAACATAAATAAAATGAAGCCAACACTACATATACATTGTACAATTGCAATATTACTTGCACTTAATTAGCCATTTATTTTGACTTAACGCACATATAGGTGGGCTTTTTATTGTTTTGCTTCTGCAAGTGCTCATATTTTGCTAATCAGAGCTGGAACCAAAACATCTCTGCACAGAGGCCTGAATTCAGAAAGATTCCGTATTCACCATAAAACAAATAACCCCGCTCTCCTGGCTTCGTATCTCCTCTGAGAATTGGGAATTAGACTGGGCTGGTTTACTGGTTCATTATAGAGATTTTAAGGGGAAAGTATGGGAGCTTTAACCAGACAGCTTTTGAATTAAGAGCACTTGGGAGGACAATGGTAAATTTTTCTCTCTTCTAGATTTAGTCCAAAACCTAAACTTTTTTAGGAACAAAATACTACCAAATAAAGATAAAAGAAGAATTTTTTAAGTTGCCTGTCTGCTAACAGAAGCAGCCAGGCTAATGAAAAGGAGCTGGAACTGTTTATCTATGGGGAAGAATATCCGACCTCCTTAAAACTTCCAGCTCAAAAACATGCTTTTACAGAGCCTATAAACCTAGTCAACAAAGGGGATAGGGAAATGGCACTCCTCAAACAAATTCCTTCTTTCAAAGAGTGAAAACGTGGAGCCAAATGATCCTAGAAATGTGTAATGACTGGTGTTCTAACTGGATGTGGGGAGACAATTATGTAGAAATGCATCAGCATTCAATGAAGTACCTCTGCTGAAAAAAGTGGAAAATAGCCTCATGATGTATTTGTATCATATCATACGGTGATGGTAAAACCCTTCCATTCCAACAGTAATTAGGGAAGAGGTTAGTCAGAAGCTATTTAAGGCAAATATCAGTATCTCAAAGTTTGAAGAGAGCTGGAAGAAGAGGCCTCTGAAACATCAACAGACCAATTTCAGAGAATGGAGATAATGTGGTACCAAAGAGGATAAACAGAATTACACAAACAGTTACAGACTTGACAGTCAAGTGTCAGTTCTGGCCAAAGTGAAGAAATAGTTCATATGAAAGTCAGTTAATAAAGTATTAAAAGATGCTAATGTATTTAGTACCAATTTTTTTTTTTCATAAAACCACCATATGCCAAGAGTGCTTACTTCACAAGGGTGCCCCAGAGGCCAAATTTTGGCCCTAGGAAATTCAGTATTTTTTGATCAATGACCTGAAAGAAAACAAAAGCATTACTGATAAAATTTGTCAGTGACAAATATTAGGGAAAATAGTGAATAACTCAGTTTATGGATACAGGACTTGAATTCTTTGATAAGTAAGGCATAATAATGGTGAAAATGTAAAGCCATACATGTGAACTGAAGAATCTAGTCCACACAAAGAAGATATGAAGTCTCCTGAAGGAGACTGGGGATTACATTTGTTAATTATCTGATCAACACCTGCCAGTGCTTTGCCACAACATGAACTATACCCTTGGAGATACAGCCTGAGGAAAGCAGTAAGAAGAGGATCACATTACCACTGCTTTGGTATCGGTGTAAGCCTACAGAAATAAGTACTGTGTTCAAGTTCTGTCACTTCATGGATGGAGTTAGAAAGTGGAAGAGGTTCTTGGTGTATTCATATTCATGTTTATTGCTTTTTTTAAAAAAAGAAAAGGACTTTAAAGGCTGACTTGTTCTAATTCACACCAAAAATATGTGATTCTGATTCTTTTTAATTGTGAGTGTAATTAACAACTAGAACCACTTACCAAGGGCTGTGGTAGGTTTGTCATCGCTGGAAATTTTGAAATCAAAATTGTATGTTTTCCTAAGAGATGTGCTTTGGTCCACACACACCTACTAGGCTTGAAGCAGAGATTAATTCTGGGAAGTCCCGTGGCATCTGACACAGACCAGATCACTGATGGTCAGTGGATGGGTTTCAAGCAACATCTGATGTTGCTTGTATCAACAGGAAATGTAAGAATTAAACTAAGACTGTCCAGGAAAGCAAAGTATGATGTTATCTCCATCTAGGTCTCTCCCTGTTGCCTCTATAAGCCAACACTTCCTCAGGACTAGTGGACAGGGTGATCACAAATTAGTCCTCCTCTGGCTTTGGCCCTTGTGAATGCACCATGTGGGCTTGGATCCTCAGCTAAACCTCACGCAACCACAGGAGGATTTTATTGCTCATAGAAACTGCACTCTTACAGTTTCACAGCAAGGTGTGCTAGCTTGCCTACCATCCAAGAGAAGGCTTTAAAGATGAAGGCACTAACATTACAAAGACTGTGTTAAACCAGAGAACTTCTACATAAAAATTATTGCTTGCAAAAAAGGAAGCTACATACTCCTAGAAAAGACAGGGACAATAATAACTTTCAGAGAAGAAAAGGGATCACTTGGGATATATTTCATTTGTTCTGCATTGGCTCTTTCCTGACACAACATGTCCAGGTATGGATTGTAAAAAAAGGAAAAAATATAGAACCAAACCTGCAGCTAAAGTCAGATAAGAGACTTAAGCGTTTCAATTGGAATGAACCTGTAATGAGACACAATGGATTCATGCGCAGTGAGAGAGCAGCACTTGAAAAATCGTACATAATACTGTTCAAACAGAGGGGCTGGCACTTTCTAGGTGGTTGGGGTGGAACAAACCATCCTTGTGTGAAGGGAATCCTAGTGCTTTCCGAGAAATGCAACCTGAAACTCATGTCCAAATATGTTCCCACATTGTATCATGCTGAAAGACAGGAAAAAAAAAAAGGAATCTCTCATGTGGAGGAGCAAAGCCTTACTCTTTATGAGGAGTTCGTACCCAGCAGCGAGAGCTGTCCAGGCTGTCTACACTCTGTTGTGGAAATAGAAGAAGACAGTGTGACAGGAAAGGAACAAACCTGATTTGTTGACGGTGTCATCAAACTCAACACTGGTGGAGTGCCCGTTGTTCAGGATGATTTTAGCAGAAGCCGGATCATAATTGGGATTTAGAGGGCGGAGAGAAGGATCATACTTGGTTTCCTCAGTTTTGATGTCGATGGGTGACTGACGGTCTCCATTAGCAATAGGAAAAACTTCCTTCCAGTGGGCAGGCCCTGCAACACATTGGAGAAGTCTAAATTCATGGCAGCGCCCTGCTTCATATGAAAGAAAACGCTGCTTTAATTGTTCTTGGTTGCGTCTTTTAAATTCAAAAAGGGTGCATCAAAAAAACCCAGATGGAAATACTCAGCCATTTTCGCTGCACCACATTGCAACAGCAGCTCTCAGGACCCCTTTATTTACCTTGCATGGTGTATCTAATGGTATTTGGCTTTTGAACAAGGCCACATGCAGTAGGTAGATATTTAATTATTCACAGTTAATACTCAACTACGCACAAGACATATCCAACAAAATGCTCATTCAAATCAAGCATCCTGGCACTGTGCCCCAATAAATTTTGGACATGACATTTTTAACTAATATCAAGCCCCATGTCTTTAAGGATTACCTCTTATCTATCCAAAATCCCTACTTTAAGGGGGGTTTTTTTTATACCTTAGTCATTGGCTGCAAAAGACCTGAAAACACATCTTCCGAATGAAATGCGGAGATGTCAAAAAAGATAAAAAGGTTGAGTGGTGGGCGGACTCTCCTGGGGCCTGATGGCAGTGTCTGTGACCTGTGCATCACTGCACAACCCATCACCTCCTCCCAGCCCATCAGCCCTGCAAACCAGTTGTCACAACACACCCACACTCTAATATAGTGCTGACAAAATCAGCAAAGAATGGGAACACTCAGGACAGTGGTGCCTAAACAAAGTCTGGATTTCTACTGCCTCCAGATTTTCCAGACACAGACTTGCACCACCATTCACCAGGGTTTGCTAGAAACTAAACCACTAAAGAAGCTGTTAAACAATACTAGTCATCCCGGGTTAACCTTCTTCTCTCCATGCAAGCTAAGCCAAAAGTCAGTTGAAAAGCATTATCTCTGTAAATCAATAATACAGATATGAGAAAAATGGCAAATGTCATTCTAGAACAGTAAGAAGAACTTCATTGATGTGTGAAGTGTCTGTTCTTATCTACCAAACATCAGAGAGTCTTCAGTAGGAATATATGTGCCACCATTGAATCACAGTTGGATGATAAACAACACAAAAAGAGGCCATAGAAGAAAAATAGGAACTATAAGTTGCTTGGGGAATATGTTCTGTAAGGTAAAGATAGCAAACAAGATTAAGGATGGAAAAGAGGGTAAGGGAAAATGGAAAAGTTTGCAGAGCTAATGACCTTTCAGTATTATAAAGAGCATAGCACTTGTTTTTCCTCCAGGCTTATCATGGGTAAGAAACATAATAAATCACCTATGAGAGACTGGATATAAGAAAAACTTAAATATGAGCATCAGAATCTGATCTTGTAACATCTGCATCACTGGACATCTCGTAACTCCCTATACTGAAGGTAACTGATCTCAGTCTAAAAATCAGCCTGTTGGTTTGGGTCTTTCTGGATGGCTTAGCACTTAAGTAAACATGATGACAAAAAAAGGGATTAAAATGTATTACGCTGTGATTAATAGCCTAACATCAAAAGTTGTCAGATAGTTTTCTCTCCTTGACTTCAAAAGGAGTGAACATAGCTCAGAAACTCACAGGTGGTAAAATAGCCCAAGCGCCCCGGCAGTAAATCAGAGAGGGGAGCGTCCCAGAGCGCCATGGGGCAGCACCGAAAAATGGAAGAGGGAAGAAGTAGCTTGTACAGACCAGCCTAAGACTCAAACCTCAGGCAGAACAAAGGCAAAGGCCTTCAGTCTTGAGTTTGTTAAAAAGTCACTTTGTTAATAACTTTGTTAAGTAAACTCATTAAGCGAACTGCTTCTAAGAGAGAAGATAAAAATCCTACTGGCTTGAAACACAAAGTTGTTTAAACTTAAGTCTTCTCATTTCACAAATCGTCATCAAAGCTATTCAACATTTTAATTACGTATAGTTTAGCATATGATAAAATTTTAATTGTGTTTAGGTCCTAGCACCTTGTAGCTAAGAGATGCAATGCACAATTTTATTAATTGAAGAACCACTCCGTCATTTATACCTAACTGCTGTTATTTAGGATGCTTAAAAAAAAGCTTATTGCTACTTAATTTTAATGCTTAGGATATTCCTAAACTGAGAAAAGGCAAAATATATTTATGTCCTTAACTACTTTGTCCTATTGCTCTGTGTCAGCAACAATTATTGTACAGCAAATAATATGAATGATTTGCATTCATAAATATGAATGTGCCAAAAAGAGGAACCAAGGCTGTGATTCTGGCATTAGCTAATTATTCAACAATAAACTTCAGTTCTAAAAAGACATTGTACTTGCTTTTGTACTTGTCCTTAGCCCAGATGACAAAAATAATCTTTTGCTTTGGTGATTAAACATATGTCAGTAACATAAGACTGCCAGAAATCTGACTTTTCAAAATATACAGGAAAAGATCAATAAACTTCAGCTTATTTTGCACCATTTAACTATATCAAGTGGTATTGCTTGCTAGATTATCTACCAGCAATCTAATACAATTATCACACTCATCATTCTACAAAAACTGTGGCTCAATTCATTACTATGGATCCCATTCCAAAGCAAGCTTTGTGTATTACCGTTGGAAAATAAGTCATTATAGTTGAAAGAGATGCTCAAATACATGCCATACAATCAGATTCAAGGCAGTGGGATCTCCAGGGTGAAAATTTCTCCTGAATTTGGACCTGAGTTATATGCCTCCATCTCAACATAATGTGCAGTTTAATTTCCTAGATATGTACTGTAAGACATACCCAAGAAAGTGTAACTCACCAGTTCAGCTCCCTTCATTTTTTAATTTACTGGAGGAACATGATTAAATATACCAGTTTTTGAACTTATGAAATCCCCTCCTGTTGATGGGAAAACGTTCTTTTGCTAGAGGAGATTACCTACTAGCTCTTAACACAAAAACCAAACAAACAAAAAAGAGTCGTTGCGACCAAGATTTAGGATAAAAAGAATAAATCATCTGCTCTGAAGATTGCACGCCTTTATTTTGGACACAGAGTTGCCAAATGCGAGGCATACCCCTGTCCCTTTTAGATTAGACTCTTGCTACTTATGGTACCTACCAGCATTGCACAAATAATTCAGTTCACAAACTAGATCTCATAAGGAAGGCAGGTAGGAGTTTGCCAGGAAATGCAACTTGCTATAGCACCTAAAAGCGGTGCTTTTGTACCCAGCTGGAGTTAAAGGTGATGTGTTTCTTCAAAAGGTAAAATTAACTTGAAACAAGCCCAGCAGAGACATCGCAGCATCTGATTGAGTTGCAGTGAGCCTCTGTGCTTGCATAAATACAGTACAACTAGATGATCTCCAGAGGTCTCTTCCAACCCCAACTATTCTGTGGTTCTGTATAGGTGAAAAAGTGGATTATTTTTTTTGGAAGTTTGCTATTATATGCAGAAAGTTTATTAGTTTAATATGGTCTGACCTCTGCAGGATAACATGCTCATTTATTCCTGAAGAGAATCCATTGCCCAGTTTATCATATACACAATGCTTAAAGTTAGGTTTGCAAGTAATTTAGTTGCATATTAGGTTACAGAAAGATTAGCTCTAATAAAAACAATAGGAAATTCATAATGGGTAAAATTAAGTGCTTCTTTTAAAAGCAGATAGCAAAAATATGTAATTATTCTTAGACAAATAAATAGTATAAGGAAGCCATATTCCTTTTTATTTATAAAATACCTCAGTGTGCGAGTTGTAACTAGACCAAGAGATGTTTGCAGTAAAACACAATACATGTAAGCACTTTCCATAAATTTTATTAAAAAAATAGTAAACCAAAGTCAATTGATTCTCAATTTATCTTTTAACTAAGGCAATTCCCCAGTTAACTAAGGAGACTGTTTCTGTGAAGGGTGAGGACATTTCCCTCTTCACAGGAACCTTGAACAGCTAAGTAGCAGCACCTTCTAGTAGAAGGTCACCTTGCCCATGTCAGGGGAGTTGGAACCAGATGATGGTTAAGGTCCCTTTCAACCCAAACCACTCTATGATTCTACGAAGAAAAGCACGCATGATGCCACAGTGAAGCCACTTTTCAAGACCTCAGTATTATGCCTCTATATAGAAGCACCATCAAAACTGTGAGGCAAGAACAGTGGCGAGAAAACAGAGACCAAGGTTTGTATAAAAATAAAATAATGTCTCTTTGCATTTCAGAAACACATGCATCAAAGCAGAGAAGAACATTTAATTCTGTGTGTACCAGTCAGACCATGTCCTTTTACACAGATATACCACGTATGCAAACACGTATGTGTAATATTTGACAGTTTATGCAGGTAATGATTTATGTCGTGGTTATTACTGCTAAGAGGCAAATGAATTTTTGCCCAGTTTAAAAAAACTAGCGCTTTTATCACTGTGAGTAACAAATGCAGAACTCAGAGTGAATGCAGATGTCTTTCCAACTCTTTATGAAATCAACTTTAATATATGACTGCACCAAACTTACTTAATTTTACTTTATTTCTGTCTCCTTAGTCAAAAAAGCTAATCTTAGTCTCAGGGAAACTATTCAGGACCATGCAGAGCAACAACATTTTTCAAGAACTAGAGCAATCTCCTGCATCTGCTGTTCAGTGAAACAATAAACAGGCAAAACCAATAAAACAAATGCTTAAGAGGAGAAAAAGCTGAGAAATAAAACTGATGCCAGGGAAGAGCAGTAAGGTGTTGGATATCCACTCCTCTCACCATTAGCTGCTTGGGAGAGGAAGGGGAGGAGGGGATGAACTGACGAGGAACTACCTGCCCCAGCTGCTGGGAGCTTCAAGAGAGGACAGAGAAAGCCAGACTCCACCCCAAATACGTTATCAGGCAGTAAACAGAGTTTCATAGGAGAAATGGGGCCTCAAGCAAGGTCCAGGGCCACCCCGATAGAAATTCTGGTGCCCTCCCCTTCCTGGAAGTTGAGAATAGCAAAGGAGGAAGGATAGGATAAGGGAGGGAAAGTGAGCTTCTTATCTGGACAGTGCAGGTAAAGTCCACAGCACTCTTGGAAAACATGTGGAGAAACAAAATTGAAAAACAAGACCCATTTACGTCTTCAGGGGAGGGGTAGAGGAGACTGCACAACCGTAGATAACAAGCCTAATCATTGCAACATTGCTGCCATCCAACACCACCCAGTTTTTCAGGAAAAGTATATACATCCAGAAAAGATTGAACGAAATGACCAGACAGGAAAGGTAGTACTTGCGCAAACAGTATTCCAAAGTCCAAGTAATAATATATACAAAACATACTCCTATAGACCTTAGTATATGCGAATATATAGCTTTCTCCTTTTACTATCATGGTGATTTATTTCTCTGTGTATTATAACAGACAACATAAGTTATTCTATCTACTTTATCAGAGCTGGCTCTCCCAATCTACAAAAGCACTTTCAGTTCTACTTGCACGACTTGTGAGCCAGTCTGCACACAGGAGCAGCGTTTGCATGACTTACAATGCAAAACAGAAGAAAGTCTTTAAGCGTGCTGATGAGCACATCTTGGGACTTCAAAGACCAACAAGATTAAGGAAACCATGAAACAAGTGAAATCCAAAAGCATCTCCTCTCAGGTGCATAGTTATGCATTCAAACGACTGAGTCTAGTACCTGGTATTTCCCACCATATGACAGAGCAGAGCACAGCCAGAGCCAGAAAGGCACTGCCAGTACAGCAGCTCTGGTTAGTGTGACCGTCTAATAAATACTTGATACGTACACGCAACTGGTTGACCAGACCAGCAAACGATATCCCTACAGGGTCTGAGGCACACCACTGTTTCCAAATCAGAGCCAGCCTCCCACTCGGCTCCAGCAGGCAACGCTGCACGCATGAAACACCTCTCGCAGCGGCCAGCCTTGCGTCATTTCGAGACAAAAATCTGCTCGGTCTGACGTTGCAAAGCCTCGACAGCACTCCAGCTCACTCGGCTTGCCCATGGGCTCTGGAGCTGCCGCAGCCACCTGCGGGACCTGCCCTCGGGGCGGCCTCCAGCGGCCGCCGCGCCAGCGACCGCCTCGACGGCCCCGCGGGGAGCACGGCGGCCGCCCCCGGCCCCCCGCCCGCCGCCCCGCGCCGCCCTACCGTTGTGCTCGTCGTATCCCCAGTGCAGCATGGCTCTGGTGTCTGCCGGGACGCGACCGGACGGGACGGGACAGGACGGGAGAGGCGCCCGCGCCGTGACCGCCGCCCGCTTTGAAGGCGACGGGCGGCGACGCCCCGATGCTCGGGCGCCGATAAGGCGCCTGCGGCGCTCCGCGCCCGCGCAGCCCGGCCCCCCCGTGCCGGTCCCCGGCCCCAGCTCTCCGCCGCCCGGCGCCGTCGGGGCGGCCCGGGGGCAGCGGCTCGCTGGCAGCTGCGGTGCCACCGCGCAAGGGACCGCTCTGACACGGTAGGTGCTACCGCTCCGTCAGCCACCTTTCCGCAAGTGCCGGGAGTTGTGCGGCGAAGAAAGATGGGGAAACAAGTGTTTGTTTCTGGGGTTACTTCTCCCCGCCACACCCCACGAAAGTCCAGCGGAGTGAGCATCGCCGCCCGGCCCCGCTGCCAGCCCGGCTGCGGGCTCTCCTGGGCCCCTCCCGCCGTTCCCCTTGACATCGGCCGCGAGAAGATTCACCCCATAGACAGAAGGATTTCCCACAACCCACTAGATTTGGTTAGTTTTTAAACCCCTGCGTTTTCGGGACTGTCCCGCATGTGCTTTGGCATCGAGGTGTCTCACTCGGTGGCCAGCAGCGGCACGGACAGAAAGCTCAGCTCTCCCGTGCCGGCAGCTGGCTGGGGAGAGCGGGGCCAGGGGGTCTGCGGGACGGGGTCTGCGGGACGGGGTCTGCGGGACGGGGTCTGCGGGACGGGGTCGCCGGGTTGAATCGCCGCCGCGGGGCCGCTCAGGGGCGAGCGGGAGCGGATCGCAGCGCCCCCTGCCGGCCCCGCGCGGCCCGGCCGGCCCAGGACAGCGCTGTGGGGGATTGAGCGACGGAGGTGACGGGGCGGAGCACCTCCCGTGTGCGGAAAGGCTGGGGGAGACCTCATTAAATGTATAAATATGTAAAGGCTGAGTGTCACGAGGATGGAGCCAGGCTCTGGAGACATTCAAAACCCGCCTGGACGCCTCCTGTGTAACCTCACCCGGGTGCTCCTGCTCCGGCAGGGGGATTGGACTGGATGATCTTTCGAGGTCCCTTCCAACCCCTGACATCCTGTGATTCTGGTTCTGTGATTGGCGGCTTCCCCGGCGCGCGGATGTGACGTCACGGGCCGCCGCCATGGGGAAGAGCCGGGGCCGGGCGGCCAAGGCGGCCAGTGTGTTCCGCATCGCCCGCAGCGGCGCCGTCAAGGCCAAGGCCAAGGGCAAGGCGCGGCCCGTCACCTCCGGGCTGAAGCAGGTGAGTGGCGCGGGGGAAGAGGAGGAGGAGGAGGAGGCTGAGGCTCGGCCGAGGAGCGCCGGGGTAGCGTCCCACCGGCGGGAGGGCCTCAGTCCGGCCGCGTCGCCCGTGGGCCCCACGCAGGGCTCCCGCGGGTTCGCTCCGGGCCGGGCCGGTGCGGCCTTTGCTCCTCCGAGGCCTGTGCGGCGCGGAGGGAGCGCTCGTGTCCGGCTGAACAGAGCAGTTCCACGGGCAAGTACGCTTGTGGGTACAAAATGGCAAAGCACACGATTTCCACCTGAAAATGCCGTTTATACGTTGGTGTCATAATCTTCAAAAAGAGAAACGCAGCAGTTTATTTTGACTAACCTCCCACAAGCATTCGCCACGTAAGACTTCCAGCTGTCCTCCTTGAGGGGGCTCGTTTAGAAAGAACCTGATGGCACCTCGGGATGCCCTGGGGACCGTGATGCTGAAGACATCAGTTGTTTAATGAGTCTACGTTTATTATACCACCCTTGCAGCGTCACTGCTGGTGCGATTCAGAGCACGATTTAACAAAACCGCTTGATCCAAGCCACCAGACACACATACTGCAAGGTGAAGTCCTGCACCTTTCCATCATGTTTGCAACCCCGCACCCCTTTCCTGGGCTTTGTTGTCACAACTCGCCTTGATGCTAACTTGCTAAGTCAGCAGCACAAGCAATTAAAAATGTATTTTGCATTTTTTCTCTGCTGGGTTGGTGAGTTGAACAGGCATAATTATGAATGAGTGCCAAGACAAACATTTTGGGGAGGGAGAACCAGAAAGGATGGAGGCTTTTCTGATCCAGACACTGTTTGTCTCAGCTGTCAAGTAAAATCACGTCAGTGAAAAGCAGTGAACAAATCTAAGAGTGCACACTGCTGTTTTATTTCCTCTTTTCACCCTTCTAACACCTTAGATGGGCTGTGATGCTCTGCAAACCCTCTGTGAGCCAATTTAACACACTAAAGCAATTCTAAACAAGCAAAAATAGAATTCTGCCATTTTAGTGTCTGGTGAGCACCACAGCCTGGGAGAGGGAGAGAGTCGGTTGTGTGGCTGGGAATGATGCAGGAGAAGAGAGATGGGGGTGATGTAACCAAGAGTTTTCCTCTTGGTAGCTGGAAGTCTCTTTGCGGTATCTTCTTCCCAAACCCTCCCTCCAGTGTGAGCTGTGCCATCTGCTGAGAGTTCAGCTGGTCCCTCTAGAAGAGCATCTGATAGTAAAAGCAGAAAGTAGTGGCTTATTGTTCCCGTTAGATTTAACTGCAATCTGGGCGAACAGAGTTAAAGAGCATCTCTATAAAAGCCCCTTTCCAGTTTTCTCCTAAAAGCTAAAGCCACTTGACAAGTTGATCTGGTAGACAGATGGGAACTTAACAAACTTTGGAAATAAACAATTTCACACTGCTGGCGTCACATCTCCACTTAGTCTAGAGGGTTCTGTGTAATAAAGGGAGAAACAGGTTTAAAAACATATTCATGAAAAGCAAGTAACTTATTAAGAGTAAAATTTTATTCTGTGTGTTTGATGCTGGATTCTTTAATTCATTAAGCCTTTGAGGATCTACTTATCGTTACACAGTATAGGAAGACACTCAGAAAAAATTGTTAAATTAGGTTTATTCTTTAATAAAGGCCCATTATAACTACTCAAACAACTTTAGATGTAGAAACACATGCTAGCTAGAGAGCCTCTTTCTATGGTGGAGTCTTGCCAGAAGAGCTGAGGATACTGGGATTTAAAACTAACTGGATCCTTTTAGCACCCTTGTGAAGCTGGAAAATGGTTGCAACCCCTCATGGGAAACCTGGGCTCTTTGTAAATTGTGTTGCCCACAGTCCTGTCCACTCTGATTTGAGCCAGGAGCTGAGTCCATACTGCTTGAGTCACTGTACAGCTTATTATGAATTTAAAGCTAATCTGAGTAGGCTTGTTTTACCAGCTTCTTGCTACTGCTTTTTTACTACTGGTTCTCTTGGTCACTCAGAATAAATGGAATTATTGTGAATGTATACATGCTCTGAAACTATGGAAACCTTGCAAGCGAAGTGAGTATGTGTAAGTGTTCACAGTTTGCTTCCCTGTGTAAATTGCCGAGAGATGAATTACAGGGAACAGCAGCTACTATCCTGAAATCTGGGGTTGCCTGAAGATGTATGAACGTGCTTCTGGAGCATCTGCAATGGAACAGGCCATTACCTGGCTATGATCCTGTTCTAAACTTGGTGCTTCAGAAGCAACAGGTGCTAAGGCTGAGATCACCTGAATTTAAATTTGCTGCAGTGGTGAAAGAGCTGATGGCCCCATACATCTACCTGCTCCTCCCCAGAGCACAGCACATGTCCATGCCTTAGCTCTTCCCTTTCAAAAGCAAGCAGCTTTGCTGAAATAACTTATGAAGGCAGACTTGGGCTACTAAGTGAGGCTGAGGTTTCCAGGGACCAGATATGTGTCTTCGTCTGCTGCAGCCACAGAACTTTCTTTAAATATCGTAGCAAAATCTGATAGACGTACAGTATGAACAAGTAGGAATGCAAGGTGTGATGCTGAAAGGCAAATTACTGGAAGGAATTCAAAATAGTAAGGTAATTTACAAATGAAGGAAGGAGCCCTTCCTGGAACTCCACTCTGCTAAGATGAGCTGAGGGCGGCACAGCAGGGTCTGGCCGCAGCCTGGCTTTTGTTTTCTCTGTGTTCCGTTTCTGGATCTCTATGGGCTCCCTTTTCAATAGAACAAGGTTAGCTGCTTTCACAATTTTCAATTTATTTGAACATTAGTAGTACATGACTTGATGATAAGTAATAGATAAACTCAAGTTTAAAAACATACCTACTAAAAAGCAATTTTGGAAGATATGCATATAACACTGCCTGTATATTAGGTGTACAAAAATGGTGCAATTTCACATGCCAATGGAATTTCACTTAAAAATACCAATGTGTCTTTTTTATCTCCTTCCAGATAAACATTAGGAATGCTGAAAAAACTAGCACAATAAATAAAGCATTTGCTGAAGTTCAGAAAGAAATACAGCAGATATCAAAAGGCACTGCAGCAGAACCTCAGAAGAATCAGAAGGTAATTTCCCTTTGTAAAAATCTGAGGAGGTAAATGAAAAGTAAATGCATGTTCAAAGCACTATGTTCTGGCTCTAAGACTGCAGGCAAATCATGCAGTTGCTTTAAAGCTGCAAATCCACCTTTATTAATTTCAGTGGTGTGGTAATGTTGAAATTTGCTTAGTATATTCAAGTGCTACATAACTTCAAAAACATATTCCAAATTATGTTCTAGCTGGTTTTTAATTGATTTTTTAAAAGTTAATTCCAGCTCTAGCCCCTTGATTTGAGACTTGTGCCTCAACACAAATAGACACAGCAAGTAAAGATGAACCTTGCTGTTCCCCTGCCTGAAGCACCTGATAGTGCTTTGAACCAAACAGTTCTGCATGCTGATTCCTAAGCCTTCATATTACCTCATTAGAAGTACCAACACCTGAAACAATTTCTGTACTAGAGCTCTTACCTGTAGCCAGTGTTTCACTCATCCTCCTTTGTACTAAACAGGGCTACATGCAGCCTTGGGCAAGAAGTAATTCAAATAATTTAATTGCAGACAACCTCTGTATAAACTCTTTATGCTGACTCTGTGATGTACTGGGCATGGTTTGGGGGAGAGGGAAGACAGTGGGCCAGGACCAAGTACAGATGAATCTATCCTGGCTGTTGGGGAAAATAGAGGGAGTTGGGAAAAGTGGACATGAGTCAAGTTTTATTTATAATACTGTGCCTGGGGTGATCAAGTTTCTGTATGGCTGGGAGCAACAGAATGAGTGTCAAAATATCTTAAGGAGAGGCTGAGGGAAAAAGGAAACATAGGTGACAATTCCACACACACAGGATGAGGCTGAAGAGGAGTTTCAAGGCAGCTGATGCCACTGGCCCTATTATCCCTGCTGGTTTGCTGTTGCATGCAGGCAGGAATTGGGACCGTATCCTTGCTCATGTGCTGCTAGGGCTGTACATGATGTAATGCTGAATTTGATCACTGCAAAATTATGTTGTTGAGAGCATTTCCTGGACTAAAAGCTGAGCCTATTTCCATTTGGCCACATAATGCTGCATTACCAGCATGATGTCTTGTCTTTCTCCTGCAGCACAAAGTATTACCTGCTTATCTTTCAAGTTTAGTTAATGCTGTAATCCTCCAAATTATTGAATTATGACTGCAAAATTGGCCTAAATCAAATATATAAAGACAAACTAATCTTCTAGACAACAAGTTTTGCCTATTTTTTTTTCCAAGCAGAGTAAAAAGATATTACTGTCTACTTTAAACTGTAATTATTTTTTTTCAGGTTTCCACACACCTGGAAGAGGAACCAGCAAATGTGGATGCTGCCACAAGCCTGTTATCTCAGTTGTAATGCATAATGGACAATGAAGGGATTGGAAGAAGTGAAGATCAAAAACACTGATGGCTTTATTTGTACAATTTTATTAAAAAAAAATCTTGTTAATATACAAGTATTGGCACGCTTTAATACAAACTACAAACAGACCTTTCCTATCATCTAGGAAAGTGGAATGTCAGAAGTCAGTGTGAGAAACTTAAAGTGCTAAAACAGAAGGCACTTCACAAAATTGGTTCACTGAAACAATTTAGCATAACTCAAGTTGATATCCTTCACTTTTCAGCTTGGCAGTGAAAGCTTCAAAATTGATTGAAAGGTTAAAAAAAATATAGAACGCTTCTTGGCAGTAAAGCTTCAAAGAAAATGCTGTTAACTGTGAGCAAGAAGCCTAATCATTTTTTAAAAAAATGATCAAAAGGCTATAAAGCATTTTCACTTTTCTTACTAAACAAAACTCCAAATAATCTGATTAGACAGAAGACAGGTGAAAAAACATGCCAGAATTTGATAAAAGCCCTTTTTTCTGGTTGTTGAATTTGTTTTGTGAAGTAGTTAAAGGAAGCAAAAGGAAATATACTCCCAGAGTCAGTGAACTAAGAAGTTATACATTCATTATTCAAATACTTAGGTTATGAAGAAGTCTAGAATGTTAGAGGTAGATAAGTAGTCTGGTTGACACAATATCTAATAATTTAGTATCTGCACATCAAAGAGATCACAGACTCCTTCATTATCATCCAGGTTAAAGTTGTAGTCATCTCCGGGAGTAGGAGAGAGTCGTAAGAGAGGAAAAACTGTAAAGCAGGAATAGTTTAGTTTAAATTAAAACACTTTTGGAATATCAACCCTATCTTATAATTCATTATGTTTGTCATCACCGGTATCAGGGTTAGTTTTAATAATTAAAATAGTCGTGATAATCTGCTAGGATACACACTGTGAATACCTGTATTGCCTCCAAACTACAGCAGTAGGTGACATATGTACGTTTTTTGCTTAGTATTTTAAGTGAATTTGTTGGCATGGAGCGATAATTCTGGAATATGGCCTTAATTTCTCCTTCTGCAGCAAAGGACTTCCTGAGCAGCTTTTGAAACTTTCATCAGAAAACCATAATTTACATTCCTTTGTCTTGTTACAGTATTGCATACATCAATTATTTATTAAGTAAGGAAGTTACCATTCTCTCTATTTTACAGATGAAAAATGGAAGCTAGCAGTTTCTCTGTGCACTGCACTTCAGTTTGACACCATCTTTGGGGAGGGAATGCCAAGAAGAGAAGCCTCAGCCCTCGCGCTGCACCTCAGGAACAGTAACCTAGTGCAGATGAGCTGGGCGTGCTGTACCTGCTCCAAAAGCGGAGACTGTTTCCATTATAGCCACGCATTGGCACATTCACATCATGTCATCTCAATAATTGCATGGTTCTTTCTGGATAAGCCCTGGGGTTGTCTGCTTGAAGGGCAGCTATTAGCAGAGGCTGCTGACAGCAGTGTATTTACAAGGCAAGAGGAACAATGCCAGCCACGTTCACCCCTGCCTGGCACCTTCGTCAGACACAACAGAGAGGCAGGGAGCACATGAACTTACTCGCTGTGGCTCAGTTCTGCACTCACATGGCCACTGAGGTGGAAGAGCAGAACCGGGTGACATTTGACTGTTCCGTTAGTGTACCACAGCTGCCCGTGTATCAGTCTGCATCTAAGTATGTTCTGCAATGTTTACTCTAAGCTCCTGCAGGAGGCCTGAGGCAGAACAGAATTAAACCAGTTTTGGTTGTTTTTTTTTTTTCCCCAAGGCAGCACTCCAGTCATCAGCCTGTTCTTTTGGTGTTCCTGAATTAAGGACTGGTAGGTTACTCATGCATGTAAGTGCTTGCTGGATTAAGGCTTTCATATTTTGATGGTTAAATAAAACTGTTGCAGGCAACCGAAAGGGGAGCAAAGACAAGAATGACAAAGATAGAGGAGGCGGTACAGGGGAAAGAAGTAGTTTCATACTGACTCTTGGCATTGGATTTAACAGACACATACCAAGAGTGCTGTTCACACAAAAGCCACGCTGCTACCTGTGATTATTAGAAAAGTAAAGATGCTAAATACTTACCATCAGAAGACATGAGTTCATCAATAATATCCCCACTTATATTTCCTGTGAAAGACAGGAGCATGTGTTTATGGAAGTCAACAGATATTCTCTGCATGAAAACACTGAATTGCAAAGTACAGTATGGCTCGTGGAGGGTAGGAGCTCTGGAGATAGCACGCCATGTCCATGTAAAATATGTGCACCTTTGTATCCCTCAGTTTCTCCTAATATGTTTCTCCCTCTGATCCCTTCTAACCCTAGACCCATGTACAATATGAAGCTTATTTGGTGGCAAAGGTATTTTGCTCAAAATGAGTTTGCTACTCAGAGCTGGCTCAGTGGCTTCATTAGGAGATGAATAAAGGTCTGTCATTTCCTCTATGAGAAAAGTGCTCATCTTTTCCTCTGTGTAACTCATCAGTAGCTTGTACACAAAGAAGGGCTCAGGAAACTAATAAAATCATTTAAACAGTAACTGCTGCTTCCTACCTGTGGGCTCCTCCATCTTTGCTATGTCGAATGAGTTTGGCTTGAGAATACAGTTAACATCCAGGGGCAGCAAGCCCTGGTAGTCATTTGAGCCAGCTGTAGCTTGAGCAACATCTCCTGAAAGGCTGGGGTACAACACTGACTCTGGAGGGCTGGAGTAAGGAGCTGCGGGTGTTGTGCTGTTCTGCTGCACACTGTTGTCTACAAAGACAGAAAGGCACATTATCAAGTCTGTTACAGTAAAAGGGAACACAAAAAGCCTGCACCCAGCTTCGTCTTTTGAGAAGACGACCAATGTTTGGGATGAGGCGAGAGGAGTCTCCCTCTTCCAAAGTCACAGGCACAATTTAATCAGGACCCCTCAGAAATGCAGTCTGTAATACTGATAGCATTTTCTTAAATCTTTTCATTTTAACTTACTATTCTGAAAAAAATACCTGATATTCAGGCAGTCTCTCACTGTGGCTATATGGAAGAAGGTAAATGACCTTGTGGCACAAAAGCTGGAATCGGTGCCTGTATTATCTGTCTCATTAAAAGGTACATGTTCAAATCGTACATTCCATCAGCGGTTGGCAATTTCGTTCCAGATTGCACTCAGGAGAAGCACCTCAGAATAATTAACAGGATGACATCCAAAACCTGTTCAGTATAAGATAAGCTACCAGGGAGGAATCTGTTTCACCAGACAGAAGAAGGAGAGGCTTCTCAGTAACCTCTTGAGCTGTTACTAACCCCCTGGGGAGGTTTCTTAATAGACAGCTGCTATGCAATGCAAATTCTTAATTTTCCCTTTATCTACCACCTTTTCTAACAATTTCTTCCTTCCTTCTAGCTCCCTTCCTCCCCCACCCATCAGAGGTGGGAAAAACCCTGGACTCACCTGATGGCGTGTCCGCAGCTGATGTTTGTGTTAACTCTTGTCCTTCATTCAGATCGTGTTGTTCTGGTGGATTTTGAGGAGCTGTAGCAGGTTTAAGGGGAGTTGCTGGAGCTGCAGGTTGAGATGGGGGCTGTGCAAGGTCATCGGGTGGGGGAACTGGAAACACCATGGGCTTGGATGAGCTTGATTCTTTATTTATAAGCAGCACATGGATAGGTCCTGAACTACTTTTAAGGTTGATCTGGTATTTCTTCTGTCCATTCTGGCCCTGTAAAGGTGGTATATTATGAAAGTTATGGTTCCTTGAGAACTTGGAACTTTACAAAACCTAACAGTAACTGCATAGAGTTATCTCCCTCAGAAAGTAATGAAGGTGTTTGAACAGAATTCTCAAACTAATGCAGAAGATAAATACAGTGCTCTTCTAGTTACATCACTAGAAAGAGCTGATAGTTGGCACAAACTTATCAAATCATAGCCAGGAAAAAAATATTTAAAACTAATACATGTGATCTAATAAACCCCAACAGATTACAAACCTGTAATGTACTACCTGTCCAGAACACAGTTAGAGAGGACACAAATATACAATTCTTCGAAGTGCTTAACTAAATCTTGAATTCAACTTACATGAGACTTACAGCAGGGCTACATCTTGTCACTAACAATAATGATAAATAATGGTTTATGTGCATTTAAATGTCTTCCTTTTAGAGAAAGCTTCAGAATGATCCTGGTTGGGACCAAGCATCCTAAACCAGCTGGATATTTCACACAGACTGAGTGAAGACAGGATGCCAAGTTAGTAGAAACAATGTCTTAGCTGATTTGCCAGGCCTTCTTTTGGCAAATTACATAGGCAATACAGCTAGGACTAGCTTCTCAAGGAGACAGTTCACTCTGCAGTGGCTAATTCAGCAAGTATGTTCTAGAAAAAAAATGAGAAAAGTGGGAAAGAAGCCTCAAGGAACCAAAGCAAAAACATCCAATTTCAACTTGGTGACAAAGATCTGCTGTTTTAGTCCTAGACAAAAAGCAAAAAAAAACAACCCCAGGCCAACGTCACAGCTGCTAACTTTGGTCCCACAGTGAACCTTACCATTGCCTGAACTGACTTAAGCGGAGGCAGACAAAGATAGTACCACTGATCAGCTTTATGGTTCTAGCTTTGGATGCTTTCATGATATTAGACTGTGCTTAGCCTCACTAAAAATGGCTTGTGAAACTTCTCAGGTGAATTTCAGCCTTCTACAAGCATAGTGGCTATCATGCTTCATACAATGCTCTCTCCCAACTATGTAAATCCTATTAAAAACAGAGCACTGCAACAAAAAAATATTAAAGATGGACAGAGGTAAGTAATTTGGCCTCCTACTTTAATCTTGCCCATTTAAGCCTTTTGCCTAAAGTGAGACTGCAGCCTGTTTCTCTGTCCAGTCAAGTACCATGAGACTAAACACAAACTAAATCTAAACTAAATCATTAAGTGTTTTTTGTAAGAGGCCTGTTCTAACAATACAAAAGAGAAATTCGACACATAAAAGTCACTGCTAGTTAAGTTCTCAAGAGAATTAATGACAGGCCTAATCAGGAAAGTTGCAACACTTAAAAGCAAGAGAGAACAGATGGCAAAGAAATCCACTATTTTATCTTGTTTTTAATAGAAGACAGAGTTACCATTGGTCTACCTTGGTGTACAAACACTTTTCCCCACCCAGCCTCTCCCTTCTCTACTGAAATAATCTTAATTTTCATTTTTCTGTCTCCTCTTGCACACGGATAGAGATAAATCCTCCGCTCTAATGTAGCTCTTCCTTTCCACTGTCCCTCTAGAACACTCAGGTACACAAGAAACCAGTACATACCATTTCGGGTATAGGTACTTCTAACTGTGTACCACAAGGTGCTTGAATTGCTAGAAGCGTGTCTCCTGGTTAAATAGCAATTTTTAAGAAAGTGTTAAGTGTACATATTTTTCTTAAGTCTTGCATGGTATCCACTCACACGACATATGGTAGTTCTCTAAGGTCACTTAAAATACTGCCTAATTCTAGCATAAATATACTTGTGGTGAGACTTGCATAGTCCCTATAAGATCCAAGTATATACTATAACATAAATCACAGAATTCCAATATTTAGACCACAGTTGCAAGAACCTTTTCTCACAGCAGCACCAGATTTACCACTTCCTTTACCTGTTTGTTACCATCCCCAGATCTCCTAGTTGTATACGTAATGTGAGGTGAAAATATTTAACCAGTTTCTTTTTCAGCTAAAACAGCTCTCTGGTCCAGCTCACTTGATGGGTTTGAAGAATGGTGGTAGTACAGGAAGGAAGAAAAGGTCTTAATGATGGTCTGCAGAGCCAGCGCTTCCCGAGATCTAAGCTCACAGCTTCTGCAGCACATACAGGTGGGATGGGACAGCCGGCTAGCAAACTCACCGGTGGCTTAACGGGCGCACTAAAACATATTGGTTAAAGTCAGGAGATGACAATTGCATCAACAGCACTGGCACAACCTGCCTTACCCTGTAGGTCACTCACCGACCTGCACGTCATTCCCCCTTTGTCTGTAACTCGGAATAAAGCTTTTCTTTCTCTGCCTCCCAAGAGATACTTACATGAAGTACCACGTGACTGCTGTACTATGTGCCTCCACATTTTGTAATTACTAACTCTTTTTACTAATAGCTCATTTGTTAAACACTACAGTAGTTGTCTAATCTTGCATTTTTATTCAAAATCAAACCCAGCCTTCCTTGTGGCAAAGAAGAGATGGTTCTGAGCTTAGCTGGAAGCTGAATGACAATCTTTCTTTGTGTGCCCCAGGATGAGGAGAAGATGTCAAGGGAAGTGACTTCTGCCTCCAATCCCCTGCAATTTCTTCCAACCTCCTGTACAGAAGGAATCCTGTTGATTTTGTAGCAATGCCCCATCACTGAACTTCAGCTGGCTCCATTTATATGGCATCATCAGGAGCTCCCACTCGCCACAGCTGCCACCAGAAACTTTTAGGAAATTTGGACCTGCCTGGTCTTTCTGGTGGGTTGAAGTGACATGCCCTGTCCCTCCTTCCATTAATGGCCTGAGGTGAGCTGCTGCAAAGCATAAATACAGAAAAAGACATCCAAAACCAGCACTCAGAAAACAGCTGAACTCCCATTCTGCACAACCTGCGACTACAACTAGAAAATGCCAGAACTTGCTGGTCCTGAACAGCAGTGAGAAACATCTACTTAGCACTGACGCCTATTAAACACCTTCTCTAAATTCAAAATACTTGCAGGGAAAAAACAGGTTAGTTAGCAGCTTAGTTTTCAAGAAGAAGATCAGGAAATCCCTCACTTAAGAAATGCAGCCTAGCAGCAACTTACCATCGAAGCAGTTACAGATGTCTTCATGGGTTACATATGAAAATGTAATTTATGTCAAGGAATAAAGCAACACGGAACTGATATTTGTTGCCCTTTAAAAGAAGTTGATCCAAATTAAGTCTAAACTATAAACTTACTGCTGTTACTCAGAGGTGTAATCAAGGCATGATTTTTGGCTTTCAGAACTGCTACTTAATAATAGTAGAGTTCTGTCTTTTAAAGAAAAAAAATTATATCTGTGAAGAAAATACAAAAAGGAAGTCTTGTGTACCTTAAATGGGAAGATTCTTCTAAAGAAAGAGAACATGTAAAATCTTGTTTTGAAGAATAGCATTTACCTCACAAACTTGACACTACAGAATTCAAGTGTGAATCAGGACTTCCCAAAAATCACACAAAAATAGTGCCAGAGGGGACTTGAGAGTTCACCTGCCATGCCCATCCCCTGCCCCCACCTCAAGGTACAATCAACTGTTACGACATTCCAGAAAGACGTTCGCCTCCCCTCTTCTGGAAAACCTCCGGTGATGGATATTCCACCACCTCCCTGGGGGACTAATTCCAGTGCAAGCTCTCCCAAATGAAATTTAACTTCAGTCTCCTTTGCTACAAAATCAATTTTTCAGGAACAGTTTCTGTAGAGCAACTCAAGTAATTTTTAAGTACTTACCACTGCTGTTACAGATAAGAAAGACACTTTCCTGCTCCTAATCTCAGGTGTCTATTTTGTTCAACATCTTGCAAGACAGCTAAATACATGGTTACAAGTTATGCAGCTGGAACTCTCTGCTTATGAAGGTATTTTATTATGGGGATATATAACACAAAACATTTTTCCAGTTTCAAACCCAACAAGCTTCAGGACTTTGTCAACTCCCTTTATCTTTGGGTGATAGCTTCATCTTTTCAAGAGAACGAAGCAACACAAGAAAAGATTCATGTAAAGCACTGCTAAGAAAGTATAAATTCAAGTGCTGGAAAGCAATACAATTTATTTAAAACAGACACCAGGGTTATACTATGGCCTTAAAGTTACTGCCATATATATACATATACCTATATGTTCTACATTATTTTTAGGTTAGTCAGAGAGGTTAAAAAGACATGTAAATAGGAGTTATATTTTCTTTCTTTTTGAGCCAAACCCAGAAAAAAATATTTGCCTTTCCTTCCTTCTGGATAAAATGGATAAAAAAATAAACCTTACGCTTTACCCATTACCTGCACTTCAAGTGTTGCTTTAGTTCTAGTTTCAAAATGCACACAATTGATTTAAAAGGATATTGATGGTTTGTGGAATCATCCATGACATTCTTGATACTTTGCTGTAGCCACAGTTTCTGTTGATCCAATTCTTTTTCTTTTAGCTCTAGATCTTCAATTTCAGCCTCCAGATACCTCAGCCTGTCTATGACTTCTTTTGTGTTGCAGCCAGCACCTACTCCTCTTAAAATGGTATAAGGGTGCATGAAACC